>NC_136419.1:18367500-19567500 GCF_052625555.1 Lactuca saligna | reverse complement strand
TTTGTATGTTTTTTATGCGTTCCCTCGTGTTTAACGTGAGTTATAATTTAGTTTGGTTTTCAAAAAGAAAAAAAAAACTAGGCAAACAAAAAGACAGTTACAAGATGAAATTTACAAAGGGGATGAGAAACATTAAATCAAACCCATGGGAAAAGATGGACACACAATCAATCCCTAATGTTAAAAACTAATCTATTTTGTTTTCTTCTAGATAAGTAGGTAATGGTGCTTAACACAATACCATTTTGTCTTTTATGGAATATTTGGCATGACAGAAGCAATGTGGTATTCAAAAACATGAAAGGTCTTTCTACAAAAGTAGCTGATAACATAATGTCTATCTCATACACATGGATACAAATGGATGTGGTAATTAAATTGCTCACCATTTTGTTACGGACTTTAATCTTCAAGCTCACCATATGGCACTTAGTTCTCAAACTAAGTCAGCCTAACTCGAAACTTCATCACAAGAAAAAGGAAAGAAGGAAGTAACTCAACACACAAAAGCTATTTATTGCTCTAGAGAACTCAACTCAATTACAAGGTGAGGAGAAATGAAATGGGAGAACCCTATTTATACAAGAAGCAGGAACTACTAGGAACTAAGGGACATCTTTTAGAATGTTTCTAGAAGATGTCTCTTCATGAGCCTTCCATGGAGTTTCTAGATATCTTCTAGAATCTTTCTAGAAAATACTATTTTAAAGACAAAAATAATTAGAGAAAATATCTAAATAAGGCGGGTCGTTACATTCTCCCCCACCTATTTTCCTGACGTCCTCATCATGTTTTCATCTCGGTATCTCTTGATCTAGTCTTGAAATTGCCACAGTAAGTCTTTGGACTCCCAACTTGCCTCGCTATCCGCTAAATTCCTCCACTTGATTAAGTACTTTTTGAAGCTTAACACTCCCCGCTTCTATATTGTTCGTTCTGAAAGTATCTCCTCAATATCGCGGTCGAAGGACGTAACAACCGTTTTTTGTGTGCGCTTCAATATCCCATGTTGGGGATATTCTGAGTCTTCGTGATACGGCTTGATCATACTGATGTGGAAAACCGGATGAATCTTCAATGTGGGTAGGAGTTCAAGTTGATATGAAACTTTCCCTACTCTTATGATTACTTTGAATGGTCATTCATATCTTCGCACCAAGCCCTTATGTACTTTCCTTAATGTATTGAATATTTGTGGAAAAAGTTTCACCATGACTCGATCTCCAACTTTGAATTCTACATGCCTTCTATTCTTATATGCCTATTTATTCATTTTCTTAGTTGTTTTGTCTAATGTTGTTCGATCCATATCCACTTGTTCGTGCCACTCCTTTGCCGATTTGTAAGCAGCAGGGCTATTTCACTCATAAGTTGCGGCCAAAGCATTTGGGGTTAAAGGTTGTCGACCCGTGGAAATCTCAAACGAACTTTGACCTGTGGCTTCACTTCTTTGCATATTATAAGAGAATTGAGCAATATCAAGAAACCTTGCCCAATCTCATTGATTCATGCTCACATAGCGTCACAAGTATAACTCCAGTAGGTCATTCACTCTCTTCGTTTTCCGATCAGTTTGGGGATGAAAACTAGTAGAGAAGTTTAATATCGTGCCCATTTGTTTGAACAACTCCATCCAGAATCTTCCAGTGAATCGAGGGTCACGATCACTGATGATGATTTGTGACAAGCCCTACTACTTTACCATGTGCTTGAAGAATAGCTTGGATGTTTCGTCTCTAGTGTAATCCGTTGAAGCCGGTATGAAGGTGCCGTACTTTGAGAACCTATCCACGATAACAATAATACTCCCAGATCCTTCCGAATTTGGTAGGCACGTAATGTAATCCATAGATACACTCTCCCATTGGCTATTAGGAGGAGTAGGTAATGGTGCTAATAGTTTGTCCAGCTGTCTTTGCTCGATTTTGTCTTGTTGGCACACCAAGCGCGTCCGGACATAACCTTCAATACCATCCCTTACACGTGGCTAATAGTAGGAACTCTCGACCAGTGCTTCTATTCTCTTGACTCCCGGATGTCCCACCCACTTTGAATCATGACACTCCATTATTCTTTGTCTAAGGTCACCGCATTTTGGCACAAATAACATGTCTCATTTTGTAAAGAGTAGATCTTCCTTAAGCCAAAATCTTCATGTCTTCCCTTCTCAGGCCATATCAATCATGTTCTTGACCAAAGGGTCATGCTCTAGGCATTGTTTAATATGATCTTGCAAAAAGAATCGTGGTTGGGTGATTGAAACGAGGGTGTCTTTGTGACTTAGTGCATCGGCAATAGCGTTAGCTTCCCTGGTTTGTACTCGAGCACATAATCGAACTCTGCTAAAAATTCTTGCCATTGGGCTTGTTTCGGGTTCAATTTCTTTTGTGTTTGGAAATAACTTGTCGCAATATTATCTGTCATGATCATGAATTTGGCATCGAGTAAATAGTGTCTCCATACTCGTAAACAATGGATGATAGCGATCGTCTCCTTTTCTTGCACCGTGTAATGTTTCTCCGCCTCGTTCAATTTTCGAATCTCTTATGCGATTGGGTGCCCATCTTGCATTAAGACCCCGCCTATGGTGAAGTCTGAAGTGTCAGTATGTAAATCAAATGACTTTGTGATATCCGGTAATCTCATCACAGGTTCTTGCATCACCGCCTCTTTCAACTCTTGGAACGCATCTTGAAAACGTGAATCCAATCTCCAAGTTTTGTCTTTCTTTAAAAGATCGGTCAAGGGGGCCGCCCGACTAGAGTATCCTTTGATAAAGCATCGATAAAAATTAACCAGACCAAGGAACGGTCGAAATTCTGTTACCTTGGTTGTTTCTTCCTAATCTCGAATGGATTTGATCTTCATTCGTCCATCATTAATCCTCAATCTCTAATTTTGTGACCCAAAAATTCCACTTCCTGTTGTGCGAATGAGCATTTCTATACTTTCACATAAAGTGGATTTTCTCGTAATACTTGAAATACATGCATCAAGTGGGAAACATGCTCCTGCAAAAGAGTGGATATATACCACAATGTCGTCTAAATATACAACCACAAACTTGTCGAGGAATGGGTGGAATAACTTATTCATTATAGTAGAAAACGTGGTGGGGGCGTTGGACAAGTCGAATGGCATGACTAAGAACTCAAAAGATCCATACCTCGTGATGCAAGTTATTTTCAGCTCGTCCCCCTCAACAATACGAACTTGATAATACCCCTATCGGAAGTCAAGTTTAAAGAAGTAGCGTGCTTTCCCTAGTTGATCAAATAAATCGGCTATAAGGGGAATTGGGTATTTATGATGGGATTTGAGCATTCTAACACTTCCTAAGTGTACATGCAACCCTAATAACCTTGGATCTATGTTTGTCTAATTTGTCATGCAAAGTTGAATTCCAAGGTTATATTCCTATCTAGCATACATGGGGAACAATTTTAACATAAAGTATAGATAGAATAACTTACCTTGTTGTTGCTTGTGTTCCTTGAAACCTTGTGAGCCTAGCACCCCAAGTGTGATGCCTCAAATGCTTCACACAACACCAAATGCTCTTGGAAGAACTTATGAGAGTATACTTACTTCACAAAAATCGGCCAAGCCCTCTATTTCTTAGTGTAACCGATTTGGGTGGAGAATATGTTACTTATATAGTGTTGACACATCTAGGGTTAAACCCTAATGTGTCATGACTCTTCATTTCCATGACCCATGGGTTTGTAACTCCCATGGAGCATCCATGGAGCATCCTATGGGTGGAACCCAACTTGATAGTCCATGGAGCCTTTTAGCCCACTATACAAGATATGGATGATTTACTTAATCAACCCATATATTTAATTAGTTATCTTTTGATCACTTAATTAATTCTAAATTAATTCTTGATCAAACTAATCAAATAATATTATTAATATATTAGAACTTATAATATATTAATAATCTCCAAGTGTTATTTCTCTCATTTAGTCTATCCAATTGCATGGTGCCATGCAACCCAAATGGACCATGCCGGGTCAGGTCAAGTACATACCAGAAATAGTTATGGACTTAGACACCTTATCCAACAGTCTCCCACTTGGATAAGTCTAGTAACTATTACTGCAAGTATGACTTCAGGAACCGATCGGCAATCGTAGCTCTTTACAAGGTTTCTCGAAACTTGAGAAGATGATGGTACGCCATTTAAGATAAGTGATCATATAATCCTCTGTTCTAGATATCAGTCGGACAAATACATGGAACAATGTCTTACTTATTGTCCAACATTTGTTTCCCGATTTCCGATTTGTTTGACAAAGAACTTCATTGAACACATCAATTTAGTTCTGACCGGGCCCGGTACATAGGTCAAAACAAAATCATCGAGGGGCCCAGATATCAGCTTCTAATCCAAGAAGGAACAGATAAACTTCGACTCATATGTTTGTTCTACTACTCATTGAATTACACATAAGAGCGCGATTTTATAACATCGAGTTACCAATGCGTTTTTCGTACAATCAATGTATAACCAACTTGTAAGTAACAAATCATATCTCTAGGTTTAAAGACTTATATGATATTACCGTCTCACGATCACTCGAGATAGAATTCCATGAAGTGATTCCAGTGAGCGTGGGTTGAGTCCAATGCTCAGAACTTATGAGCACTCATGATTGTTGTAGCCTTGTCCCAGACCTCTACAACCAAACATGACAGTCTTGATTCATACCTACTTCCGACATATGACCGACTGTGGAGGTTTGAATAATATGTTATACCAAACAAAATTATTCTGGAAGTCAAAACATGCAAAAGAAATATAGTAAATGATCGACAAGAGATAGCAACACTTTACTCATAAATAAAACACTTTTATTCATCATCAAATGTCAATTACACTTTACAAATTTCGAGATTATCTAACTACTAAATCTAATATCATCCTTCAGCCCTATGCTCCGAGCATGCTGGAGATGCTTAACCCGAGTCAGTCCCTTCGTGAAGGGATCTGCCGGATTCTCATCTGATGATACCCTCTTTGCCACGAGGAGTCCTTCTTCGATCCGATGTCTGATGAAATGGTATTTTCTGTCGATGTGTCTGGATCTCCCGTGATCCCTTGGTTCCTTGGCTAAGGCAACAGCACTTTCACTATCACAGAAAATTTCCATCGGCTCTTTAATAGCTGGTACAACTCCAAGGTCTCCAATGAAGTTCCTCAGCCATAACGCCTCCTTTACCGCTTCGCTAGCTGCAATATACTCTGATTCACAAGTAGAATCTGCCACTGTCTCTTGCTTGGAACTCTTCCAAGAAATTGCTCCTCCATTTAGGGTAAAGACCCAGCCCGACTGAGAGCGGAAGTTATCCCTATCAGTCTGGAAGCTAGCATCACTATACCCTACAACTCTCAAGTCATCACTCCCACCGAGGGTAAGGACCCAGTCCTTAGTCCTTCGTAGGTACTTGAGAATATTCTTTACCGCAGTCCAGTGTGCCTTGCCAGGGTTCCCCTGAAACCTGCTAACCATGCTCAAGGCAAAGGCTACATCAGGTCGAGTACACGTCATAGCATACATGATCGAACCTACAGCCGAAGCATAAGGTACTCGACTCATTTCAGCTATCTCAGCCTCAGTGCTAGGGCTTTGTGTCTTACTCAACTTGGCGCTACTCTGGATGGGCAACTCTCCTTTCTTGGAGTCTAGCATTCTGAATCTCTTCAGAATCTTCTCCAAGTAGGTACTTTGACTAAGTCCAATTAGTCTTTTACTCCGATCTCTCAAGATCCTTATCCCCAAAATATAGGCAGCTTCACCAAGGTCCTTCATAGCGAAACACTTTCCAAGCCAGGACTTTACTTCCTGCAGGGTTGGAATGTCGTTTCCTATGAGTAGTATGTCATCCACATACAATACCAAAAAGCTAACTATACTCCCACTAGCCTTAACATATACACAAGATTCATCTTCACTCCTAGAAAAGCCAAATTCCTTGACCTTTTCATCAAAGCAAAGATTCCATCTGCGAGGTGCTTGCTTTAATCCATAAATGGATTTCTCAAGCTTACACACTCTATTATGGTACTCGTTACTGACAAAACCCTCTGGCTGACTCATGTAAACATCTTCAGCCAACTTTCCATTAAGGAAAGCGGTTTTGACATCCATTTTCCAAATTTCATAGTCATGAAATGCGGCTATGGCTAACAGAACCCGAATAGACTTAATCTTGGCTACCGGAGAAAAGGTCTCATCATAGTCCACTCCAGGAATTTGAGAGAAGCCCTTTGCAACCAGTCTAGCCTTATAAGTGTGTACTTTACCATCCATGTCGGTCTTCTTCTTGAAGACCCATTTGCACCCTACAGTCTTTCGACCTGGTACATTCTCAACCAAGTTCCAAACTTGATTGTCATACATGGATTGTATCTCGCTATCCATAGCCTCTTTCCATTTAGCAGACTCGGGGCCTGCCATGGCTTCCTCGTAGCTGTTAGGGTCATCTTGACTTACTAGTGTCTCATCACTAATAAGTGTCTCACCTTCTGCAGTAATATGGAATCCATAGTAATGCTCAGGTGCACTCCTAACTCTCGTGGAACGCCTCAGAGGTACAGATTCGTCAATTGGCTCAACAGGAGTTTCCTCCTCAAGTTGAGGGCTAGAGTTTGAAGTTCCTTCACCACTTGACTCTTGAATTTCTTCAAGATCAACTTGCCTCCCACTGTCTCCTTGGCTTATAAACTCTCTTTCTCGAAAGACTCCTCTTCTTGCTACAAAGACCACATTGTCACTAGGTCTGTAAAAGAGGTAACCAAAGGATTGTTGTGGGTAGCCGATGAAAATACACCTCTCGCTTCGGGGTTCGAGCTTATCATGAGTCTCGCGTCTCACGAAAGCCTCGCAGCCCCAAATCTTGATGTGGTCTAGTTTAGGTACTTTACTAGTCCACATCTCGTGAGGAGTTTTGGCAACTTTCTTTGTAGGGACTAGATTAAGGATATGGGCGGCAGTCTCTAAGGCATACCCCCAGAATGAGATTGGTAGCGAAGCTCGACTCATCATGGAACGAACCATGTCCAACAAGGTTCGATTACGCCTCTCAGCCACACCATTCAACTGCGGTGTCCTGGGAGGTGTCAATTGTGAGACAATCCCACATTCCTTTAGATAGTCGAGGAACTCTGAACTAAGATACTCACCACCTCGATCGGATCGAAGCATCTTAATGTTCCTGCCCAATTGATTCTCGACTTCCTGTTTAAATTCCTTAAACTTCTCGAAAGTCTATGACTTATGCTTGATTAAGTAGACATATCCATATCTACTGTAATCATCAGTAAAAGTCAAATAATAACGATTAGCATCTCTTGTGGCATGTTTGAATGGTCCACACACATCCGTGTGTATAAGGTCCAACAAACCTTCACCCCTTTCACACGAGCCTGTGAAGGGTGACTTTGTCATTTTTCCAAGTAAGCATGATTCACAACTATCATTTGACTTTAGATCAAACGACTCCAAGACTCCATCCTTTTGGAGTTGCCTATGCGTTTCTTGCTTATATGTCCAAGACGACAATGCCATAATGATGCTTTATCCAAGTTATTATTATTAGTAGAATCAATACACAAAACATTATTTCCTAAGTTATCTACAATAGATACAGCTTCATACACACCATCACAAGGTAATGCTTTAAAATAAAGTACATTATTAAAGAAAGCATTAATCGAACCAACTTCATTATCAAACGAAAAGGTGAAACCTTGTTTGTACAATGCATGAAAGGAAATAATATTTCTTGCCATTTCTGGCGAATAACAACATTTATTCAAATCTAAATTTAACCCACTACTTAGCGATAAAGTATAAACTCCAATCTTGGTGACAGGTGTAACTTTCCTATTCCCCATGATTAAGTTTATTCTTCCTTGCTCCACATTCTCACTTCTTCCTAGTCCCTGCAAGTCACAACAAATATGAATACCGCAACCTGTATCAAGGACCCAAGATTTCGAATGGGGTGAGTTATTAGAAATGATAGTGTAAATACCTGCATGGTTGGGTTTGACTTTCCCATCCTTTACATCCTGTTGGTACTTTGGGCAGTTCCGCTTCCAATGAGCTTTTTCATGGCAATAGAAGCATTCAGCCTCTTTTGGGTCAGAAGAAGGAGTAATGAAACCTTTCTTGGTTCCACTTGAAGAAGAGCCATCAAGGGTCCGAGCCTTGGTACCCTTTGAAGATCTCTTTCTCTTCCTCCCTCGACTTTACCCGATTGCCAAGACCGGAGTTGAGTCTGGAGTAGGAGTGATAGCAGCCGACTTCCCCTTAAGACCTGTTTCTGCGGTCTTGAGAAGTCCCTGAAGTTTGCTGAGGGTGACCTCTTCCTTGTTCATGTGATATGTCATGCGGAATTGATCATAGCACGATGGTAAGGAGTGCAAAATGATATCTATTGCAAGCTCCTCAGGGAAGTTCACATTGAGCTTCAGCAAACGATCCACATACCTTTGCATTTTCTGCATGTGGCTCGTGACGGACTCTCCGTCCTTCATCATGGTTGTTATCATGGAGCAGATGACTTCGTACCTCTCTTGTCGTGCACTTTGATGGTATCTTTCCATCAAATCTTGGTGCATTTCATAAGGGTAGAAATCTTCATAAGACTTTTGGAGTTCAGCTGTCATGGTGGCCAACATGATGCAAGCCACCTTGGTTGCATCTCTTTCATGAGTATGAAAGTCAGCGATCTCCTGGGGAGTTGCAGTGGACTCGTCAATTTCCTTAAGCTCCTTGTCAATGACATATTCTTTGTCCTCGTAGCGGGTAATCATCCTGATGTTTCTGATCCACTTATTGAAGTTGGATCCATCAAAGGTGACTTTCCCACATAGACTCATAAGAGTAAAGGAGCCATTAGGATTCGAGCCAGAAGCATTATTTGAAGACATCTAAAAAAGAAGAACAAGTTTAGTTTAGATTTAAGAGAGTCCTTAATAAAACATCCAAATGTAATATTAAGGCTAGAATCCAATCACAATATAATATAACTTAGAAGAGGTATGCCGTAATCTAAGCTATACCATATTTGAAAGGTAGGTGAATGACGATTCACCAATTTCCACCACGAAAACCGAAATATTTAAATATTTAGTTTTTATTGGTTTTATAAATTCCTAGATTCTTTGAGATCCAATGAACTTTTCAAAGGCATGTTTCAATCTCGGGAGTGCCCTCCAGGTTATGTGACTGGGATGCCGAGGATCACAAAACGAGGTGTGAAGTAACCATGCAAATCACTTGGTACCCTTAAAGTTTATCACTCAATCGATGTGCCGGTAAACCACACACGCTCCACCGATACTATAATAAACCTTAAGTCACCCTTTACCTACCTTGTTAAGTCCAAGTTAGTGTGCCGGTTAACCACACACGCTCCACCAACGACTTAGACAAAGTGTAAAGTGTAATTTCATGGATTAGCACCTTATTCACATTTTTCCTAAAGTAACTAAGATTGGGAATTTAATAAACATTTAGTTACTTTATTATATTCATCATACTTTGAATGAGAATTTATAAGTCCTTGTCTTACCCGTTCGGCTAACGACCCTCCACCAGTCAAGCAAGCGGTGGGTGAGAATATTCACCCATTAAGTCACCATTTTATAGGCAACAACCTTATACCCACCTTATAGACCGGCTTCGTGAATGAGGCGTACTAGCGGTAAGACGACTTTATTCTTATACATATATATAATTATTAAATTATCATAATATAAGTATAAGGGTTGAATTTTAACTTTTAAAATTCTAGGGGTTGGAACTTAAAGTTTTATCTTAACTTTACTTGTTCCAAAACTTGAGGGCAAGTTTTGTAACTTTCAAAACTTTTCATTTCTTGTAACTTATGAGTTTAATAGAGTAATAAAATGAAGACTCTTCATTTTTCTAACTCTTGTGTTTTCTTAATGGTTTTTAACTCAAGTGACTCTTGGTTTTCCATAACTTAAGGATAAGTTATGGACTCCATTAAAACACATTATGATCAAGAATTAAACTACCAAATAGGTTACAAATAATTCCTATGATCATCTAAAACATCATAAGAACAAGAACATGAATATGAACACAATCAAAAATTACATAAAACTTTGTAATTTTGATAACTAGTTGTTGTAAGTGAATTAGCAAAGACATTACACCACCAAAAACAAGTTTACAAACAGTTTAGGGTAATGCTTCTAATTCATTTTCCAGCAACTGAATCGAAATTCTGCACTCATTCGACCCTACTCGCCGAGTGCATGACTCGCCGAGTTGGTTGAAGATACTCATGGACTCGAAGAGTCCCCCCTATAGACTCGACGAGTCCATTCGCAGACAGCAAATTTCCGATTCTGTTTTCAACTTTTAAGCACAAATAAGAACAAACAAGCCTAGGCTCTGATACCACTGATGGGATTTGAGCATTCTAACACTTCCTAAGTGTACATGCAACCCTAATAACCTTGGATCTATGTTTGTCTAATTTGTCATGCAAAGTTGAATTCCAAGGTTATATTCCTATCTAGCATACATGGGGAACAATTTTAACATAAAGTATAGATAGAATAACTTACCTTGTTGTTGCTTGTGTTCCTTGAAACCTTGTGAGCCTAGCACCCCAAGTGTGATGCCTCAAATGCTTCACACAACACCAAATGCTCTTGGAAGAACTTATGAGAGTATACTTACTTCACAAAAATCGGCCAAGCCCTCTATTTCTTAGTGTAACCGATTTGGGTGGAGAATATGTTACTTATATAGTGTTGACACATCTAGGGTTAAACCCTAATGTGTCATGACTCTTCATTTCCATGACCCATGGGTTTGTAACTTCCATGGAGCATCCATGGAGCATCCTATGGGTGGAACCCAACTTGATAGTCCATGGAGCCTTTTAGCCCACTATACAAGATATGGATGATTTACTTAATCAATCCATATATTTAATTAGTTATCTTTTGATCACTTAATTAATTCTAAATTAATTCTTGATCAAACTAATCAAATAATATTATTAATATATTAGAACTTATAATATATTAATAATCTCCAAGTGTTATTTCTCTCATTTAGTCTATCCAATTGCATGGTGCCATGCAACCCAAATGGACCATGCCGGGTCGGGTCAAGTACATACCAGAAATAGTTATGGACTTAGACACCTTATCCAACAATTTATTCTTCACTGTTACCTTATTTAAGGCCCGATAATCAATATACATTCGTAGGGATCCATCTTTCTTTCTTTGAAAGAGTACCGAGGCGCCAAAAGGGGCTTTCGAGGGGCGGATATAACCAACATCAAGGAGTTCTTTGAGTTGTTTCTGTAACTCTGCAAGTTCGGGTGGCGCCATTCAATAAGGGGCCCTGGATGGGGGCTTAGAACCTGGTTCCAACTTGATCTGATGATCTACCTCTCTCCTTGGTGGAAGTTTTTTTGGCAACTCCTTAGGCATCACATCTTGGAACTCTTTAAGGACTCATTCAATCTATATAGGGACTTCCTTCGTTGATGACAGTCTCTCTGACTCTTTCCTTATCACCGCTAAGTAACATGGCTCCTGTTTGTTGAATCCCTTCTTAAATTGCATGGCGGAGAGAGTCTATGTGGTATTATTTGTAACTCGTTCTATTGAAACCATGAAAGTACGACCACAATCCAGAATGCAAAAAGATTTAACAAAAGGTATTGGGAAAGCACACGCCATATCAAAGAACTCCGACCTGAGTACAAGTTAGAAGTCATCCATCGGTACAACGGATAGGTTGATGACTCCCTGCCATTCCCCAATCTTTGCTACCACCTCATGTGCTACACCAGCTACTAGTTTGGTGGCAGAATTCACAGCTTTGATGGAGCCACCCCCTTTTACATAGTTGATCCCTAATCTCTTGGCTTCATCTATAGAGACAAAGTTATGAGTCACCCCACTATCAACAAGGGACCTTATAGGAGTGCCTTGGATGATTGATTCAACAAACTGAAGTCCCTTCTTCTTAGACTTTGGCACCTCGGTCTTAGCTTTGATTGCATTAAGAATCCTCAATTCCTTGCTTTGGATCATTGCTTGGAATTTGGCATGCAGTCCACCGTATAGAAACAACTATCGATCTGGTTGGTAGGGTGTGCATCTCTTATGTTATTGAATGAGGATCTCTGAGTATTGTCGGCCCTTTGGGCAATGAATCTTGGGGCTTCATTCCTATATTGCATCGATCTCTCTCCCCTGTTCTTCTCAATGTTCGCCCTTCAAGGGTCTCGTGATTTCGAAGGTTCCCTTTGGCTAAAGTCGACCAATTCCTCAGCTTTTGTGATTGCAGTTGTGAGATCTTTTACTCCTCGTCTCTCCAACTCTGTCTTGGCCCATCCTTTTAGCTCATCAAAGAAGTAGACAAAAGCATCATCATCCGAGAGACCGGGTATCTCAATAGTGAGGGTGGTGAACTCTTTCACGTAGTCATGAATAGTCCACATTTGATGAAGTTTCTAAAGGCGGATATTGGCTTCCATCATTGCATTCTCCGGGTAGAATTGTTTCTTGAGTTCAAGAATAAAATCATCCTAAGTGTTAATTACACACGTACCTCGTTCGATATCAGCATGCCTACGCCGCCACCATAGTGCCGCAGTGTCCTTCAAATACCTCGTAGCAGTCTTGATCTTCATATCATCCATTATGTTTATATTTCTCCATTTCCCACAAAAATTCATCAACCACCCTTGCTTCTCTCTTTTCCACAAACATTGAGGACTTTGGAACTTCAACTTTTTGAGCATAGATGTTAGTGCCTCCTACTCCACCAACTACCACCTGCTTGCAAAGGGCCCAATGCACATGCACATCCTTTACACATTGAGTGAAGATAGAGAGATCACCTTAAACTTGTTCATGTAATTTAGCTACCTCTCCTAGGAGAATCTCTTGTAAGCCACGCATCTCCATACGTAAGTCCCCACCAAGTTTTTTGATCGCTCCTTTCACATTGTCTTGCATTACTTCATTATCCAATGTCATCACCCCCGCTTATTGATGTTCATCTTCAACTTGATCACACAACATCTCTAAGGAAGTCTCCACTTCAGACATTCTCTTATCTAAGGATCCCCACATATCCTTGGACTTACCACGTCTTTTTCTTGCACCATGACAAATCTCCTCTCGTCCTCGATTATCTTCATTCACCACGATACTAGCATCTCCAACACCATTCTCCTCCAATTCAATTGCTTTGCTCTGATACCACTTGTCATGGACTTGAATCTTCAAGCTCACCATTCGGCACTTAGTTCTCAAACTAAGTCAGCCTAACTCGAAAGTTCAACACAAGAACAAGGAAAGAAGGAAGTAACTCAACACACGAAATCTCTTTATTGCTCTAGAGAACTCAAGTCAATTACAAGGTGAGGAAAAATGAAATGGGAGAGCCCTATTTATACAAGAGGCAAGAACTACCAGGAACTAAGGGACATCTTCTGGAATGTTTCTAGAAGATGTTTCTTCATGAACTTTTCATGGAGTTTCTAGATATCTTCTAGAATCTTTCTAGAAAGGACTATTCTAGAAACAAAAAAAATTGGAGAAAATATCTAAATAAGTCGGGTCGTTACAATTTGCTCACTTGTTATGATTCTCTCTTTCATTATTTTGTTATTCCCTTTATGTTTGTACTTTCTACGTGGGCTTAGCTAGTTGCTTGCATAGTGCATTTTTAATATATATTTGCTGCTTCAAAAAAAAATTAAATTAAATATAAGTAGGTAATGGTCAAACGACTAAATTTTAGGATGATATATACCCGGTGATATTGCGTTTAAGTTTCGTTTTCCAAGGGTTTATACTTAAGAACTGAGTAAAAATTGCCTTGTTAATGAGTGCATTTCAAATAAATTTTTGACCTAACTCTGAAGGGGGATGAGCTCGAACACTGGACAAAATAATTGACATTTGAATACATATTCAAATATTAAAACCAGGTTGTTATAGAATAGATGCTTCATTGATAAATAAAGAGGTTAAACCTTATATAAATAGGGATACATAAGTGACGTAAACTAGACCCTAATGGACTTGGACCTAAACCCTAATCACTAACATCCCCCACAGTTTGATCAGGAGAGGATGATTAAATTGGAAAAACAAAAACATAAAACATAACATAAATGAAGACAATGGCATCGACGGTGGTAGAGTTCTAACGATGATGGCTAACAACTGCTCGTTGAATAAGTAGAAAGAAGAAGCGATGGTTAACGACGGTTCCTTTGTATAAGAGAGAGGAGTGGCAGTGATACCGATCGTCAAGTCAGCAACAGAGGAGTCCATAGAAAAGCAGCGAACAAGAAAGAAGGCACAAGCTGTGGTGGACGGAGGTTATTCTGACTGATTCGGAAAATAGATATGAAGAATAGGCAAGTTGAGGAGAAAGTGGAAAGCTAGGCATGATCCATTCGACGAGGAGACATAAGTAAACAAGTAGGGTCAGTCCTGAGGATTCAAATGCCCAGGACGAGCCGGTAAAAAAGGCCCTTAAGGCCTGTTGGGGAAAAATGAAATAGGGTTATTGGAAATATGGATCACAAAGAGGAATTGTGTTAACACTTTCCTTGTTTGATATTTCGACCCTATATGCCTTGGGTATCACGAAATCCAAACTGGGATAATTCATGATGGAACAATTCTGATTTTTGGCACAAAATCAGAATCAATTTTGAGAAGAAGATGAAGAAGAAAGCGTTTCCAGTTTTCTGTGTTTCAAAAGAGTCGTTATTTTCCCAGATTTATCTACTCAACAGATAAACCGGAACAGTTTGCAACTTTCAGAAAAAACAGATTAGCCCTTGAAGTTGCATTTTTCAAGAATGACAGATTAGTCCTTGTACTGTAGATTAAGGTTCGGTACTAATAATGTTTAGTAAATACAAGTGTGCACTCCCACACCCCTAACTTGTATTATAACTAAAAACATTATTCTTGAAACACTTGTTAAAATCCATTACACTAAAATATATTTTATGATAAAGGCCTAACGTGTAACGAATTAAATTATATAAACTGAATTTTTTTATATGATGATAAACTTTATAGCAATAAACATGGCAAATTCATAGTATTTTAATGAGTAATTGCATATCGTAATAGCTATAACAGCTAACTCAAAACCATAATCACATTGTTTACGGTATGATTCAATACGGGAACGAGGATCGGGAACACGGTTCGCTATTGTAGATGTATCGTGTACGGTGGGGGTAGGTTCATTTTGGTATATCCATTGCTTCCTGGTACGGTGTACCATAGAATCCGATACAGCGTACCCCTTTTGAAAACATAATTCCAACAACAATTAACTTAGTTTGTAACACACTAATACTTCAACTTAAATTGTAACATTCTAGCAACTAAAACTTCAAATTAGATTGTAATTAAAAACCAAATAGTTGACAAAATGAAAAAAACCAAAAATTACATTGAGAGTCTATATACACTAATCCCATAAGTAATTAACATAACGGCATTAATCTAACAAGTAATTACTAACTAGCTCAAGTAATGTAGGGTTTCATAGCATTCATTAGAGTTAAAAGCTAATTAAATTAACCATGGCATATATCAGGTTTACTTTTATTAATAAATGGAAATGGAAAATTTTTATTAGTGTTGACTAATTAGTCAAAGTCACAGTTAAATTTGTGCAACTTGACATAACTATAGCTTTATGATCAAATTCAAGAACGTGGGGTAATATGTGTTCTTGGTACAAGATAGATATTAAATTATATATGCCTCCTTTTACATGTTATTTTTAATATATTTTGTACATTTTAGGTGTTGGTTTTAAGTTTAAATAGAACTTCAAATTTTGGTAGGTCCAACTGCAAGCCTACATACTTCATTCATATTCTATATTATTGTCGATACATACTATTCATCCCTTTAAAGACACTAAATAACTTCACATTATATTTTACACATACGATGCCTAAAACCTAATTATCATAGAATACGATTAACAAAATTTCTGAAGAAATCAGATAATCTATCAATCTAGTCTATGGAAGTGTGGAACAAATATAAAACTAGAAATTGATTACTTGATTAGCACGACTGAAGGAGTGGACGATTGAATGATCGAGTGATTTCCGTAATTGATTAATCTAAGTAATCGACCCCGCTGATTGATCGCTTTGTTGCCTTCGTGTGTGGACTATGAGTCTACGATTGGTCTCAATTAGAGGATTGGTTTGGAAAAGCTTTGCATTTGGGTCTAAAAACTGAATATAATAAAAAAAATTAGGCCCTTTAAAATGGTGGGCTATGTGCACATGCTCACCTTGCCCCTGGTTATGATCGAGCCTATAAACGAGGCAGTAGAAGAAGTCGTGGTAAGAGCTCTAGTTTGATGTCGATGACTGTTTTATTATTTAGGAGGAGAAAAAAAACAAACGATGAGAATCATTATCATTATCTTTATATACTTATAAATGAATCATTTTTCCTTTCACCACATTCATTTGAAACTCCCATCATTTTTCCTTTCACCACATTCATTTGAAACCCCATGACTTTTCAATTTCTTTCTAATAATAATTATAATTTGGTTAATTAGGTTAAATAAATATTAAACCTAATGTATAATCATATATGTAACACCCAAAGTTTCAAAGGCCAAGAAGGGAAAGAAAAACCCTAATTTAAGGGCCGACTCGGCGAGTCCGAGCGGGATCCGGGTCGAGGTGTAAGCGACCAACTCGGCGAGTCGGTCAAGGTGACTCGGCGAGTCCAGTATGTGCGTGGAAAACCCTAAATTCAGGACTTGGGGCCTATATAAATGTCTTAATCTTCTTCCTAGGGTTCCTTACTGCCTCTTTAGCCCTGGATATCAAACCCTAGCCGTCATATCTCCTAGTTGAGCCTTGGAAGGTGCATTAAAGCTTGGAAAAGGAAGAAGGAACTTGGAGGAGCAAGAAGGAGCTATAGATCTGGGATTGTGAGTTCATTCTGAGCACTTGGAGGTAATAAACTAGTTCCTGGACCCTTTTTGCACATAGATCTATGTGTGGTTGTTGGGGCTCTTTTGCCATAATGTTATTATTTTGGGTTAGAAGCCGGATCTGGAGTTGCTACTTCAGATTCAAGTGTTTTAGGGCCTGGAGAAGCATAAAGTATCAGCCATTGAGTCGATTTTGAAGTCCCTTGGCCTTACACCCTAGTTAATGGCGTATCTTGCCTAGATCTCCTTCTCTACACGTAAAGTTTGCAACTTTACGTGTGGAATAGGCTTGGGAAGGGTGGATCTATAGTTTGGAGTCCATGCATGACTCAAAAATTCTCTGCATGTAAGGAGATCTGAAGGGACTCGACGAGTCCTTTGAGTGGACTCGACGAGTAGCATGAAGTTTTGGAGAAACTCGACGAGTGGGATGAACAACTCGTCGAGTCATATGAAGATTGCCTTGGACTCGGCGAGTCTGTTCTTGGACTCGACGAGTCAGGTCGCAAAACCCCAAACCCTTCGAGTTGTGACTCGAATCAGTGAGTCGGGTGGAGACTCAGTGAGTTGAATAGGTCTGGACTCAGAAATCGGTAGACTCGGCGAGTCATGGACTGACTCGGCGAGTCGAGTCGCGAATGAAAGGAATCTGATCATTTTGAACTCGGCGAGTCAGTAGGGTGACTCGGCGAGTAGGGTTGACCTGGAAGGTTGACTTTGACCAGGACTATGACTTTGGACCAGGGTATACTTGATTGTCTTTCGAGGGTCTGTTAGACTCAGTGTTGCATTGATATTGGTAGTTCGGGGAGCAAGGGGAGCAGGAGTTCCGTGAGTTGTCGGGAAGCAGCTAGTGAGATCATCAGCAAGTTCAGCCAGTTCAGGTGAGTTTCCCTTTATGTGAATGGGTCTAAGGCCACAATGCCGGCCCATGTAGTTATGAGTAGAAGACCTGGGGGTTAGCCCTAGGCCTAGTATGCTAGCATTGTTTGCAGTACGAGGTCCAGTAATAGCGGGCGGGCGCCCAAGGAATGGTTTATATATGATAGTTTATACTTGTTGTCTGTGTGATACATGTATGTACCTGATAGGGAGGTGAGTGTGGGCGAGGTCCCGTATCTCACCAATAGCAGAGTGTGGATGGGGTTCCATATCTCACTAGTAGCAGATTAGGGGCGAGGCCCGAATTAGAACAGGAGTGAGAGTGGGCTAGGCCCTTACCTCACTACCATTAGGAGCATGGATGGGGTTTCATGACTCCTCAGTAGCAGGACATGGGCGAGGCCTAGGAAAGGCGAGGCCTTAGGACAGAACCAGTTGCATGTGTTAGTTATGTGTTATGAAAGGTTTATGTGTTATTATTTGTTGATGGGCGAGGCCCTATGACAGGCGAGGCCTAAGTAAAACGGATCTGTATCCGAGCGGGGCTCGAAGCCAGGCGGGGCCTGGAGCGGCGGGGCTGTTGGAGCGGGCGAGGCCCGAGGTAGGGGCAAGGCCCATGATAGGGGGCGTGGCCCAGTATGTGCAGTATGTGGTTATGCATGGTATGTGGTAGGGTGGGGAACTCACTAAGCTTCGTGCTTACGGTTTTCAGTTTTGGTTTCAGGTACTTCCGGTAGCAGAGGAAAGAGCTCGGGGTGATCGCATGGCACACACCATAGATTAGACAGCCTGGGAATGTTTACTCTGATAACGAACATATGTTTTGAAAACTTATACTCATATTATGTTTTGGAATGATGATGTTACTTTAAGTAATGATTTATTAAATAAATTTTTGGTCTTAAATTTTGGGTCGTTACAAGTTGGTATCAGAGCCTTCGTTTGAGGGATTCGGGCATACTCTCGGGTGTGCCTGAACTCAAACTGAGGGGTCGGATAAAAAGTTTTCAAGAGCGAAAAGATAGTTTTGTAAAGAGAGTTTTGAGAAAGAAAACGGCTTTATAAAAGTAAAAAGAATTCAGAAAGAAAAGAACTTGAAAAGAGAAAAGAGGTGTGGTGCATGTAATCAACCGAGCTCAAGTAAGTACCCCAAAATACCCATACAAGTTTATGTTTTGATTATCAATTAATAGAGCAGCATGCTAGATTAGGACTAAGGATCTAGGGAGGATGCCTTATGTGCCTGTTATATGTGCTTTTGATATGCATGATAGTGCTGAATAGTCAGTAGTAGGATAGCCTGATTAGGTTATGCCTGAGTTATGAGTTGTGTTGCATGCTAGTTCAGATTCTTGCTATGTGGATATGATTGCTTGAGTATGTTATGGTTAGATTTTCCCTTGTCTGAATGCTGCTTGCTTTGTGCATTGTGGGATTCTAAGTGATGGGAGTTAGCCATTAGGTGGATACGTCACGTCACATGTGATCAGGGTTGAATAATCTCAGAGTGTTGGATTTGGTCCTATTGCGCAGCTCTTGTTTGAGTCCAACCGTTGAGGAACGAGTCTTTTACTTGAAGGATTATCTGAGCCTCATCACATGTGATGGTATCCAGGTGATGGCTAATTGGCATTGCGAGGAGGCCTTCAGCAGCTGAGGACTAGTTGAGATGAGTCAAAGGTTTCCCTAGGGTAAGCCTAGGATGAGGTAGTGCTGGGAGCAGTAGAAGTAGAAAAAGGGACCTGGTGGAGTCAAAGCAGTTCCTGAGGAAAGTACGGATAGATGTGGAAGGTAGTATGGGCCCGTACTACTGAAAGCAGAGGATCCGTACTCGATTCAGGGAAGGCCGAGACAAGACTGGGAACCTGGTAGTCAGTATGTTTGGTCTCGCAGCAGTGAGGAGTATTCTGATAGTGGTTATGTTGTATGTTTCAGTATGGTGACATTGCAAGAGGGACCAGCGGGCGGATCAGGCGCCGGAGAGGGATTAGGCTCGGGTTTAGGGGCCGAGCAGCTCGAGGAGCGGATGAGGGAGTTGATATCAGTGGAGGTTACGCGCAGTATTCTAGCTCAGACTCCTGTGATCTTTGGCACGGTCAAGGAGGGTATATTGGAGATTTTGGATGAGAGGCTGGGAGCCTTCCGTACCGAGATGATGGCTTTGTTGGGAGCGCGCACCTTGACATTTCGGGAGTTCAGGGCTTGCGGGGCACCAGATTATCATGGGGCTAGGGACCCCATCGCTAGCAGCAGATGGTTGGCTGATGTTGCCAACGCATTCCGTACGAGCCGGTGTCCTGAGGAGGACAAGGTCAGACTCGCTTCCTGTCTTCTGAAGGACAGAGCGAGGGATTGGTGGGAGGAGATTGGTCACGCTTTGGGGGATGATGCTGCGTTGGACGCGATGACTTGGAGTGATTTCTCAGCAAGGTTTAGAGCGGAGTTTTCGCCGATTATTGAGGTGCAACAGTTGGCCCCGGAGTTTCAGGATTTGACGCAGACTACTGAGACTGTGGCGGAGATCACCGCCAAGTTCATAGAGAGAGCCCTTCTTGTTCCGCAATATGTCGCGGATGAGGAGATGAAGAAGGCACGATATCACGAGATGCTGAGGGATGACATCAGGGAGTTCGTGAGCAGGTCCGGATGTAAGACTCTGGAGGATATGATTTCTCGGGCCAGGGAGAGGGAAATTGATTTGGAGCAGATCCGGAAGAGGAAGCCGGATGAGGTTCAGGTAGCCGCGAGTTCGGGAAAAAGGCTCAAGGGAACGGATTCAAGGTCGAGGGATTATCAGGACCGTAGTCGATGCGGAAGGTGTGGCAGGACGCACGGGGGCGCGTGCAGGAGTGGTAGTGGTGGTGAGTCTGGCTGTTTTAGGTGCGGTCGGACGGGTCATTTTAGCAGAGATTGTACTGCTACCATCACCCAGGGATCAGACTTGATATGTTTTCACTGCAATCAGCGGGGCCACAAGAAGGCCCAGTGCCCTAGTTTGTTTTCAGCAGGACGGGTGATGGCACCCGCCCCTGCAACTTTGAGGATCACAGACGGCCGTCAGGGCCATGCGGAGGCGCCTGCGGTAGGAGGCAGGGCTTTTCAGATGGCTACTTTGGAGATGCGAGCAACGCCGGACATTGCAGGTATGCGACTTCCGTTTTCAGTTCTTTTATTTTGTGCATGATTATATTGTTATGGTTCTGTATCATTAGCGGTTGAGAATTTTATTTTTGAGCGGGTTCATTGGGATCGAGTTATATGCCATTTGCATACCTTGGTTATTGGTTAGTAATTAAGGGATGAGTTGTATCGAAGAAGGTTACTTTGAGTGCAGTATCCGTAGCATGCCTTAGAGAGACTCGGTATGTCTCGCTAGTTCGGAGCCGTATAAGTTTTAAAATGGACAGGTTGGATCCTTAGCTATGGTAAGCTTGGGATTCCTCAGCGGATTGATTATGGTAGAAAGGATTGGGATTTATTTTCATCGATCATCGAGGTGTAAGCAGGATCCAAGTGGGGGAGAATCCTCCAAGTGTATAAGGGTAAAGGCACACGAATCCAGATCGGGTATATGATTTCTGATAAGGAAAAGGGGTAGTTCAGCGTTTAAAAGTTCAGGGTTGGGAGTTTGAGAACTTCCCATCAATGCGTGCGTGTGAAGGGTAATGGTGGGTATGTGGTTCGGATTCAGGTTAAAGGGCCACATGTAGAGCTCGTGTGAGTCGAAATGGGGATCTTGAGGTCAAATAGCAGGAGATATTTTCGTGTCAGCAGTCAGTGGTGGAAAGTGATGTAAGATTACGGGGCAGTCGTAGCATTTTGTAGTTGCTCGTTGGCGGAGTCGGGGCGAGGCCCTTATCCCCTAACATTCAGATAGGGATCGGGAATGGAAAATGGATGAGAATGGTATGGAGTTGCCTGTATAGCCATGGAGAGATGAGACCTTGGAAGAGGCCTCTCTAGGATACAGTCGGGTGAGACCCGTGGGCGAGGCCCGTATGAGGATAGCAGTTTAGGTGAGACCTGAGAGCCGGGTGGCTCAGTAGTACGGTTGGGTGAGACCCGTGGGCGAGACCCGTGAGTTTTAGCAGCACAGGTAGGACCTGGTAGGATCTTAGCGTCTAGGCAAGGGGATCGGGGATCCCAGGATATTGTAGTGCCAGCATGGTAGAATAGATTGAGCTGTATAGGTGGCGGAAGTATCTTCGAATGTCGCTGGGAGCGACTAGTGGTGGTGCTGGGTCAATAATCGGTGAGGGTCGGTAATCCAGTTGTTGATAGGTTGGTAGGGACCAGGATGGCCTCAGTTCATTCGGAAGCCAGATAAGAATAGCAGGATTCCTAGTCAGTAGCAGTGCGGGGATGCAGAGTATGGTGGAATTCAGTTAGTCGATCGTGGGGTGCTCAACACCAAATGATAGCAGAATGAATACCCAGAGGGTACTGGCAACGATGACCCGTACTGGGAGTGGCGGGAGTAATAGATTTGGTGAGGAAAGGGTCTTCACAGCGGCAGAAGGGATAGATGGTTATGGAGCGTTGCCTTGGGAAGACAGGGAAATCGCGCAAGGAAAGAAGGGGTGGACCCTTATGTTGCAGTACTGGGAGATTACCAGAAAGATTGTCGGTGGAGTAAGTTGTGTTTCCAGGATGTTCAGGGTCAGGATGCATCCGAAGTTATTATCTGTAAGGATTGGCGTTGGTCTGAATGATTAAACAGAAGGCCAGCAAAGTTAGGCAGTTGGTGCAAGAATGGATGGTGGGGCTTTGGTTGTTGATCGCCGACAGTAGAGTATAGTAAACTTCGAGGACGAAGTTTAATTTAAGTGGGGGAGAGTTGTAACACCCAAAGTTTCAAAGGCCAAGAAGGGAAAGAAAAGCCCTAATTTAAGGGCCGACTCGGCGAGTCTGGTGAGGGACTCGGCGAGTCCGAGCGGGATCCGGGTCGAGGTGTAAGCGACCGACTCGGCGAGTCGGTCAAGGTGACTCGGCGAGTCTAGTCTGTGCGTGGAAAACCCTAAATTCGGGACTTGGGGCCTATATAAATGTCTTAATCTTCTTCCTAGGGTTCCCTACTGCCTCTTTAGCCCTGGATATCAAACCCTAGCCGTCATATCTCCTAGTTGAGCCTTGGAAGGTGCATTAAAGCTTGGAAAAGGAAGAAGGAACTTGGAGGAGCAAGAAGGAGCTATAGATCTGGGATTGTGAGTTCATTCTGAGCACTTGGAGGTAATAAACTAGTTCCTGGACCCTTTTTGCACCTAGATCTATGTGTGGTTGTTGGGGCTCTTTTGCCATAATGTTATTATTTTGGGTTAGAAGCCGGATCTGGAGTTGCTACTTCAGATTCAAGTGTTTTAGGGCCTGGAGAAGCATAAAGTATCAGCCATTGAGTCGATTTTGAAGTTCCTTGGCCTTACACCCTAGTTAATGGCGTATCTTGCCTAGATCTCCTTCTCTACACGTAAAGTTTGCAACTTTACGTGTGGAATAGGCTTGGGAAGGGTGGATCTATAGTTTGGAGTCCATGCATGACTCAAAAATCCTCTGCATGTAAGGAGATCTGAAGGGACTCGACGAGTCCTTTGAGTGGACTCGACGAGTAGCATGAAGTTTTGGAGAAACTCGACGAGTGGGATGAACAACTCGTCGAGTCATATGAAGATTGCCTTGGACTCGGCGAGTCTGTTCTTGGACTCGACGAGTCAGGTCGCGAAACCCCAAACCCTTCGAGTTGTGACTCGAATCAGTGAGTCGGGTGGAGACTCAGTGAGTTGAACAGGTCTGGACTCAGAAATCGGTAGACTCGGCGAGTCATGGACTGACTCGGCGAGTCGAGTCGCGAATGAAAGGAATCTGATCATTTTGAACTCGGCGAGTCAGTAGGGTGACTCGGCGAGTAGGGTTGACCTGGAAGGTTGACTTTGACCAGGACTATGACTTTGGACCAGGGTGGACTTGATTGTCTTTCGAGGGTCAGTTAGACTCAGTGTTGCATTGATATTGGTAGTTCGGGGAGCAAGGGGAGCAGGAGTTCCGTGAGTTGTCGGGAAGCAGCTAGTGAGATCATCAGCAAGTTCAGCCAGTTCAGGTGAGTTTCCCTTTGTGTGAATGGGTCTAAGGCCACAATGCCGGCCCATGTAGTTATGAGTAGAAGACCTGGGGGTTAGCCCTAGGCCTAGTATGCTAGCATTGTTTGCAGTACGAGGTCCAGTAATAACGGGCGGGCGTCCAAGGAATGGTTTATATATGATAGTTTATACTTGTTGTCTGTGTGATACATGTATGTACCTGATAGGGAGGTGAGTGTGGGCGAGGTCCCGTATCTCACCAATAGCAGAGTGTGGATGGGGTTCCATATCTCACTAGTAGCAGATTAGGGGCGAGGCCCGAATTAGACCAGGAGTGAGAGTGGGCTAGGCCCGTACTTCACTACCATTAGGAGCATGGATGGGGTTTCATGACTCCTCAGTAGCAGGACATGGGCGAGGCCCAGGAAAGGCGAGGCCTTAGGACAGAACCAGTTGCATGTGTTAGTTATGTGTTATGAAAGGTTTATGTGTTATTATTTGTTGACGGGCGAGGCCCTATGACAGGCGAGGCCTAAGTAAAACAGATATGTATCCGAGCGGGGCTCGAAGCCAGGCGGGGCCTGGAGCGGCGGGGCCGTTGGAGCGGGCGAGGCCCGAGGTAGGGGACGAGGCCCATGATAGGGGGCGTGGCCCAGTATGTGCAGTATGTGGTTATGCATGGTATGTGGTAGGGTGGGGAACTCACTAAGCTTCGTGCTTACGGTTTTCAGTTTTGGTTTCAGGTACTTCCGGTAGCGGAGGAAAGAGCTCGGGGTGATCGCATGGCACACACCATAGATTAGACAGCCTGAGAATGTTTACTCTGATAACGAACATATGTTTTGAAAACTTATACTCATATTATGTTTTGGAATGATGATGTTACTTTAAGTAATGATTTATTAAATAAATTTTTGGTCTTAAATTTTGGGTCGTTACAATATATAAACTAAATTTCAATATTAAAACAATATATTTACTACTACTTATAAAGTTATGTTTTTAAACTTTTAAAATACTTTATATTATTTATTAGTTTTAATATATTGTTGGATATAAACCATTATCATTTTAAAGATACAATTTTGGAACCATTTGTATAAAATACTTAAATTATTAATTTAAATATAATATTACAGGGTCAAAAAAGTATAAATTTTAGTTTAAATTAAACAACCAAAAATTTATTATCTGAATAGTTAAAAATGATATATTGTAGTGTCTTTATAATAATGATTATAAGTTGGTTAATAAGATCAAATAAATATCAAATCTAAAGTGTAATTATAAATAAACTAAATTTCAATTTTGAAATAATATAATATATTTCTACTTATAAAGTTATGTCTTTAATTTTTAACATATTATACTTAATTTCTTAGATTTAATATGTTGTTATATATAAATTATTATCAGTTTAAAGCTACAACTTTTAAACAGTTTGGATAAAATACTTAAATTGTTAACTTAAATATAACATTACAATGTCAACTTAAATACAAATTTTAGTTTCACTTAAAAAACTGAAGAATATTTTATAAACAGTTAAAAGTGATAAATTGTAGTGATAAATGCAAAAACTAAATTATAATATCAATTAAACTAAAAATTTTCTTAAAAATATTTTTATAATTGTTAAAAGTTTCCAAATAAGTACCTTAAAATAACTTACAATAGCAATAGTTAAAAATAACTCTATATAAATTATTATACTGTTACCAATAAAATCAAAAAATAATGTTTGGTGTTTTAAATAATAATAATGATAGAAATTAAAATATTAAACAAATAAATTTTAAAAAATTAAATAACAATAGCCAAAAATCTAAATAACATTAAATCATATATTATATTTAATTTTATTCATGTGTAACTCGCGGGTAGAAATCATTCAAACGATTGAGATTATGAAGTTATAACGGATGTATATATTATCATATAATTCCAAATAATAAATATATTATATCAATTTAGTATACAAATTTAACAACAACGCTATTGTTATATTAAAAAAAACATATATTTGTAAAATTTTCAACTATTTGGGTGTTTCTGCGCAACGCGCGAGCATTCGCTTAGTATAAATTATAATGAAGGCACCTCCGACGACCATGAGAGAATGTCATCGAATGTGGAGGGCAGAGGTAGCGGATTATGGTAAGCGGTAAGATTTTAACCTAAATTTCTTATACGATGTTATAGAATAAAATGTTTCATTAATAAATAATGAGGTTAAATATCAAATATGTAAGAGACCTAAACTAAACCGTAATGGCCTTGGACCTAAACTCTAATAATTAACACAAATACCCGAAATTTATGATATTCAAAAAATCGGATATCCGATTTTGAACACTCTCGATCTTGAATATATTCTTGAACAGGTTGCACATAACCAAGACTACAAGAGGGTCCCAACAGTTTTCTATGGCTTTATCAATCCTTTTCCCTCTTTTTAATTCCCTTTTTATATAGTTTATGGTCTTAAAAGTGATCCAGATCCTGCTATTTTGAATTTCTTTTTGGTTGTATGAATCAAGGATGTTAGTAACATCTTTCATGAAGCAGATATTGTCGATAGTGGTTGTTTACTAAAAACGTCTTGACCCCAATCAACTAGCGCCTCAAATATGACCTAATCAATTAGAGTTCAAATGCCAATTTGCCAATTTAAATATCAATCGAGTTATTTTGTCCTTGTCCTTTTGGACTTGTATGGGTAACTGTTCATAAAGTATCGTCACAATCTCATCTCTATATCGTTTATTTCATATGGATTTGTCATTGATGAGCCGGCATCACAACAAATCTCTTTAAAAATTCCAAGAAAATGACAGCGATGAGATTGAGACATGAACTATTCTTGGTCAAATATTGTGTTCCTCTACCGTTGAAGCCATTATCACTGTCTCTTATAGTTTTCTGCATTATTTTGTTAAATCAAGTCAATATTTGTTTTTAATAATATAATCTCAAAGCAAACTATAATTTTATAGTTTAAACTTATTGTCAACTGCTACGATAATCCATTTGTATAAAACCTTGAGTCACATCCACATCTTGGTCAACTCCCAATTGGCATTATAATTTTGACTTTGGAATAAACTGGATTTACAAATATGGTTGACAATTTATTTCAGATGCATTACAATTTTGACTTTGGAATAAACTGGATTTACAAATATGGTTGACAATTTATTTCAGATGCATTTATAATTCAAGTCTTTCAATTTATAGAATTCATTAATAAGATACACTTGTCATGCAGTAACGCCAAACTCCTACCAAATAATGAATAATTTGCATGCTTGATTGATCGAGTTAGTGGTCCTCTAAAAATCATAAATTTAGGAGTTGGAAGTTGGAACGACCAATAAAAACAAAATGCAACTTTAAGGACTTATTTATTATTGGATAATAATAAACTTATTTTATGTATCGACTAAAGATTGAGGCACAGTTTTTTATCGATGAATTTTTATGTTAAGGAGATGTTTTGAATTGTGATAATTATAATTACTTGATAGACAAGGGTGTACGTCATTTTTAAAAAGGGAGTTGATCCGTACATAACAATTTTTTTTTTCATACACAATAATTTATGCTTTAAAATGTTATATTGTACAATTATATAATGCATTAACTGTTGTGTATGACAAAAATACTGTTGTATATGCATCATTTCCCTTTTAATAAACTTATTAATATATGCAAATTAAATTTTATATGACACTCTCTGTTATTTTATTTATTATTTTATTTATGAGATTTTCTAATATGTGCTTTAAGACACACATAAAAACTATTAATTATTAAAAATGTTACCATAATTAAATATAAAACGTATTAATTATGAAGAATATTTTCTATAATTAATAAATTTTATATTTAATTACGGTAATATTACACATAATTAATAGTTCAATTAATGTTTTTTATATATGTCATTAGGGCACGTGTTAGAAATCTCTTTATTTATTTATTTTCAACCGCCGGAATCAACAAATCAATACAGGAGTGGGAAACGTGTTTTAGTTTTAGTTTTAGTTCAAAGCTATCGTAACATAGAGATTTAGAAAATAATGAATTAGGCAATTCTTCTTATGGGTATTGCAACAATAATCTTTGTAAATTTAACCAAAACTTTGGTTGATCGTTTCTTAAAAAAATCCATTCGTGATTAGGTGCAATTTCTTGATCATGACTTTCACTTTCTTTAGATATATCTCCTTGTCATTGATAAATTTCTCCATTTCGGTGCTTTTGTTCAAAATCAATTCAAATGTGACATTAAATTTTTTCAAGGCGATAACTTGGACAAATTTGACAACTATTAGTTAAACTATTTATTTGGAAAAAAAAACTTTATAACCTTTCGTTTTTCATGCTCCAGCACATCCCAACAAAATAAGATATCCAAACACATGATCCGGACCATAAGACCATTAATAACGTTATAAGGACCATTTTGTTAAAATATCCCTCCACCATATTGGGTCGAAGCCTTACATGTGACTACTCATTTCCATAACCTCACCCTGTCCTCTTCAATAACCAAATTAAATACCATATACCAAACTTTTCAAGAAAAATCTATCCTTACATACCTTTGCATGTTTAATTGTCGTTGTCTTGATCTTTCCTCAAGAAATATCGTTATATCTCGCCACATTATTTTCGATGAGTCATTTTTTCCCTTTCGCTCCATGTCTCCTAATCAACCACAATCATATACTTTTCTAAACAATTTGATCTCATCTTCACCTTATCTCAACAATACCTAGAGACAATCAACACCACCACTATTAAATCAGCCCCATACCCCCACTCTCGGGCAGTGGCAGAGAGTGGTAGGTGATGGTTAGGTGTGTAAGGAAAAGCGTAGGTGATAGGTGCGAGAGGTAGGTGATGGTATTAATAAATAAAATTCAAATTTTAATAGATAAAACAATATTAGGGGTAGATTGGTCATTTGCATCTATTTAACCAAAATGGATGGATGGTATAATTATGTGAAACCATAGACACAACTTATCAACTTTTCAAAATTTAAACCAAACTTATTATTCTGATCATAGGGATAATTTATGTAATTTACTCTTTTTATATTATTTATCCACTTATATATATATATATATATATATATATATATATATATATATATATATATATATATATATATATATATATATATATATATATAGAGAGAGAGAGAGAGAGAGAGAGAGAGAGACCATTTTTATTTCTCACACATGGCCCTTAAATTCAACGGGGGCTCTTGAAGTCCAATATATAACCATCAATGTTTTGAAAACCGGACCGGACATTGAATCAGCCATTTTATTGGTTCGATGGTTCAATTGGTTCGATCAGTTCAACCGGTCCCAAAAATCGGATATATATATATATATATATATATATATATATATATATATATATATATATATATATATATATATATATATATATATATTACGATTTGTAATGTTAAAATGAAAGAACAATATCTTATTTCTATTAATTTATATGTTAATCTTTTTTAATTTGTTATAAAGCTAACGAAAAAGTGAAAAAAATAATAAATATAAATATTAGGTATAATTGAATGTTGAATTGGTGATTGTTTAGCCTCATCCCAATTGCTAGAAAGAATGAAGGATGTGGGATCTTGTTTGCTTTCTTTTAGTACAACTTTTTTTATATCTTATTGGTTAGACCAGCCCGGTTTAATCCGGTTTTTGGTTGAACCATTGGTTTTTACCGGTTTGATTATATGGCTGTTTTTAGCAATTAAAGAACTGACACCCGTACCGGTTCCCGGTTGAACTGGTCGGTTCGGTCCGGTTTTCAAAACCATGATAACCATATATAGTCAAGCAATATGAAGAGTTTTTGTGCAAAGTTAGTTCAACCCTATCATATTGAAATCTCAATATGCGAGACAAATGTTATGGAGGGTATTGTATTGTGACGATCATCATTACTTGCATATATGTGAGAAAGTTGTTAAAATCCTGATTTTAGTCTTAAGATTTTACGATTTTAAGATTCTATAAGTGGAAAACAATCTCGATCTCACATCTCTAGTTTTACTATATAGTCGCGTCTCAAAATTTTGTTTATTCAAGTTAAATCAATCATTGCAAATTCCAAAAGGTCGTATAGATCATCATCAATTCATCTATATCCCTAATTAGGAAGAATACACTAATAATAATAATGTCTTTGTGATCTTATGTTTTTAGTTGCACATAATCAAACTGATTTCTTTTCTAAATAAAATGTTTTATTCTTAATTTTTACAGTGTGTAACAACAAAAATTATGGTTCATGTTTAAGAGTTAAAGTTTATTACACTATTGATATCTTAATCAACATCAAGTTACATTGTATACTTCACACATAATATTTTGAGAAAAAAATTGAATATGGGTTTATTTTGGTAGGATCTTTTGACATTGATCAGATCTTACATAAAACGATCTTAACAACTTAAGTGAGATGATAGCAAGTTAACTATATTCTAAGAGAAAGATATCCCTTAGTTATGATGAACCAGTGACTACCTCATTAAGTAAGATCACGATCTTAACAACTTATATGTAGTTCAACTTTTGAAAGTATTTGTTGAACACTTCAAATTTAACAAAAGAACTCCCACCCCCTCCCGTAATTTCAAGAATTTATCACTGTTACCAAAAAAAAATTACATTCATATACAATTTTGCAAAACTCATTAGGCGTTCCCGGGGTGACCAACTAGCGCCTACCAAGTATTCGGTCTAGACAGGGAGTATTTGGGGAACACTCATATTGGATAAATTATATGAAATTAATTTTTAATATATATACATATATATATATATATATATATATATATATATATATATATATATACTATCTTATAAAAGAAATCAATCTATTTCTAAAAATAGATTGAATATAATAATTCTTTTAAGATGTTCAAATCATTAAGCTAATAGTATAACTAGTCATCAATAAAATAATATTAAATTTTAACCTGTGTTTTGAATCCTTATATTTCTCAACAAATTCTATCTCCTTCCCTGAATTTCAGATAATTCAAAATTTGAAACTATCAGAAAATACATGTTGATTTAAATATCCCTCCTGCAGATGATTCTTTCTTAACATGTTTTTATTTTAATCCTTACTTGTAATTGATTTCATCATTTTTAACTTTTTGTATTTTTATCTTATAAATATATTGGGTGAAGGCTTTATTATATCAGGTTTGTTCCTAAAAAGGTTTTTACTATGTTTTTTTAATGTGTTAGCTTTGCAAGTTTAAAGAACTCAACCAAGAGGGCTGGTTAAAGCATTATATTATCATTAGTTTGTATATTTTGACATCTTACTTTTACAATAAAGAACGGTTAAACACAAGATTTGACATGATTAAGGTAGTTTGTATATTTTTCATCTTGTTTAGTCTAAAAATGAAACCTTTTTCATCATTGGTCCTTATAATATCAAGTTTCATCACATGGAGTTCCTGATTACGGTGATTATTGTCCTTATTATAATGTTCTATATAGATTTTGTTCAATATTTTAAGGTTTCGAGAACCTAAATCAATATGAATCCTCGAATTACTTATCATCGTTGAAAATGTTTTAATTTGTGACCAAATTTGGTTTAAAATCACAATGAACATGTTGACACCTGAGTATTTTGGCATTCTCAAAGGCCTATTTATCGACTTTTGAATCACAACACCTGATATTCTAAAGGTTTATTTTTATAAACTATTATTTATATATTTTAGCATTTTACTTAGTAGGACATTAAATTAATAAATGAATTAAGGAAAACGAAAAAAAAGGACGATAAACAGTACAAGTGGTATGAGTATGTATAAATGAAAGTAATAACCATTTAGGGGGTGTTTGGCAAAAAAAGCTTATTGCTTATTAGTTTATTAGCTTATAAGTTAATAAGTAAGTGTAGGGTAAGTTATGAAAAAATGACGTATTAGAGGTTCCCCAACGGAATAAGTTATTTTAATCAAAACACTTTTTTAACTTATAGTGATGTGGAACCTAATAAGTTGTTTTAAAAAAAGCTTAGCCAAACACCCCCTTAATATGGTATGGTAATGCTCTTGAAAAATAGATGTCATTTAATATTCATTTCTCGAAGTGAACGCAAAATGGTTTTAACTCTAAAAAGATCAAATTATTCGCCGCCCGCCGCTTTACGCGGGTAGACGGCTAATATATATATATATAACCGATTTATTAAAAGTTATAACAAAATAGATGAATATTAATAAAAATTATAGAATCTTTCTAAAAAAAGTCAAAATTTATGAGTTTTTCCGATTTTTACCCATTTTTTTTTATTTTAACCAATTTTGATTGATTTCGAATTTTCTGATTTTGACCAATTTTGACAGAGTTTGACTGATTCCGAGTTTTTTTTTTGGCAAATTCCCAATTAGGTGCATCGACCCCTACCTGATTCCGATTAATCGGCTGCCTAAGCCGACTTTTACAATACTACTCCTATACTCCAACATACATGGTGTAATCTCCCGATCATTATATTTTGTAAATTCCACTTATACATCTAAAATCACTTACGAAACCTAAACTTTGTTTTCTTTTTTATTCTTTTGGTTTTGGCACAACCAAATTACAACATTTGTAAGCCAATAACAACTCCTCAACATTATCTCTATTCTTAGATATGAGTTTCCCCAGGAACTCACCTTTAGGCAACCACATCACATTAAGAAACTTAGTTGTCTTCTTCAAAACCTTTTTTGATATCAAAATATTTAAAATTTGTACTTGGGAATCAATTGTTCTTCCAAACTAAGCATCAAACAAGTAGGCAGATGAACTAACACGACCTTATCAAACTGTATTTAAGAAAAAATAATTCCAAGATTTAACTTGGATTCAGATACTCTAAGCAATCTAGGAGCCCTTTCAAACATCTCTAAACATTCAGTTTTAGTGAATTCGGAACTTTGAAATACTTCAAGCTTCCTCTTAGCTGTTTCATCACTCAGACAACTAAGAGTGTAGAGAGCATGAACATGCATTATTGAATTGATTGAGAATCCTATATTAAGCATATTATATACAATATCTTTAAGCTTTGATTCACCCATATTAAGCATATTATATACAATATCTTTAAGCTTTGATTCACCCATGGTTTAACTTGGATTCAGATACTCTAAGCAATCCATGAGCCCTTTTAAACATTTCTAAACATTCAATTTTAGTGACCCGAAACTTTGAAATACTTCAAGCTTTCTCTTAACTAGTTCATCACTGAAACAACTAAGAGTGTAAAGAGCATGAACAATAATTGTTGAATCAATTAAATTAAGAATCCTATATTGAGCACATTATATACAAGATCTTTAAGCTTTGATTCACCCATGATTATTAGCCTTGACCTTCTTGAAATAATTGTAACAAGTTGTCGGCCAACAATCCCGCATTGTTTTAGTTACTTTATGTTAAAGGTCATTATTAATTTCCACAAACTATGATCGATATATGAAAATTTTGGTACTATTTTGCCAAATAGTGGAATATCATTAATTTTCAAACAATATACTCGATATTCCGTATTTCCGTATATGTTTTATAATTTAAATTAACCATGTAATGTCATATTTTTGAATATTTGTTATTCTCTAGAAGTTTTATAAATAATATTAATTATTTCGCTATGCAAACGATTTTCTTGTGTTATTCAAAACATCAATGTAACCAAAATAAGAATATATAACGGTTTCAGATTAAGTCCAACCGACCTTAAAAATGGTGGGAAAATGACAAATCTCATTCCAATCGGCTATCATATTGGCTGCTAATTTTGTGCAGAAAACTTTGGCCGCCATAATCGTATATGTACCAATAATTTATCAGCAAGTTGTATATTCATAATAGTATATACAATTAATAGGGATGTCAAATGGGGCAAACGGGAGGGGAGCGGAAATAGGTGCCCCTGTCCCCGGTCCCACCCCGGATCCCCCGTTTACACAGCCCCTGGTCCCGCCTCCGTTCCCCTGGTTCCCCGGCTTAAAATTGATTTTTTTGCTAAAAAACTGCTTTGTTTTTGGCAAAAATACTATTATAATAAATTTAAAAGCTTAAAACCTAATATTTTAGAAACTAAAAAATTAAAAATCCAACAATTCCAACAATCTTACAATCTTACAAAGACAAATCCAACAATCTTATGAAGACAAATCCAACATTACAAATGCAAAATACGACAAATCTAAAATTACAAATATAAAACACCAATTCACTAAATCTTCAGTATTCATTAATTTTCTTCAACTCTTCATTCACTGACATTCCAATATCCTCCATAAATAAATAACAAAAATAATAATAAAATAAATTATTATATTAGTTTATTCAATACAAAACGACAAATTGAACAAGCTTACCTCAAGTCCCTCGTCGTCTTCATTTGAATGTACATCATCACCATCAATAACACAACCTAACAAAGAAAAAATAAATAAAGGTAATAAGTATAATATATTAAAATGAATTAAAAAACAATGGTTCAAGCAAACTCATACATATTTTTTTACCCTCCCATAACCAATTTTGAATGCATATGGTAGCTTCAATTGTTGACGGAAGAAGTCTACTCCTATGTGGACCAAGGATTCTACCAGTTGTAGAAAAAGAAGACTCTGAAGCAAAAGTGGTGATATGAATGGCTAATATGTCTTTTGCAATCAAACACAATGTAGGATACTTAACCCCATTTAACTTTCACCAACCTAACACATCAAACTCATGAATCCAGGGTAAAGTGTCTTCCTCTAAGTACCTTTCTAATTCATTTTTTACAAAAACTTCACTAGTAGAAGAATTCCATGAAAAGAAAGCATCTAATGAGTCCATGTTACTTGCGGGAGCTGCATCTCAACTAGAAGTGGGCTTACTAGTAATATCATCATTACTTGCTTGACTCATAACACTTGACTCATATCATAGATATATATCTTCACAAATTTGACGAACTTTTTGAATTTCATCTTTTGCATTATCTACTCCATAGATAATAGGAAAAAAAAACATACTCTAGGAGCTTCATCTTAAACCTTGGATCCAATATCGTTGCCATAGCCAACACCCCGTGACTTTCTTTCCAATACTCATCAAACTTTGTAATCATATTTTTTGACATTTCGCTTATTTCAATGAAACTAGATGTATCCCATTTCTTTAAAGCAAACTTTATTTCACATATTTTGGGGAAAAAATGTTGGTTGTTGGATATTTTGTTCCCGAAAATAATTATGTGACATTATAAAAGATTTTTAGTCTATCACAAAGCTCACTTGCCAAAGCCCACTCTTTCTCATCGGCTGCATTCTTAGATTGGGGCTCACGTTGTTGTAACCGACAAAACACCTTCTTGTATTTCAAAGTTGTGGAAAGCATTAAATACGTAGAATTCCATCGTGTTTTACAATCAAGAACTAGGTTTTTTTCACAAGAAACATTCTCACACTTTGCATTTTTTTGAAATGTATCAAGTCTTCTTGGTGTAGCTATCCAAAAACTACAATTGTTACGCACTTTCTCAATCCCATATCCAAAAACATCCAACCCACTCCTCACAATTAAATTCAAAATATGCGTAACACATTGCATATGAAACATGCTTCTACCCAAAATCAAGCTATCAAAAGGTAGTTTGTCTACCATCAAATCTATCATGCAATATATTTGTTGAACAATTATCAACAGTTAAAGTTGATAATTTTTTATCTATGTTCCAGTCCACCAAACTATTCATCAACACATTAGTTAGTTTCTTAGCAATATGGAGACATGACACATATATAAACCTACCAGTTAACAAAATAAATTCAATTTAATTAAAGAATGCATACTAATAGATTAAAGAAATTAATATAAATTAAGTATTACCTCAAAAGACGACTTTGTAATTGCCAAGAATCATCAATGAAATGGGCTGTCACTGTCATGTATCCTTTTTTTTTGGTAGTTGGCAGTCCACACGTCGGTAGTTATTGCAATCCTACCTTGAATACTCTCCAAAAAAATGCATCATCCTTGCCTTTTCCTCATCGTACAACTTAATGACATCAGATCTAGCCGTGTTTCTACAAATAGGCCTAAAAAGTGGTTGGAGGCCTTGACAAAAATCTCTAAAGCCTTCGCGAATCGTCATAGTTGTAACATCCTGTTTCAGATCATTTCCATTTCAGGATGGTGATCAAGGATTGGGTATTAGCAGGCGTAGGATCCTTGAAGAATTAGTTTTGGGCTCATTTGGAGGTGGATGATGTATATTGGATGATTCAGGTATTCGGTTTGTGTTTTGGAGTTAAAGAGTATTTCGGTAATTTTTCAGCTCGGGCTTCCATGGAAATTAGATGTTTTTCAGGATATGGTAAGGTAGGTACGAGTCGATTAAATCATAGAGCTTCTCGTTACCTTTTCATGGATATATGGATCATTAGAATCGGATGTATATCGAAGAAGTTATGACCTTCATAGTATATTAGGGTTAAGGGGTTAAGCAGTACGCGGGGTGTACATATATGTATGCATGGCGTACTAGTTCTAAAGCCATTACGTAGGGTGTACAGTGGTGTACGCGGGGCGTACATGCATCTTAATGAAAACCCTAATTTCAATAGTGTACCCTATATAATATCATTAAGTCTTTTTAGTTGGTCCTTATACCAACCTCCAAGTTCCCAAAACAGTAGAAATCATCTCTAAGCCTTCATGATGGTATATTAAGCTCATAGTGTCCATTTTTGGTATGCTTAGTCCATTTCTAAGAAGATGGAGTTTGGTACAAGGATGGAGATCACGAAAGAACTTATGGATCTGGATTGTGGGGTTTAGTTTCAGCTTGTTAGAGGTAAAAAGCTATGAACTTGATCTTTGATGTCTTAGATCTAGCATGTATGAGTTTTTGGTTCATTTGGTCCCAAGAGTGAGGTCTAGTGGTTTGATACCACTCCAAGAGCTATGAGTTTCCACTCTTGGTGTTGCTGAGGTTTTAGATGCATAAAGTTGCCTCCTTTAGGGTTTGGAATCCCCCCATGTTTGAGTTGGTGTCCATTTGGTGAAAGTTTAATGCTTTAAGTTGATGTTGGATTCTTTTGAGGCTTGCAAAGTCAGCAAGTCAATGACTTTATGGGTCTAGACATTGATTAGGACTCAGATCTATGGTTTGGACCTTTGGGCCAAGAATTAAGTGCTTAATGGCAAAATTTGGCTTAATAGAGTAGTACGTTGGGCGTACAAGACTATATGCGCAACATACAAGCCATCAAGCATGTACGCGCAACGTATAGATGGGTACACCCCATGTACTCAGTCAGGAGGGTTTGGCCTTTCTGGCTTCGTGTTGGGCTTCCTTTCTAGGCTTGGGTGTTTGAGTTCTTAATGGGCCATCTGAGTATGAGTGTCTTGGACTAGGAATTTTTGGTTGGATTTTAAGGTAAGGCCCATGTAAGGGGTTTGGGCCTAATTTGGAAAATTGGGCCATAACTGGGTCTTGGTTGGTTATTTGACTTTTGGGCCTTTCAGGCTAGGAATTTTTGGTTGGGGTTTAGGGTAAGGCCCATGTAAAATGGCACTTTTACCCCGAGTATGGATTTATGGTTATCGTTTGGAATTCAATTGGTAATTGGGTGTTGTTTGTTTTTTGACGATTCCGGGAATCTATCAGCCAACAGCCAGAGATCGTATGTATGATTTGTTGGTGCAAGGCGAGTCTCCTCACTGGGTTTAATGGGTCGAAGGCACCAATGTCGGCCCATGGTTTTATGGTAGGATGTTATATGTTTTTCGACTCCTGCGTGTGTTATATGATGACATGTTTACCGGGCAAGGCCTGATGCCCAGCGAGGCCTGAGGAGGTTATCATATGTTAACTTTCAGTATGTGTCTTATGATTTTCGAGTGAGGCCCGATGTCGGGTGGTGCTTGATGACTGTATGGAATGCTATAGTCTTTGTGATTATTGCATGTGTTAGTAGGTTGCATGTTTATATGGTTATATGGTTATGTGATTATGTAAGTATCGGGTGAGGCCCAATGTCAGGCGGGGACTATAGATTGACAGATCTATAATCTGAGTAGGGATCGATGTCAGGCATACCCGGTGCCGAGTGGGAATCGAGTCCGGGCGACGCCCGATGGAGGGTGGGGCTCAGTATGTGATTTAAGTATGTGTGGTATGTGGTATCTTGGGGAACTCACTAAGCTTTTTGCTTAGGGTTTTCTGTTTATGTTTCAAGTACTTTGATTTTCAAAAGGAAGGACTCGAGTTGACTCCATGATAGACACACTTTATGTTCCGCATTTGACTTTGTTCTAGGATTTATGCTTTGATTGTAATGTATCGGTTTTGAAACAAGTAACTGATGGTACTTCTACTATAAATAAAAATGATATTTTATGTCAATATTTTTGGGATGTTACAATAGAGTTGTATATCCATAATGAAATATATAGCAAATAAATAAAATACATTAATGATAAATGAATTGATTATATATTCTCCTCCTAGGTGTGGGTGTAGAGCCAATTGCTACCCATCAAATTTTCCGTTATAATTTGTGCTACGCTTGACATTTATTCTAGATTTGTCCCTATTCTTCTATAAATATATAATAAGTTCCATAGTTATACATACCATGTTATGAACTCAATAATAAGAAACCCAAAACACAGATTGCAACGATTGACTTAATATTGCTCATAGCTCATAACAATAATATGAACAGTAAAAGAAAAGAAATGAATAGCGATTCGAGATGTTATGGTCTCCAAGTAGAAGAAACTTCTAAAAACATTCTACCTGAACATTCTAACAACACACTCTCCTATTATAACCTGGGCATGACAACAGATCTGCCATAATACCCAAGATACCCTTGTTGTCCCACTAATTTGGAGTAGTGCCCTCATGGTTGTTTGTGGTCCCATCTTCTGCTAGAATATTTTTGCACCTTTGTCTCTAATAGGTGTATTGTAATGATGGGTGCACAACATTACCCCTTCCCCAAACATTGACCTTGTCCTTAAGGTCAAAATCTAGAAATGTTTGTTGAATTGTCATGAAGTCTTCCCATGTGGACTCGAACTCCAGTACATCCTTCCATTTGATTAAGAACTCCATTCTTTGTCCCATTTTTTCTATCTGATTCCTCACAAGTCACTCCCAATACCATCTCCGATTCCCACTGGAGCACATATTCTTCAGATAAGTGAACAGGAAGAATTGGTCTGATCTCTTGATCCCCAATGGTTTTCTTCAATTGGGACACGTGGAAGACCGGGTGGATTACCAACCTGCCCTTATATAGCACACGATAGTTCGCCATAGAGTACCCTGTGTGAGGCTTATCACCAGCTGCTATATCCAACTTAACCTTGGAACGCCCCATTTCTGGTATGTAATTTAAATTAAGTATCTTCTTTTCTTATGGGGTACCCGACGAGTCTGTATCCCAACTCGTCGATTAGAGTCGGGATTTGCACGCGATTTAAGTTGGCTACTCGACCAGTCCATATGTTGGGACTCAACGAGTCCGTCTGTCTGGATGAAGCCCTAATTTCAAGGGTTTGCACCCTATTTAAACATCTTATGTGCCCTAGGACCGGCCTCCCTCACCCACAAAGAGTCCCATACGAAACCCTAGCAATTATTTAAGCAACCTTGAGTGTTTTGTGTTATTTGAAGTTTTGGAAGGAGAAGGAAGGAGGATCCAAAGGAGAAGAAGAAGATTCGGGCTTTTAGGGGTCAATTCAGATCATATAGAGGTATTAAAACTCGAACCCTTGTTCCTTCAATTGAATCTCCATAAAACCTTAATCTAGTCACTTTTTAGGCCGTTCCTAGAGCTACAAGTAAGTGGGGGGCATGTAGAGATAGAAAAACATCATATCTAGTTATGTTTGAGCTCCAGAAGCTCAGATTCACCAGCTTTATTAGGCCAAATGCTCATGCAAGCCCTAGATCTACACTTTTGGCTTATTTAGGGCTTTTAATCCTCATTTGATCATGCATGCACGTAAAGTTGGAAACTTTATGTGTAAAACCCACTCTAGGAACCCAAATCTATGAATTGAATGCCTTGGATCGATAAAAATCAACGATACATTTATATCATGCAAGCGACTCGGTGAGTTGTTCATCGGACTCGACGAGTCGAGTCACGAGTCCCCAAATTTATCCCTTTGAGAGATTATGACTGGAATCAGTGAGTAGGACGTGGACTCAGTGGAGTGGGACACGAACTCAGTAATGGAGGAACTCAGCAAGTCTATGCCCTAACTCGGCGAGTCCAAAGCAATATTCTTGCCTCAAGAACAGACTCGACATGTTGTTCATACAACTCGACGAGTCACACACTAGACGTGTTCATGAGATGAGGATGGACTCGACGAGTTTTTCATACAACTCAGAGAGTCGGATGAAGTTAGACTGATGTCATTATCGAAGAAGAACTTGTCGAGTCTTTGCTAAACTCGACGAGTAGTATCGAGTAGTAAATGAGAAAATAGTATAGGGACTCGACGAGTTGACGGCCCAACTCGGCGAGTCTGTTCAACTAAATGTTGACTTTGACCAAAAGGTTGACTTTGACCAAGGGTAAAATAGTCATTTTACCCTCAGTTTAGTTATTTGTATCTGATTTAGTGTTTATGGGAATTGTAGCCGGGGAGTTCCGGAGCAACAGTCATCTAGTTTTGGATTTACCATCTCAGTAGCCAGAGTTCCGAGTTGAGTTTTCCTTCCAGTAGGAATGGGTCTACGGCCACAATACCGACCCGTCTAGTTAGCAGTAGTTCCGGAATTTGGTCTGATGAAGTAGTTCAGTGTGCTTGATGTCTTTGTGATTCAAGCATGTCTTTGTGTTATGTGTTCCGGACTTCGGTCCGATGCAGCATGCAGTATATGTGTTTATGCTAGTTGATATGTTTATGCTATGCTATGTTATGCTCAGTCAGTTTCCGGACTTCGGTCCAATGCAGGGGACAAGGTCCCAGTCAGTTCCGGATTTCTGTCCAATGCAGTTAGTTCCGGACTTCGATCCGATGTAGGGGACAAGGTCCCAGTCAGTTCTGGACTACGGTCTGATGCAGTTTCTGGACTTCGGTTCGATGCAGAGGGCAAGACCCTGGTTAGTTCCAAAACTTCGGTCCGATGCAGTTCCTAGACTCCGATCCGATGCAGTTCGCGGACTCCGGTCGTATTTTTTGGATGTTAGAACTTGGTATCAGAGCCTTGGTTTGAGGGATTCAGGCACACTTACGGGCGTGACTGGACTCAAACTAGGGAAATAGTAAAAAGATTCTCAAAAGAAAAAAAATGTTTTTCGAAAGGATTTTTGAAAAAGAAACTTAATAAGAAAAGAGTTTTTGAAAACGAGAAAAGGGTGTGGTACATGCGATCAGTCGAACTCAAGTAAGTACTCCCAAATTACCCATACAAGTTTATGATATGATCATCAGTTTCATCAGTACAACAGCATGCTAGAATAGGACTAAGGATCTAGGGATGATGCCTTATGTGCCTGCTATATGTGTTTTAGCTTTATGAGAATTGCATGATATTATTGAGTAGACAGTAGTAGGATAGCCTATTTAGGTTATGTCTGATAGTATAAGCTTAGCGTTGTACGCTAGTACATATTCTAGTTACGAGAATAGATTTGCTTGAGTAGTTCCTGTGTCCGAATGCTGCTTGCATTGTGCCTTGTGGGATTCTGAGTGATGGGAGTTAGTCGTTAGGTGAATACGTCACATCACATGTGATCAGGGTTGAATAATCTCAGAGTGTTGGATTCGGCCCTACTGCGCAGCTCTTGTTTGAGTCTAACCGTTGTGGGGACGAGTCTTTTACTTGAAGGATTATCTAAGCCTCGTCACATGTGATGGTATTCAGGTAATGGCTAATTGGAATTACAAGGAGGCCTTCAGCATCTGAGGACTGGTTTGAGTTAGAGATTTCCCTTAGGCTAAACCTAGGATGAGAGTAGCAGAGATCAGTAGCAGTAGTAGTGACTTTGTGGAGTCGAGGCAGTTCTTGAGGAAAGTACGGATAGATGTGGAAGGTAGTATGAGCCAGTACTACTGAAAACAGAGGATCCATACTTGAATCAAGGAAGGCCGATGCGAGGATAGGAAACCTGTAGTAGTAGCGATCCCTCTAGATATATCAGTGTTTATGACGTTTGAATTGATGTGTCTTTAGAATGGTGGTTTTACGCCCTAGACTAGCAAGTGGCAGTTCAGGTGCCGGTGAGGGATCAGGATCAAGCTCGGGGGCCGAGCATTTGGATGAGCAGACGAGGGAGTTTTTCTCTTCAGAGATTACCCATATCATACTCAAGCAGACTCCTATAATCTTTGGTTCGATCAAGGAGAGTATCTTGGAGTTGATGGATGAGAGATTGAGCACATTCTGTGCTGAGGTGGCGACCATGATGGGGTCGGGTACACCCACTTTCAGGGAGTTCAGAGCTTGTGTAGCTCCAGACTACCATGGGGCACGATACCCCATTGCGAGTACCATATGGTTGGCAGATGTCGCCAACGCGTTCCGCACCATCAGATTTCCCAAGGGGGACAAGGTCAGACCAGCATCCTGCCTTCTAAAGGACAGGGCATGAGATTGGTGGGAGGAGATCATGCATGTCATCGGGGATGACGCAACACTTGATGCGATGACTTGGGATGATTTTACTACCAGGTTCAGAGCTTGCAGCAGTTAGCCAGGGAGTTTCAGGATCTCACCCAGACTACACAGATAGTGACGAAGATTACTGCCAAGTTCAGGGAGAGGGCTCTTCTCGTTCCTCAGAACGCAACTGATGAGGAAATAAAGAAGGCCCGTTATCATGAGATGTTGTAGAGTGATATCCACTAGTTTGTGAGCCGGTCCAGATGTAAAACGTTGGATGACATGATTGCTAGGGCTCGTGAGAGAGAGATTGATTTAGAGATGGAGAAGAAGAGGAAGCCAGAGGCGGCATCTGGCAAAGGCATTCGGGCAAAAAGCCCAAGGTATCAGATCACAAATCTAGAGGACAGCAGAGCCACATTCGGTGTGGCAAGTGTGGGAGATTGCACAATGGGGCATGCAAGGCACGGAGTCCTGGTTGCTACAAGTGCGGCCGGACTGGGCATATGAGCAGAGATTGTACAACTACTCCCACCATTACCACCACATTTGATCTAATTTGCTTCCATTGCAATCAGAGGGGACATAAAAAGTCCCCGTGTTCGAGTTTGACAACAGTAGCAGTAGGGAATGTGGTAGCACCTGCCCTTGCAACATTAAGGATTACAGATGGCCGTCAGGGCCGAGGTGAGGCGCTAGTGGCGAAGAGCAGAGCTTTTCAGATGACAGTAGAGGAGGCGCGAGCGACTCCTGATGTGGTGACGGGTATGTATCTTCCTTTTATCTTTTTATTGTTATGTATTGTTTCGTATGGCTATATGTTTTGTATAGGGTCGTTCTTAGTGAACGACATTTCAGCTACAATGTTGTTTGATTCGGGGGCTACCCGATCATTTGTTTCGCTTGCGCTTAGCAAGAGGTTTAGCAGAGCTACGGGGGAGCTAGAGTGTCCACTTGAGTTCAAGATAGCTGATGACAGGACCGTCAGGGTCGCGAGAGTGCATAAGGGGTGTTCGCTTATGTTATTTGATGAGCAGTTTTCGGTAGACCTGGTTCCTATTCCTCTACGAGGGAACAAGGTTATAGTAGGCATGGATTGGCTGAGCCCCAATGGGGCAGTGATTGATTGTGAACTGCAATTAGTGAGGGTTCGCACTCCCAGTGGGGGAGAGTTAGTGATTCAGGGCGAGAGGCCACAATGCGGACCGACTCTCTGTTTAGCAGCGAGAGCGAGGCACTACTTTCAGTAGGGTTGCGCGGGCTTCGTCGCCTATGTTTTAGATGCCCGGGAGAAGGGCAAGGCGAAAGTTGGTGATGTATCGGTAGTACAAGACTACCTGGACGTATTCCTGGAGGATTTGTCTGGGATACTTCTGGAGAGACAGGTTGAGTTCAGGATTGATCTGGTTCCTGGTGCGGCTCCGATAGCCAAGGCACCATATCGGTTGGCTCCTCCAGAGATGCAGGAGTTGTCTACGCAGCTGCAGGAGCTGCTAGACAAGGGTTTCATCAGACCGGGTAGTTCACCATGGGGAGCCCCGGTCCTGTTTGTGAAGTAGAAGAATGGGTCGCACCGTATGTGCATAGATTACCGGGAGTTGAACAAGGTAACGGTGAAGAACCATTACCCACTCCCGAGGATAGATGACTTGTTCGATCAGCTTTAGGGAGCATCTTGGTTTTCCAAGATTGATTTGCGCTCTGGTTATCATCAGATGCGGGTCAGGGGTGATGATGTTTTAGAAGACAGCTTTTAGGACCCGTTATGGTCATTATGAGTTTGTGGTGATGTCGTTTGGGCTCACCAACGCTCCATCTGCGTTCATGGATCTCATGAACTGTGTATAAAGGTTGATGTTGGATTGGTCTATGATAGTATTTATTGACGACATCTTGGTTTACTCCAAGACCCAGGAGCAGCACGAGGAGCACCTGAGAGAGGTGCTAGAGACGCTGAGGAGGGAGAGACTTTTTGCGAAGTTCTCCAAGTGCGAGTTCTGGTTGTGTGAGGTGCAGTTCCTTGGTTACCTCGTCAACCAGAAGGGTATTCTAGTAGATCCAGCCAAGATCGAGGCCGTGATGCAGTGGGAGGTCCCGAGGTCTCCATCTGAGATTTAGAGCTTCCTAGGTTTGGCAGGGTACTATCGGAGATTCATTCAGGATTTATCCAAGATAGCAGTTCCGCTCACCCAACTGACTAGGAAGTCGGTAGTGTTTCGCTGGGGACCTGAGCAGCATGCAACATTTGATACCCTCAGACAGCGATTGTGTGAGGCACCAATTCTTACCCTGCCAGAGGAAGTGGATGACTTCGTAGTCTACTGTGATGCTTCGATCACAGGGATGGGAGCAGTGTTGATGCAGCGAGGGCATGTGATAACTTATGCCTCTAGACAGTTGAAGCCTCACGAGGCTAATTATCCGACGCACAACTTAGAGCTGGGGGTAGTGGTGTTTGCCCTCAAGATTTGGAGAGATTACCTCTATGTGGTCCGTTGAACCATTTACACGGATCACAAAAGTTTGAGGTACCTCATGGATCAGCCAAATTTGAACATGAGGCAACGCAAATGGTTAGACGTGGTAAAGGATTATGATTGTCAGATCCTTTATCATCCAGGTAAGGCCAATGTAGTGGCCGACGCCCTGAGCCGCAAGGCGGTTGCAGCCCCAAAAAGGGATATTTGTTTGAGGATGACTATAATTACTCCCATGTTGGAGCAAATTAAAGAAGCACGGGTTGAGGGCCTGAAGGAGGAGAGGCAGAAGTGTGAGAGGATTATGGGCCGAGTGGCTTCCTTTGATTATGACAGTCGAGGACTGTTGACCCTCCACGGGAGAGTATGGGTGCCATACTGGGGCATAGTACGGAAAGTGTTGATGGACGAGGCTCTTAAGTCTCGTTTCTCCATCCATCCAGGGCGACGAAGATGTATAGAGATCTTTGACTCGATTATTGGTGGTCCTACATGAAGCGGGACGTAGCCTGGTATGCGGAAAGATGCCTAGCCTGCAGGAAGGTCAAGGCGGAGCACCAGAGGCCTCATGGAAAGATGTAGCCATTAGACATTCCCGTGTGGAAATGGGACGATATCACTATGGATTTCATCACTAAGCTTCCCACGACCGCACATGGAGTTGACTCAATTTGGGTTTTGGTGGATCGGCTGACCAAGAGTGCGCATTTCATACTGATCCGGGAGAGTATATCGGCTGAGAAGCTAGCCGATATTTATGTGTGTGAGGTAGTAGCACCGCATGGAGTGCTTGTATAAGTAGTATCAGATCGAGACGTCCGGTTCACTTGTAGGTTTTGGAAGCAGTTTCATGACGAGATGGGGACTCATCTTCTTTTTAGCACTGCTTTCCAACCTCAGACGGGCGGGCAGAGCGAGATGACGATTCAAATTCTCGAGGACATGCTTCAGGCATGTGTCCTAAACTTTGGTGATAGTTGGGATCCGTATCTTCCGCTAGCAGAATTTTCGTGTAACAACATTTACCACGCTAGTATTGACCATCCTCCTTTCGAGATGATCTATGGGAGGAAGTGTAGGACCTCGATTTGTTGGGGCGAGGTCGGTCAGCGAGTCATTGGGAGCATTGAGGTGGTGCTCAAGACCATAGAGTTGATCCAACAGGTTCATAGCAGACTGCAAACTGCGCAGAGTCGACAAAAGAGCTACGCCGACAGGAGGTGTTCGGACTTGGAGTTTCAGGTGGGCGATATGGTCCTCCTGAAGGTATCACCCTAGAAGGGTGTTATCAGGTTTTTGAAGAGGGGCAAGTTGGGCCCCAGGTTCATTGGTCCTTTTAGGGTTTTGGCCCGAATGGGTCGGGTTGCTTATCGGTTGGATCTTCTGGCAGAGCTTAGCCAGATCCACAACACTTTCCATGTTTCTCAGTTGAGGAGGTGTTTGGTGGACGAGTCAGTAGTTGTACCCTTAGAGGATATTCAGGTTGATTGCAGCCTGAATTATATCGAGAGACGAGTTGCGATCTTAGATCGGAAACGAAGACCTTGAGGAACAAGGTGGTTCAGTTAGTGAAGGTGCAGTGGCAGCACTGAAAGGTTTCAGAGTGAACGTGGGAGACTGAGGGGGAGATGAGGGAGCATTATCCATAGTTATTTTCATATTCAGCAGCAGCAGACTTCAAGGACGAAGTCTAAGATACGTGGGGGAGAGTTGTAACGCCCCATTTCTGGTATGTAATTTAAATTAAGTATCTTCTTTTCTAATGGGGTACCCGACGAGTCTGTATCCCAACTCGTCGATTAGAGTCGGGATTTGCACGATATTTAAGTTGGCTACTCGACGAGTCCATATATTGGGACTTAGCGAGTCCGTCTGTCTGGATGAAGCCCTAATTTCAAGGGTTTGCACCCTATTTAAACATCTTATGCACCCCAGGACCGGCCTCCCTCACCCACAAAGAGTCCCATACGAAACCCTAGCAATTGTTTAAGCAACCTTGAGTGTTTTGTGCTCTTTGAAGTTTTGGAAGGAGAAGGAAGGAGGATCCAAAGGAGAAGAAGAAGATCCAGGCTTTTGGAGGTCAATTCATATCATATAGAGGTATTAAAACTCAAACCCTTGTTGTTCCTTCAATTGAATCTCCATAAAATCTTAATCTAGTTACTTTTTAGGCCATTCCTAGAGCTACAAGTGAGTGGGGGCATGTAGAGATAGAAGAACATCATATCTAGTTATGTTTGAGCTCCAGAAGCTCAGATTCACCAGCTTTATTAGGCCAAACGCTCATGCAAGCCCTAGATCTACACTTTTGGCTTATTTAGGGCTTTTAATCCTCATTTGATCATGCATGCACGTAAAGTTGGAAACTTTATATGTAAAACCCACTCTAGGAACACAAATCTATGAATTGAATGCCTTGGATCGATAAAAATAAACGATATAGTTATGTCATGCAAGCGAATCGGTGAGTTGTTCATCGGACTCGACGAGTCGAGTCGCGAGTCCCCAAATTTATCCCTTTGAGAGATTACGACTGGAACCAGTGAGCAGGACGTGGACTCAGTGGAGTGGGACACGAACTCAGTAATGGAGGGACTCAGCGAGTCTATTCCCTGACTCGGCGAGTCCAAAGCAATATTCTTGCCTCAAGAACAGACTCGACATGTTGTTCATACAACTCGACGAGTCACACACTAGACGTGTTCATGAGATGAGGATGGACTCGACGAGTGGTTCATACAACTCGGAGAGTCGGATGAAGTTAGACTGGATGTCATTATCGAAGAAGAACTCGTCGAGTATTTGCTAAACTCGACGAGTAATATCGAGTAGTGGATGAGAAGAGAGTATAGGGACTCGACGATTTGACAGCCCAACTCGGTGAGTCTGTTCAACTAAATGTTGACTTTGACCAGAAGGTTGACTTTGACCAAGGGTAAAATAGTCATTTTACCCTTAGTTTAGTTATCTGTATCTGATTTAGTGTTTATGGGAATTGTAGCCGGGGAGTTCCGGAGCAACAGTCATCTAGTTTTGGATTTACCATCTCAGTAGCCAGAGTTCCGAGTTGAGTTTTCCTTCCAGTAGGAATGCGTCTACGGCCACAATATCGACCCGTCTAGTTAACAGTAGTTCCGGACTTTGGTCTGGTGTAGTAGTTCAGTGTGCTTAATGTCTTTGTGATTCAAGCATGTCTTTGTGTTGTGTGTTCCGGACTTCGGTCTGATGCAGCATGCAGTATATGTGTTTATGCTAGTTGATATGTTTATGCTATGCTATGTTATGATCAGTCAGTTTCTGTACTTCGGTCCGATGCAGGGGACAAGGTCCCAGTCAGTTCCGGATTTCGGTTCGATGCAGTTAGTTCCAGACTTCGGTCCGATGTAGGGGACAAGGTCCCAGTCAGTTCCAGACTACGGTCTGATGCAGTTTCCGGACTTCTGTCCAATGCAGAGGGCAAGTCCTTGGTTAGTTCCGGACTTCGGTCCGATGCACTTCCTGGACTCCGGTCCGATGCAGTGGCCAAGGCCCAATAGTTGTTTATTTGTTATTGTATGGTATGTGGTAGTTTAGGGGAGCTTACTAAGCTTTGTGCTTACAGTTTCAGTTTTGGTTTTAGGTACTTCCGCAAGCAAAGAGAAGAGCTCGGGTTGATGGCATCGCACACACCACAACTTCAGTTTTATCCTGGGAGTTTTATTCAGATATTTTGTTATGATTGATACAATTTTTTTTGACACAGTTACTATGACTTTTGATTTACTCATTTCATGGTGCTTATTATATATGACATTCGATGATTTGATTTTAGAAATATTCAAACAAAAATTTTTGGGTCGTATTTTTGGATGTTACAAACTTGGCTAGTGAACGGGTTGTTCTGGATCTCTTCATTTAGCTCTTCCAAGGGTAGCGACCATATGGACTAAAGCACTTGTAATTCCGGGCCAATATCCATCTTTCGAGAGAGAGCATCTGCCACATTATTGGTAATCAATCTAGAAATCAAATCCTAACAACTTATACATCCTCTTTAGATATTCCAGACCAACCTCCTTTTGCTCCATTAGGTACTTGAGGCTTCATTGGTAAGTTTTGATGATGAAATGCCTTCCTATCAAGTAATGTCGCCATTTACGAACGACCAAGACGATCGCCATTAGATCCTTCTTGTATATGGACTTGAGTTGATTCGCAATCCAAGTACCTGGCTATAATAGGCTATGGGATGCCCTTCCTTTGTTAATACCGCCCCTATTCCTACCCCCGACGCATCGGCCTCTACAATAAAAACCTTCGAGATATCTGGCATAGTCAAGATGGGTGTACGAGTGAGAGCAGCTTTCAACTAAGTGAAGGCTTCAGTTGCTTCTTGGTTCCAATTGAAGCACTCCTTTTTCAAATGGTCAGTCAAAGGATTTGCAATTCTAGCATAGCCAGCAATGAACTTTTGATAATATTGGATGAGCCCAAAAAAAACCCCTTAACTCTTTGACTGTAGTGGGAAACGGCCAAGACTTCACAACTTTGATCTTCTAGACATCGATTGCCACCCCTTTTTCTGAAACCACATGTCCCAAATAAGCAATTTCAGTCTTTCCCAATTCACATTTGTTTGGGTTTGCATCTAACTCATGTTGGTGTAGCAATTCTAGAAAAACCTCCAAGTTTTTGACATGTTGGTCCTCATTCGGGTTGTATACAAGGATATCATCGAAGAATTCCAGCAAAAACCTTCGAAGCAACGATATAAATATCTCATTCATTATGGATTGGAAGGTTGCGAGAGCATTTGTCAAGCCAACCGGCATGACCGTGAATTCATAGTGGCCTTCGTGGGTCCAGAACGCCGTTTTAGGGACATCTTCTTTCTTCATTCTAATTTGATGATACCCTTGTTGGGTTTTGAGCACTATAACACTCCTATGGTGCATATGCAATCCTAAATGCTTTGGATCTATTTTTTCTCTAATTATACATTCATATTTGTTTAATAACTTTAGTCATATCCACTTCTAGTCCATTACCAACTATCCATAAGCAACCAATCTTTGGCGAACCTTGGATTGTTCTTAGAAGTTGTTTAATAACTTTAGTCATATCCACTTCTAGTCCTTTTTCCCTTTTCATGCCCTAGGAATGTGGAAAATTAGAACTCATGAATATTATAGCATATGCAGTCGATCCTATACCCGAAACATATTACATAAAGACATGATACTTGACTAGTCTTTTGCTATAATATTCCATATATAGAATTTTCAATGTTGAATCATTTCAACATGGTATTTATATAAATCCTAGACTAAATTTGATTAAAATCTCAATCTAAACTTTTAGAATTGAAATGAAGTATAAGTTCCTCTCCCTTAATTATAACAAAACAACTTTTCAACCCTGCAACTTTGTGAATTGAAAACTTTGTTTTGTATAATTAACATTGATAACTTGCAAAACTTACCATAATAATTATGCTCCCACTAGCATAACAATTATTTTGTTACTTGCATAACTTTTATGCTCCCACTAGCTATGACATAAATCCAAAAAATTAGCTGAACTTCTAAAAATCAATACTTTATTGACTTTCTTACCAAAGTTCAGATTTCTGATACGAGATGCTTCGATAAGCCTTTATATAAGCTCACACACTTTTTATTAGAAAACTCATATGTGTGTCTAAACAATTTTAGAACTTATAGCAATAAGTCTCAAATGTTTAGATCTTTTTCCATTTCTCATAATTTGAACTATGAAGAGGGATGACATAGTCATAATCAAATTTGAGAATGCAAATTCACAATTGCTAACTCTTTAAAATCTACTTAGTGAAAGTGTTTCCTCACAATCATTTTCATGAATTGGAGAGAAACCTTATAACACTTAGATTTTTTTTATGGTGTGTGTGTTCCTATCCATGTGAACTTTTCATAACCAAAATCTTAATACAAGGTTAGTGACAAATCCAAACTCATATGGACTGAATCTATCTAATCTTAATTCCTTGCCACTCTGTAGCACAAGGGTCTACCATGTGTTCCAAGTTATTGAGCAACTCACCCTTACTGATCAATGAACCTTCACAGATCAAGGTGCTTAGCCTTATGCAAATAGTTGAGAGCACATACAACTCATGTGCATAATCAATCTTAATTGGAATGGCACAAAAACAAGAATATGTCAACATGATAGGTTACAAACCTCAAGTCGTGTGCTAGTAATTAACAATAGGTTGACTCTTGATTAGTTCTTAAAACGTTTCAAGATCTTTAAGACTCTCACAGACCCTTTGACATATAATATTCTATCTATCAAGAAACATTACTTGACAAACAAATATTCAAGAGTCAGTGTGATTTCTTATCAAGACAACCACTTTTGATAATTGGTATTAGTTGATCTTTGTTTTATCCAAAACATTACAACTCAGCAATTTCACATGTACAAGAGTAGAAAACATTTTACTCTACATTTGCTGATATGTCGCTGAATATACAATCTTGGAGTATGACTCTAAGATTTGATTTTGGAACGAAGTATGATTCATCGTAATTGATTTAACCATTTCAACAATTCCTGATTCCTCTTCTTAGCCAGACAAATGCACTAAGGTGTCCTTAGAGGATCATCGGGAAGTGATTGAAGAACCAAGTCAACATCCAACTTCCTTGACACAACAACTCCTAACATTCCCAACCTGTCAATGTGTGACTTCATCTCCAAAACATGTGCACACAGAGACCTTCCATCTTGGTCTTGGCTTGCCAATAGGGCTTGAGTGACCTTGAATTTTTCAAGTCTTTGAACTTGTGGGTTAGGGAGAATAATTGGAGGAGGTGGAGGAAGTAAAGTATGATATTGTGGAATATCATATTCATGTGGAAATCCTTTTCCAACATATTCTGGAAGACCATAGTTGTCTGACCTAGACATCTATAAAGGGAGAAATTCAAGTTATTTGATTTAAGTCCTTAATATAACACCAAAAATGAAATATTAAGGCTAGGACCCAACACAATATCTTACAATTGTGAAGAGGGATATCGTAATCCAATTATAAAATATTTGAAGGTAGGTAAATGACGATTTACCAATTTCCACCATGAAAAACGAAATGGATTATTAAGTTGTAATTGGATTGAAATTCCTAGATCCTTTGAGATATATTGAGCTTTTCAATGGCATGTTTAAATATCGATTGTGCCATTCATGTTTGTGACTGGGATGTCGAGGATCACAAACAAGGTCTGAATAACCATGCAAGTTAGCTTGGTACACCAAATGTTACAAATCAGCTAATCAATATGCAGGTTAACCACACAAGCTCCATTGAGATATAATTAACATCAAGCTACCCTTTGTCACACCTTGTTAGTCCCATATTACTGTGCCAATTAACCACACACACTCCACTAACGACTTAACAAGGTGCAAAGTGTAATTTCATGGATTAGCACCATTTTTCACATTTTCCGAAAGTAACAAAGATTGGGAATTTAATAAAAGTTTAGTTAGTTTATATTTATCATTATACTTTTAATGAGGGAGAATTAATTTCCTATGCTACCCATTCGGCTAACGACCCTCCACCGCCATTTTATAGGTTGTAACCATATACCCTCTTGTAAACCGGCTTCGTAAATGAGGCATACTAACAGTAAGAGTGACTTGTCTTTTATATATATATATATATATATATATATATATATATATATATATGATTAAACTTATAATATTATAACGTATAAGGATTGAATTTTAACTTGTAAAACTCTAAGGTTTGGAATAAAAGTTTCATTAATGAGACTTTACAAATTCCAAAACTTGAGGGTAAGTTTTTGAAACTTGTCAAAACTCTTTCTATCCATAACTTATGAGTTAATGTTGGGATTTATGAAAAGACTCTTGATTTTCCATAACTTGAGGTCAAGTTATGGAGTTCATTAAAACATTTATGATAAGACTTTTCATGTTCCATAACTTGAGAACAAGTTATGGAACTTATAAAAGAACATTTAGATCAATTATAACAAAGAAAAATTATCATATAATATTCTATTGATCTAATATAACTCATATAGCAATGCAATTCATATTAAATAATACAAATAATTAACCTATTATTTTAATATTTGACAATTGTCCTTTCAATTCTATAACTTATGAGTTTAATGTCATTTTAATGTATGATACTTTTCATTTTCCATAATTTGAGCACAAGTTATGGAGGTCATTAAAATTCATTTAGATCAATTTTTCAACAACTAAATTTTTTATATAATTCATGATTGATCTAGCTAAACTTATAAACAAGATAATATCAAGTCAACAATTTGCAAGCAACTTTGTTTATCATATAAATCAACAATTATCTTAAAACTTTGACAATTATCTTCTGATTGGATGAACATAATCACTACCATATCATAAAAAATGATGTAAAACAGTTTGTAGTAGTGATTCCAATCCAAGCCAAGCCAAGAAAACTCGAAATTCTGCACCTAGATCCATGGACTCGACGAGTGCATGAATTGACTCGTCGAGTTTCCCTTGTTACTGAGTGGACTCGTTGAGTCTCTCATTGGACTCGGTGAGTTCACCAGTCAGAGGCCAGAAAATTGATTTTTTTCAACTTTGAAAAGTAACAAGCATCAAGTATAATAGAAAACAATCCTAAGCTCTGATACCACTGTTGGGTTTTGAGCACTATAATACTCCTATGGTGCACATACAACCCTAAATTCTTTAGATCTATGTTTTCTCTAATTATACATGCATATTTTCAATTTTCCAAAGCATATATCCTAACTAGCATACAAATTGTCAAATGAACAATACAACTAGTTAGATAACTTACCTCTTAGAAGGACATGTAGTTCTTGACCTTTGAAAGCTTGAGCACCCCAAGTCTGTTGCCTCTAATGGTTCACAAACACCAATATGCAAGAGGAGGCTTGAGAGAATAAGTTACTTAGCACAAAATCAATACATACTCTCCAAGAATGTTGTGGCTACTCATGTAACCAATTTTGGCTATAGGAGGGGTTTATTTATAGTGTAGCAAATGCTAGGGTTACACTTTGTAAGCCCTAATGACCTTTCATATTACTTACGATCCATGGGTTAAAACCTCCATGGACTATCCATGGGTTACCTCATTGATTTAGTCCATCCTAAATAACCATGGATCATTTGCCCACACTAAAAGAATCATTTATTTACATAATTAACCCTCATATATTTAATTATTCTCTTTTGATCACAAAATTAACTCCAAATTAATTCTTGATCAATACTAATTAAATAACATGATTTCATATTAATATATTATACTTGTAATATATTAATAAATCATAAATAACCTTATTCTCAAAAGTCAATCCTATCAAATTGCACGGGTGAAGGTAACCCAAAAGGACCATGCTACAATCGGGTCAAGTACATCGTAGTTATAGTTATGGATTTAGACACCAAATCCAACAACCCTGACTTTAAATCCAACTTTGAAAAAATTCTAGAACCATGCAATTCGTCCAGAAGTTCATCAATTATCAGGATTGGGAATTTGTCTTTAATGGTCACCTCGTTAAGAATCCTGTAGTCCACACAGAATCTCTAGGAACCATCCTTATTCTTAACTAGAAGCACGGGGATGGCGAAAGGGCTTCATGAGGGCTGTATGATACCTGAATTAAGCATATCTTGTAACATCTTCTCAATCTTTGCTTTTTGGGTGTAGGACTACTGGTAAGGCGGAGTTATCAGTACCGAAGGGGCTGAATCGTGGACTCTCATGTGCCTGTGTTGTATCAAGTACCCTCCTCTTATGGCGCCTATAGTTCTCACCATATTTTTTAGGGAAATATTAACTCCTTCCAAAGAAGAATCACATCTTAAGGTTACCCACTGCCCATTCACTTGGAACTTCATCAATTGGGTTTTCTAATTGGTAGTCACAATCCCAAGTTTCTCCAACCATTGAATGTCCAAGATTACATCAGAATTTCCCAGAGTTAGAGGTAGGAAATCCTCCAAAATCTCTAGACCTTGTACCTGTAAGAGGACCCCTACACATTTTCCCTGGCCAGACACAGCCTTAATGGTTCCCAAAGAAACCCCAAATTTAGTTGTAGGAGTGACGGGTATGTGTAGTTTTTGTATGGTAGTTAAGGATAGAAAATTGTGAGTTTCCCCTGGGTCGATGAGCATTACCACGTCTGTTTTTGCCAAGGTTCCTTTGAACATGAGGTTTTTTGGATTAGTCATCCCCATCACTGAGTTCAAACAGATTCCGAACAGAATGGTTAATTGGTTATCTCCCTGATAGGCACGCTTGTGTTCTTTGTGGGTGGCTCTTCTTCTTCGTCGTCTTCTTCATCTCGCATGAGCATTACACTCAATTCTTTCTTCTTACATCGATGCCCGGGATTCCAATTCTCGTCATAACGATAGCACTAACCCTTATCCTTCTTGTTCTGTAGCTCCTTGTCAGTCAGTCTTTTCACCTCCCCAGACCCTCGATTGTTCCCTGAGTTGCTTATGGGTGTATAAAATTGAGAGGAAGAAGTGCTTTTAGGGGAATAATACGTGGTTTTGATGGGAGTGAGGAAGGGGTACCGACTAATGTTCTCGCTGAAGACGAACGGATGCTCGTTCAAACACTCGAGGTTAGGGTTTTCTTGGGTTGGGATGTATGGGATCGAAGCTTCTCTTCCGCCTTAATGGCAAAGGCCATCGCATGGTCAACGTTCCTCGGCTCAAGCATTCTAACCTTCGATATAATGTCACTTTGGAGCCTGTTGACAAATTGACCCGTTGTGATATCATTCGGTAACATACAACGTGGGGCAAGTAGTTCGATAAAAGAACGTTGGTAGTCCAAACCGACCCGGTTTGAACCATTATTCATAAATCGTACCTTCGTGTCTAGGTCGAAACAGTTGGATGAAGAGGGCCTTCTATTCATCCCACCTTGTTATCGGTCTCCAACGGTGCTCCCAATGATACCACATCAGAGCATCGCCTTCTAGGGAAACCATCGTTGTCTCCATCTTGTCGGCTTCAGACAGTCGATAGAAGCTGAAGTAACGCTCCACTCTGAGAACCCACCCATCTTGATGACTACCGTCAAATAACGACATATCCAATTTTCGGAACAGCCAGGTGGACCTTAATCCTTCGTTGCTTCCATTTGGTCGTGTTCCACCTCCTCCGCCTCAGGTGTTTCCACCGCTTGGACCACCACTGCTTTCAGTGCGGTTTCCAGATCCGCCACTGGACCTTGGACCCACCATCCTCGACGTGTCCACCAGACCAGACCCGAGTACGCTCTGGGATGCCTCCAAAGGGGTATTCTTTCCTCCGAAATTTTTAGACTTGCTTCTAGCATTGGCGTTTAACACTTCCTCAAACCTCTGTTCCATTCTCATCTCCAACGAGGCCACTGAATCAGCCTGGTGCTGAATCTGGTAGCCCTGAGTCTCCATTCGAGTATAAAGGATACCCAACTCCGATTCCAACGACTCCACTCTCTTAAGCTGAGTACCTCCAGTTTCTTTTCCTCATCCTACCATAACTCCAGGGAACGGTAAATGCTCTGATACCAATTTGTTATGAACTCAATAATAAGAAACCCAAAACACAGATTGCAACGATTGACTTAATATTGCTCACAGCTCATAATAATAACATGAACAATGAAAAAACAGAAAGGAATAGCGATTCGAGATGCTATGTTCTCCAAGTAGAAGAAACTTCTAAAGAAAATTCTGTCTGACCATTCTAACAACACTCTCCTAATATAACCTGGGCATGACAGAGGACCTGCCATAATACCCATAATACCCCTACTGTCCCACTAATTTGAAGTCGTGCCGTCGTGGTTGTTTGTGGTCCCATTTTCTGCTGGAATCTTTTTGTTCCTTTGTCTCTAGGTGTATTGTAGTGGTGGGTGCAAAACATACCACTATTAGGTTAAGGGTTATGCTTACCATCAGGACCACATCACCTCCACAACATTTTTTTTTCTTATTTATATTTTTGAATAATATTAAATTAAATTAAAAAATAATTCAAATAAAACACACATTAAAAACATTAAATTAAAAAACATTGCATTAATTTTTAAACACACAAACTTAAATCCTAAAATATTTAAAAACAACAATAAAAAAATCCTAAATTACTTGTTTTTCCTAAAATACTTAAACGATAAAAAAAATCCTAAATTACTTATATATCCTACTTTACTTAAAAAAAACACACAATAACTAAAACATAAATATTAGAACCTAATCCGCATACTTAGCACGGACACGTTGTTGGATTTTGATAAATGTCGCGAAATTTTCGGGGTCGAGATCTGGTAGGGGCTTCGAGTTTATGATTTGAAGATCGGTAAGAGTGGTTTTTTGGCGACGAGCGTCCTCCGTGGATTCGTATTTTTTCTAGAAAACTTAAAGTTTTATCTATTGATTCCACAAGCCCATCGTCGCTAGTTGCGGTTGCTTTCTCGCTTGAAGACGCCGCCCATTTTGCTTTGTCCCTTCCCGGTGGTCGATGGAGTTGGACTTCAGGTGGACCATCTCCCTCGGCAACATCGACGTCATCATTGAGGTCTAACCCAAAACCCGTGTCCGATTCAGAAGTTCTTGCTCTTTTGTTGGGGCCGGTGGTTGAGTCCGAATGCGATGTCTCCGGATTAAGGACCCATTTTGGACCTTTACAGCAAACTTCCCATGCTTTTTGGTGACCAAATGGTTTACCGTTGTTGGTCACTTTGAATTGGTAGCACGCGGTTGATAAAATGTTGAAATCGTTGGAACCACTTTTATGCATATTTTTTAGATTTTCAAATATGCCATTAAACTTTGTGCAAATCGCGCGAAGATCACGCCATTTCCCGTTAACCTCGTCGTAGGACCGATCCATTTTCCTTCCAAGTAGCGCGTGAAAGTGATCCAAAACATGATTCCAAAATCTTTCTCCAGTTTGCGCGTTGCCTCTTCTCGAATCACAGGATATGAAAATCCAAGCTTTTGCTAAAGCTTCTTCCTCTTCTTCATTTCAAGCCGTTGCTTTCTTTTTCCCTTTTCCTTTTGGTTGCCTTCTTCGGGATGATTGTGGTGTTTCTTGGACAAGTACATTGTCGTTGTCGAGGTTCACGGTTTGGGATTGAGATAATGGGACTTGAGACGATTGAGTTTAGAATTGTGAAGAAGCTTGTTATTGGAAACCTTGGAATTGGGGAATGAATTGTGGTCGTTGTTGTTGGAAGATTTGTGGGTTGTAGGAAAGGTTAGTGAATAAAGGTTGTTGTTGATTGGAGAATTCAACAATTGCATATAAGCTTGATGATCATTAGGAGTGTTTGGGGTGTTTGGAGTGGGTGGAGTATTTTGGTTGGGATCCATTTTTTTGAAAAAAAGTGAAAGAAAGTACAAGTATTTTTTTTGATTTGGATGTGTAAGTGTGAAAGTGTGTATATATATATATATATATATATATATATATATATATATATATATATATATATAAAAGATGTTATTTAAATTTAAAATTAATTTTTTTTTAAGATGCAAACGGTCAAAAAAAGATACGATATACTCTCTCTCCCTTTGATTGGATGTTTTCGTCCGTGATACGCACCACGCCACAAGACACCTATGCGCACCTGGGGCGGTGTTCACGTGTAGATGACCTTGCCACCTTAGCCCCACGCGTATCCACCATAACTCGATACCGTATAGCCTTAAAATATACAACTAACTGGAAAATGCATCTTCAATATACTCCATCCAACGATAAATAGAAGTTAAAAAATATTTAGCCCAAAATTAGATCGGAAAAGGAAGTAAGCATTTACAAGGATGCAGTCAATGTTTTAAAATCTGTGTTGAACCAGTTGGACTATCATATCAACCAATGAAAAGATAAAAAAAACAGGTCAATTGAGAGAATTTTTTTGCTTATTTATTGATCGGATTTAACCGGTGGTACCATAAAACCGGTTGAAATGTTGACCATAAAAATCCAGTTTAACATAAAAACTAAATTAAAAAAAAAAAAAAAAAAAAAAAAAAAAAAAAAAAAAAAATCTAAAATAAGCCCATAACTAAACCTAAAAATATGTCCAATAAGCCCATAACTAAACCTAAAAATATGTCCAATAAGCCCACAATTAATAGAAAACTGTTAAAGGAAAAAAAAAAACTAAAACCTCGACCCCATTCATGAAATGGGAAATCGTCGCTACACTTCATCACCGCTAGTAATATGAATCTAGTAGACCGTTTAAGTTAGCAGGAGGGTTACTCGTATTATTCGATATTATATAATGTTTGGATCGACAACAAACAAAACAATGCACCTCAAAAGATTATCGTACACCGGAAGAAAACGTACATATATTCCCGCAAGTTACACAAACCTCAAAACTCAACATCAAAAACGAAAAAAAAAAAAAAAAAATCATCTCTTCTCGAATCCCACAGGTTGTTCATGGCATAATCATCCAGAATGAAGACGAACCCATACCATAATCAGCGAAGTAAATCTTTAAATAAATTAGGATTTTGGGTTGTTGGGGTTACACCCATTTGCCTAACAAGTGCATCCTTTCCCAAAGCTTCTTTCAGATTCGGACCCTTTGTTATTAAGGGTCCCACTCTGTTATTCAAGTTACTCGACCCATCAGAGCTTCCATCATGATTCTGATTCTGATTACAAGTATCTGAATTGATACACATAAAATCAGGAGCTTTATGGCTTGTATCCAGAAGAAGACCTTCAAGCTGTTTAAACGGATCCACCATTGAAGAAGAGCTACTCGCCACACTTGACCCTGAATCAAGCAAGTCAAGACCCGGTTTGACTTGACCCGTTTGGTCAGCCACATTACGGGGTACTTTCGAACCCTTGGTTTGACCACCCGATTGTGATTGTTTCTTTTCACCCCGTGAACTTATCCCACCAAACAGTAAACCTGCAAGTTTTTGCTTTTCTTCAGAAACCTCAACTTCCGAACTTCCATTAACCAAATACGACTCCGGTTCAGAGGTTGATGGACCGGTGGTTGATGGTTGGCCCCACTTCTTTTGAACCCCATCGAGCCGTAGCCGGAGTTGTTGCGTGTCAGATATGGATCCAACCGATGGGCTACGGTGGACCTCCCGTTGATAAAATGGGTCAGGTTCGGGTACAAGTTCCGCTGAAGAAAGTACTTTCGGGGGCATTCTTGGAATTACAGGTTTTGGAACCTCATACGCTACAAATTTAAGAGAATGCGAAGAAGCATCCTGGGTTTTAAAGTTGTTGATATTTAAACTTCCGGATCTTTCTTGCTCGGGTATATAAGGTTGTGCTCCATCTTTTAATGACTTTTCGATGTAACCATTGACAAGGGAAAGGCTTTTATCAATCTGTGCATGGAATAAACAAAAAAAAAGTTTTTTATTTCTTATTTTTTGAATTAAAAAAAAACATGATGACAATAATGCCCCCAACAGTTTTTCACCTCAATTTCTTCACAACTTGCATCGAATGGCATTATATTGTTTATGGCATCGGGGTCTAGGGTGATAAATGCTTGAAGTTCATATGCGCGTTGTTGGAGATCGGTTGAGTGGGATGCTGTTAGTGATTCCATTAAGGACTGGAACTGTAACAAGAGAGAAATTTGAAGGACTGATATGAAGTATGAACTGAATCTGATAATATTTTTTTGTTAGGGTTTAATTTTTACTATTTTACCTACCTCCGGCAGCATGTCTATTTTTCTTCCAGCAGCTTTTTCAAAGGAACATACTTTCATAAGTGCTGTCACTGCATATGCCTAACTTCCAAAATAAATAACCAGAAAACAGACTTAAAATTTAAAAACATCTTCAGTTCTATATTTACACCTCAAGTTCTAATAAATAACAATAACAAACACTACATACATGATTACATGGACATTATCTATTCTAGTGCTAATGAGTAAACATACCTTAACAGTATCATCGCTTGGATGTGTTTCTGCCACGTCACATAACTTTCCACTGATGTATGAGGCTGAATATTTACCATCTGCAATTCCATATTCCCCCAAAACCCAACATATAACCTGTATACAAAAAAAAAAAAAAAAAAAAAAAAAAAGTCAACATATAGAAATGTTGACTTGATTTGATAGCGGATACTATCCAACTTACCTGAAGAAACGTAGATGCAAGTTTCGGCTCTCCCATTATTCGCAAGTAAGATTCCACCTACACCCGAAAAAAACACTTCCAGATAAAGATTTTTAAACAATTAAAAAGTGCAAGGTCATAAAAGAATTACATACAGCAGAAGATCTAAGCTGAGTATCTTCTGCATCATCATCATCATCATCGTCTCCAAATCCTTCAGCTATCAAACGCATCAAATTATGTGCCACCTTAGGGTTCACCAAATCCCCAGCATGCTGGAAAACTTTGTTCATAGTCTGTAAAGTGAAACCAATTATATCGTAACTTGCAATTGTAAATGAGCAAATACATACGCATGAAAGAGAAAAAAAAAAAAAAAAAAAAAAAAAAAAAAAAAACCTGGATAAACCAGTGGTTGGTAGGTGCGTATTGTTCAGCAAGCTCAACACATCTAGATGCTATTTCAGTTTTGTAATGATAATCATTGATGCTTATCATGTACTCTATCATACGCTCTACTATAACTTCAACATTCGAGGACTTTGTCATTTTATAAAGCAGCTCAAAGGTTTTCCTCTTTAAAGTATCATCTGGGTCCTGATAATTCAACTCAAATATGTTAATTTCAAGTCTATTATAACATACCAAATATACCTAACTCTCACCTCTAAGCAATCAATTACAGCAAGTTGATGTTGCTCAGCAATTTCTGGACTTATCCTTATCAATCGACCAAGTGCATCAATCCCCATATACCTCAGATTATGAACATCACTCTACAAGGAACAGACAAACTGATAATAAGATTTAGTCATTTATTATACCAAAAACATATAGTTAGAATTCTGTGATTGCAAAAAGCATGAAGAAGGGTAGACCTTCAAAAGTTTAGCAATTGCATCAGCTGCAGCTGTGAATAACTTAGGGTTGGGATGTATAGATGAGACACAGCATATACATTCATAAAGAATTGCGTTTCCTATATTGGTAGTTGTGTCACTTCTTCTCATTATGTCTCCAATGATAGTATACATCTGCCCACTTGACTGCTTGTCACCATTACCAAGTAAAGCCAGGATTTTTAGCAACTTAATCTGCATAACACAATTAGCATGTACAAGAAAAAAAATGTTATTACAATGATACAAGATATTGGAACTTATGAAGGTCTATATACAAAATATATTATTATATAAAGTGACATACCTGTATGAATGGTGCAGGTGTTTGATGATAGTCATAACTCTTGGGTAATCTGCGTTCAGCAACTTGTTTGAGGATGTTTACAAAGCTGGAAACTAGATCCTTATGTGAATTTACATCTATTAAGATAAGATCAAATAGAGGGCAAAGAGTAGCACCCATTACTCCAGGGTCGTTATCACAAAGTTTCTGCAAAAAACCGACATGTAGCAATAAAGGATCAGTTTAAATTCTATTGCGCACCTCTGTTTTTCATCTCATGAACTTTGTTATGGAATTTTTGATCAACAAGTTCTTTTTATGTTGGGTTTTTCATTTTTCTTTCCAATTTGCTTGTCACTTGAGATATAATTGATGGTAATGTGGCCATGAAAGACAACAATAACTAATTGCAATGGCACATGGACATCACAGGAGCCCAAATAATCGAATTACAATGATAGTTATTAGGAGAAGAATTTTTAATGTGTATGGAGATGGTGGACCAAGGGAAATCAAGCAAAATCTGTTCAAATTTTGAAGCTTCAATACTCAAAGTCAAATATCAGATGACCTTCCTCTACAATGCAGGTCAAAATTATATGAAACCCATAATAATATGAAGTCTATATATCTAAAGAGCACCGACCTTTCGGAAATTCGTTACAAGATGAGTCACGACTGATGGAGACCTTTGATAAAACCGATGCAGAGCCATGATAGCCTTCTTCCTCACCGCCTCTTTTGGGTGGCATAACAACTCAACCACCTGCGGAAGAACAGCCGGTATCGTCTCCTCATTAATCAATTTACAGACCGCATTCAATGCAGCGCATACCACCAGGAAATTATCCGACTTCAAGTCCTTCTGGATCGTGTTCACGATCAATATTATCAAATCATGATCCTCATTCAAAAACAGGGTCACGGCCAAATACCCAGTGCGCTTGAGTAGGAGGGAATCGTCATGGGTCATCTTAACGGCATGAATGTACCCAAAAGAGGCGTTATGACCGAGCATCTCAATGTATACAAGACGAATTATGTACTCTTTCATCTTCCGTTTGGGGATATCAGGCTCGGTGATCCGACGTTTTAGGGTTTCGATCTCGTGAAGGACAATACGGTCTTCTTCAGCTTTGGATCGGGATTCGCCAATTGATTTAACAAGCTCCAGAAACTCCTTAGACTGGCCGAAGCCACCCTGGGAGCCCATTGCGAGCTCCCTGCCGATCGTCTTTAACTGCTCCAGCTTTGCAATAACAACAAAATGTTATGGATTATGGGGTTTAGGGTATCGATTTCGTGAAGTGAAGTTAGATCAGGGTTTCTGGAAATTGAGAAATATTTGATGAGGAGAAAACGAATTATGGTTAACATCGGAGAATAAGGAAGAAGGTGACGAACACGAGTAACCATACGAACGCGTTGTAACTTCCTTCTGAATTTTACCAAATACAGTTTTAAGAAAATGTCAGCTAATATAATTACAACTAAAATCAAGAAACCTATATTGTATATATAATGGAAAATTGAGTAATCTATAATGTTATTTTAAAAACAACATTTTTTTTTCTTTTGATAAACGACCAAAGTGTCCCCAATGAGTCATTTCGACCAGTATTTCTTATACGGTAAATAAGTATATGATTTGATCCGAAATTGTGATCCGTTACAAATATCATTTCGAACTCATTTCAGACTTCATTTCAAACTCTCTCATTTCGAACTGGATTTCGGACAACATTTCAGACACTAATCCAACTGCAAATACTTTATTCTAGTGATGAAGAGTATTATTTCTTATATGTAAATTTTCATTATCTTTATAATTATATGTCTTTAATTTTGATTATATGTTAAAACCTAGATAATATATGTAATTATATAAGTATTATTTGACTTTTAGTGAGTTTTCAAGTAATTATAAGATTTCATGTGGTTTTATGTGTATGTTAGATCTAGAGGCGGAACATAGAAGGGGCTGCATGGCTCCCCAGCTTTTTTAACTAGTTAATATCAGTATTTATGGAATTAATAATCATATACTAAATTATCTGAAAATCAAAATAATCGTCCCCTCCAAGTTTTTTTTTTCTACTGAAAATAAGTAATTATGTTCTTTAATTATTAAAAAAAAAATCATAAGTATCATTGTTCTTGTTAAGAAAGTTAAGTAAATTGAAACTAATTTAAACAATATATTATCAAATTAAACCTAATTTAACTAGAAATAAGGAATCTTATCGAATCAAAAACTAAATTAACATTGAAAACAAAATATTAACTCTACGCAAACACCAAAAAAACATAATTGTCAAACTCCAATCTTCAAACAAAAGAAAACCCTAAATGTTATCACCGCCGTTAGCAACTCACCGGAGCTTTTAATCCGACTGAAACCATAATATTTCGGCTAGATCTTCCCACATATGCGAACATAACTCTTCCACCGCACAACAACTTATCAGGCCTTTTGCTCTCTCCTCGCCAGGTTAGCCGTCTCCTCTCCACGACTTCTTGCCCTCTATCTTTGCTGAGTTGTTGGAGCGAATTGCCGACATAAGTATTGCTTCTGTTTTTCGTGCTATCTTCTCCGTCAGAATGAAGTACGCACATCTTTATATCTCTCTTTCAGTTGCTCAAACCTATTACACTCTCATTTGTATATATTGAATATTAATATTAATATGACTAGTCTTAGTAACACAGTAAATATCTTGGAACAAGTAAATACACAGTAAATATCTTGGAACAAGAAAATACAGTTGTGTATCCGTAGGGTGTAGCTTGTATCAAACTACAAAACTACAAATTAATAATAGTTAAAAAAAAAAAAACAGTGTTATCTATTACAAAGCTATAAAAATATAAATTAATAATAATAATACTTTATTCATATATAATTTTTGGTTTTTAAATCCACTTATTTTAATATATTAGTTACATCAACTTTGGAGTTGTAAAACAATTATAGGTTATTACTTTCTTATTTTTTTAGTTTTTTTTAATTAAAATACTTGTTTGTTTAAGATCTATGTATTAGTTTTATTTTATTTTGTTATTTATTTAGTGTTCGTTAATTTTGTCATGTAGTTTATATTAAAATGAAAATATAGTAATTGTAGGGTCATTTTCTTTATATAATTTTGTTTGAAAGTTTAAGTTTCGGCCCCCTAGTTTTTTTTGTTTGTGTTCCGACCCTGGTTAGATCAACAAATGTTAGAAATATCCTAATTTTGATTTGTCCCAAGCGATTCTAGAATGTGTATAACACCTCTGGAATACATAGAATTTGCCTGGAATACGAAGAACAATTCTGGAATATAGATCCAAAATTTTGATCCGGAATGTGCTGATATGGAATTGTGTTTTGGAATTTCCTCCGGAACATACATACAACAAATATCTAATTAATGATTCTTTTGACGGTAGCATGCCAGAACATACGAAGCGGTTATGACTACAACCTACATGCACGAACTTGGGCAGGAAATCATGGATCATCTACAAAGCAGACTAGTTTGGGCCGCCATACATAGGGCATAATGTTTTGTTGATTATGTTAACATGCCGATTGGTATGGAATGTCAACATGTAACATCCCAAAATTCAAGACCAAAAGTTTCATTTTTTATTAAGTTATTATAAAATTAACAATATAAAAACATCCATAATAACATCTCATGTCAAAACCCAAAGTGTTAATAGTCAAAACATGTTATCATAAAACAATATCAGAGTGTAATCCTAAAGATCTCATGTGCGGAAAACATAATTTGATGCATTGCGATTGCCGACTCCTTTCCTTTGAAAACGAAGTACCTGAAAACCAAAACTGAAAACTGTAAGCACGAAGCTTAGTGAGTTAACCAAATACCACATACCATACATATCAACATACTGCCTAGCATATCTGGTTGCTGGCGTGCCCCTTTGGGTCTCTTTCAACCGGATACTGTCTAGCATATAAGCACATAAATCACATATTGTCATACATAACTAAGAGCCATACGTATATCATAATCAATAAAGATGCTATGCGCCGAACATAGTCTTGCCATTATGTCACGGGCCGCTACGTGGTTTTTCTTGCTAAGCCGGGGGCCACCCCCTCGGTCTTACAAACAAGTTCATAGAGCCACCTCCTGGTATTCATTCACGCAGCACAAAAACAACTAGCATACATACTATTCTATTTAGCCAATTAGCATACAGTATGCCAGGAACCACCTCCTGATCTTTCATACATAATGCCTAGGCCTAACCCCTAGGTCTTCCTACATACATACTAACATACTGTATGTCAGGTGCCGCATCCTAGTCTTTCATACATAATGCCTAGGGCTAACCCCCGTGTCTTACTACTATTCATCAGCTAAATGAGTCGACATTGGTGCCTTCGACCCATACAAACAGTGAGCAGACTCACCTCACACTGCTGAAGTCTCGCGAATAAATCTCTGGCTGTTGGCTGACAGATCCTCAAACTGTCAATAATCAAAACAACACCTAATTAACCATTTGGATTTCAATGCATAACGATAAATACACACGTGGGGTAGAATGACCATTTTACCCCTAATCTATTTTGGTCTAAGACCAAGGCCCAAACACACACTCTGAATGGCCAAAAGCCAAACAATGATCCAAGGCCCAACATATGGCCCAATTTTCGAAATTGGGCCCAAACTTTTACATGGTCTTACCTTAAGGCCCAACCATTTATTCTAGTTCAAACATTTGGCATTCCAATGGTCCAACATCTCATAATCATCAAGGCCTAGTCATGGCCCATTTATGGCCCAATTTTCCAAATTGGACCTAAGCATTTCCAGTGGGCATTATCCTAAAGCCCAATAACTTCCTTAGTCCACAAACTTATTCCCATTTAGCCCAAGAAGGCCCATAGTAACCCAATCCAAGAAATGGCCCAGCAAGAACCCAAACCCAATTAGGTTTTTCACATAAAATGACGATTAGGGTTAAGTGTTCCTACTTAACCCATTAAGGACTTAATCCATTAAGTCCACCACTCCACTAGTCCAAACATACAATATGATCAGCCGTAATTCAAAATTCCAAATCCAATGGTCCAAATGCGGGTCCAACTAATCCAAAATATACATTTCCAAAATTAGGGTTTTCTAAATCCTAATTAGGTTTTCCAACCCAATCGTGTGCCGATTAGTCAAATGGTTAGGTTTTTAGGTCAATTAGAGCTTCATTAGGTCAATTAGGGTTAAATAAGTCGGGCACCACCCACTACCACCTCGGGTAGTGGTGGCCAACGGCGGCGGTCACCACCTAACTATGGTTGTGACAAATTTCCTTGATTATTTCTGCCAAATTACAAATATACACACAATATCCAAAGGAACACACACAAAATAACACACATAGACACATGCACAACCGTCCTTGTGGCAACCGGCGGTGGCACAAGGTGGCAGCCACCACCTCATGGTGGTGGCGGTGAGTTTTCTGGCCAAAAATCAGACATACAACCCCATGAATAGAAAAAACAGCTTGTACAATCGAACACACACCAAAACATGCACACAGCCAACCCCCATGGTAGCTGGTGGCGACAAAAGAAGTGGTTGAAACGGCAGCCACCATGGCTGGCGGCCATGGTGGTTCTTCTCAGTTACCGACCAACAAACATATGCAATACACGAGATCTGCAAGCAACCTCCCACATGGTGGCGTACAAGGAACGACAGCAACAACAACTCTAAAAGTCGACCTTAGCGGCGACGGACAGAGTTGGAACGTTTCACCGACGAAATGACGACGACGATTGTGATTTGCCAACGACAGCAGCGGCGACGGTGTACTCCTTGGCGGTACCAATGACGTGATTGAAGACGAAGCAGAAGGAGGTGGGACGCGCTTCCGAGAACAACAACAATGCAGTGACGACGTCGACCTTCATCAGCCTCGGGATTCATCCACAACAACTTTGATGGCGTTGGTTGGTGTTTCACGACCTTGACAGCGGAGAGGGGTGGCGGCTGCTAGAGGGAAATAAAAAGGTGGCGGCTGAAGGCTTATTAGGGTTAGGGTTAACATGGTGAGAAGGTGACGGGTTTTGTACGCCTGATCATGTGCCATCTTCCACATTTTTACACTTTCACTTAAGTACGAAAATTTCCAAACAGCCCAATCATTCCAAAATCCTTTCAATCTAAATCCAACATTTACCAAACACCCCCTGAATTATGAAAATCCTTGCAAAAACAATTCGGAACTTACACTTTAACCCCCAAAATCCAAAATTATGACTTTTAACTCCTCGAAACTTATTAATGATTTTGGCTACAATAATATAAAATAATAATAAAATTTACATCTCGGGGTTTTTAGAGTTTATTCCTTATTTAATTTCAAATGGAATGTTACAACTCCCCCCACTTAAATTAGATTTCATCCTCGAAATCATTCCTTACCACTCCTGAGACGCTAAGCAACTTGAGCAACACAGTCACAACCACAAGCATACACTAGTCTTCCCAAGGCAACCAAAACCAACCCTTGTAGGGTTCTAAAACCCAAAGATGAATGAATTCCTTGCAACATGTTCACATTTACTCAATCTGAAATCTGAAGTCTCGAGATGGTCTGTCTCCCTGACAGATCGCCCACATCAAATCATTGTTGAGTTCACTGCACTTATCTCCTGACTGGGTATTCAACTTATGATATTATATTAGTCCAACTGTAAACCATTTAGTATATGCCCCGAATGACACACAACTCCATACACGGACCCCAAATCACTAAAATCACTCCAACTAATATTGCTGCCACATAACTGCTTTCCTTAAGAACAATCGAGACCTCCCTAGTCCCAACTTATCTACCAACTGTTTGGAACACCGGACACCTACCCGATTGCTGAACCAAAATACACATACATAATAGCCTCGTATCATATACGATCACCAACTACCTATCTTTTTCTAATTCCAACATGTCGTGGCTCTATTACAGATAAAACCAGCCCGCGACACATCACAACTGCTTAAGCTAACATCGAACCAAACCCATTCATTACCCTGGAATCCTGCATTTGACACCCTTGGCATATAGATGCCCCAAATATCATCTCACTGATATGCAATACTACACTTGCATAATGCACCACAACTTCCTGTCATCCCATACTTAAACGATAAGTAAATACCCTTTAGCCATTCCCTGAGACTACCAGTCTCGCACCTGGTCCAACCATCAGATTCCTAAGAGATCAATATCGAGGCTACCCAACCTAGACTCCTCTGCATCACATACTGATTATCCACATGATTATGTAACCCAAGATCCAAACCCTCAGCTCAAGAGTCTCTACCAGTTCCATCCTGAATTCCCATCAGGAGTTCGGGTTGCACCTATATATTCCCATTGCTCACTATGCATAGTCAAGGTGATGCCGACCGGTGATTGGGAGTTTCCTGGACTCCCACTAACACAACCTAGGCCTAAACAACCATGTGCTTCTCCCCCACTTGGGCTCGGTGATGTTCTTCCACCTCTTACACCTTATGGACTTCCGATCCATTTCCATCAATATGCATGACCCGCCCAAATCCTGTGCTGAACAACACAAACGCCCTATAGTTAGCCAAACACAATGATCACTTAACTTTGGAAATACTGAAGAATACTCTTGTATTCTTAAGCAGTCGGATGATCCGATCACTTCCTAAGGCGTCCTTTTACCAAAGAAATCCGAAGGCAAATAGAAATTTACCACCATTTTATAGCTGCCTAGGGTCCGGTAAATGCTACGAGCTACACCGCAGACTAACAATACTCTAGCCTCATCACAAATGTCCAAAATCTTACCGCTGATCCATCAAATTAGACACCTTAAGTCGGGCATCCACCCGCAAGGTCACCTGAAGACACGATAAATCCTGTTACGCTTGTAGCGACCCATAGTCCTATAGCGATAACTCCATCGTATGGTTTCCCACATGTGTCGTGATGACTTCGGCCCTGCTGGCCTCTCAACACTGCTCAGAAGTCTTAGCTCTCTTCCAGAAACCCTCCACTGAATGCACATGACCTGAACCTCTCTTCTTGAGGGAATCCAAATCTATATTCCCCCCTCATGCTCTAGGATCCATATCATTCAGGGTCTCGCACCATGACACATTCACCAACTCAATCATCACGGCTGAACTGTAGTTGCTGAAACAACCTCTACCCTAAATCGGGCTACCACTACTCCCAAGACATAGCTTCTAATCCCGAAAGTGCAACAGATCGCACAATCAATCCTTACCGCCTGATACAAGAGATCCAAGGCGAACTCAAAATCCTGGCAGTCCTGTAACATCTAGACTTCCAAGTATATTGTTTATTTATGTTTTTGGGAAGGACTATTGAGTGACTCGACAAGTTGGTGCTACAACTCGTCAGGTAGGGTCTTGATATGCCACATAGATTAATGATCTACTCAACGAGTCCGAAGAGCCGACCCACCAAGCAGACGTTGTGAAGAGAAACCATAAATCCCCGAGTTTGGGGCCTATTTAAGGACACTTATAGCCTCATTTGCGGCTAACCAGATGTTACCTTCACTGAGAGAAAATCCTAATTGGCCATTGAGCTTAGAGAGAGTATTTTGAGCTAACTTTGAGTGTTTGGTGTATCTTTTGAAAAGAAGGGAAGGATTCCAAGCCAAGGGACGAGAAGGAGCTGTTAGATCCGTTGTTATTTCACCTTAGAGCTTCTGGGAAAGGTATAAAGCTTGCATCTTTCTCATTTTGTTGAGTAGATCTCATAATTTTGGGAGTTTAGGGCTTTTCCATCTAATATGAGGACCTTGAGTGTTTTGAGTTCATATAGAGGTTTGGACTTCAGATCTGGACCATGTGAGGTCCCTAGAGTCCAAAAGTCCCTGCTTTATTCAGCCATAATAATGCTCTTGAGTGAAAAACCCTTATTAGAGTATGTTTTTGGCATTTCAATCCCTAAGTGCCATGCATGGACGTAAAACTTGTGTCTTTACGTGATAAACAAGCCTTAAGAGTGTAGATCTAGAGTTTGGGAATGTTTTTTGCCTTGAAATCGTCTGAATGGACTCGTCGAGTCGAAGAGCCGACTCAACGAGTCAGTTAGGTTTTGTCCCGATGAGCTGGCCATGCTATAACTCGACGAGGTAGGGGTTAACTCGATGAGCTGGACCTTCAAGAAGACTTTTGAGGGGCGACTGGACTCGACGAGTTAGGTCAAACTTGGACTGTTGACTCGAGTTTGACTTCTGTTGACTGTAGGATTTGCCAACATGAGTAATGGGGACCATGGAGGGGTAAAATGGTTTTTTACCCATTCCAAGAATTTAAGAGAAAGAGAGAGCAACCTTAGTGTAATTAAGTACGAATAGAGTATTAATTAGAGATGCATATCCTATGTATTAGGCGGAGGCTAGTTCAAGAATTCCGAGCACGAGAATTGTACTTACTAGCTTACGAGGTGAGTCTTCTCACTATACTTACCTTGAGTGTTATCCTTGAGTGACGGAGATGTCTTATGTGCTTATTTATGTTATTGTGCTACTTTGCATTTTGTCCTTGTGATTTATGCGTATTGTTTTGAACTTATTGAGTTAGGGACGGAGGGTCCTCCCGAGTGGTGGGACCGGAGGGTCTCCACTGGAACACATTGACCAGAGGGTCGTATTGAGTTAGCCTCGAGTGGCTAATGTGATAGGTGTGGTATTTTGGGGAACTCACTAAGATTTGTGCTTACCGTGTTATGTGTTATGTGTTTCAGGTACTTTTACGGATCACGGGAAGGCGCCGGCCTAATTGTACACACATCAGCGATTGAGTTATGATTTAAAGGATCCTGGAGTTTTAAAATATGAAAAGTTTTTGATATAGGGTTTGATGATTTGACATTGTGACATTTTGTGTTTATTTATTGAGACAAATGTTTTCTTTAAATTTGAGAAAAATTGGTTTGAAATTTCATGTTGTTACAAGTTCTCTCACTAACTGGCTTACCACCAGAGCTGGGACCAAACCCTAGTGCTTCCTATGCGTGCTCATCCTCATCCTGCAAAGTAGCTATTCCCATGGTCCAAGCATAACCAAGAATTCTCCTTCCCATATGCTTCTTAGATTCTCCAAGACTCTCATCAATTCGAGTATGGATCATGTGCTTCCAGTAGTACGGGCCCAATACTACATTCAAAACCTATCCATACTTTCCTCAGCAATCCTCCCAAATACTCTAAGTCACCTACTCCACTGATGTACCAAATATCCGCTAAACAGTAGCACGATACCCCACCAAAGCACTCCTAGGCTCCCCCTAGGTTCCCAAAGTTACCTAACGGCCCCACTAAACTCATTGGAGCATATCCTAGGCTTTCTTAGGTTCCTAACCTCACCCTGGTCTCAGCTGCTAAAGAATTCCCATTAATGTCAACTGGCTACCTCATGAATATAGCCACATGCAATAGAGATCAGATTATCCTTCGGGTAAAAGTCTCAACTCTAGAACGATTGGACTCAGACAAGAGTTGCGCAGTCAAGTTCATAACTATGAGATTACCCAACCTGTTCCACATGTGACTTAGCATATTCACTTAGTAGCTAAGTCACATTACTAAGAGTCCTAGAAAGCACAAAGCAAGTAGCATTCGAAAAAAAAAAAGAAAACAAACCAACATACTCCAATCAAGTAATTCTATCCGCAAATATAATTTGCAATCAGGTAAATCCTGTCACTAATATCATCCTAGGCTTAGCCTAGGGTAATCTCTGTCCCATGTAACTATCATAGAACATTCGGACGACATACCACAACTCATTCTATCCACATCCATCCATCCTCACTGTCAGATGCCTTATGCATGCAAATTATACACATAACATGATATAAGGCCAAATACATTATTCTAAGGCTATAAGATCCTAAATGTATACAATTTTTAAAGAATACACTTAGTAGTTACTGATACCAAAAGTCATTTTCATTACAGCATAGCATATAATATCTCCAAGGCTACAAGCATCACATATCAGGCCAACCTATTGCTGACTACTCAACACTAGCATGCAAGTCTACCAACTTATACAACATATAAAGGCATCTCCCCCAGCCCTTATTAGCATACGATTCTCAGATTCATAAATCAAGTCATAACATATAGATGTATGGGTATTATGGGGAAACTTACTTGAGCTCGGCCGATTGCATGCACCACACCCAATCTTGTCTTAGAAAACTTTTTTCTTGAAAACATTTTTCTTTATGAAAACTATACAGATCCGTAGTTTGAGTTCTAACAACCCGAAAGTATGTCTAAATACCTCAAACCAAGGCTCTGATACCAACTTGTAACATCCCAAAATACAAGACCAAAAATTTCGTTTTTGATTAAGTTATTATAAAACCAACTATATAAGAACATCCATAATAACATCCCATGTCAAAACACAAATAATAATCAAAGCATGTTATCATAAAACAATATTAGAGTGTAATCCCAAATATCTCATGTGCGGAAAACATAGTGTGATGTGCAGCGGTCTCCGACTCCTTTCCTTTGAAAACGAAGTACTTGAAACCAAAACTGAAAATCATAAGCACGTAGCTTAGTGAGTTCCCCAAATACCACATACCACACATATCAACATACTGCCTAGCATATCTGGGTGCTGACCTACCCCTCCGGTCTCTTTCAACCGGATAATGTCTAGCATATAAGCACATAAATCACATACAATCATATATAACCATGAGCCATACATATATCATAATAAATAAAGAAGCTATGTTTCGAAAATAGACTTGCCATTATGTCATGGGCCACCACGTGGATTTTCTTGCTAAGCTGGGGGCCACCCCTCGGTCTTACAAACAAGTTCCAAGAGCCACCTCATGGTATTCCATGCAAGCATCACAAAAACAACTAGCATACATACTATTCTATTTAGCCAATTAGCATACAGTATGCCAGGAGCCACCTGCTGGTCTTTCATACATAATGCCAAGGCCTAACCCCCGGGTCTTCCTACATAGATAATAGCATAGAGTGTGCCAGGAGCCGCCTCTTGGTCTTTTATACATAATGCATAGGGCTAACCCCCAAGTATTCCTACCATGCATCAACTAAATGGGTCGACATTGGTGCCTTCGATCCATACAAAAAATGAGGAGACTCACCTCGCACTATTGAAGTCTCGCGAATAAATCTCTGGCTGCTGGCTGACAGATCCCCAAACTGTCAATAATCAAAACAATGCCCAATTAACCATTTGGGTTTCAATGCAAAACCATAAATACACACGTGGGGTAAAATGACCATTTTATCCCTAACCTAGCTTGATCTAAGACCATGGCCCAAACACACACTCTGAAGGGCCAAAATCCAAACAATGATCCAAGGTCCAACATATGGCCCAATTTTCAAAATTGGGCCCATACCTCTACATGCTCTTACCTTAAGGCCCAACCATTATTCTAGTTCAAATATTTGGTATTCCAATGGTCCAACATCTCATAATCATCAAGGCCCAGTCATGGCCCATCTATGGCCTAATTTTCCAAATTGGACCCAAGCATTTCCAATGGGCCTTATCCTAAAGCCCAATAACATCCTTAGTCCACAAAGTTGTTTCCATTTAGCCCATGAAGGACCATAGCAACCCAGTCCAAGAAATTGCCCAACAAGAACCCAAACCCAATTATGGATTTTCACATAAAATGACGATTAGGGTTAAGTGTTCCTACTTAACCCATTAAGGACTTAATACATTAAGTCCATCACTCCACTAGTCCAAACATACAATGTGGTTGGCCTTAATTCAAAATTCCAAATCCAACGGTCCAAACACGGGTCCCGACTAATCCAAAATACAAATTTCCAAAATTAGGGTTTTCTAAACCCTAATTAGGGTTTCCAACCCAATCGTGTGCCAATTAGTCAAATGGTTAGGTTTTTAGGTAAATTAGGGCTTCATTAGGTCAATTAGGGTTAAATAAGTCGGGCACCAGCCACTACCACCTCGGGTAGTGGTGGTCAACAGTGGCTCACGACGGCGTGCACCACCTCACTGTGGTTGTGACAGATTTCCTTGATTATTTATACCATATTACAATTATACTCACAATATCCAAACGAACACACACACAAAATAAAACACAGACAGACACATGCACAACCACCCTTGTGGCGGCCGGTGGTGGCGGTTGGTTTTTCTGGCCAAAAGTCACACATACAACCTACGAATACAAAACACAACTTGTACACTCGAACACACACCAAAACATGCACAAAGCCACCCCCACGGTGGCTGGTGGCGACAAAAGAAATGGCAGGAATGGCAACCATAATGACTGGCAGCCATGGTGGTTCTTCTCTGTTACCGTCCAACAAACACACACAATACACGAGATCTGAAGGTAACCTCCCACCTGGTGGCGTACAACGAACAGTAGCAACAACAACTCTAACAACCGGTAGTAGCGGCGACAGACGGAGCTGGAACTTTTCACCAGTGAAATGATGCCGACGATTGTGATTTTCAAACCACAACAACGGCGACGACATACTCCTTGGCGGTACCGACGATGTGATTGACGACGATGCAGAAGAAGGTAGGATGCACTTCCGAGAACGACAACAACGCAGTCACGATGTTGACCTTCATTTGCCTCGAGATTCATCGGCAGAAACTTTGGTGGCGTTGGTTGGTGGTTCGCAACCTTGAGAATGTAGGGGGTGGAGGCTGCTGGAGGAAAGGAAAAAGGTAGTGGTTGAAGGCTTATTAGGGTTAGGGTTAACATGATGAGAAGGTGATGGGTTTTATATGCCTGATCATGTGCTATTTTCCATATTTTTACACTTTCAACCCCTCCGTGTCAATCCTTTTGAACTTAAGTACGAAATTTTCCAAACAACTCCCATCATTGCAAAATCCTTTCAATTTAAGTCCAACATTTACCAAATGCCCCCTAACTTCTGAGAATTCTTGCAAAACCAATCCGGAACTTACATTTTAACCCCCACAATCTAAAATTAAGACATGTAACTCCTCGAAACCAATACCTTGCTAAATTGTTATTGATTTTGGCTACAATAATATAAAATAATAATAAAATTTACATCTCAGGGTCTTTAGAGTTTATTTCTTATTTAATTTCAAACAGAATGTTACACACCATTTACTTTGTCACTATCTTATATGCAAAGAATTTATTACTTTTCCTCGAGTTTACATGCAAGAGCTTCTATTTCCAGTACACGACTATTGACTTTGCTTTGACAGGAAAGCATTATGCCTGATTACCGACTTGCAGTTTGGGGTCTATTTTCGCGCTAGTTCTGATTCTTCGCAGTTCAGACAGCGTATATTTCCATTCATGTTGCCTTCACATTTGGTAAGAATGACTGACCTTATGCACGTGTTCAATGACTTACTTCATCAATTAGATGATTAAGACGTTGTGAGAGTCTTTCTACTGCATATGCTAGACTAATGATTTTGTGGGAAATACCTTCGATGACTAGTTACTGATGAACTTCTTGCAATCGTCTCTAATTTAGACGACTTTAGTAATTTATGTTATATCAAATGATACATATACTTATTAAGAAAAATTGTTAACAAAGATATCCATTGGGTAGAGTTATGTGAGATTTCACTTACGTACAATTGTGTATTGTCTTTGATAAGATTGAGGAGCATTTGAACCCCATCGATCCAGGAGTCAACATTAAACATACATATACTATGCAAGGATTTCTGTATGCATTTAAGGTATGTTGGTTAGTTGTTTGACATTTTAATTTTGTTTCTTGACATCTTAATTTTGTAGATTTGGATTGTGGCAACTACATTTTTACGGTTTGAAAAATACTTTTTGTTTATGCTTAATTAAATAATTTGTTAATGCAAAATTGGTCCCAAATTTTGCTTGATATGGTATAATATAAAATCAAGGCATTTGAAAAGAAATGTTTTTCATTCATATTTTTAAAACTCAGGGTATCATAATTGACACAAAAACTTAAGCATAAACAAAGACTTACTACATTTCATTACACTAACGGTCAACATCTCCATGAATCTCTCATCAGAAACACACATCATTATCTATATATAATTACATGTGACGCAAAGAAGATGATTGGGTCATGTTGGGAAAACTAATGAGATATATAGGGTTTTCAACCTACAATATTATTATCTTTAATTATATATATTCTTCAACATTCTAATAACCCAATTATCACACTCCCATTATTCTCACTTACTAATCCTAATATGATGGCCTTGAGGGATCTTTCTCAAAGGATCTTTATTGGCATAAAACTTTAATTCCTAAATGATTAGGCACATAAGTATGATAATACTTTGGATAAACACGACAACATGACAATACCTTAGTATTTTTTATAGTCACAGTAGACACGATAGTACATGTAACGCCCTGCTCCGAATTGATTCCTAATTTGAGGTTGTGACCCGAAGATCGGTCATCATAAGAATTAGCATCTTTGAAAAGGTGAGACCTAGGCCTATTTGGGTGCGAGTGGTGTATTTGAAGTGATCCAGGTGTTCGGTTCATGTTTGGAGCCTAAGGGTATTTTGATAAAGTGTCAGTTTGGGTTTTTATAGAAATTGGATTTCTCAGAAGGTCTTAAGGATGATATGAGTTGATAGAAGTGTAAGGCTTCTCGTTACCATTCTGTGGATAAAAGGATCATCAGAAACAAGCTTATAACAAAGAAGTTATGACCTTCAAAAGTTTGGTGGTTTTAAGGTTTAGTTGGGTACGTGGGGCGTACACAAAGGTTGTGCGGGGCATATTAGTGAAGAAAGCAGTATGCAAGGAATACCTCAGTGTATGCCGGGTGTACTGATCAGGATGGTCATAGGTGCTCTTCGTAGTACACTGGGCGTACTCCAATTAGACCCAAACTCTATTTTAGGGTCTTGGACCCTATTTAAGCTCCTTATATCATAACATAACCCTAATATCTCCAGCCTCCATCCCTCTAAACCTTAGAAATTGACTCTTAGCCCCCATTTGAGTGATATTAGAGCTTCTAATTGATTTATGTATGTTTTGGTGCTTAAGGAGGAAGAAGGAACTTCTTGAAGAGTCATTGTTTGACTTGGAGCTTTTGGATCCAGACTTTGTGCACCTAGATCTAACTTTTGGATGTATAAAGTCTTAAACTCGGCAAATCTTTGTTTTAGATCTATCTAGGTGGCACTTTGTTATGATTTTGGTCCCGTTGTGGTGGTTCTTGTGAGTAGAAGTTACTCCAAAACCTTTGGGCTTCATATTTGGCCTTTGTTGGGGGTTATGGAGTCATAAAGTTTGGATATTGATGAGTATAAACCTTCCATGCATGATTTGGTAGCCTTTTGGTGAAGCTTGGCACATAAGGATTTGTTTTGGGTCCTATTAAGGCATGCTAATTAGTAAAGTCAGGAACTTTATGACTTAAGAAGTCCATTTGAATCAAATATGGAAGTTTGGACTAAGGTCTTAAGGTGTTAAGAGGTTTTTAAGACATGGTGGAGCAATTTTGACCTTTGGAATTCATCTTTTGTGTTTGGGCTTCATTAATTCATGCAAAGGCTTAAAGCATTCGACTTTATGGATCAAAGCATTCGACTTTATGAGTACGTTGGGCATACAAGCCTTTATGTGCAACGTACAAGATCTTAGGCCAGTATTATTAGCGTACAAGCTGAGTACACCCCACATACTCAGCAGAGTGGGATTTTAGTTTTTGGGCTTCAGTTTGGGCCATCTTTTGGGCTTTGTTGTTTTGGGCCGTGTTAGGCCATCAGGTTTTGGGTTGTTATCTATTTGTAGAGGTCCATTGTGGATTTGGGTCCAATTTGGAAAATTGGGCCATAGATTGGGCCTTGTGTAGTTTTTATATTTGGTCCTAGTAGGCTATTAGGTTTGGGCCTAAGTCTTCGTCCAAAAGTAGGTGACGGGTAAATTGGTCATTTACCCTTGTAATGGATTTATGATTGTGGATTGAAACCCAATTGTTGATTGGGTATTGTTTTGAATTTGTTAGTTCGGGGACCTGTTAGCCAGAAGCCAGGGATTTTCTGTTTAATTCGGCAGTGCGAGGTGAGTCTTCTCATTATATCCATGGGTCGAAGGCACCAATGTCGGCCCATTATGTGTTATGTGGTATGTAATGCCCATAGATTTGGGCTTGTCAGTTTAGAGAAAATAACCATCAAAAATGGCTTTTTGCTGGAAGATTATTTTGAATGAATAATCTTAACCAAGTTATAGTATATGTTACAAGGGTTCTATACATATAAAGAACGTCAGAATCCGAATTATAACGAAGAAGTTATGGCTCATCGCAGTTTTACGACAAAACTGGTACGACACCGTGTAACGTAAAAAGTGAATTTTTGATAAGCTACTTTTTATCCTTAGATATCTAAATGAAAGTTGTAGTATACGTCAAATCGAGAGCCTGCATAAAATGAACGCCTAAATCTGACTTCGTATGAGGAAGTTATGATTTTTCTAAGATTTGACATAACAATGTACAACTTGGAATTTGAATTTTAGATAGATCCATTTTTGACCAACACAACCTAAATCAGAATTAAATATCTGACTAATAGGATCTTAACGATAAAAAGACAGACAAAAACGGAGTCCGTATATAGAAGTTATGAATTTTACACGACCATTTAACAGTGTAATATTCTCATATTGTTAAATTTAGTATCGGTCAAGAATTAGCCGATGGAGTCAGAAATAAAATTGTAGATCTTGTCATTACTTACGTGTAGATGTAAAGAACTTCATAAACAAAGTTCGTATACGAAAGTTATAAATTTTTAAAGATTGGTTGTTTTACCCGTGTCCTGTGCCATGTGTCAGCACTAGGCTTCGCCTTGGTGCCTACGCAAGGCTCACAACATGAGCACCCTTTCTCACGAGGTGAGAGGCTCTAGACAACCTATAAATAGAGGTGTAAATCACCCCCAAAACTCACACCAAAACCATTCTTTCTCTCCCATTACCCCCAAAACCTCTATTCCCTTCCTTAGCAACTTCTAAGTGCTAGAGGCGAGTCTCGGAGCGCCAGAAGGCTCCAAGAAGAAGAGCTTTTGGCTCAGAAATTCCGCCCCGTAGAGCCTGACTCCTAACCAAACCCCCTAGTAAGTGAGTTATGCTTACCCTACTTTAAGTATAACTTATGTTTAAGTTCATTATCGTTATTATGAACCTATAAACAAGATTTATCAGTGATTCCAAGTCATTATACTGATTGATCTACTTACGGAGATGATGTCTAGACTGTGATTTAGTAAGGTGTTTAAAGTGGGATTTCCAAACAGTATACTTCGTATACCAAACGGATCCTACCTCTGATATGATCCTACCTGGTTGTTCCTTACTTGATAGTTCATGAAAGTAGACTTTCAGTTAATGATGAATCTAGACTAATAATTAGTCACAATAAATATTAGACTAAAACTTAGCAATAATAATGTTAGGTTTCGTCGAAGGAAAATAAAATCGTTAGAAGCAAAGCGCTGCCCAAGGTTGGAATCATCACTTTTACAAGTGAGTGGATAGTCCCTTTCATGAACATGATTTTAATACAAGTATTAATTAAAGTATTAAATATATGTTAAAGAGTTAAATATTTGTTGAAGAGTTTATGTGTGAGTGCATAGTTCCTTTCATGAACATGATTTTCATACAAGTATTAGTTAAAGTATTAAATATATGTTAAAGAGTTAAATATTTGTTGAAGAGTTTATGTGTTAGTGCATAGTCCCTTTTATGAACATGATTTTAATACAAGTATTAATTAAAGTATTAAATACATGTTAAAGAGTTAAATATTTGTTGAAGAGTTTATGTGTGAGTGCATAGTCCCTTTCATGAACATGATTTTAATACTAGTATTGATTGAAGTATTATATATATATATATATATATATATATATATATATATATATATATGTGTGTGTGTGTGTGTGTGTGTGTGTGTGTGAATGATTTGATGTTGACTAAAATACATGTTAAAGAACATACCTCATAATATATGATGATTTAGGATAAAGAGTAAACCTAAATTAATTATGAGGCATATTGAGTAGTATCTTCCTATGAGTATGAGTGAGATATATATGGAGAATAGAACTTTAAAATATGTCATAAATCTAGGAGCATGGATTAGACATGGTCATTTTTCCTTAGTCTGGGAATATGGATAGGACATAGTTATTTGTCATTAATCTGGGAGTATGGATTTAGACATAGATAATTGTCCTTAATCCGTGAGCATGGATAGGACATAGTTATTTATCATTAATCCGAGTGTTTGGATTTAGGCATAGTCAATTGTCCCTAGTTCGAGAGTATGGAATGGGCACAATTATTGATCCGAGAGCATGTATTAGACATACTTGATCCGAGAGTATGGAATAAGTAAAAAGGTAAATTTTAGATCTGAGAGTATGGACAGTGTCGTTGAGAAGATTGACGGGGTGGGGTAAGAATTGTTTATACATGGTGAAAATGTATTGTGAGTTCTAAAATATATATATGATATAACATTGTCGGATTGAAATCCCTATGTACTCACCAGGTTTCCCAACCTGACCCACTCAGTTTATTTGTATCACTGGTGTCTATATGAGACTACATTACACTGAGAGATTAAGGAGTCGTAGATCACTAGTGTAAATGAATGTAAGGTGTGTTTATGCTTATGTTTTTGTATTGATGATGACATCCCAACGTTTTAAAAGAAATAAAATACATTTCTTCGAAAATGATTTGATAACATTTTTATCATGTTTTTTTGGGAACAAATTCCACAACACTTTTCTTTAAAATGTTACTCTGATTTTCAAAATAAAGCATAAACAAATCGGTGTTTTCTGGCCGTAAAACTAGGGATGTCACATGGTATGCTAGTTGTCTCTGCGATACTTGCATCGAAGATCCCAGGGGTAGCTTGTGACACTTGGATATTAGACCATGGGGGAGCCCATGGCATTCCAGGTAGACACCATGGGAGAGCCCATATCATTCCAAATAAAGACCATGGTGGAGCCTCTGGCAACTATATGTATGTTGGATGATAATATGTGGTTGTATGTTGTATGGTTTTTTGGGGAACTCACTGAGCTTTGTGCTTACGGTTTTCAGTTTATGTTTCAGGTACTCTGGTTTTCAAATGGGAGAGCATGGGAAGATTGTATAACACATACCATATGTTTCTGCATTTTGTTAATTACTCTGAATTGATGACGTTTTGCTAAATATTGGTTACCTTGGTTTTATGGAAATAATATGTACTAACAATTTATTAATCTATAACAAAAAAATTATGCCATGGTTTTCAGGACATTACGATTTGGTATCATAACTTTGGTTTGAGGGATTCAGACATACTCTCGTGTGTGTCTGAACCTAAATTGAGGGTTTGGTGAAGTTTTTAAAAGAAAAGTATTAGAAAGGAAATTTCTAAGATAAGAAAAGGGTGTGGTGCATGCGATCGACCGAGCTCAAGTAAGTTTCTCCCAAAATACCCGTACATGTCATCTGATATGATTTGATTTATGAATATGTGAATCGCATGCTAGTTAGGGCTATGAATATGCTCAGTTTTTGCATAATAGAATGCTAGGATAGATGCCTTTGTATATCTATTGTATGAGATGGTGGACTTGAATGCAAGAGCTGATTAGTTTAAGATAGGTTGGCTTGATTTGTGTGATGCATTGTACTCTTGGGAGTATTGGATGCTATGTTATAATGGAAATATCTATTTGCATCAGTAACTTCTAAGTGTATGATTTAAAAATTGTATATGGTTAGGATCTTATGGCTCTAGAATAATTGATTTGGCCTTATATCCTGTTCCTTGTCTGGTTGTGGTCCTAGGGTAGAGTCAATTATTTTACAATCTATTTGATCCTGTTCTGTGTATATTTTGCATGCATAAGGCAGCCAACAGTGAGGCTAGATATTTTTAGCATGAGTTATGGTATGTGGGTTGAATGCCCTATGATCGTTCTATGGATGTAACGACCCAAAAATTGAGGGTAAAATTTTCATATTTCATTATAGTCAAACACAAATGCTACTTCATCCAATCATTCAAAAACATTGCTCAAATAAAACATTTATCAGAGTTACGTCCCAAATCACATAATGCAGAAAACACGGGTGTGTGCGCTGCGATCAAGTCGGGTCCTTCCTTTCCAAACATGGTCTTACATCCAAGTGCCATGGGATCCCCGGTGGTCTTTAATAGGAAAGCCATGGGCTCCCCACATGGTCTTACATCCAAGTGATATGGGTTCTCCCATGGTCTTTCATACAAGTATACCATATATACAACTAGCATAACTCCTAACATATAACCAACTAACATGCCACATAACACTACATCAAATAGTGTACCACATATCATAAAATGGGCCATCTTTGGTGCTTTCGACCCATTATTATGGTGAGGATACTCACCTCACACTGCCGAAGTCCCATAGATAAAACTCTAGCTGCTGGTTGACAGATTCCCGAACTGTCAACATCAAAACAAAACATAAATAATAATTGGGTTCCAATACATAACCATAAGTACATGGTTAGGGTAAAAAGAATATTTTACCCTTAACCTAACTTGGTCCAAACACACACTCCGAAAGCCCAAAAATAATCAATGAATCAAGGCCCAACCTATGGTCTGATTTTCCAAATTGGGCCCAAACCCCTCATAAGGGCCTTACCCTAAAGCCCATCCAAATATTATAGTCCATATGCTTACTCTTGGATGGCCCTTCAATAGACCAATCACCAAAGCCCTACAAAAGGCCCAACTTAAGGCCCAAGCAAAATTAGGGTTTTCACATAAAATGACGATTAGGGTTAAGTGTTCTTACTTAACCCATTAAGCACTTAATCCATTAAGTCCATTATCTTAATAGGTAAATCATACAGTGTGATCGGGTGTAATTCATAATTCAATTCGAATGGCCCAAAGTCAATTAGGGCATCATTAGGTCATTTAGGGTTAAATAAGTCGGGCACCGCCCACTACCACCTCAGGTAGTTGTGGTCAATGGCGGCCCACGGCGGCAGCCACCACATCGTGGTGGTGATTATGATTTTTGGGTACATATGTCCAAGCATCCCAAAATAACAATCACACCCACAAAAGCACACAGCCACCCAAGGTGGCGACAAAATCGCAGTGTGAGGTGACAAGCACCACCTCACGACAGTGGAAGACGGTGGTTGGAGGTGACATCCATACAATACGACCATACAATGTGCATACAAATTAATAGCCAAATGAGCACACACACACATCCAACCACCATTGTGGTGGCAGATAGTGGTTGGAGGTGACAACCACCAACTCACAGCCGTGGTGGTGGCTTTTCTCGTGAAATCCGGCCAAGTAACCACACACACAGTACACACTAACATCAAAACATACAAACACATGCCTTGACTGCAAGATGGTCACAACCACCCACCTGGTGGCATATGACGACGACAACAACAACACTAGCAGTAACAACGCCGACTAACGGCGGCTAGAACGAAAAAAAGAGAAGAAGGGTGGTGGCAATGGCGTAGGCTAGTAGTTGACACTAAGGTGGCGTAACAACAACAAACTGGAGAAGAGGAAGGTTTCGCAATGACAAAAACTATGTTCCAGCTCTTCTGACTTCTCCCAACGGCCATAATGCTCCTTCCTGTCAGTCCTCGTTCTTCGCCGACAGCAGGCGCAAAAGTGAAGGTGGTGGTGGCTGAGTCGCAGCAAGAAAAGAACGAAGAAAGGAGGCGGCGACGTGAGCTATTGAATCAACAATAGATGAAGGGACATTCGCCAGAGGTCCTTGTCGTCGTTAGCAAAGGAGCAGTAACAATGAATAGTTTCATCGGCAGCAACACTTCGTGGCCTCGACAGTAGAGGGGGTGGCGGCGCCAGAGGTTGTAGAAGTGAAGTTAGCGGGTGATGTATGGTATTTAGGGTTAGGATTCATGGCATGGTGACAGGTTATATATCCGTTTATGTACATCTTCCCCATATTTACATTTCCAGCCCCTCCATCCTAATTTCTTTCAAATAAAGTCCATAATTTAACCTTTTCGCCCTCAGCATTCCGATGTAACGACCCAATTTTTTAAAGGAAAATTTTCATTTTTGATTATCCAAACGTATTTCCATAAATTACAAAATCCCATATATAATTGTTTTCAAACTCATATCAATTACAAGTTTTATTAAACATATCAGAGTGTCCCATAAAATGCATGTGTGAGAGTGCACGTCGCCCCATCAAGACTTGCCCTTTCCCTTGGGATCCATTGTACCTGAAATAAATCCATAACCTGTAAGCTAATGCTTAGTGAGTCCCCCCGATCATACCCCACACACAATCCACATAACACATACCATATTAGCTATAAAAGCTACATATACCACATAAGCGATGAATACATAAACCTGTAAGGATGTCGTGGGCTCCCCCAGGGTCTTATACCATCGTGCCATGGCCTACCCCACATGGTCTTTACCTAGGAATGCCATGAGCTACCCCACATGGTCTTATATCCAACTGCCACGGGCTCCCCCCAGGATCTTCCATGCAATAACATACATAATCAACTTAGCATATAATATTACGGAAGTGTCTAACATACCACATACACATACATAAACGAGTAAGGATGCCCGTGGGCTCCCCCAGGGTCTTATACCATTGTGCCATGGGCTACTCCACATGCTTTTTTCCTAGGAATGCCATGGGCTACCCAACATGGTCTTATATCCAACTGCTACGGGCTCCCCCCCCCCCCCCCCCCCGAGGTCTTCCATGCAATAACATACAATCACTAGCATACTACTTACACAAAGCTAACTATCATACCACATATCTTTACAAACACTAGTGTACCACATAACATATAATGGGCTGTGGACTTGGTGCCTTAGACCCATTGGTATGGTGAGAATACTCATCTCTATCTGAAGAATCCAAAAGTTGCTCTCCTAACTGCCTGTAACCTCCCGCGCTGAACAACGATAACATTACCCAAGGTTAGGACTTCACATAATCAAAATGAAAAAACCCAAACCTCAAGTCCTTTCATACAGGCCCAAATAGTCATCCTTCGTTAATGGGCCCAAAGTCCATTTCCAAAATCATTAATAGGCCTCATGGCCCAAAAAGGCCTAATTATACATCCATGACCTAAGACAACTAAACTAGCCCGCCAACCCCAAAACACGACCAGGACCAATGACTAATTGAGGCCCAACATCTTAAAGGCCCAAAACGAATCCAAGTCCATCTGCTGTGCATACGCCTTGCGTACCATCCTGGTACGCGCAGGGTACTCGGTCCTTGAGCTATACTCACTGCATACTCCAGGTTACGCCCAATGTACAAACATATTAAGCACATTTTCCATTAAGTGCTTAACAATTTGTGTTCTAATGTCTAAACCTTAGATCTAACCTCATTAAGACGTATTAAGGCATAAAGTGTGCTACTTTATGCCCTTGCATGTCCCCTATACTCCTAACAACCCATTAAGACTTTTCCAAGGGTCTTAATCCTTGCATGAGGTCAAAACACCCATCAAGACTTCATTTTTATGCTATAAATAGATCAAAGGGCTTCAGATATGTCATCACTGAGCTCTAAAGTTGCTCAAACTCTCAAGAGAAGTCCAAAACTAGCAAAAGGGACCATAAAGAAAATCCTAACTAGATCTAAAGAATAAGAAGGCAAAATCTAAGCTTTATACCTCTAGAAGCTCCTCAAGGTAAACTAGATACAGATTCTTGAAGTCCAAGGCCACTCCAAGCTTGCTTAGCAACTTCTTCTTCTTGAATGGCACTAAAAATGATCAAAAATACCCTCTCGAAGCTCAAAAATGATCTCAGAAGCTCTCTCTAGAGTAAAAAGATGAAAGAAGGCTATGGAGGCTGTTTAGGGTTAGGTCCAAGAGGCTTACGGATGTTGAAATAGGCCTCAAGTCCGGAAATTAGGGTTTGGACATCCACCACGCATGCCCAGTGTTCTCTTTGTACGCCTAGCGTACGTGCTGTCGCTCCACGACCATTCTTGCAAAGTACGCTATATATACTCATGAGTATGCCCAACGTACTTAAGGGACTTATTATGTGATATTTTAAATTCGCAAGGGCTTCAAGGTAATACCTGATTTAGAGTGTTACAACTCTCCCCCACTTGAACTATACTTCATCCTCAAAGTCCGTAGTTGTGAATAGGTCAGGATAACGCTTCCGCATCTCTTCCTCTGGCTCACATGTCCATTTGGAGCCCATTCGGTGATGCTATTGCACCTTTACAAGCTTCACTTCCTTGCTTCGAAGACCCTTGGTCTTCCTATCAAAAATTGCAACGGGCCTCTCCACATAATTCAGCCTCGCGTCCACATGAATGTTATCCAGAGAAACGAATGCGGACTTGTCAGTGACACACTTCTGAAGTTGTGACACATGGAGGGTGTGGCTATGCTTATTTGGCAGATCCAAGCAATATGCCACCCTGCCCACCCGGGGCGTAATTCTAAATAGGCATATACATCGAGGCCCTAGCTTTCCCCTATTCAGAAACCTGATAACCCCCTTCTAGGGTGACACTTTCAATAACATAAAGTCCCCCACCTGGAACTCAAGATCTGATATTCGCCGATCAGCATAAATTTTCTGACAGCTCTGTGCGACCTGCAGCCAGTTGCGCACCTGTTGAATCAAATCGGTAGTCTTGAGCACTACATCAGTGCTTCCCATGATCTAATGCCCTACCTTATCCCAACAAACCGGGTCCTGCATCTCCGACCATACAACATCTCGAATGGCGGTTGGTCGATAATGGCATGGTAATTGTTGTTGTATGAAAACTCTGCCAGTGGGAGGTATGTGTCCCAACTCCCTCCAAAATACAACACGCATTCTCGAAGCATGTCCTCAAGTTTCTGGATCATCCTCTCACTCTGGCCATCGGTCTGGCGGTGGTATGTCTTGCTAAAATGTAGCTGAGTGCCCAGTTCCTCATATAACTTCTTCCAGAACCTAGATGTAAACCGAACATCCCTGTTAGAGACTACCGACACTGGAACCCTGTGTCTAGCCACCACCTCTCGCACATAAATATCCACCAACTTATCAGTGGATATACTCTCAGAAATCGGAATGAAGTGGGCACTCTTCATCAGTCTGTCTACGATCACTCATATGGCATCCACGCCCCTCGCCATACTCAGTAACTTCATGATGAAGCCCATAGTGATCACTTCCCATTTCCACATGGGAATGGGTAGCGGATGTACCTTGCCATGAGGCCACTGATGCTTGGCCTTGACCTTGCTACAGGTCAAGTACCACTCCACAAACTAGGTGATCTCCTGCTTCATGCAGGGCCACTAATAACTCAGTCTCAAATCTCTATACATTTTCGTAGCCCCTGGATGTATAGAGAACTTGGACTTGTGTGCCTCATCTAATATCCTCTATCTTACTCCTCTAGTCACCGGTTCCCACACTCGGCCAAAATGTGTCAAAAGGCCACAACTATCCTTAACAAACAGAGGATACTGTCCCCGAATCTGCTCTATCTTCCAATTCTCTTTCTTCATTCCATCGACTTGAGCCTCCTTGATCATATCCAATAATGGAGAGATCACCATTATCCTCATACAAATGTTCCCAATCGGGGACCCCACCGTCTTGTGGCTTAAAGCATCAACCACTATGTTGGCCTTCCCTGGATGGTATAGGATCTCACAATCATAATCCTTCAACACATCTAACCACCTCCTCTATCGCATGTTGAGGTTCTGCTGATCCATCAAATACTTCAAACTTTTGTGATCAGTATAGATGGTGCACCGCACTCTATACAAGTAATGTCTCCAAATATTGAGGGCAAACACCACTACCCCCAGTTCCAGGTCGTGAGAGGGGTAATTTGCCTCATGAGGCTTCAACTGCCTCGAGGCGTAAGCTATCACAAGCCCCCTCTGCATCACTACTGCGCCTAACCCTGAAATCGATGCATCACAGTACACCACGAAATCGTCTAACCCTTCGGGTATTTCTAGGATCGGAGCCCCGTATAACCTCCATCTCAGGGTCTCAAATGCCAACTGCTGATCCATGCCCCACCGAAATGTCACATTCTACTTGGTCAAGCGGGTCAAGGGTACAATAATCTTGGAGAAATTCTGGATAAATCTCCAATACTAGCCCGCTAAACCCAAAAAGATACGGATCTCAAACGTTTTCTTTGGTACTTCCCACCGCATTACTGCCTCAATCTTGGGTGGATCAACCGAAATTCCCTCCTAGTTGATGATGTGCCCCAAAAAACAATACCTCTCGCAGCCAAAAATCACACTTGGAGAATGTGGCATACAACCTCTTCGCCCTCAGGGTCTCCAATACCTCTCTCAGATGTTGCTCCCTAGTCTCAGAATAGAATAGGATATGATCACTATAAAGATTACTGACCGATCCAGCATTGGTCTACACACATTGTTCATTAGATCCATGAATGCTGCTGGGGCATTGGTAAGCCCAAACGGCATCACCACAAAGTTGTAATGCCCATACCGAGTCCTCAAAGCTGTCTTTGGTATATCCTCATCTCGAATCCTCATCTGATGGTACCCCGAACAAAGATCAATCTTGGAAAATCAAGACGCACCATGCAACTGATCGAACAAAACATCGATACTCCGCAATGGATAACGGTTCTTCACCATTAGTTCCTTCAGCTCTATATTCAATTCACATCCTGTGTGATCCATCCTTCTTTTTCACTAACATGATCGGTGCTCCCCATAAGGAACTGCTCGGACGAATGAACCCTCGGTCTAGCAGGTCCTGCAATTGCGTCGATAGCTCCTGCATCTTGGGGGTGCCAACCAGTATGGTGGCTCTGCTATCCGAGCGGAACCCGTCACCAAATCAATTCAAAACTCCACCCGCCTCTGCGGAGGCACTCCTGGTAACTCTTCGAAAAAAACATCCCAAAATTCCTATACAACCAGCACAGAGCCCACATACATCATGGTCTCAACCCTCGTATCTAAGATATAAGCCAGAAATCCGGTACATCCCTGCTACATAAATCTCCTAGCCCTCGCAGCCGAATAGAGAGTTGGTGCCTGCGAGGCTCTCTCACCATGTATAACTTTTTCTCCGCCACTTGGGGTTAGAACCCTAACCAAATGGCACTCGCAATCAATCATGGTCCCATTAGCCACCAACCAATCCATCCCGATAATCACCTTTAACTCTCACAACGGTATCAGGAATAGATCAATGCGAAACCTCTCGCCAAGCACATTCAGGACGTAATCCTGATACACCCTCACAACACTCACAGTGTGGTCATCTGCAATCTCTACCTCGAGTGGGGAATCCAAAGTTCCTGGCACGTCCCAGAACTTCTTGCTGATTGCAAGAGATACGAATGATCAGCTAGCCCTAGAATTGAACAATACGTGAGTAGACATACCATTTACCAAAAAGTTCCCTATACAAGCATAAAGTACACATAAGTTATACAAATAATAAGAGTAGACAATAATAGACACGTACCAGCCACAACAAATCATCGATACTCCGCACTGGATAACGGTTCTTCACCATTAGTTCCTTCATCTCTATATTCAATGCATATCCTGTGTGATCCATCCTTCTTTTTCACGAACAGGATCGACGCTCTCCATAGGGAACCGCTCGGATGAATGAACCATCGATTTAGCAGGTCCTGCAACTGCATCGATAGCTCCTGCATCTTGGGGGGTGCCAACCAGTATGGTGGCTTTGCTATCGGAGCGGAACCCGTCACCAAATCAATTCAAAACTCCACCCGCCTCTGCGGAGGCACTCCTGGTAACTCTTCGAAAAAAACATCCTGAAATTCCTGTACAACCAGCACACAGCCCACATCCGTTATGGTCTCAACCCTCATATCTAAGATATAAGCCAGAAATCCTGTACATCCCTGCTACAGAAATCTCCTAGCCCTCGCAGCCGAATAGAGAGCTGGTCCCTGCGAGGCTCTCTCACCATTTATAACTTGTTCTCCGCCACTTGGGGTTCGAACCCTAACCAAATGGTGCTCGCAATCAATCATGGTCCCATTAGCCACCAACCAATCCATCCCGACAATCACCTTTAACTCTCACAACGGTATCGGGAATAGATCAACGCGAAACCTCTCGCCAAGCACATTTAGGACATAGTCCTGATACACCCTCATAACACTCACAGTGTGATCATCTACAATCTCTACCTCGAGTGGGGAATCCAAAGTTCCTGTCACGTCCCATAACTTCTTGCTGATTGCAAGAGATACGAATGATCGGCTAGCCCTCGAATTGAACAATATGTGAGCAAACATACCATTTACCAAAAAGTTCCCTATACAAGCATAAAGTACACATAAGTTATACAAATAATAAGAGTAGAGAATAATAGACACGTACCAGCCACAACATCTGGTGCTGCTCGAGCCTCCTCGGTAGTCTGCTGAAATGCGTGACTCTTCACCGTTGGGGCATCCGCCTTAGCAGGGCGACAATCAATGATCCTCAGTGTGGCGGGCGTAGGTACCACCACTGCTCCTCCCCCTCCCTGCAACCTCAGACAGTCGTCCTTTTTATGGCTAGTCTGGTTGTAGTGGAAACATGTCAAGCCTTCTTGGGGCAATCCTTGCCTAAATGACCATGCTGACTACAATAGTAACATCTAGATCCAGCTTTCCGACAAGCCTCACTGTGCGATTTACCGCACATGGCACACTGGCCCCGGCCCTTCTGGCCCCGGCCCTTCTGGCCCCTGGTGGAAGTGTCTGAGGTCTTAGGCTTCTTAGCCTGACCAACTGTTGCCTACGCCTACTCCGACTTCCGCTTGGTGTGGAAGTCTAACTCCATCTCTCGTTCCCAGGCCTTCTCCACCATCTCATTCAGGGGTTTCCACCCTGTAAAGCTCACAAACTCACGAATATCATCCCTCAACATGGAATGATATGTTTTCCTCCACTGATCTTCATCGGTAGCATACTGTGGAATCTACAATGCTCGCTCACGAAACTTGGCGGTGATCTCTGTCACAGTTTCGGTGGTCTGTTGGAGTTCCTTGAACTCCCTCACAATCCTTTGCACCTCAATGCATGGCGCAAACTCAAAGTCAATTCGCCATACAAACTCAGCCCATGTCATCTCAGCAACACCGGCTGCTCCCACCTGGCTAATAACCTCGCCCCACAAATCTCGGGCCCTATCTCTCAGCATGCAAGAAACAAATCCCACCTTTGCCGCATCCGGGAAAGAAATCATGCACTGGGTGTTCTCGATATCCGCCATCCAGCATCGGCTAACAATGGGGTTCCCGACCCCGAAAAACTCTGGTGCCCCGCACGCTTTGAACTCCCAGAATGAGGTAGTTCGGGCCCCAACCTAACCTGCAGCAATTTCGACTCTTAATGCCTTGAGCCTCTCCTCCATAATCTCCATCATACCCTCCTTGATTGTCCCAAAGATGACTGGGATAGCGTCAAGGATGCCCCTCGTAACCTTGGATGCAATAAGCTCATGCAACCTCTCATTGATGACATCAGTAGTACCGCCTGATCCAGCCCCCGGATCCAGATCCCAATCCTGATACCCTTGCTCTAAATCTGTCACCACCATGCTGAACTGAAATGTCATAAATCATAACGATCTGGATACTTATAAAGGGGATCTTCCCACAATAGTACTCCTTAGATTTTTCAGATCTAAATTGCTTCGGGTGTAGGTACTGTGCTTTCAGTAGTACGGGCCCAATACTACCATCCACACCTACCTGTACCTTTCCAAATGCTCTACCTGACAACTTCAATTCATCCCAAAATAACTCAAATTCCCAGATTACTGCACCTCTCAAATCTTAGGTTGTCCTAAGATTTTCTCTACCCATACCAATCATATCCGGTTGCCTTTATGCATGCAAATTATACACATAAAAGGATCACATGGACTTTTGAATAAAAGATTCTACCCTAGGACCACAACCAAACAAGGAATAGGAAATAAGGCCAAATCAATCATTCTAAGGCTATAAGCTCCTAACCGTATATAATTTTAAAAGCATACATATAGCAAGTTCCATACGATTATCAAAGATTAAACATTAGTATAACATGGCTAACACCTTGGAGAAATACTTACTTGGCTCGGATGATCACACGTGTTGTACTCTCATCTTTTCCTTTCTTTAAAAGCTTTTTATTTTATTTTTGAAAACAATTTTACCATTTCCTTAGTTTGTGTCCTGATACACCTGAGAGTGTGCCCGAATCCCTTAAACCAAGGCACTGATACCAACTTGTAACGACCCGATTTTTCAAAGGAAAATTTTCATTTTTGATTATCCAAACACATTTCCATAAATTACAAAATCCCATATATAATTGTTTTCAAACTAATAACAATTAAATCTTTTGTTAAAAATATCAGAGTGTCCCATAAAACACCTGTGTGAGAGTGCACGTCGCGCCATCAAGCCTTGCCCTTGCCCTTGGGATCTGATGAACCTGAAACAAATCCACAACCTGTAAGCTAATGCTTAGTGAGTCCCCCCATAGCATACACACAATCCACATAAATATATCATATTAGCTATAGAAGCTACATATACCACATAAGCCATGCATACATAAACCAGTAAGGATGTTGTGGGCTCCCCGCAGGGCCTTATACCATCGTGCCATAGGCTACCCCACATGGTCTTTACCTAGGAATGCTGTAAGCTACCCCACATGGTCTTATATCCAACTGCCACGGGCTCCCCGTGGATATTCCATGCATTAACATACATAATCAACTTAGCATATCATATCACAAAAGTGTCTTAGATACTACACACATATACATAAACCTGTAAGGATGTCATGGGCTCCCCCAGGGTCTTATACCATCATGTCATGGGCTACTCCACATGGTCTTATATCCAACTGTCACAGACTCCCCCTGGGTCTTCCATGCACTAACATACAATCACTAGCATACTACTTAGCACAAAGCTAACTATCATACTACATATCTCTACAAATGCTAGTGTACCACATAACATAAAATGGGCCGACCTTGGTGCCTTATACCCATTGATATGATGAGAAGACTCACCTCTGTTGGAAGAATCCGAAAGCTGCTCTACTAACTGTCTGTAACCTCCCATGTTGAACAATGATAACATTACCCAAGGTTAGGACTTTGCATAATCAAATGGAAAAGCCCAAACCTCATGTCCTTTCATACAGGCCCAAATAGTCTTCCATTGTTAATGACACCAAAGTCCATGTCCAAAATCATTAATGTGCCTCATGGCCCAATAAGGCCTAATTATACATCCATGACCCAAGACAGCTAAACTGGCACACCAACCCTAAAACACGACCAAGCCCAATGACTAATTAAGGCCCAACAGCTCAAAGGCCCAAAATGAATCGAAGTCCATCTTTTGTGTGTACGCCTTGCATACCATCCTGGTATGCACAGTGTACTACACGTTACACCCAACGTACAAACAAATTCAGCACATTTTCCATTAAGTGCTTAATAATCTGTGTTCTAATGCCCAAACCTTAGATCTGAACTCATTAAGATGTATCAAGGCATAAAGTTTGCAACTTTATGCCCTTGCATGTCCCCTATACTCCAAACAACCCATTAAGACCTTTCCAAGGGTCTTAATCCATACATGAGGTCAAAACACCCTTCAAGACTTCATTTTTATGCTATAAATAGGTCAAAGGGCTTTAGATCTGTCCTCACTAAGCTCTGGAGTTGCTCAAACTCTCAAGAGAAGTCCAAAACCAACAAAAGGGACCATAGAGAAAGCCCTAACTAGATATAAAGAATAAGAAGGCAAGATCTAAGATTTATACCTCCTAAAGCTCCTCAAGGTAAACTAGATACAAAGTCTTGAAGTCCAAGGCCACTCCAAGCTTGCTTAGCAACTTCTTTTTCTTGAATGCCACTAAAAATGGCCACAAACACCCTCTCTATGCTAAAAAATGATCTCACAAGCTTTCTTTGGAGTATAAGGATGAAATAAGGATATGGAGGCTATCTAAGGTTAGGTCCAAGAGGCTTAAGGATGTTTAAATAGGCCTCAAGTTTGAAAATTAGGGTTTGGACATCTGCTACGTACGCCTGCATATTGTTGGTACGCCCAGCGTACGTGCTGTCCCTTCGCGACAATTCATGCAAAGTACGTTAAGCGTAATCATGAGTACGCCCCACATATTTAATGGACTTATTATGCTATATTTAAAATTCTCAAGGGCTTCAAGGTAATACCTGATTTGGAGTGTTACATCCGAATTCATATCAATTTAGGTTTAATACTTACCAAACAACCCTCCGCTTTGAGAATCTTTTGCAAAACTAATCTTGATGTTATCTTTTAAACCCCAAAATCTCAATTATGACATATTCAACTCTTCCTTATCTTTTTCTTTCAAATTATATCAAAATTTACCCAAATAGCCCTTCCTCTACAAAATATTTTCAATTTAAGTCCACAAATAACAAAACGAGCCCAATTGATTATCCTTTAGCCATATGTTCAAATATTCTTTCCACTACGAACCCCGAAAGCACTCTTTAGACCTCTAAAACATATTATAATGCCAATTACACACTTTTCACTAAACTCTTTATATATATATATATATATATATATATATATATATATATATATATATATCGGAATAAAATAATACTTAAAACACATCTTCACATTTTAGGGTTTTTCTTGGATACGGGGTGTTAAAACTCTCCCCCAGTTTAATTAGATTTCATCCTCGAAATCATTCCTTACCACTCCTGACACCCCAAACAACTTGTGCAACAAGACCACAACCACAAGCATACCCTAGCCTTTTCAAGGAAACTAAAATCATCCCTCGCAGTGTTCTAAATCCTGAAGATGAAATGAATTCCTTGCAACATCATCCAATTTACTCAATCTGAAACCTGAAGTCTCGAGATGGTCTGTCTCCCTGATAAACCGCCCACACCGAATCATTGTCGATATCACTACAATTATCTCCCAACTGGCTACTCAACTTTTGATTACTTGGGGTTCCCACTAGAAAACAGAGTCACAGACCAAATTTCCCAACACGACCACAACCATATCATATTTTTCCTTCTTAATGAAGAAGAATTCATTTGATTAGGACAAATTTCTTTTTTCCTTTTCAAAAAAGTGAGAGAATTTTCACTGGCAATCAGTTTTTTCTTTAAACCATAATCTCTAATTGAAGTATAAATAATTAAACACTTTTCACTAAACTCTTTATATATATATATATATATATATATATATATATATATATATATATATATATATATATATATATATATATATATATATATATATATAAAGGTTTCTGATTTAGATTTTGCAAGACCAAAACATAAATAATTAAACATGTTGAATTTTTCTTTATAAGAATAATTGAAAATTTTCATAACCTAATACATGGAACAAGAGTCCCAGTCTAACATCTTTGAGTCCCTGGCAGCTTGAGAAAGATCATCATCGAATGTGTTAGAGGTGCTACTGGACTAATTATGAAATTCACTAATGTGAACCATTAGTCACTTCCAGTTTAGCTCCTCGTCTTCAAAAGAATTATCTTTATCTACCTATTCCTCAACATTCTCATGTTCAGAAACAAGTGCTTTTAGAAGAGGAAAGTTTTCTTTCTTCACATGAGCCAACAACTTCTTGTACATTACTTTGTATCTTTCTAAGTTTTACACTGCCTTTTTTGCCTTCCACCCCATGGAAAAGTCATGAGTGCTTCCATAGTTGAAGCACTTACTATCATCCTTTCTATCAGTGACTTTCTTACTCGCTGATGAGCTGCTTCCTCTAGACTGAAACTTCTTACGCCCATTTTACCTACTTTCTTCAATGCATTTAACAACGAGTGGAGCGCTACCAACTAACTCATCTGAGTAAAACTCATCAAAAATTTTATCCTAATCCAATGCTTCAGAGTCACTAACATACATCTCCTTTTTTAAGAAAAAATCCACAAATTTTTTCTTCCTTGAGTCCTTCATGATGTCTTTACAAACAACCATGATTTCTTCATAGTTATGTTATTTGCCAAATAACGATTTTGGACCAGTTGTGTTGATATTCTCACTGTTCTTAAGAACATCATTGTGATATTCCCAACAATTTCCTAAGGAATTAAAGAACTTTAGCACTAATTGAGATGAGTATTTAGTGGCGCGCAAATTGTGCCTATCATTAACCAGACAGATAAACCCGTTAATGGGTTGAGTCAGTTTCTCACCTTGTTTATAAAAGAAGTAATCATATCTCTAGTTCAACTTCTTGATTTGTGTTTTGTGAACTTCTACAATGCCTTTGTAAGAAACTGTTAGTGTCTTCATCATTTTTTTTTGTAGATTCACAGTACTGAACCAGGTGATTAATGTGGTAAGGAAGAGAATTTCAAATGGCAGCCCATGTTTTCCCCTCTAGAGTTATGATCCATTTATCTTCTTCATCATAACTTGTCTTCTATTTCCACTTCAATCCACCGAAGAGTACATTATCAACCAGGGTTGGTACATGGGAAGGTGTTGACCATCATTGATGATATCATGCATGTCATAGTCCAGGGTTTCAAGAACAACCAAAGCTTTTGTCATCCATATGGAAGAATTATTTTCATCGAACAATGGAATTTTTTTTGTTATTGAGGATTTAGGATGACATTGGGCGGAAGAAGAAATGATATACTTAATGTATCAGAGAACTTGCTCTGATACCACTTGAAAATTCATAGATAAGATACAAACAAGAAAGAACAAATAACAAAGTTATCACAAAGATATTTTAGTTGAGAAATGATTCTTATCAGGAGAATCAGCACAAAGTGGCAATTAGGGTCACAATGAGAACAACCCGAGTATACAAATATATAGTAAAACTAGTGACTATCAATCCCAACATTAAGGGGATTGAAACTAATCTAAGTAAACAAACTTATCCTAATCACCAAGATTAAGGTTCATTTAACTGACATCTGTTATTAGTATAATTATAAAATAAAAAGTAAATAAACTAGTATAAGGGATCACCCGCTGATGCTAGCTTGAGGTACATGAGATGATACTAGAGTTGGTGTTGTAGAGTATGGTCAATATGTATTAGTACTTGACTCATCAGATTATAAGGTTCGACCTTACAAGGAGTACACTTATTTGGATGTTTTGGTGTAACACTCATCCCGAGAAAGGTTCATTTTTAACCCTACTATATTTAATATTGGAATTTTGGTTCGTACTTCGTGCGTTCTCAGGGTGTACGGATGGCATACTCATGCATGAGAGGAGCGAGTCTCACACGCCTTTGTTGGGTGTAATTAGAAGGTATGCCACACGTATGTCATTTAGATTAAAACCCTAGTATGATGATTTTTCACCATATCTCCTTATGGCCCCAATGCCTTCACCCTTATCATCCTCTACCTAAAAATCGTCCCTCTAGCTAACCCTGAGTGTGAAGAGTGCATCTTTGATCTCATTTGTGTGCTTTGATGGTGTTCTTGAAGTAGAAGAAGGTGGTAGAAGGACATTGGAACTCTAAAGAAACTTGGATATGAGATTCTCACCTTGATAGCAACCTTCTTGAGGTAAAAATCCTAGCTTGATAATCTTTTATTTTTGATCTAGATATTCCTTCATTTACGACATTTTTTGTCCCAACCTTTGTGATTCTTGAGCATGACATTCTCTTTGTCAAATTAGTCGTTCTTTTAGACCTAATGAGGGATCTTGAGTTATAAAAATGAGATCTTGATGCTTAATTTTTCCCCATGCATGCTCTAAAGGTCTTTAGGTATAAAGAAGATGGGATTTGTTTGTATTCAACACCTAATAGGCATGCAAAGTCATAAAGTTGGAAACTTTATGACTCCCAGTGGTATTTTGGCCTTCGAACTTCATTTGGACGTGAAAAGTCGAAGTATTAAGCTATTAAGTGGTTAAAAAGGAAAATTGTATGTATGATCGACGTACAGAATGGTACGTTGTTCGTACCCAGGTTGAGCCCTGATGCCTCAGACCATGAGTACACCCTGTATACATCTGAAGTATTCCCCGCATACGAGGCCTGAGTTGACTCACCTGGGTTGACCCCCTGGATTTTACTGATTTTGACTGGTCTTTACCAATGGTATTTTGGGTATTTTGAGCTTTTAATTGAGATTAGGTACTTGGTTTTTGGTTATGTGATCGTGAAACCGAATTTGGGATAAAGATTTATTAAGCTTGCACTCCGACTGAGCAGTGAGTTTTTCTCATTGTATTTTTTGGTTGAAGGCACCAATGTTGGCCCAGTAGATTATGAATCCTTGTTTAGGATGTTGCTATGCTGTAGTGATCTATTAAGATCTGCATGTTTATCTGTTTGTGAGTATATCTTTATCAGTTATGCATATGTCAACATATTACTATTAGGTTGAGGTTGTACCGCTTTGTGCGATAGTCAACAAACTCGGGAGGAATCTAGACATAGATTGTGGGCCCCGAGGGTATGCCAGAACTATGTTGTGGGCTTGGGAGAAAACCATATATGAGATGAGGGCCCTATAGGCATGCCAAACTCATATTATGGGCTCAGGGGTAATCTCGTCTTTTAGCTGTTGACCTAGTATATTTTGTTATATGTTTATGTGTGTTGGCACTTTGGAGGGAACTCATTAAGCTCTGGGTTATAGTTTTAGTTTATCTTTTCATGTACTTCTGAGGATTATGGGAAATCAAAGGTGTGATCATACACAACTTCCTATTTTATTTCACTAGGTCCTGGGAAAACTCTGGTTTGAAATAATGCTTTTGAAACAATGACACTTTTGGTAAATAATGTTGATTAATGGTTGCTTTTGAAATTTTTTAATTTATTTGAATTTTTGAGTATTACAAGTTGTTATCTGAGCCTTTGTTTGAGATAATTAGATGAACATTCATGTGACTCCAGACTCAAACTAGGGAACTGTGAAAGTTTTTAAACAGATTTTTAAAAATGTTTTCAAAAGTAACGAAGAAAGGATGTGATGTGTATGATCAGTCGAAGCAAGAAAGTATACCCAAGTTACCCACACTATTATTTGATATCTATTTTCATTATAACTGCATGCTAGTGGTAGGCTAGGGATCTTTGAGAATTTCATGACAAAATGGCTTGATAAATGATGTCTGATAGCCTAGGATTCTTTCTTGTATGGAATTGACATCAATATTGTAGTTACATAGTGTATGCATCATAGATGTACATAACTAAGGTTCTATAACCAGAGAATGTTTGGTTTAGCCTTATTTACCATTCTTGTTTGATGAAGGGTCTAGGGTAGAATCAAATGTTCGACTATCTATATGATCCAGTGTTATGTATGATTAGCATACACGGGTATTTCAACGTTGGCAGATGTTTCAAGGATGGGTTATGTGAAAGCAGCCGACCAGTTGAGGAATGTTTAGCCATTCTATAGGGAGTGAGAATATGATGTATGTGTATTCTAGTGGGTCTTTTTAGGGTCATTATGATGATATTCTGAGACAAACATGGGTAGGTGTGGAAGGTAGTATAGGCCCGTAGCACCAGAAGAAAAGGACCTGTACTGTAACGCCCCAATTCTGGTATGTTATTTAATATTATTATTTATTCAAATTTCAAGAGGGTCTCGATGAGTCAGTAGCCCGACTCGTCGAGTAGAGATGGTATTTCGAGCACGTTTGCGTTGGTGACTCGGCGAGTCCATATCTTGGACTCGACGAGTCCATCAGTCTGAATGAAACCCTAAATCCCCGGGTTTTGCACCCTATTTAAGCCATGTTATGAGCCCCAACCTCGTCCCCAATCACCCTCAGAGCATCATTTAGCAAACCCTAACCTTTCCTTGAGCATTTTGAGCATTCATTGTGTGAATCTTGAAGTTTTGGAAGAGAAGAAGTAGCTAGATCCAAGGGAGTAGAAGAAGGTCCAAGATCTTGCATCTATTGTAGAGTTATTGAGGTAAAAATCAGATCCCCTCTATTGTTATGATTATTTCTCCTTTGTTAAATCATATTTAGACCATTTTATCCATTCATTAGCTTATTTTTGGTAGAGAAATCACATTGGGGTGATTGGACTCCGGGTCTAGCCATGTTTCAGTCCCAAAGTTTTGGATCTAACACCTTTATGGAGCCTTTTTGCTTGAAATCCCTAGATCTATTTCTTCAAGTGTCTTTTTAGCCTTTAAATCCATTTTCATGCATTTGTACACGTAAAGTTGGAAACTTTACGTGGTAGCGAAGCTTTATGAAGCCATATCTATAAGATGTATGCATTAGATTTGAGCAGAATCATCGGAGTAGTGTTGCATGCAACCGACTCGGCGAGTTGGGTCGCGAGTCCCCGAGTTCTTCCTTTTTATGTGTTATGTCGAGTGGAATCAGTGAGTTATGGGAGGACTCAATGAGTCGGAGATCGGACTCATTCATGTAAGGACTCGGCGAGTCAATGCCCTAACTCAGCGAATCCAAGGCAACCTTCATACCTCAAGAACAGACTCGACGAGTTGTTCATACAACTCGGCGAGTCACAGCCAGAGTGTTCATGTGTTAAAGGAGGACTCGACGAGTTGTTCATACAACTCCGCGAGTCGGATGCAGATTGACTGAGTGTTAGTATCGAAGAGGAACTCGTCGAGTCTATGCCAAACTCGACGAGTAGTAGCGAGCAGAACCAAGAAAGTGAGAGTAAGGACTCGACGAGTTGGTGACCCAACTCGATGAGTCAGGTCAACTGAATGTTGACTTTGACCTATAGGTTGACTTTGACCAGGGGTAAAATAGTCATTTTACCCTCAGTATAGTTATCAGTGATTGACTGAGTGTATTTATGGAAATTATAGCCTGGGAGATACCAGATTAGTAACAGACAGTTTCTCGAGTAGTTCATTCAGCATCCAGATTACGAGGTGAGTTTTCTTCCAGTAGGGACGGGTCTAAGGCCACAATGTCGGCCCGTTTAGCTAGCAGTAGTCTCTGGACTTCAGTCCGATGCAGTAGTTAGTATGTTTGATGCCTTCGTGGCTCAGACAAGATTTATGTGTTATGTGTTCCGGGCTACGGCCTGATGCAATATGCAGTATACGTGTTATGTTAGATGATATGTGTTATGCTAGTTGATATGTGTTTATGCTATGCTTGGATCAGTTAGTTTCGGACTTCGATCCGATGCAGTCAGTCCTAGACTTTGGTTCGAAGCTAATTCCGGACACCGGTCCGATGTAGGGGACAAGGTCCCAGTCAGTTCCGAACTTCGGTCCGATGCAGTTTCCGGACATCGGTCCAATGCAGTGGGCAAGGCCCAGTATGTGATTTATTTGTATTGTATGGTACATGGTAGTTTGGGAGAGCTCACTAAGCTTCGTGCTTACAGTTTCAGTTTTGGTTTCAGGTACTTCCGCAAGTAAAGTGAAGAACTCGGGTTGATGGCATCACACACACCACAACTTCAGTCTTTTTCTTGGGAGTTTGTGTTGATTCATAGTCTGATTTGATACAGTTGTTTCACGACATTTTATTATTATTTGAGATATTTTACGTATGGTTTTTTTGATATGACGTTCAGTATATGATTTTTATTATTATTAAAACAAAAAATTTTGGGTCGTATTTTTGGATGTTACACATACACGTAGCAGTGAAATCACAATCCTTAGGGTTTTATTGTTTAAAATAGCTCATATGGTATTAAATGTGATTATCTATTATTTTTTAGTTGATTTTCAAGTCCAGATCAATAGCTAGAGCAAGTGGCCAGGATAGGTCGTGGTTAATTGAGGATGAGTTTAGGGTGTTGATTTCTTCTAAGGTTATGACTGTTATCCACAGACATATACCAGAGCTGTTCGGGTCTATCAATACCACCATGATTGAGTAATTTGATGACCATTACACTTCTTTTACTGATGGTGCTAATGTTGCATCTACCACAACCGTTGTGGCCATTAGGGTTTATGGAAAGAGAGCCTTCCAGTACCGGGACTTCGACAATATGAAGCCTCTAGTATTTGATGTCCAGATCCGTTCATTACTATGATGTGTTTTCTGATGTCGAGGGATGTTTCTTTACTTTTTTATGTCCAGCTGACCAGAAGGTCAAGTACGCCCTGAACCTTCTCAGGTTAGGGGCGAAGCATTGGTGGAGTTTGGTTACTAGCTCTTACACTCTGGAGCGGAGGGATGTTGTACCATGGGAGTAGCTCTCTGAGATGTTCCGTACGAGATATGTTCCATTAGTTGAGAGGGAATGATTTTCTCAAGAGTACTTGGACATGAGGTAGGGGACTGATTCGGTGACAGATATCACCAAGATGTTCACTGAGAGAGCACTGCTTTGCCTTAATTTTGCTACTTATGAGCAAGCTCAAATGACCCAATAATTGAGGATGCTTATGATAGACATCATCCAGTTTATGTATACTTAGTGACATGGTTTTCTTGTGGACTTATGTGAGGCTTCTAGGAGGCGGGAGACTTAGTTGGAGCTCCTAACAAGGGAGCAGAGGCAGGTCCGGTATAGTCACAACCTACATCGAAGAGATTCAAGACTGTTGATTCCAGATTTTTGGAGTCAGCGACGCTACACTTGTGGCAAGTGCGGAAGGTTTCATGAGGATCATTGCCAATCTTCTTTTTGGTGTAAAAAATGTGGCAAGGAGGGGCATTACGCGAAGGATTATCGCGGGTAGGTTTCAGCACCAACCACAAGGATATGTTATTACTGTGAGAAGGTTGGTTATGTGAAGGCCAATTGTCATTTGCTTAATACGGGACCAGAGCAGGCACCAACACCAGCTACTTTAAGGATCAACGATGGGCACCAAGGTAGGGGGATCCCCCGAGGGCTCGAGGTCACACTTTTTAGCTAACGATAGAGGATTCTAGGGCAGCGCCAGGTGCCATTACTGGTATGTTTCCATTTATCATTTTGTCAATTGTTTTATGGTATGCTTATGTTTATGTTTCTGATAGGTAGATTCTTAGTGAATTCTTTACATGCTCTTGTATTATTCGACTAGGGCACAAGTCGGTCCCATATAGCTCAGTCTTTTAGTTGGGATTTTGATATGACCCTCGGTGATTTGGAGTCTCCGTTGTCGGATTCTATTGCCAACGAACATGGGATTTTTGCATCCGGAGTGTATCAAGGTTGTGTATTGAAGATTTTCAACGCGCCTTATCTAATTAATTTGATTCCTATCCCCATGGGGGATATATGCATAATAATAGGGATGGATTGGTTGAGCAGATTTGGTGCTATGATTGACTACGAAGGTCAGCGAGTTGTAGTTTGAACCTCAAGCGGGGAGGAACTGGTCATCTATGGAGAGGGTACCAGGATTGGGTAAAAAGCATCACGAACTGATTACAGAACGAGAGGCAAAATTTACTCCTAAACATGTGCAAGCTACCTTATTCCTACTATCAGACGACCACCATTGTTTTCATTACAAAACATTGTTACGTTTCTCATCCTGGAACACAAGCAACCATGAATTGGGTTAGCGAAAATGTGTCATCGTCGTGATTTTGATGTCGCTGTGAACTAGACCACCGTGAATGTGCCAGCACCAACAATCTGGGTCTTGTTGGTGTAAAAGAGCCCTAGGATTTTTAGAAAGGAGTTACTGGGTAAGAAAGGGTTTGTGGTTTGTGGTTTTGATTTTGAAATCTGGGTCGTGTTCGACTTGTACGATCTCCACGGAAGTGTTCCTTCTGATAACACAAAATGAAACTTGTACGATCTCCAAGGAAGAAGAACTAGAATGTTATGTTGGCTATGATTAATGTCAAAAATAAGAAATCAAACGCCCAGTTGATCCAATCCCACATGCACCTCTTACAGTTGAATCAACATTTTCGATCTTAACATTATCTCGAATAGAGAACTCCTTGTTTGTTTGACTCGAATAGGGAAGAGAAAGAGGGATTAGGGTACGGTGAGATGTAGTGGAAGTTATCGATTTCCACCATCTTGTTCACTAGCCAATTTCGTTGGTGGCCTTCTAGGAGTAACCTGCATCTTCCCCTGTTCCTTCCTAAGGCTAATGTAAGAGAGAGAGAGAGAGAGAGAGAGAGAGAAGATGGTGTGTGAGAGAGAGGGGGTGGGACCCTTTAATATTAAATAATTATATATATATATATATATATATATATATATATATATATTCAAAAATAAGGTAAAACTTCATAAATGGTCCCTGTGAAAGTGAAATGACAAAATTACCATTCACTTAACGACCAAAAGCTAACAGTGTTAGCGAAAAGGACCATTTGTTAAAAGTTTGAAACCACAGGGACCATCTGTGAGGTTTTTTGAACTTAGGGACTAAACTTGATATTTTCGAAAACCACAGGGACCATTTTTGAAGTTTTGTCAAATATAGATTTGTTCAACAAAAGTTCCAACTTAAAATGAGTTTTGAATACCAAAGCACTTTGTTCACAACTAAGCCTAATGACCGTTCTTGCCACATTCCATCATGTCCATGGTTCTCATGATGCCAGTTCACAAAAATATGCACTCGCGGTTCTCGGCCAGTGGGGACTGTCTACCCCAAATAGCGTTATCCATAAGACTCTCGGATTGAATACGTGGTAATAGCTTGTAGTTCAGTTCTCGGGGACTTAACAAACAAAGTTCATAACAAGTTCATATCACAAAGTTCAAATCAAGAGTTCAAAGCATAAAGTTCAAAGAACAAGTTCATAACACGAAATTCATAAGAGAGTATCGTTCCAAGATAATCAAGTTCATAAAACAATATCGTTCAAAGTTCATTAAGTTCATAAAACAAGGCTCAACAAATTCACAAAATAGAGTTCAACAAGTTCAAAAAACAAAGTTCCACAAGTTCATAGAATAGTATGGATAGCCCATAAAATAGTAGCATGCTTTCCACCCTAAAACATGAAAATAATAAAAAGGGGGCAGTGAATACTCACTAAGGAGAGTTTGCGGTTCGGGCTTCAAGGTTCGGTGTTGTAGAGATCGATTTCTACAAGTTCCATACGGAACAAATAGTTTCTAGTAAGATACAAATCACTAAATCATTATATAAGATCTACCCATCCAGCTAGTGGTGTCGTAAAGTGCCCAAAGTTTGTTCGGTTCATTATTGGTAATATTTAATTCACGATGCCTTGTGTTCCCAAGGTTGAGAAAAAAAAATTGGTTAAAGTCTGAGCCAATGACCCTACTTTGTAAATTCATGCTCAAATTTAATGAAAAATATAGATAAAATATGGAACAGTGTCCAAATTGCCTAAAAATTCACATGGCATTCCTAGTTTCTGAATACATTACTACTACACTTTTTCATATTATTATCAATTCCAAAAACAATTATTTTGAATTTATGGCCATTTAATCATTATTTTTATAGAAAGATAAGGATTTTGTTTAGGCACGTGGTATTTCACAAAATACCTACTAAAACCACTTTCTTTCATGAAATGATTTTTCTCATAATTATTTCGAAGATGAATGGGGTATTCAACCTCCACATATTAGGGAATGTAGCACTATATTGTACATGAGTTCTAAATGTAGCTAAAAGTTCACAAACTTATGTACAAAATTCTTTGAGGTTTTAATTCATGAATTTAGGAATTATTTTATGGATATGTTAGCTTTCTAAAACCTTTTTCCCTAGATATAGGGTGGGTTTTAAGACCCTTGATCATGTAATTCAAGACTGGTGATCACATAAAAATTTCTTTTTGCGCAACGGTTTTGTAAAAATCGTGAAAAATCAGATTTATAATGTTTACAGTAACGCCAACTATATTCGAAAGCTAACTTAAGGTTCTAGTCCTCAGAAAAGGAATATTATGTTTTGGTAAATAAATGAGTGAGTTATGACCTTTTAAAGTCGAGTAAACAAATCTAACCGAATGTTTAAGAGTTAAACTCATGAAAACATAGTTCAAACTTCTATTTTACCTAATGATATCAATTTTTTTGCTTATCTTGAGATAGAAAAACATTATATTAAATATATTATGTATAAATACTTGCTTCTAACCATTTAATTTTACATACAACCAAGATAGATGATACTAAACTTTTGAAAAATCAGTTTTTGGTGCTAGATAAGGCTTGCATGTGCTAACCTTTGCTCTTGACTTTGGTTTGATCATGGATCATCACCATTTAAAGGTTATGCAACATGTTTTTGGTGGTTATCTACAAACATCAAGATCAAACAAAGTTTTTTTTTTTTGCAAGAACAAGCCTTAGAAATCGAAAATTAGAAGGAGAAAGTCAGTAGAACATGTAAAATTTGTTATGGATCTTGAGATGTATGATAAGCACTTAACCTTTGATATGAAGCTTCAAAAACACCCAAAATAGGGCTGAAAATTCATGGTTGACAGGCTGGTTTTTAGAGAGAGAAAGTGAGGTTTCTAGATAGAAGGAAGAGAGAAAATGAGATTTTGTCTCTGGATAGACCATCTCTCCCGTCGTCTCTTTAGCGCTCTATTCCATATACATCGTCTTCAAAAATCCAATAATGTGAGTAAAATTATGAAAAATGAAATGGAAAAATCTCTCCCACAGGATATGTCTCTAAGATCCCCTTCTTGCTCTTATATTAAAATGCAAAATCTAGTCTCGGATTTTGCAATATAGGGGCTAAGATGTAATGAGTGAGTAAGAGGTTGTATATGGCTGAATTTTTGGGGAGGATAGAGGGTTATTATGAGGCTTTCTTGGTAAGGGTACCCTCTTAGGGTCTTCCCTTAGCTTTCGTAAAAAAATGGCTTTAATTTTTATAAATACTCTAAGTATTTTCATAAACTTCCAGGAGTTTATTTCTTGGTTTTTATTGATCTATTTGTTTTTAGAAGTAAATTCATAAACTTGAATTATATTGAATTAAGTTATAAAAATGATAACTTATGATTTGATTTTTATTAAATCAAATTTCTATATTTCTAATAAATGAAATAAAGGTTCATAACTTATGAATGTATGATTAGACAATCCTTGGATTATATTTTTGGCTTATAATTCAAATTATGATGTGTGGATATTATTTCCAACTTGTAATTAAATCAAATTATGATTTAATTAAATCGAGTTTGATAAATTATCAAACTAGTTAAGCACGTGATATGTTCCGATTAAGAAATTAGGGTATTCTACATATCTATGAGCTTTGATCTTCTGAACATGGTTTTTGGGTTTAGTTTTAAGATTGAACTTTGGTACTTTACAACCTAGTTGGAGTATTCATATATCAATGTGACTACTTAGTACAAGCTAAGCTACACTACTTTTTCCAATGGATCTATTAAGTCACGATCTAGCTCAACTTCTTGCATCTAAAGTCAAGTTATGTGCATGCATGGAAATCAAAATATTCTAGATGAATCCTAACCTTACTTTTGACGGTTGTCACAGTCTCCCCTATTTGTGGGAATTTCGTCCCAAAATTCAACGGTAAGTACCACTGGTTCGTTCGTAGAAAATAGTTGAGGATATCTATTCTTCATGAAATCCTCTTGTTCCCATGTTACTCAGGTCCGTGCTTAGAACTCCAACGAACTTTCATAATTGGGATTCTGATTTTTTTTTAAAGCTGCTTAACTTCCTGATTGATGATTTCTATGGTTTCATCCATGTATTTTAGTCGAATATTAATTTGGAGTTCCTCGAGAGGTACGTTCAGGAATTCCTTCGCCAAGCAGTTTTTGAGATTCGACACATGGAACATGTCGTGTATCGCACTAAGTTCTTCTGGTATCTTGAGCTTATTTGTCACTAGACCAATCATTTCAATAATATCGAAGGGTCCTACATTGCGAGGAATTAGTTTCTTTTTTTTCCAAAGCATACAATTCTTTTCAATGGCGATACTTTTACAATTAATTTATCTCCCACTTGAAATTCAAAGGGTTTCTTAAGCTTATTACCATAACTCTTCTTACGATCGTAAGCACCTTCCAGTCCATCATGTATTAACATGATTTTATTGGTGGTTTCTTGGATTATATCAAGCCTCATTAATTGGTATCGCCAGTTTCCAGCCAACAAAGGGGCAATCCATATTTAATCCCGTACAGTGGTTCGTATAAGAGCACATTTAACATTGGTGTGATAGTTGTTGTTTATGGAAAACTCAACTAATCGAAAATGGGTGCTCCAACTACCTCATAAACTGATCATATGGGTGCAGAGTATGTTTTTCAAAGTGTGGATAGTTCATTCGTTTTCCATACATCTGAGGATGGTAGGTAGTACTTATGTTTAATCTTGTACCAAGGCTTTCTAAAGTGACTACCATATTTGTGACACAAGGAGACCCCTATCCAAAATAATGGAAATAGGTACTCCATGACGTACTATGATCTTGTCTATGTAAATCCAGGCAAGACTTTCCATTTGGTAATCTTCTCAGATGGGAAGGAAGTGTGCAGATTATGCCAATAGATCCACCTCTATCCAAATCGGATCGTTCCCTTTAGCATTCCTTGTAAATCTCCAATAAAATAAATTGTAGCTACCACCCAGTGGTTTGAATACCTTATATATCGCAAGAGGAACGGAAGCATCGGGACCATCAATCACTTGGAGTGCTAAAATTATTAATGGTGAAGGATGTGCATACATTCGTGCCAGTGTGCAGACAAACCACAATTTGATATGATCATCATCTAAATTGCACGAAACATCCTCTAATGCAAACAAGGTGCACTTGATTCATTATTTATGGAACATGAATGTCAAAGGGTAACTCTGTGAGGATTCATGTTAATAAGAACAACTTAATTACCTCAATACTAGCCTTTGTTGACGTTGGTTGAGAATATGTAGCCTTGTGATTGCTATTATTATCATTTAATTGATAGTTTGTCTAGTACAGGGGGCTATAGTTAGCTGCTCCATTTGGGTTGGATAACGAAAAATTTAAAGCATTCACGATTAGATCCTTGATAAGGACATGTATAGATAGAGTTCCAAGGGAAGCATCAATTCGGGGAGAAGATGTTAACTGAACAATTGGAAAGGCATCTCATATTAGAACTCTAACGGCGACTAGAGCTTATGATGTAAGAGTACGGAAGAGGTGAATGTTGAAAATGATTCTCATGATGATGCTCTTATTTATTGTAATAATGACTCAATTGAATTCTAATTAATAGGACATGGGGTCCTTCTAGCCATTCCATAAGTTCCATAAAGAATCCAAAGAACTACAACGGGATAGTTTGAGTAGCACACAATATGAGCTGAAGTATCATTCTCACTGGGGATACGGTCTCCAAAGCAACCTTTGGTACAAATTTAGAGCTTGAGGAAAGTCAAGTTGTTTCCAGTCTTGAAGAGAATGTCGATATAGGTATAACAACTCAACAGTGAGGGTCACCAAGCTATTTATGGTGGTTAGCCAAGTAAAGAAACATAAAGAAACTTAGTGGTTTCTAGAGATCATAAACAAAATACGCTCTATATGGAGGAAGCTTCTAGTTCTAAAGTATGTACTGATGATGAAGTTGATCATAATGACTAGAGTAAGAATACTTTACTACATAGTGAGAATGAATCATAATTGGTTGATAAGGATGGAGGAACATCAATGGAAGTAAATACTCCAAGTTTGACAAGATCGATGCTAGAAATTTCGTAAGAAAATTAATTAAGTTGGTGTTAAAAGCAAAAACTAAGTTATTTTGAAAATGACCCAAGGTTTGATACTATGTTTTTCTTATCACCAAGAAAATTACATTGAGGGACAGAAATTACAGGCTTAGGTCAAGATGTTAAGTGTACAATGTCCAAAAATCCGTGTTCATCGTTTAGAATTAAAACATGACTTATAAAAATACTCAGAAAAAGAAAAGATAACATACACTTAACGTGTCAATTAAAAATAGTTAAGAGCATAATGGTAGTAATTTGATGAAACAAAATATATATCAATGTTTTAAGTTTTTTCTAGTTTTGGAAACTTTCATGATTTATTCAACGAAAAGTGACATAAAAGACTGAAATAAGAGATGTTTTGAAATCGATGTCCTGGTAATATAATATAAACATATTAGGACCGAAATGTTCTAAAATGACATGCTTAAACTCAAGAAATCATATTTGGGCAAAGTGGATTGCTTAAATGAGAACATTGTTAAACATGTCAAGGATGACTATTATGCCCTTACTGAGCATAAATAAATCTTGAAATAGAAATCGAATGCGAATGGAATGAATGGAGATGAAGCCAAAGATTCAGTTTCAAATAGTGAGTATGCATTAGCATTTCCTGAAGTTTCATTCGTATCAATAGGAGGAGTCAAGTGACTCGCTCGAGTCTGCAATCTTCTAATGAGCTATAATGCCTTTTCAAGCTACCCATTTCCTTTACCTCATGTTTGATCATCTTCTCTTTGGGATATGTTGAAGGCATTTGTGGTCACTAATGATAGTGCATTTGGTTTCATATAAGTATTGTCTCTAGATTTTAAGGGTGAATACTAATGTTCCCAACTCAAGGTTGTGTGTAGTAGAGTTATACTCATGCACCATCGATTGCCTCGAAGTGTATGAAATAATCTTGTCCTTTTGTATCAATGCACAATCATTAGATTGGTGTGATGTGTCACAATATTATGTGACAATGTCCATTCCGTTTGGTAAAATCAAGGCCGACATATTGCACAACTTGTGTTTTACCAATTTGAATAGATCTTCATATTCTTGTTTACCAAAATAACTTCCTAACTTTTAGGTCACTGCATTCAATGGTTGGGAGATCTTAGAGAAGTACGAGGCATTTTATAGTTGGTCGAACAGATCGTTGATTCAGGGAAGAAAATATTAATGTTTTATCGTCAAATTATTTAGTTCTTTATAATCAATGCAAATTTGATCGACCCATCATTCTTTTTATCGTCAACTTATTTAGTTCTTGTATTTTCGAAGGGTGCTAAGCGGTACGATGCTTTAGCTACAAGCGTTACCCACCAAATATTACGTAAATCTAAAAATGACTTGCCTAGGCATGGACGATTTAGACAATTGCTATGGATTTTTTGGGGGTCGAAGGCAAGACATCAAACTTGTTTCTTTTGGGGTCTACATGTTGGGGATTAATAGGCTGGAACAACAGTTGTCTAGATTGGTTGAGGGATAGAACCTAAGGATTGCTATGAAAATATTAGGAATGGGCATAAAGAGAAATATAGTAGCTGGTATTCTAAAATTCGCTCGAAAGAAGTATGTCTGAAAATTCCTAAGAAGTTATTATGAATAACAGCAAGACCATACATACGTATGTGAGAAGTCACTTAAGACTTTCAAAGAGTCAATCTGTAAATATAGAGGACGACCTAGAAGGAGTGGCCAAGGTCTTTTTCATGTTATTAATTGGCATCATAACCTTACGACAATATGAATTTGGAAAAACGTTCCCCATACATTGGGAGCAGCGAGTCACTTTATGCATAATCCAATGAGACAACATTGTGATGGTGTCGATTAGATGTAATGGTGGATGAATGGTATTTCTATGGTTGATAAGAATAACAGATCATTATGGCTACACATGCTCCAAATGTGGTTGTATAAGTGTCAAGCGAGGTTCAAATACATCCTCAAAATAGGATAAGTAGACTATGCCATGGTAGTACATTCCATCATAAAGTAGTTCTCTATAACAATGTCAAATAGGTAACATCTCCTTCGGATCTCGAATGATGTCGTAATGGGTCGATTTCCCTCCACATTACACCCTTTGAACTAAAACAATTTTGGAAGGGATTTGACCTTAGGGGTTGAGATAACAGCTCGGGGATATAATAGATGTGCTTATATGTCGTTTGAAAATATTTTGTATTTAACTCCCGAGTTTCACAAGGCGTTTTCATCTTATGCGTTACGTTATATTCCATGTATCTTAAGTGGTTTCTAAATTTAGAAGGTTCTTATTGTTATGCTAGCAGCACACTACAAGACAACTAGAGTTACTTTCCTTATAGCATCCTTTGGCGACTAGTGATATAACTTGGCCCGTCAGTAAGGTATGTAGTGTAAGACAATGAAGATATCGACCTAAGGAGTCGATGACACAACTGAATAGTGTGTATGTATCCTGGGTAGGTTACTGAGTAGTAACCTCCTCTTTGGACTCTGATCGCAAAGATGGTCCCTTTTCTATCTCAGTACTATATTAGTCAACTAATGCACATCCGGTTATCTATCCTCATGCGTCTCCCGATCCGGGAATACGAGACGTAGAGTTTGACCTAACTAAACTATACATAAGGAATCCAAGAGTTTAGAAGCATTTTGGTAGCCTAATGTAACTTGGTAGCTATGTGTACCTAAGGGTTTCAATTTTTCTTTAGTGTCTAAGCAGATCCTAGGTTGTTCATACCACTTACTCTAACCAATTCTGGTCTTGCACTTCCTATTCCTTAATTATACATAGGTGATTAGGCTATGTATAATTAGGGTCCAGTAGTGTACTCCAATTTAGTTATGCCAGATGGTATTTTTATTAACTCATTGGTCATAGTTTAGGCATTCCCAAGGGAAAGGGAAAGTCGGTACTCGCTGTACCCTTCGGCTCTGATACCAAATCTTTCACACCTCGTTTAAGCGGAAACACGAAGGGTGACAAGCTAAGGTCTCACAACACAAGGTAAATAGGATTACCGACCATAATAATTGAGCTTTTTAATTTTACACCATATTCGAAACAATATTACATTTTAGTTCCATACTACATAGTCTAGTAAAAAACAAGGAATAAACGTAAACCATTGTGGTGTCTTAAACTGGCTCACTGACCGTTTCTTGAAAAGCATGCAAAATGAGGGTCAACTATAAAATAGATTGTGAGTTCAAAGGTTTATAAAGGTAAATCATTTCAGTAGGAAAATATAGATTTGTTAAACAAAATTTCCATCTCAAAATGAGCGTTGAATGCCAAAGCACTCCGTTCACAACCAAGCCTAACGATCATTCTTTCCCCCACTCCATCATTTTCATGGTTCCCTTAATGTTAGTTCACGGAAATATACACTCGGGGGTCTCGGCAAGTGGGAGCTGTCTACCCCAAACAACGTTATCCATAAGACCGTCGGATCTAATACAATTTAATAGGTTGTAGTTTGGTTCTCGGGGACTTAACCTATAGAGTTCATATCACAAAGGTCATATCAAGAGTTCATAACATAAAGTTCATAGAACAATTTCATAACACAAAATTCATACAAGAGTATCGTTCCAAGTTAATCAAGTTCATAAAACAATATCGTTCCAAGTTAATTAAGTTCATCTAACAAGGCTCAGCAAGTTCAGAAAATAGAATTCAGCAAGTTCATAAAACAAATTTCCACAAGTTTATAAAATACTATGGATAGCTCATAAAACAATAGCATTCTTTCCACCCCAAAACATGAAAACAGTAAAAAAGGGGCAGTGAATATCCACTAGAGAGAGGTTGCAGTTCAAGCTTCAAGGTTCGGTGTTGTAGAGATCGGTTTCTACTAGTGCCCTACGGAACAAATAGTTTCAAGTGAGATACAAATCACTAAACCATTATCTAAGATCTACCTATCCAACTAGTGGTTTCACAAAGTGCCCAAAGTTTGTTCGGTTCATTATTGATAATATTGAATTTACGATGCCTTGTGTTAAAAAAATCCATTAAGGTATGAAAATGAACTCGAAAAATTGTAAAATTTTATATTCTGGTTCTAACAAAGGGCATTAGTGTTCAGAAATTTTGTAGATATTTTTGAAGGTCATTTGATATTCAATTTTAAATTAAAGCGAATAGAGAAAATTCAAAATATATGGTAAATAGTATCTAAAATTCTCAATTTAATTTTTATAGGTTCTCATAATGTTCCCAAGATTGAGAATGTGAGTCCAATGACCCTAATTTGTAAATTCATGCTCCAATTTAATGAAAAATATGGATAAAATATGAAACATCGTCCAAATCGTCAAAAAATTCACATGGCATTCTTAGTTTGTGAATACATTAATACTACAATTTTTCAGTTTTTTTATCATTTCTAAAAATAATTATTTTGAATTTATGACCATTAAAGCATAATTTTTATAGAAAAATAAGGTTTTGTTTAAGGACTTGGGATTTCACAGAACACCTATTAAAACCACTTTCTTTCATGAAACAATTTTTCACAAAATTATTTCGAAGATGTATGGGGTATTCAACCTCAACAAATTAGGGAATGTAGCACCATATAGTGCATGAGTGTTCTAAATGTAGCTGAAAGTTCACGAATTTATGTACAAAATTCAATGGGGTTTTAATTCATGAAATTTTAGGCATTCTTTTATCGGTATGTTATGTTTCTAAAATATTTTTTCCCAGATTTAGGGGGGTTTTATGACCCTTGATCATGTAATGCAAGACTAGTGATCACAAAAAAAAGTTCTATTTGCGCAACTGTTTTGTAGAAATTGTGAAAAATCAGATTTCTAATGTTTTATAGTAAGGCCAACTGAGTTTGAAAGTAAAATCAAGGTTCTAGTCCTCAGAAAAATAATACTGTGATTTGGGCAAGAAATGAGTGAGTTATGACCTTTTAAAGTCGAGTAAATAAATCTGACAGAATGTTGAAGAGTAAAACTCATGAAAACATAGTTCAAACTTCTATTTTACCTAAAGATATCGGTTTGTTTTGCTTATATTGAGATAGAAAAACATTATATTAAATATATTCTATAGAAATACTTTTTTCTAACCATATGATCTTACATGCAACCAAGATAGATGATACTAAACTTTTGAAAAATCGGTTTTTGGTGCCAGATAAGGCTTGCATGTGCTTACCTTTGCTCTTGACTTTGGTTTGATCATGGATTAGCATCATTTAAAGGACATGAAAATATTTTTGGTGGTTATTTACAAACATCAAGATCAAAAAAAGTTTGTTTGAGTGAACATGCGTTAGAAATCGAAAATTAGAAGGTGAAAGTGAGTAGAACTTGTAAATTTTTTTATGGATCTTCAAGAGGTGTATGAAAATCACTTATCCCTTTATATGAAGCTTCAAGAATGAAGGAAGAGAAAGTGAGGTTTCTTGAGAGAAGGAAGAGAAAAAGGGATATTTTGTTTCTCTCTGGATAAGCCATCTCTCTCGTCGTCTCTTTGGGTCTGTACTCCATATACATCGTCTTCAAAACTCCAGTAATATGAGTAAACTTATAAAAAAAATGGAAAAATCTAACCCATAGAATATGTCTTTAAGATTCCTTTTTTGCTCTCATATTAACATGCAAAATCTAATCTTGGATTTTGCAATATAGGGGCTAAGATGTAATGAGTGAGAGAGAGTGAGTAAGACGTTGCGTATGGATGAATTTTTGTGGTGGAGAGAGGGTTATTATGAGGATTTTCTTGGTAAGGGTGCCCTCTTAGAGTCTTACCTTAGATTTTATAAAAATATGGATTTAATTTTTATAAATACTCTAAGTATTTTCATAAACTTCCAAGAGTTTATTTCTTGGTTTTTTTTTTAAACTATTTGTTTTTAGAAGTAAATTCATAAATTTGAATTATCTTGAATTAAGTTATAAAAATGATAACTTATGATTTGTTTTTTTTTTAAATCAAATTTCTTTATTTAAAATAAATGAGTTTATTTTTGTACCCCACATTCGTTTGACAAGGAAGGGCGTGGATTTTCGTTAGGGCCCGAAGCAGAAAATAGCGTTTGAGACACTACAATTGAGGTTATTTGAGGCCCCAATGTTGACCCTTCTGGAAAGTTTCAAGGATTTCATTGTATTTTTTGATGTATCCATCACTGGTTTAGGGTCAGTTCTTATGCAGAGGGGAAGAGTGATTGCATATGCTTCTCGTCAGCTGATGCTGCATGAGGCACGATATCCTATTCATGATCTGGCATTGGGAGCAGTACTGTTTGCCCTCACGATTTGCACACATTATCTATATGGCATCTGTTGTACATAATACACTAATCACAAGAGTTTGAGGTATCTCATTTAACTACCAAACATAAACATCAGACAATGCAGGTGGCTGGATGTGGTCAACGACTATGACTGTGAGATCCTTTACCATCCGAGTAAAGAGAATGTGGACGCGAATGCTTTGAGCCACAAGTCGGTTGGATCTTCAGCTAGGGATTTGTGCATGATGATATCCATTGATTCTCCACTTTTAGATTCGATCAGAAGGGCACAAGAAGAAGGATTCAAGAAGGAGAACTGGAAATAGGAGAGGATCAAGGGTGATATTGAAAGATTTGTCACCAATAGTTTGGGATTGTTGACCCGGTGTAGTCGGGTTTGGATTCCGGTTTCTAGTAGGGTTAGACAGATAGTTTTGGAGAAGGCACATAAGTCTCTCTTTTTGATACATTGGGAGCTACCAAGATGTAGCAGGATTTGAGACTAAGTTACTAGTGGTTTTGTATTAAGAGGGAGATAACTTGGTACAATGAGAGGTGCTCGACCTATAGGATGGTTAAGGCTGAGTACCAGAGGCCGCATGGCAAGTTGCATCCTTTGGAAGTTACCATGTGGAAGTGGGAACAGATCACCATGGATTTTATCACCAAGCTACTGAGGGCTGCCAAGGGTTTTGATGTTATCTGGGTCATCATGGATCGATTGACCAAGAGTGCCTATTTTTTGGCCATCCGGGAGAGCTCATCGGCGACAAATTAGCCTATATGTATTTTCATGATATTGTTTCTTTTCATGAGGTTCCGGTTTCCAATATATAAGATCAAGATGTTTGGTTCACTTCACGATTCTGGCAGGAGTTCCATAAGGTATTGGGTATGGGACTACATTTTCGTATAGCTTGTCATCCGTAGAATCACAGCCAGAGTGAGCGGACCATCAAAACATATAAGGATATGTAGCGGAATTTTCTCATAGATTTTGGTGGGAGTTGGAATTCCTACCTACCTCTCGTAGAGTTCTCCTCCAACAACAGTTGTCACTCGAGCATTGGTGCACTGCCCTTCGAGCTCTTGTATGGTTAGAGATATTGTACCTTATTTTGTTGGGGGAGGTTAGTCATAGAATCATAGGGAAGAATAAGGTAGTACTCCAGACTACAGAGATCAACCAGCAGATTATGCAGAGATTGCAGATAGCTTAGAGTCAGCAATGCCGACTGGCATTAATCAGAGTTAGAGTTCTAGGTCGGCGATATGGTACTACTAAAGGTATCACCCTGGAAGGGTGTAATATGCTTCAGGAAGAGGAGAGACGGGGACCCCAGCATATTGGTCTGTCCCATGTGATCGCCAGGATGGGCAGGGTAGCATGCAAGGAGCGGTGATAGAGATATTCAGGTTGATGAGCGCTTGAGTTATATTGAGAGGTCAGTAGTGGTGGTGGAGAGAAAGTTGATGGTCCTGCGCAACAAGAAGCTACCATTTGTAAAGGTTTAGTGGTAGCGACAGAAATGCTCCGATTGGATCTGGGAGCCGGAGGCGTAGATGCGGGAGCATAATCCTGAGTTATTTGCAGCATCGGACATCGAGGACGAACTCTAGTTCAAGTAGGGGATAAATGTATCCTATATAACCTCCATATGGCCCCATGAGAAATATATGTTCCCAACAAAATTGATGGGCATTGGATGGGTCAAACCAGATTGGAGGAAGAGTTGACTCCTTATTTGGTTAAGTATTTCGAAAATGATGGGATGACAATAATTTGTGATGGCTGGAGTCCGTTGTTCAAGATTCAAGAGTCAATTTACCAAGAACTATGATGAGATTTCTTTTCTACTATCTCCTTCCGATGTGGTAGTGATAATTATAATCCGGGCATTATCACTTTTTGTCTTGGAGGGGAGATGCACCAATGCAACATTGCGAAGTTCGCATGGAGATTGGGGATTTATGATCAAAATGTGATCATGTCTGAAAACTTTGAGAAATCCTCGGAACACTGTCACAAGGACTTGCTAGAAGAGATGGTTGCATCTACTTGGTGGAACACAATTGCCAACCGGATCTACATTTCGTCGTTTGCTCAAGAGGGGAGCATCCATTCCCCAATCCATCGCTTCATACATCGTCTTATCGCAAGCACTATTAACATGCGAAAGGATGATGATAAGGTCCCTACTCTTGATATTTTCTACATGTGGAGCATTATCACCCCCGATGTTTTCTAGCATTTTCTGTATTGTTTGTCAAAATATTTGGCAGAGGGGGTGGTTAAGGAGAGGATTACATCCAAAATCAATGGTGGAATGTTTCTCACAAAGCTAGCTAGGATGTATGGGATCTTAGACCAAGGGGCGGCATGGGTATTGACAATGATTCATTCTCCTCCTATTAGTACCACATTATTTAGGAGGGCAAGGATCATTGAGGATTATGGTGGGGGACGTTTTGGAATCCTGAATGCAGATGCGGTGTTGGAGCCCGAGGAACCGGGAAGAAGGGTAATACAAAGAAAGGATCGTATCCGAGAAGACCCACCGGTCATTCCGGTGGAAGAAGAGTTACCCATGGACTTGTACAACGTTGAACAAAGAAGCTACCAAGATGATCTCAGATGAAGCATAAATTACAACAACGAATCATTTGTTTACTTGTTTGAACAAATGAATTTTGCGCCAAGGCCCAGGCCCGGATATCCCTATGTTCCGAGTTTCGAAGAAAGAGTAAATCAAAGAAGGAACCAAGCTGGTGGAAGTGGAGCTAGAGGAGACGAGGAGGAAGATGAATACTGATAGTTTTATGGTTTTATTTATTTGGTTGTTGAAAGACAATTTTTATTTGTTTTGTGTGTTTTGAGCTTTTAGTACTAGGTTAAAGTAAGAGATTGTTTATTATCACCTGTGGTTGTGTTTATCTTTTCATATTGAAGCTTGGATGCATGCAAGAGTCTCAAATGTCAAAGCTAAAGGGTCGGGTCTAGATGAGGATGTGAAAGTTTTGAGTTTAAGGTCGAGTCTGTTAGTAAAGAGGGTTAAAGAGTGTTACTTATTAAAGAAAAATGGAGGGATACTCAATTGCCATTACCAAACACATCAGAAACAGATTCAAAGCAGAAGATTTATTTTCCAATCAGCGTTGTACTCTCCGAGTGCATATCTTGGACTCGACGAGTCCCTTTGCAAATCTATGACTTTTCTGCTAAGAAACACTTCTACTCGATGAGTTGCCATATTTACTCGACGAGTCACTCACTATTCCATACTCAAGGCTTACATTTTAACTACATTTGATATAGGTCTTACTCATATTCTTTGAAGATTAATTCCTAATGATTTTCGAGACCATTTTCCTGCATATTTGGAGCCGTACCACACAAGATTTGACACCCAATACATGGATGAGTTGTTCCCATTCCTAAAGTCATTTAAGGATGGAGGTTTTCATGAGGACATATCAACCTCGCCACTACTATCCCAAGGGAGTTTGTTTCCCATTCCCTATTTATTTTTCTTTATCATGCATAATATGAAATGGGGACATTGCATAAATTAAGTGTGGGGTAAGGGGTTGGTTACACTAGTTAAATTTTAAAATTTTTGCATTAAAAATTACTAGAATTAATTTAGAAAATTTGGTAAAGCAATTAGGATTCCATTCTAGTGTTATTTTTGATGATTGCATAAAGACCTAAATGTTTAATTGAGCTTATATACGTTATAATGCATTTGTGACCACCTTTATTCTAGTGAAATCATGAGACAAAAACACAACCTTGCTTAGTTCGAGGGATGCAATATGTTTAGCATCATGTACTTGAAATGTATCTAGGAAAACTAATATCTTTAACCAATAAATGTTGAAGTTGAGCGCCTCTGCGTAAGTATGTAGGGTTTTGAAAAAAAAAGTGAGTTACATGTGAAAAAAGAGAGAAAGTTACAAGAAAAAGTTGTAAGAATTTTGGAGCAATCAAAGTGAAGATTAAAATATCAAAATTCCGAAGATTTAAAAAGTTGAAGATACCAAAATTAAAAAGGTGGTGAATTCAAAGAAATCAATATCAAAATATCAAAGAAGTGAAGAATTCCAAGAGCTCCATTATGGTATCAAAAGTTATAATTTTTATAGATTATGTATGCTTAGGTTTATCAACCAAAAAATACCTTGAGGTTAGGAAATTTTTTGCAGATGGATTTGGAGGAATGCATAAAATGAGCATTGTTAAAAAGAAGTGGACAAGTGTTTGTAATGATTGTAAGTATTTAGAATTGAGGGAGGTCCTTAGGAAAAATTTTAGACACCAATGCATGCATTGCGGTCTTAGCATAATGGTTGGGTTGAATTGGGATTGTCTTATATGACATTAGTGTGCTAGAATTTAATTTTTCTTGGAGGCAAGCAAAAGTCAAGTGTGGCGTATTTTGATATGTACATATTTATCTATATTTTTTGTATAGATATTTATTATTTATTAGCTAATTATTTGCAAATTATGGACAAAAGGTACTTAATAGTGTTTAAACTGCATTTTCAGTCCAAAAGATATGCTCGAAAGCAAAAGGAAGCAGGAGAGGCGATTGGAAGCTCGGGAACTGAAGAAAGAAGAAAAAGAGCCAAATCCTAAAGCTACTCGGCGAGTAGGAACATCTACTCGATGAGTACCCACGAAGGTTCGCGAAGCAATATGTAAAGTTTTTGCCGTACACGTGTAACGATCCAAAATTCAAGACCAAAAATTTCTTTTAATAAAACATTACTTTAAGCAAAGTCATCATTCCAAAACATAATCAGAGTATTAATTTTCAAAACACATGTTCATTATCAGAGTAAACATTCCCAGGCTGTCTAATCTATGGTGTGTGCCATGCGATCACCCCGAGCTCTTCCCTCCGCTACCGGAAGTACCTGAAACCAAAACTGAAAACCGTAAGCATGAAGCTTAGTGAGTTCCCCACCCTACCACATACCATGCATAAACACATACTGAACATACTGGGCCACGCCCGCTATCTTGGGCCTCGCCGTCTGCCTCGGCCCTCGCCCGCTATAACGACCCCGCCGCTCCAGGCCCTGCCTGGCTTTGAGCCCCGCTCGGATACAAATCTGTTTCACTTAGGTCTCGCCTGTCACAGGGCCTCGCCCGCCAACAAATAATAACACATAAACATATCACAACACATAAGCTAAACTCATACGACTGATCCTGTCCTAAAGCCTCGCCTATCCTCGGCGTCGCCCCTGTCCTGCTACTGATGAGTCATGGAACCCCGTCCACGCTCCTACTGGTAGTGAGATACAGGCCCAACCCACTCTCATTCCTTCCCTAACTTGGGCCTCGCCCCTGTTCTACTACTAATGAGATATCGAACCCCATCCACACTCTGCTATTGGTGAGATACGGGACCTCGCCCACACTCACCTCCCTACCAGGCACATACATGTATGACACAGACAACAAGTATAAACTATCATATAAACAATCCTTGGGCACCCGCCCGCTATCAATGGACCTCGTCCTGAATATCATACTAGCATATTGTGCCTAGGGCTAACCCCCGGGTCTTCTACTCATAACTACATGGGCCGATATTGTGGCCTTAGACCCATTCACACAAAGGGAAACTCACCTGCACTGGCTGAACTTGCTGATGATCTCACTAGCTGCTGCCCGGCAACTCACTGAACTCTTGCTCCCCTTGCTGCCCGAACTACCAATATCAATGCAACACTGAGTCTAACTAACCCCCACAAGACAACCAAGTCAACCCTGGTCCAAGTCAAAGTCCTGGTCAAGGCCGACCTTCCAGGTCAACCATACTCGCCGAGTCACCCTACTGACTCGCCGAGTTCATATATTCAGAATCCTTCCCTTCGGATCTCGACTCGGCGAGTCAGTCCATGACTCGCCGAGTCTACCGATTTTTGAGTCCTGACCTGTCCAACTCACCGAGTCTCCACCCGACTCACTGATTCGAGTTTCAACTCGAAGGGTTTGGGGTTTAATTCGCAACCTGACTCGCCGAGTCCAAGAACAGACTCACCGAGTACAAGGAAATCTTCATCTGACTCGACAAGCTGTTCATCCCACTCGTCGAGTTGCTCCTCACCTTCATACTACTCGCTGAGTCCACTCAAAGGACTCGCCGAGTCCATTCAAATCCCCTTACATGCAGAGGGCTTTGGAGTCATGCATGGACTCCAAACTATAGATCTACCATTCCCAAGCCTATTCCTCACGTAAATTTGCAAACTTTACGAGTAGAGAAGGAGATCTAGGCAAAATACATCATAAACTAGGGTTTAAGGCAAAGAGGCTCCATAAACAACTCAAGGGATGATACTTTATGCTTCTCAAGGCCATAAAATGCTTAGATCTGAAGTAGCAACTTCAGATCTCGCTTCTAACTCAAATGAATAGCATTATGGCTAAAAATCCCCAACAACCACACATAGATCTAAGTGAAAAAGAGTCCAAGAACTAGATTATTACCTCCAAATGCTCAGAAATATACTCAAAATCCCAGATCTATAGTCCTTTCTTGCTCCTCCAAGTTCCTTCTTCCTTCTCCAAGCTTTAATGCACCTTGCAAGGCAACAAATGGCTCAATCAATGTATATGGTGGCTAGGGTTTGATGTTCTGGGTGAAAGAGGAAGTAAAGGAACCCTAAGGAGGAGAATGAGGCGCTTAAATAGGCTCCAAGTCCTGATTTTAGGGTTTTCCTCGCACAGACCAGACTCGCCGAGTCCCCCTTGGCCGACTCGCCGAGTCGGTCACTTATTCCTCGACCCGGATCCCGCTTGGACTCGCCGAGTTCATCCTTGGACTCGCTGAGTCGCCCTTAAAATTAGGGTTTTCTTTCCTTTCTTGGCCTTCCAGACTTTGGGTGTTACAACACGGATTCTACAGAGGGGACTCGGTGAGCCAGTTATCTACTCGACGAGTAGACCCTGTTTTGTGAAAACTATAAATAGAAGCCACATTCCTGAATTTAGGGTTTCTATGGAATCCTTGTGGAATTACTTTGCGACCAAGAAGGCATCTGGAGCTTTGGAAATCGTGTGAGAACCCTAATCTTGAATTCTAAGAAGATTCAAGACAACATAAGCTTACTTTTCCACTTTATCTTTGAATAGAACTATGTTGGGATTGTTAGAATTCGTTTTTAGGTTTTTGTCTACTGTAATTATGAACTAATTCCTTTAGTTTCTATTTAGGGTAGATAAGTTTGCTCCTATGGATTGATTTATTTACATTGATTTTTTTTTTTTTGTGAATCTTGTTAAATTAAGCTTGTTAAAGAACCTTATACATTAACCATAACTATTTTCTGTTAATTGACAAGTAATTAAGTTGCATGAACATCTCTTAAATGCTTACCTCATATGATTTATGTGAAAACATTGTTATATGCCTAGGAATAGTGAATGTGAAACTGGGGTTAACTAGAGAATGGGTAAATTAATGTGTGAGCTTGTGTGATAAACCATAAACAAGAGGTTAATTGAATTATTAATTTGATTAACTAATTACAAGTCTTATTTATCCCAAATAAATAAACGAGGGAATTTATTAGTTTAATCACTTGATCACTGCTTAAATTAATTTATTTTCTAAGGATTGGTAATAGTGAATGTGAATCTAATCACCTTAGTCGGTAACCAATAACAATTAATCCATTGCATTGCCATAAAATCAACCATAGGAGTAAATGAATCAAACCAAAACAGAAACCTTTTTATTACTGAATTTGGTTGATTTTTACTTTTTTTTAGTTGTTAGTTATTTAAACTGTATGTTAGTTAGTATGTTAATGTTTATAGTCTTGCAAAACTAGAGAAAACCTTTTACTTTTATTACTTGCTTAGTTAATTCTAGTTATTAGTTTAATTTTCTTTCCTTGAGTTCGATACCCTACTTATTCAACTATATCACTAATAGACAGGTTCACTGCCTTTGTGTTTTTAAATTTTGTCTTAAAAGTAGGACTAAAACGCATGCATTTTTATACACATCAGATACTACACATGAAGTCCTCCACCCCCGAAAGTTTCCGTCGTTTCGGTTTGGGGGTGTGACATAATCCATGAAGTTATCACATCATCTAACATATCCATCACCAACCGAGTTGAAGCGGAATTGATGATTGAAGATACGCATGGAAGAAGTCCTAGTAGAGTCTAGGGAAAATTATATAATTCTTTGGGCACGTTTGTATGTGTTAAAAATTGTTTTTGTGATAATAACATGGAAAACCGCGAAGTAATACTTGGGACGAGTATGAGTGGGTGTGAAAGTTAGTAGGGGCATATATTACCGGAAGCACAGGACTCACACTTTGATCAAGGAAAGTCACAAGGTTACCAAGAAGCTAGTAATTGATTCTATTTTGTTCGTGTATGTCGTTACTCTTGTTTCGATAATGACTAAGAAGATGATTGTTATTCCGACCCTATTGTTATTGTGAAATTGATTCTGACTAAGATAAGTATGTTATCTGGTTCAGAGAACCAAGTTCAATGTAGCACCTGACTTAAGCCAGACAGTTGAAGTGAAAGATAATTGAAACAATCAATAGAAGTATCACGATTGTTGTAAGAGCTTGTAGCTAGAAGTGCTACATATTAGAATGTGATTATATCACATTAGAGCAGAAAGGATGTTGTTTTCATGTCTGGAATTTGACTCTAAAAGACGTAAAGTCTAAGCATTGCAACATACGATGAGAGGCCATTAAAGCATGATGCATCGGTCTATTATGGTAATTGAAGGAAAGAAATTATCTTAAGTTTTTAAGAAGACGAAGAAGTTTCCAATAAGGATCGAGATTGTGACTTAAAGGTCACGATTGAAAGTCTAACATGAGATAGGGAGCGGGTGCAAGACTGAGCACCGTATGTGATAAGAAGTCCAAGAGATAGATATTCATTCGAAGGAACATAGAAGTTATGCTTATTACCTAGGATTAAGAGATAACATAGGGAGTCATTATACAAGCCCTATTTTGTTGATGATTCTGGGACGTAATCATCCTAAGGGGGATAATTGTAACGCCCGCAGATTCGGGATAGTCAATTTAGAGACAATGAGAGTCAAAAATGACTATTTGATAGAAGATTATTTAGAATAAATAATCTTAAGCAAGTTATAGTATATCTCACAAAGGATCCGTACATATAAAGAAAACCAAAATCCGAGTTAAAATGAAGAAGTTATGACGTGTCGAAGTTTTACCGCAAAACCAACACGACACCGGGAATCATAGAAAATGAATTTGTGATAAAATACTTTTTAGCCTTAGATATATAAATGAAAGTTGTAGTATACATTAAATTGAGAGCGTGCATAAAAAGAACGTCAAAATCTGACTTCCTGTGAGGAAGTTATGATTTTTCTAAAATTCCGCATAGCAGTATACGGCTCAGAATTCGAATATTAGATCGACTGATTTTTAGCCAAATTAAACTAAACGAGAATTGAAGGTCTCTTTAATAGTAGCTCAACAGTAAAAAGATAGACAAAAACGGACGTTGGATGAAGAAGTTATGAATTTTTAACAAACTTTTCCTGTCCCGGCTTGTTAAAAACATAACTTTAAAAATAAAGTCAAAATTAATCAACGGAGTCTAAACGAAAGTTGTAGAGTACGGTCTCACCTATGCATGGATATAAAGAACATCAAAAACAGAGCTCGTATCCAAAAGTTAATGATTTTAAAAGATAATTAGTTTTTAGAGTAACCAGCAAGTGACATGTGGCGCAATCTGAGCCGCACCTTCTTCCTCACGGCTTTGCATGAGATCACGACACATGGCACATTACGCCCAGCATAATTTTGAATACGCTTACCATAACCCTTAAATACCCATTACGCTCAACATATTTCCCTCTAATTCTCCCAAACTTTCAAGGTTTTTCCCTAGAGTTTTCCTAGTGTTAGAAGAATGCCTCAGACCACCCGAAGGCTCCGAGAAAAAGAACTTTTCAGCTTGGAAGTTCTGCTCTAGCGGAGCTCGGTTTTTAGCAAAACCTGATATAAGTAAGATACGCTTAGCTTACTTTAACATAGCTTATGTTTAAATATAATATCATTATTATGAACCTATAAATAATATTCATCAATGATTCAAAGTTGTCATGCTGATTGAATAACTTATGGGGATGATGTATAGGCTGTGATTTAGTGAGGTGTTTAAAGTGTGATTTCCAAACAGTATACTTCGTATACCAAATGGACCCTACCGCCGATATGATCCTACCTGATTGTTCCTTACTTGATAGATCATGAAAGTAGACTTTGAATAAATGATAAATCTAGACTAATAATTAGTTGCAATAAAGATTAAACTAAACTTAGAGATAACAAAGTTAGGTTTCGGCGAAGGAAAATAGAATCGTTAGAAGCGAAGCGCTGCCTGAGGTTGGAATCATCACTTTAACAAGTGAGTGCATAGTCTCTTTCAGGAACATGATTTTAATACAAGTATTAATTAAAGTATTAAATATATGTTAAAGAGTTAAATATTTGTTGAAGAGTTTATGTGTGAGTGCATAGTCCCTTTCATGAACATGATTTTAATACAAATATTAATTAAAGTATTAAATATATGTTAAAGAGTTAAATATTTGTTGAAGAGTTTATGTGTGAGTGCATAGTCCCTTTCATGAACATGATTTGAATACAAGTATTAACTAAAGTACTATATATTTGTTAAAGAGTTAAATATAGGTTAAAGAGTTTATGTGTGACTGCATAGTCCCTATCATGAACATGATTTTAATACAAGTATTGATTGAAGTATTAAATATATGTATATGTGTGAAATATTTGATATTGCCTAAAATACGTGTTAAAGAGTATACTTAATAATATATGATGATTTAGGATAAAGAGTAAACCTAAATTAATTATGAGGAATATTGGGTAGTATCTTCTTATGAGTACGAGTAAGATATACATGGAGATTAGCAATTTAAGTATGTCATTGATCCGAGAGCATAAATTAGACATAGTCATTCATCCCTAGTCCGAGAGTATGGATTGGGCACAGTTATTTGTCATTAATCCGGGAGCATGGATTAAGACATAGTCAGTTGTCCTTAGTCCGAGAGTATGGATAGGACATAGTTATTTGTCATTAATCCGAGAGTATGGATTTAGAAATAGACAATTGTCCTTAGTTCGAAAGTAAGGAATGGGCACAGTTATTGATCTGAGAGCATGGATTAGATCCGGGAGTATGGATTAAGTAAGATATAAAATTTAAGTTCCGAGAGTATGGACAATGTCGTTGAGAGGCTCGATGGGGTGGGGTAAGAGTTTGTTATATATATGGTAAAATTGTATACTTTGGGAGTTCTAAATTATGTATAAATGATATAACATTGTGGGATTGAAATCCCTATGTACTCACCACATTTCCCATCTGACCCACTCAATTTATTTGTATCACAGGATTCGATACAAAGCTACATTACACTGAGAGACTAAGAAGATCTAGATCACTATTGTAAATGAATTTAAGGTCTGTTTATGCTTATGTTTCTATATTCACGATGACATCCCAATGTTTGAAAAGGAAAAAAAAATACATTTCTTCATAAATGCTTTGCTAATGTAATTATCATGTTTTTATTGGAACAAATTCCGCAACATTTTTATTAAAATGGTAGTCTAATTTTTATAAAGCATAAACAAAATCGGTCTTTCTGGCAATGAAAATGGGGATGTCACATGCTCAAACAGGTTTATATCCGGAAAACTTCAACAAATAAATTTTACTTTTAGATTTTCAAGCTTCAATCCTTATGCTCTTCATTTCTTCTATTCATGGCTAATCTTAATAACATGGATGTTATTCTGCTCTTTGTTTATGACCACTTAAACGTGGTCGACGGAGGATATTCAGATAAATGATCGATAGATCAGAAGTCTCACGTCAACAACTTTTGACTAAGTATTTTATTTATCCAAAATCTCTGACTAGCAATGTCCAAATTTGATAACTCCTGGACCAGTAAACCCCTCTCGGTTGTTACAATATTTCGCGGGTTAGAAATTGGTCTTGCAGCCTTTCTTCAGCTCAGCAAATATTGTCAACCGAATTTACTTATCACTTTTATCAGCAAATATTTGTTCAACATCACAACAAAATCATCTGATTACATATGACCTTGGAAGTATTAATATACATTTTGTGTCTTCGAGAACCTTCTCACATCAAGGAGGAGCATGCAAAGTTCCTAGTATCCGACGTTCTCCTACCCAAAATATTTGTTTTTTTATACTATTGCATTATCAATAAAAAATAAAGGAGAATATTCAATGAGCATCCATATCAGATTTGATGATTGTTCAAGTTTGGATTTTTGAGACTTTGAAGATGAAGATTTCTTTAGCAATGTCACGTGACACTGATTTTTGGTCATTATTGATCAAATTTTTGGCATTGCTAGACTATCTCTGGATCCATGTTATTTATTATTCGGACTTCATTTCAAGGTACTTCACACTTTCAGCAGGTTATTTATTCATAAGATGTTTTGGTACATTATGATTTTCTTCATTGATTTGAGATGGATATGAATTTTTTAAGACAAAGTGTGATTTGATTTTGGGATCTTCAATTTAGTGGTTTTTGAGGAATTTTGAAGATGATCGTTTGGTTCACTAATTACATTTGTAGATATGTATCTCATTCTTCAACACCGGAAAAGCTTAAGCCTCGGTGTTTAGAAGACTTCAATTACATAGATTTATTACCTTTAGTTAGTGATTACAAACACTTTAGAGTTTTAAGACATGATGCTCTTCCATGCTTATATAGAACAATATAGTCTTGTTTGCTACATGCATGTTTGTATGCTTCGTTGGGTTGATACATACCCATCTAGTTGAAAGATATCGATTGAGTTGATGTAGACTTGGGTTTGATGCAGAACCAGGGTCAATACACACTTGTTCAGTTGAAAGAAATTGATTGATTCGAAATGTAATCGAATTTGATGTGGACTTAGGGTTGATATATACATGTTATGTGTGGTTATATTTGTTGTATGTGATATTTTGGGGAACTCGCTATGCTTTGGATTAAAGTTGTGGATTTTAATGTTTAAGGTACTTTAGAGGATCGAGGAAAAGCAAGGCATGATTGTACACACTATTCAGTTGTCTTCATGATTTTCAAGAGTTGTTTTGATATGATACTCTGATTTTAGATTTATGTTGTGAAACAAATATTAAGGTGAAGTCTGGTTTTCAGAAAATGGTTGTTATTCCCTTTAATATTTCAAGAATTTTAGTACGGTTTTTGGGACATTACATTCTGACTATGAATTTTGGGTTAGCCACATATTTAGTCGAAGATAAAAACCATTAAGAGAGATTGGCAATGTGTGTACGATATGGTAAATGGTTCAAACACAACTGGGTTTGGATATGACTCCGAAGAGCATCGTATTACTCTCGGGAATCCGATTTAAGAGCCATACCTATAGGTACATGTTATAATATTTATATTTTTATAATTTATAATGAAGGGACTATATGGAAATATTGTTCTTTTTTTATATTTTTATCTTGTTAGTAAATAGGTTCATAAAGAAGCGACTAGTAGAAAACACAAATCATTTCCTTACTATGAAGATCTTTACATTGTTTTTGGAAAAGACTGAGCTTAAGGAAATAAAGTTAGAAATTTCATTGAGATAGAGCAAGATGTGAACTTAGAAGAAGAAATGCAAAATTCAGATGATGATTTCCTTACATCTAAGGAAATTAGTCGTAATACAACATTGCAAAATGAGGAAACTACACCAACTGTTTGCTCCAATAAAAGGAAATGTCGTATCGATGATGTGTTCCCCATTGCGGTTGGTTTGATTAACAAAAGTCTTAAGAAAATATCAAAGTACTTGAGTCAAGTTATTAAACTTGACATGAAGTTCAAAGGACTGAGTGAGAAGATCCCTCCATAGATAGTAAAGATGAACTCATTAAGTAAACTCGAGAAGTTCAAAGCTTTGACTAAGATAAAATGTGATCTTATACATGTAGAAAACTTTTGGCAAATTGACAAAGGTTATTGAGAGGTTTGGGTCAAATACATTTTAGAGGTGTAGTATTATTAATTAGGATGTTAACTCATATTTAGGATTTTAATGTTTTTTCGAGATGTTTATTAGGACGTTGATTGGAATTTTAGATTTATAAGTTTTTTGAATCTTAGATAGGAATGTATCGAAATATTGTTACGGTTGTTAATAATATTATTTGGATGCAAACTTGAATGACTTTAAGTTCTGATGGTTATTCTCATGATTTTCATATTATATTGACATGAAAGGTTGAATCAATAAAATAAAATTTTACTATTCTAATAATTATATAATAAATCATATATATATATATATATATATATATATATATATATATATATATATATATATAAGTTACCTCTCATGTGGTCATAATTCTGACACATTGGCGTGGATTTTCTTTAATTTATAATAACTTACATCGGATATGGGGTCCACCCTGAGAATGTCGAAGTCCTTGTTCGAAAAATAGAATTGAGACCCATAAAAATTTTCTTTCAAAATATTTTGAAGTACATTTGCTATCATTAAATTTAAAACTCAAAGTTGATAGCAAACATCTCTTAAACTCATTACCATAAAAACATGTATCCACTCGTTAAATGTTTCAGTTTCTATGATTATACATGTTAACTGGAATATCTTCATCATCATCATCATTACCATTCAAGGTGGTTACGTCTTCATCTACACGAGGCATATCTTCTGACACTTGTTGTTAAACTTTTTCTTTCTTTAGGTTTTTCCACAATTATATAAACTTCATCCATTTTTTTGGCACACATAATTCAACTTCTTATTCTCTACGTTCTTCCACAACCGATTATTCATTACGATGGTATTCTGATATTTGTTTTACGATAAATCGATTGATAGATTATCTTTGACTATGAATAAATTGTTATTCTTGTTGTTTGCTTTGACGATGTCACCACTCGCATATCCAAGGGCTGCCAGTGATCATATATGATATAATCGTTTCAACCATTACCCAAAAGTTGAATCATTTCCCTATGTTTGCTCTAACATTTAATATGTTTGTGAACATCCTTATAGCTCTATTTAAAGATATAAGCCAGTCTTGTTAAATGAAACAATTGTATACGATGTTTAACATGTTCCATCTGTTTGTCCTATCTTCTTTTTTTGAAAGTTTTTTCAAATTAATTCATTTGACATGCACTTAACATAAATATAATCAAGATTAATTCATATTTGACACAAATGAATTAAAATCTCAAGGTATATTAACTCAAGCAGTCATTAAAAATAAATGGTGATTTGACACCCTAAAAGTATTAAATTTAATTGAAATCATATACGATTCCATATTTCTAAAAGATTTTGTATATTTACTTACTTATTTATTTGTATTAATAAAGTATTTACATCAGAAATTATTAAAAGAAAAGAAGCAAGTGCAATTAGGAATCTCCATTTGAAGTTGATAAATTAAATAAATAAAAGCCAAAGGTGGGTCTCACTTCTTTCTTTACGAGCAAACTTTAGCCAAACATAGGACTTATAGTAGAAGGTTTTATTTTTTACGTGCTTTAAGGAACATATGCTTGAGTATGGTAACATATATTATAAAGAAATCAGCAGTAAGAAACAAAAAGACAAAAGGTTAATGGAGCATATAAATATGTTATCTTCGATTGATGTCAATGGTATTAAGCTAATAAAGATCAAGTATTGTGGATGAAAAAGTGAATATCAAAACCATGTCTTAGTTCATCTCATTATGGTGCTTGATGGGCGGTTAAAGGCATTTATAATGTAATGAATTTATTAGAGTTTAAGATGATATTTGGTTGTCACAATGTTTATGAAAGAATTGGAATATGTAAAAGAATTAGAACTAGAATCCATCACTAATCATAATTTAATTATATATTTTATTTGGTTGGCAGAATAAAATTTAAATCTAATTTTATATTTTGTTTAATTGGGATGAAATAAAATTAAAATAATATAAAATCATTAAATTATCTTTATTATTATAACTTATATGTAAAGACATATTATATAAATTATAAAATAGTAAATGGCGGTAGTGGTGGTGTGGTGTGGTGGCAGTGGTAGTGACGATAGTGGTGGGTAGTGGTGGTGGTGGTGGCGGCGATACTGATACGTGGTGGGAGATGGTTTTCATATGTCGTGAAAAACAAAATGGATAATATGATAATCTTACATTCTTTTCATGAATTAGCTAGATTTTAACATTTCTCCTCTTGATAGAATGACGTTTCCACTTTTGATGGAAAGTTTATCGCATGTAGAATTGCAGTTCCTTTTTAAAATTCAACAACACGTACAAAAATTGTGGAATTAAATTCCAATTTCCGTTAATTACATAAGATTCAAGACAACCAAATATGGCCTAATAAATTGTTACATCATTACTTTACTTTCCAAATGTGTATATCCAATTTTTTTCTAGAACACAACCAAGTTTACAAAGTTCAACGGAACCTATAGTTCAAATTATTATTTTTTGTGATTGAAGAATTCAATTAAAGAGCATTAAATTACATATTCATTGATTGTCTTGCAGCATGATATCTCATAGTTATAAAGTTTAGTTCATTCAACTATCTCATTAAAATATACATTCTAGATATTTTTAATGACAAAAGTTATACATAGTTTGTTTTCCTAATCAAAAAGGTTATAATCGAAAGTAAGTCTGCACTATTTAATTACTTTCGCTCACTCAGGACATAGTAAGACTTACAAGCAAGGAACGGTCTATCTCATATAAACTATTAATTGTGTATCAATGAGTCGTATAGATTGAAGTGTCTCGTACTGAATATTCTTAAGTTATAAACATACTATTATGTGTAGGCAGTCGGGTCTGTACCGGTATCTATGTTCATGGTTGTATGCAAGTGTATGATAATTAGATAAGTGTTGTGTTTAGGACTTACTATATAACAAGATTGTTGGTGATTTAAGTGTTACCATATCACTTTAAGTAACTAGAACTAACATGTGAGCTAATGAGCTTCATAATTTGTACTCTAATATATGTACAGAGTTTTGCGGAGTGCACGCATGTATAAGATCGAATTAGAAGCTGGTCGACGACTAGTCGGGATCCGAGGGCAGCACCCCTGGGTCCGGGGTTTCCAAAGCGCCCTAGCAGGGTCCAAGGGGCAAAGCCCCTGGCTGGGGTCCAAGGGGCAGAGCCCAAAACCTCACCAAATTTTACATATGGAAACATAGTGGAAAATTCAATTTATTTAGGATGATTATGGTAAAACTAACAAAACTCGTTAATTTTGGTAAGCCTAAATCCTCATTAAATCCGGATTATCATGACTTGCTTCCAAAGTAACTAATGACGGTCCAACCCAAATGAAACTCTAATCTCGTTTAATATATAAACAGTTCTTCCTCTTCAGAAGAGGGTTACGATCTTAAGCTCTCGTTTTTTATCATACTTTCACAGAATCTTCTAGCATATTGGCTTACGATTTCTATGTCTAGAATCGAAATGTGCACTTGGATTATCCTATACTGAATTTCTTATAACCCAGACATAGGGTAGAAATATCAGTTCGAAAAGTGATATCACGATCCATATTGAAGTCCTGATCTCCACCACAAACCTTAGATTTTTTTCCCTACAAAGATGTGTATTTTTATTCGTTTAAACAATTTTGATATGTTACTACTTTATTGGATCTCATCGGAGACATGAAAATCTTGAAAAACAAGTAAATTATAATGTAAAGCACATTGTTCTATTTAATATTATTTGCAATTAAAACCATTGGCCACCCATGGTTGTGTCTTATATAGGAATTTAAGCGGTGGATAGGGAAGGTACCGAGTCCTTATTTGGAAGGAGTCGCGAAAGGTTTAACTTAACAAAAATGGAAATCATTCGTATCAACAATTAATTAACATGTATATTTATATAATACTTTCTCTCAACCAACAATAATACATTTAATGTTTTGCAGGTATCTTTGAACATGTCTCTTTAATCTTTTTTTATCGTCTTATTGTTTTGTCCTTAAAGACGGCATGTCATTAATTTACGAGTTAAAGAATAATATTAAACCACCCTAGTATGCTACTCGTGCACTTCGGGTATTTAATTTTTGCTTTTGGAACATGTGAAAAGTAAAATATAAGAAAACAAATGCTAAAGAGGTGTGCACGAGAAGGAAAAGAGAAGCACAAAAAGAAAGAGGAAAATGTAAACAAAACTAAGAGAATATTCGAAAAAGACAAAACCAACTCTAAAAGTAATTTCTTAGTCATTTAATGTCACTCACCATATATATCACATTATATTTACTAAAAAATAAAAGAAATTAATAGGGATGATCAAATTGAATCCGAAAAACCGATAAAAACCAATGAAACCGGAATTGACAATGTGGGTTTAGATTTTTAAAGGACCAAAAGCTTATGTTTTAGTTCGGTTTTTTGATTTTGTAAAACCAAAAGAAACTGTTGGTTCAAATTATTGAAACCCGATCTTGTAGTTTTGAGTTTGAGTTTATACAAAACGGATTCAAACTGATCCATGCATACCATAGAAAATATTCACATACACCATTTTAATTTTCATGTAAATTTTTTTTTTTTTTTTTTTCATTATACTTTTAATAATTAAAAAAATATAAAATATAAAATAACTTATTATTTAAATAAAAACATAGTGTTTAAAGGGTATTATAATGTATCATTCTTTTATTTAAAAGAACATTTCAATTAGACCTGGCAATTCGTGTATTTATATCATGAAAACGTATAAGCTACGAATTTGATACGATACGATTACACGATGAAAAATAAACTTTATCTCAATTTTTAAGATGTATTTGTATCGTATATTCATGTCGTGTCGTATCTCTCATAGATTCGTGTCTTCGTGTCTGAAATTGCAAGGTCTAATTTCAATCATTGTTTATTTGATTTTTCATTCTGTTTTTTTTGTTTTATTATTATTATTATTATTATGATTATTATTATTATTATTATTTTAATTGATTATATAACTTTTTTTAACTAGCTTTGTTTTATAGTTTTTTCCATGGGATACTTTGTTTTGTTTTACAAAACTAAGGACATTTAGGTTCACATGTTTTTTTGGAAAAAAAAATATTTTCATATCTCTTATTGTTGCGCGTAACACACGAGCAACACTTTTTATCTCGCAACTGTTTGTATTTTAGAAGTCTTCGGAGTCAAAAACATCTGAGTGTGCTCTGTTTGGCGCAACACTTATACTGTCTCTTCTAACCTTTTTTTTTTCCTTGCTGAAATTTTGATTATATATTTTTGAAATATTATTTCAAAATTTTTCTTTGTTCGTTTTTTATTTATTTATTCTTGTTGAATATTTTTTTCATTTTTTATATTGAATAATGATAATTTCTTGATAAAATATCATTAATTTTTTTTTTTACTAAAATATCTTTATTTATTTTTTTTGTTGAAATATCATTATTTTTTTACTGAAATATCATTAGTTCTTGTCGAAATGTCATACATTATTAAATTTTCCGTATTAAAAAACTATTTTCAGTTTATAAAATTAATTTATTTTAATTTTTTAATATCTGCAGTAGTATGCAGATGTTAAAAAAAACAAACACGCTTCTTATTAAAGTCTGTAGCCGTTTGGTCCACCTTTTCTACTGCAGAGGGTTGCAGAGGTGCTCCGCAAACTTCATGAATTTTTGCTTCAAAAAATCAAACAGCACCTTAGACCAACCGGTATGGATAGCACGATCGGCTTCGTGGATTAGCTAGAGCACAACCACGGTCATGCACACCATCCCAATCGGTCGTGGTTCATGGTTCTAGTGTTGGTTTATTGTGTGTATCATGAATTGAAATGGAGAATCCAATTGGTTGTGTGTTTACAATGGCTTTGTAAGGTGTGTGTGTGTGTGTATATATATATATATATATATATATATATATATATATATATATATATATATATATATATATATCACATTTTCTATTATATACTCACACAATTTCTTCTTTCTTTTCTCACAATCACACAGTTGTTTTACCTTCATTCAAAACCAATGGCTCCTGAAAGGATGAATTTTCAGAAAGTGAAGAAGATAACTTAACATGAGCATGGATAGCGGTTTTAGAAAACCCAGTAATGCCTCCTAATTTTTTTGGTAAAAGTTGTAAATGTTTTGCATGATTTAGTAGATTGCTGAAGTCGTAATCTTGATGACACCTTTATGCCATGAAGTCCCCTATAGCCCCTAAATCTAAAAGGTTTTCCCCCATGGGACGTCCAAGTCCTAAAGACCAACGTTCTTAGACCAAAATATGGAGAAGACCTCCTAAAACTAGATCTAAACATACTATAAGCAAGGTAGGAGTTGTATACCTCAGATGAACCAGAAACGAGGCTCAACTTCTAGTTCTACTCTTCTCTTACACGTCCTTTCTCCTTCTTCAAGTATCCTCTTCTTCAAAATCACAAAGAATGCACAAAAATGGCTCAAAACTCTCAAAAGTGGATTAGGGTTTCGTGGCTAGGGTTTGGGACAATGGAGGTTGTAAATGAGGATAACTTATGGGGATTAAGGTGATTAAATAGGGTGCAAAACTCTAAAAATTAGGGTTTCATTTTGCCAGTTATACTCATCGAGTTGAGGCTCCTCGACTCGTTGAGTAGACTTCACAACCCGCTTCGAAATCCATCTCTAATCGACAAGCTTGGGGCCTCGAACTCGTCGCATTTCTATACCAAAAAAAATGAATAAATTGAGAATCAAATATATACTAGGAACCGGGCATTACAAATCTCTCCCACTTATTTCAGACTTCATCCTTAAGTCTGTTGCGTCTGGAAATAGCTCTGCGATTGCACCTTCACCAACTCAAACCTCTTGTTCCTCAGATCCTTCGTCTTCCTATCGAGAATACCTACTAGTCTCTCGATTTAGTTCAGCCATTCATCCACCTTAACATCCTCTAAAGGGGCCACTGCGGAGTCATCTACTAAGAACTTCCACAGTTGGGAGACATGAAAGGTGATGTCGATCTCACTAAGTTCGGCTGGCAGATCCAGTCGATACGCAACTTAGCCCACCCGGGCCAATACCGTGAACATGCCAATGTATCTGGGGCCTAACTTACCCCACTTCCTGAATCAGATTAGACCTTTCCAAGGTAACACCTTCAAGAGGACCATATCTCCTACCTGAAACTCCAGGTCTGATCGACGTCTGTCAGTGTAGCTCTTCTCCCCACTCTAGGCTATCTGGAGTCTACTCCGGACCTGCAAGATCTTCTCTGTGGTCTTGAGCACCACCTCAGTGCTCCCCGTGAATCTCTACCCAGCCTCACCCCTACATATTAGGGTTCTTCACTTCCTCCCATAAAGTATCTCAAAGGGAGGACAGTCAATGCTGGCATCGTAGCTATTATTGTAGGAAAAATCTGCCAAGGGAAGGTGGGTATCCCAACTACCACCGAAGTCTAGGACACACACCCGCAACATATCCTCCAAGGTCTGGATGGTCCGCTCACTTTGACCATCCATTTGCGGGTGAAAACCTGTGCTAAAGTGCAGATGAGTACCTAACTCGCATGAAACTTCTTCCAGAATCTGGAAGTGAACCGCACATCTCGGTCAAAAATCACGGAAACTGGCACCCCGTGTTGAGCTAATACCTACCTGATTAAGATGTCATCCAGCTTCTCAGCCGATATGCTCTCCTAAATCGGAATGAAATGAGCACTCTTGGTCAACTGATCCATGATGACCCGAATCAAATCCACTCCCCATGCGGTCATGGGAAGCATCGTGATGAAATTTGTATTAATATCCTCCACTTTCCACACATGAAAATCTAATGGTTGCGTCTTGTTGTGAGGTCTATGGTGCTCATGCTTGACCTTTATGTAGGTCAAGTACCGCTCCACATACCAAGCTATGTCCCGCTTCATACAGGGCCACTAATAATCAGGGCGAAGATCCCGATACATCTACGTCACCCAAGGATAGATGGAGAACCTCGACTTGTGGGCCTCATCCATCAGAACATGGCATACTGCGCCCTAGTAAGGAACCTAGACCCTCCGATGCAGGGTAAATAACCCATCTAACAACGTAAATTTTCAAAACAAATTTTCATTTTAAACACATAATTCATTCATAAAGAAATCCCAAAATTTAATGTTCACATATTATCCGATAAAAACAAATCCCAAGTTCTCAATACATAAAATCCCTCAGTGTGTACGACTCATGTCGGTGCCTTCCCGCGATCCTCGTTGGCACCTAAAACACATATCACATAACACGGTAAGCATAAATGCTTAGTGAGCTCCCCAAAATACCACATGCAACACACACGCCACTTGAGGCTATAGTATGACCCTTCAGTTGATGTGCCTTAGTGGGACCCTCCAGTCCCATAGCTTGTTGGACCCTTCGATTCAGTCTATATCGTTGGACCCTTCGGACCGGTCTACATCGTTGGACCCTCTGGTCCGGTCTATAAAACACATAGCATACATATATCACAATGCACATAATCTCATACATACACATAACACACAAGACCCTTCAGTCTACACATAGTTACCACTCTAGGTAATATATAGTGAGAAGACTCACCTCGGGTATCTCGGATAATCTCGTACACGAATATATTGATCTAGCCCCCACCTAATCACATAACAATATCCTCAAATAAATAATGGCTCTCAAAGGCTAGATCAAATCCCTTCCTACAATCCCACAGAAGGGTAAAAGACCACTTTACCCCTCCTTAACCCAAAAGTCCAAATGTTGACTAAAACCCTAAAAGTCAACGAAAGTCAACAGGGGGCAATACACGGGGCGTACCAACTCATGTACGCGGGGTGTACACCGTCTAACTAGGATCGGGGGACTCGACCCTCTATGTGGCGCGTACTGGGATTACGCCCAACGTAAGTCCCAGTTTCCCATCCTCAAAGGTTTTGGTCTGAATCGATTAAGATAACGGTTCATATCACAGATCTAGGTACTCTACTGCCTCCTAAACCATAAAGTCAAAACCTTTAGGCCTTTGCATGGCTAAAAAGGTTGTAACTTCTTCCAAACTCTTATCCCATGTACTCATTAAGACTAAAACCCATGCATGAATCCTTATTGACGACCAAGTTGGCAGATCAAGGCTTATGGAGACCTTTTACTCAAAAAGTCTCCATCTTGGGACAAAACCCTAAGAATTTGGACCATGAAACACAAAACCAAAATGAAAAGGAAAGTTCTGAGCTTTTTACCTCCAAGTGAAGCTCCTCCCTCTATAGAACTCAGATCCAAGCTTGTACTCCAACTTCTAGCCTCGACAAGAGCCTTCTCTTCTTCTTTACTAACACACAAAGGCACTTTCTAGCTCAAGAACACTCACACACTAGCTTTAGAACGATAATATTGCTCTCCTAGGGTTTTTCTCTATGGAATGGTGGCTAGGGACAAGACCATATCATTCCTTTTATAGTCCACAAGCCACAATTAGGGTTTGCATCTGGGCCCGCTATGCCCAGCGTAACCCTGGGTACGCCAACGTACCTAGGCAAATCCGCATCCAAACTAAGTGCATGAGTACGCACGGTGTACTCTTCAGTACGCCGAACGTACTCAATGACCATATTTTTCCTTTAGGGGCTAAACTTGACAACTTGGAAAGGAAGAAGGGTTAAATAAATATACTTGAATTTCGGGATGTTACAACCCACGACTATCATAATAAAATGAGGCCACCTGACCTACGATCCGGTCACATTTCTGGCGTTCTTCCTTCATACACTCAACTTGCGCCTCCCGAATCCCCTCTAAAAGTGAAGTCACAATTTTCATCCTCAGGAAGATGTCCCTAATCAGGGTTGCGAATGCCTTATGGCTAAGTGCATCGTCCATAACGTTTTCCTTCCCTGAGTGGTAGAGGATCTCACAGTCATAATCATTCACCACGTCCATCCATTACCGCTGTCTCATATTCAGATTTGGCTCGTCCATCAAGTACCTCAAACTCTTATCATCCATGTAAATGGTACAACATACCCCATAGAGGTAGTGTCACCAAATCTTGAGGGTGAAAACAACCGCCCCCAACTCCAGGTCATGTGTTGGGTAATTCGCCTCGTGAGGCTTCAACTGCCTCGAGGCGTAGGCGATGACATGCCCCCTTTGCATCAATACTGCTCCTAAACCTGAGATGGACGCATCACAATATACTACAAAATCCTTAATGCCCTCTGGCAGGGCTAAGATCGATGCCTCACACAATCTTTGTCTCAAGGTCTCAAACGTTGTCTGCTGCTGAGGGCCCCAATGAAAGACAACAACCTTCTTCATCAGTCGGGTTAGGGGTACCGCTATCTTGGAGAAATCTTAGATAAATCTCCGATAATAGCCTGCTAAACCGAGGAAACTCCAAATCTTGGATGGAGACTTTGGAACCTCCCATCTCATCACAGCCTCCACCTTGGCCGGATCGACCAGAATACCATTTTGGTTGGCATGGTGCTCCAGAAACTACACCTCACGCAACCAGAACTTGCACATGGAGAATTTGGTGTACAAGCTCACCTTCCTCAGGGTATCCAACACCTCTTGGAAGTACTCCTCGTACTGCTCTTTTGTCTTGGAATAAACAAAGATATCATCAATAAAAACTATCACATACGGATCCAACATTGGTCTGCATACTTGGTTCATGAGATCCATGAATGCAGCAAGAGCATTGGTGAGCCCAAATGGCATCACCACGAACTCATAGTGGCCATAGTGTGTCTGAAACATTGTCTTCTGAACATCCTCGTATTTGACTCTCATCTGATGGTATCCTGATATCAAATCAATCTTGGAAAATCAAGATGCTCCTTGAAGCTGGTCGAAGCGATCGCCAATCCTCGGGAGTAGGTAACAGTTCTTTACCATTACCTTATTCAGCTCCCGGTAATCTATAAACATCCGATGTGACCTGCCTTCTTCTTCACAAACAGGATCATGGCTCCCTAAGGTAAACTGCTTGGCCTGATAAATCCCTTGTCTCATAGCTCCTGCAGACGTGTAGACAAATCCAGCATCTTGGGAGGAGCCAACCAATATGGTGCCTTGGCTATCGGGGAGTCACCCGAAACTAGGTCAATCTTATACTCCACCTGTCTCTTCGTAGGTATCCCATGCAAATCCTCTGATAACTCATTCAGATACTCCTGAACAACTGGTAGATCACTCACGGTCACCTTACCCTTCTCCCGGGTATCCATAACATAGGCAACATATCTTGCGTAACCCTGCCGAGTGTAGCGCCTAGCCCTCGCTGATGAACACAAACTTGGGCCACGTTGTATCCTTTCACCCTGAATCACCAACTCTCCTCCACTTATGGTCCTGACACGAACCAATTGCTGCTCACATTCGACCACCGTTCCAATAAGGATCAACCAATCCATGCCTATGATGACCTTGTTCCCACACAAAGGTATAGGAACCAAATCTACAAGGTAATGCTCGTTATACATCCCCAAGACACAATCTTTGTAAACCTCTGATGCCTGAACGGATCGGTCGTCCACAATCTCGAACTTTAAGGGATAATCCAACATGCTTGAAGACTCAGCAAACCTCTTGATGAGTGCAAGAGATACGAATGATTAGGTATCCTCCTTGTATTGGGATGTCGTTCACATGGAACGATCCTAAACAAAACACATAGAATATAAATATCAAAACCGACATGTAATAAAAGTGAGGGAAAAAAAACATACCTGTCACCACATTCGGTGTGGCACATGCCTCCTCGCACAGTCAGCGAGAAGGATCGACTCCTCACTAATGGAGCATCTGTCTTGTGTTGTCGGCCATCCGTAATCTACAGGGTCACTAGAGCTAGCGCCGCCACCGGCGCTGCTGATACCAATCTCGGGCAGTTGGCCTTTTTATGGCCCTTCTTATTGCAATGGAAGCAAATCAGGTATGATGTCTGAAGGGTGTGGGTAGGGGCAGTACAATCCCTGCTAAAGTGCCTAATCTTGCCGCACTTATAGCAGCCCAATCCCCCTAATCTGCAAACTCCCTCATACGTCTTTCTGCATTCCCCACAGTGGCTCCGACCCTATCGACCTCGAGTCCAATCCCTTGGGTTTCTTCCCAGAAACCCCATACGTCTGCCCACTCTCTGCCTTCCTCTTCCCGACGTTCTCTATATCAAGCACCCTCTCCCTCACCCTCGCTATCATATCATTCAAGGTCGGGCATGCCGAGTAGCTGACATATTTTCGTATGTCATCTCTCAACATATCATGGTACTTGGTTTTCTTCATCTCCTCATCACCCGCGTACTGAGGCACCAATAAGGCCCTCTCCCTGAACTTGACGGTAATCTCCATTATTAACTCAGTAGTCTATCTCATATCCAAGAACTCCCTGGCTAGCTGTTGAATCTCCACAGCCGATGCAAAATCGGCTTGAAATCTGGTCACAAAGTTCGACCAGGTCATAGCCTCAATGGTGGGAGCTCCTAAAGTATCAATGACTGCCTCCCACCAGTCTCTAGCCTGCTCTCTCAAGCAACCAGCCACAAACCTGACCTTCAACCCTCAGGACAGAAGCTCGTCACCTTTGCAGACTCAATGTCCGCGATCCATCATCTCTCCATAATGGGGTCATTCACCCCGTTGAAGTCTGGCGCTTCATATCCCATGAAATCCTTGAAGGAGAGCATGCGAGTCCCTGACTGGTCAGGTGCCAAGCCACTCCTGAATGCCCTAAGGTTATCCTCCATCAGCTCAATAATACCCTCCTTGATCGACCTAAAAATCATTAGGGTCGCCTCAAGGATGCCTCTCTTAAACTCGGTTGTAATGAACTTGTACAATCCATCATCAATTGGGTCGGATCATGTACCCGAACCTGACTCAAACCTTGAACCTCGTGCTCCGTGATGTGTCTCCACCTTTCTGAAACAAAACACACAATCTTCAGGGTCATACACAATATCAAGCGACCTCATACTCACCACAAGTTCCCTGGTTAAATCTCAGCTTTCCTTGATTCGAGTACGGATCCTCTTCTTTCAGTAGTACGAGCCCATACTACCTTCCACATCTATCCGTACTTTCCTTGTGAATTGCCTTGACTCCACCATGTCCCTTTCACTACTACTACTACTCTGTGATAATCTTATTCTAGGCTTACCCTAAGGTAATCTCCAACCCACTCTTCGCCTTCAGTTGCATAAGAAGTACCTGCCACCTTTCCCTAACTAGCTCATGAATACCACTACATATTACTAAGACCAGATAATTCTTCGAATGAGAGGTCTCTCCCTACAAAGGTTAGACTCAGACGAGAGCAACGAAATAGGGATAAACCTAGCCTTCTTAAATTATTTAGTCCTCGTAATATGTAACTTAACATATTAGTTTACTAGCAAGTTAAAGATAACTAAGACATCTAAAAGCACAAAGCAAGCATCATTCGGGCATTGATTAACCAAAACCAAGCATATCCTAATAAGGGTATCATATCATTGACTAGTCAGTACAATCATATAGTTCAATAAGCACACACAGTAGGCACATAAGGCATCTTCCTAGATCCTTAGCCCTAATCAAGCATATAGTTCTCATACACATACAGTAGGCATATAAGGCATCCTTCCTAGATCCTTAGCCCTAATCTAGTATGTAATTCCATAATCATATCACATATCATAGAAAACATGTATGGGTATCTTGGGGAAAGTTACTTGAGCTCGGCCGATTGCATGCATCACACTGCTTGTTCTTTCTCAAACATCTTAATTTTATGTTTTAGAAAAATTGTTTTCATTGTAAAAATTTATCAAACCCTTAATTTGAGTCCAGACACCCCCGAAGGTGTGTCCGAATCCATCAAACCAAGGCTCTGATACCAACTAGTAATATCCTAAAATTTACGACCAAAAATTTCGTTTTTAATATGACAATTATAAAACTATTTATTTGAAAACAACCATTGTATCAACTCATATCAAAACCAATGTATCAACAGTTAAAACATGTCATGATAAAACAACATCAGAGTATAAATCCCAAAGATCTCTGGTGTGGAAAATATAATGTGATGCACTACGATCATGCTTGATCCTTTCCCTTCGAATAGGAACTACCTGAAACCAAAACTGAAAACTGTAAGAACAAAGCTTAGTGGGTTCCCCTATCATACCACATACCATACAGTAACATACTGCCTAGCATATCCGGGTGCTGGCCTACCCTTTCGGCCTCTTTCAACTGGTACCTGCCTAGCATATATGGGTGCTAGCCTACCCCTTCGTTCTCTTTCAACCGGTAACTGTCTAGCATATCAAGGTGTTGAGCTACCCCTTCAGTCTCTTTCAACCGGTAACTGCCTAGCATATCAGGGTGCTGGCCTACCCCTTCGGTCTCATTCAACCGATAACAGAAACTATTTCACCCCTACCACTACCACATATCATCCTTGTACAGAAACCTATAAGCCACATACTGCCTAGCATATATGGGTGCTGGTATACCCCTTCGGTGCTTACGATAGTTAACGAGGTCTGTCCTACCCCTCCTTCCACTATCACATATTATCAAAGCATACTGGCACATAAAGCATAACATATAGGGGGATACTAGACAACTATCACAAAGACAATAATCTCAACTATAATAAACTACTAGTGGGCCGACATTGGTGCCTTCAACCCACTTCTACTGGAAGGAAACTCACTTCAAATGTTGTAAAGTCGTTGAACTGTCCTCGACTCTGAAATCAACCCCACCCGAACTCCTATACATAAAAGATTTCCTTTAATTCCCCTTTCATACTCGTAACCCCTTAAGGGTCAATTTTGGTTAAAGTCAAAGTCAAGGTCAACACCCTGGTTAAAGTCAACATTCTGGTCAAGGTCAACATTCTGGGTTGACTCAACTCGTCGAATTATCCCATCTACTCTCCGAGTTCCATAATACATAAAACACTGAAATCGCAATCCAACCCATTGAGTTTTTTTAGGAACTCGTCGAGTTCCTCCTATCTATAGGATCGAGACTTTCCCACCTAACTCGTTGAGCTCCTCCTTGAACTCGTCGAGCCCTTCCTTTTACAAAATCTGAGCATTTCAACTCAACTTGTCAAGTTCCTCTATGAACTCGTCGAGTTCTTCACTCTGATAACCTTTCTTAATGTGTTAAGCCATTATTCATCGAGTCTAAGTCCTATATTCCATATCTGAGTTGAAAAAACATCTAGGAGGGTAAGGTTTCTGACTTTACCCATTAACACCCTTCGTATAAGAAATGAGCCCTAACCCAAGCTCAAAATGGCTTAGTTCCAAATTCAAAAACCATCAAAACTTCAAGATAAGCCAAAGGATCATAGATTTGAACTCTAGGGATAGTTTGGTCATGTAAAGTTCCTATCTTTACTTGCATGCATAGAATACTTGGCTAAAAATGCCAAAAAGATGGTCCACAAGTTGCATGTGACTTCCATGGCCATCAAGTTGACACCTTTATGCCATGAAGTCCCCTATAGACCCTAGATTTGAAAGGTTTGCACCCATGGGATGTCTAAGTCCGAAAGACCAACATTCTTGGACCAAAATGTGGAGAAAACCTCCTAAAACTAGATCTAAACATACTATAAGCAAGGTAGGAGCTTTATACCTCAGATGAACCTGAAACGAGGATCAACTTCTGATCTACTTTCTCTTACACATCCTTGCTCTTTCTTCAAGTATCCACTTCTTCAAAATCACAAAGAATGCACAAAAATGGCTCAAAACTCTCAAAAGTGGACTAAGGTTTCGTGGATAGGGTTTGGGACAATGGAGGCTATAAATGAGGCCAATTTATGGGGTTTGAGGTGAGTAAATAGGGTGCAAAACCCTGAAAATTAGCGTTTCATTCTACTAGTCCTGCTCATCGAGTTGAGGCTCCTCGACTCGTCGAGTAGACTTCATAACCCGCATCCACATCCATCTATACTCAATGAGTTTGGGGTCTCCAACTCATCAAGTTTCTATACAAAAATAATGAATAAATTGAGAATCAAATACATACCAGGAACCGAGCGTTACATCTTCGAAGAGAGGTTCATGTTTATATCTTTACCTTCACATCTAGAGGCTTACTGCTTGATAGAACTTAATGAAAAACTATCCCTACTACGAAGAAATATTCAATACTTAAAAGCAAAATGAAAGATGTTTAGACATGCATAATTATAAAACCTTAGAAACGAAGTACCACATTCGCAGTCATACTTTCGAGTTCCATATATTTTTAGACGAACATCCCAATCGGATTGACAAATCAAATAGCACAAAACATTCTTGCCACTGCCAAATATAAATATATAATCATATGCACATAATTCACTCTCTACTTCACAATGACCAATATACCTCTCCCCTCCCCTGCCACTGCCATACTTTCCTGTCATGTTTTATGGTCAATAAACAGTAACAAACATCCGTAAAATCATTTTAACTTTGGCCTTTACTACTAAAAGAAAATGCAACCATGGTTGCATCTCCATTAACCACTGTAACACCAGATACAACCAAAATCAAAACTTTACCCTTGTTAATCGACATAAAACACTACTTTTAACAACTTCACAATTCGTAAGAACACACAATCAAATTCCGACCTGGAGAAAATCCATGAATGAAGTAAAACAACAACAAAAAAATACTTAACAAATTAATTGATTTAGAAACGGGAGTCAAAGTATAAATACAAAAATGCAAACCTTAACAAAATCAAAGAAAACCCTAGAAATTAGGCCTTACACCTGTAGGATTCTTCATCATCTAAGAAGAACTATCTATTAATATAGAGGAAGAACCATCAATGCAATGGTGGTGATAGACTTATATAACCAGTATTGATGTAGAGTTTCTTATAGAGAGCTGGAAAGATAGAGGGTGATATGGTACCCAAAAACAGAAGGCGAAATTGGGGGAGAGATTATCGTTGACTGATAGATGATTTGTAATTCAATTTGAATTTGTCGTTCGACCGGAGGGTGTGGGTGGGAAACTCCCCTCACCTTTTGTGGGCCACAACAGCCTTTCCTTTACTTTCCCTATCCTAAACCTAAGGAATGGTGGGAAGCTTCCCTCACTATTTGTTTTTTTTTTTTGTTTTTTTTAAATAAAATTAATTTATTTTTATGATTTATAATATTTAAATTAATAATAAAAAAAATAATTAAAAAGAAAGTGCATTCATCAATTAAAATAAAAATTACAATAAACCTAAGATATAAAAAAGTAGAATATTAAAAAAAAAAACACAAACAAAAAATCAAACAAACCAACAACCTATGGAAAAAAAAATCATAGTTTTTTTCCCTCTTCTTCATCATGAGCTCGAGAGCCGGTCCCGAGAGATGGTCGGTGTTTTCCATTAAGATCTTCATATCCTCGATTTCTTGTCTCTCTGCGCGCTCCTTCTTCCTTGCTTCTTCTTTTTCTTTGTCGAACGCCAAGCATTCATCGAAATTAAGATTATATCGATCAAACGACACTGTTATTTTCCACATTTCGTCAAGGTCCATGCTAAAATATGATGCACCCGAAGAAGTCCCTTTTCCCTTCCTCTTTGCTTTGTCCTTACCCTTCAGTTGGACAATTTCTTCTAGCTCGAGTTCATCCTCTTGATTTAAATCTAAATCGACCCGAGCATCGGAGGAAGTTGTGTAACCACTAGAGCCCGTTTTCGTTCGCTTTGATTGTTGCACTCCAAAAATAAAATATTGCTCGTATTTTTCCACCTAGGACTTTTAACCAATAAGTTCCACCAATCGTTCCACTTGAATGGTTTTTCGACTTACTCAAGGTAAATTTAGAAAGCTTCGTGAAGTATTTCTTCGTCACCTTGGCTGCTTTTTCGTTGGGTGTTTAGGTTGTTGTACAACTAGTTTATTTTTGAAATCCCCTTTGCAATTTCTCGAAATTTCAAATTCATTTGGTGTTTCATACGGTAGTCGCCATCTTTTCCTAACTACTCCCAAAACCATTCTAAAATACGAAACCAAAAATGATCTCACGGTTGTGCATTTTCCGTCTTTACGTCGTTGTGGGGGTGATCTGGGTTGAGATTCGGGAACCATCTCTTCTTTTTCCGAGTCATCCAACTCATCGAAAAGTTGGAATTGTTGTTGCGTTTGGGTTTGAGTTTGGGTTTGGGGTTGGGGTTGGGTTTGGGTTTGAAGTTGATTTGGCGAATCTTGATCGGGAAAAACAATAAAGTTTGAAAACAATTGCATAGTAACATTTGAAATTTGGACCAGGTAATATAGTCTAACATTTTGATATTGAAATTGTAGTGGAGATTGAATGGGAACATCGAGTTGGGGACGATAAACTCCTTGGGATGTTGAATCGGTAGCAAAAGTGTTTTGAATAGGGGTGCTTAAACTCGAGACATGAGTTTTTTTTTTCCTTCTGTCGGAGGTTAGGCTTTGAATGTTGGGATTTTTTTTTTTTGAAGAAAATAGAGGTTGAGGTTTGGTTGAAGGTAAATGAGTATGACTATTTTTAGAGGTTGTAGATGGTAAAAAAAAAATTATATTTTAAACCATTTAGCTGTTGGAAATAAAAAAAAAAAGATAAAAAATCACATTTTACCGTTTTCTAACGGTTATTTTCAATACATGTGTGTGTATATATATATATATATATATATATATATATATATATATATATATATATATATATATATATATATATATATATATCCAATCCCCATCGGAGAGAGAATGCAGCAACCCTACCCCCACCTCCTCCCCACGCAACCCTTCCTGCACCGCCGGTGCGGTGTTCATCAGAGCAGGAAGCTTCTTGCCGCTCTTCCCGCATCCGGCTCCGTCTCGTCTTAGAAACAATTATGGGAAAACTAAATAGAAAAGGGTAAAATCGGCAATTAACTTTGTAAAATTATGGAAAGAGAAGACGCCACATAGGATTAAAAGGACATATATATATATATATACACACACACACACATATATATATATATATATATATATATATATATATATATATATATATATATTTAAGTTCATGTGAGACTGTAACGCCCTGATTCTCAGGTATGGATTTAAATAAAGAAATTCTTTAGCTTGAAGTCCTACTCGACGAGTTAAGGTTGCCCTACTTGTCGAGTAGCAGCGAGGTAGGATCACAAATTTAGTGATCTACTCACCGAGTCCACAAAGGGACTCGACGAGTAGGAGTTGGCAGATAAACTCTAAATTTTGGGGCATTTCACCCTATTTAAAGGATCATTGGCCACCCCTTAGCCTCCCCTTCACTGCCTCTTGTCCCTCTAAAGTCCAAATCGCGTGTCTGAGCTCATCTTGTGCATTTTAAGCTTGAAGGAGGAATTCACGAAGAGAAAAGAGCTTGGTGACCAAGTGTTCAGAAACAAGGAGCTTGAAGGACCTAAGATCTACTGTGGTTATCATCTTCTGGAAGGTATAAATCGTTACCCTAACCTCATTCATTCTATTGGGCAACTTCTAGGGTTTTCATAGTATGTTTGGAAGCTACTCTTCTTTGCAACCTCAGATCTGAAGTTGTAACTTCAGAACTAAGCTCCCTTGGGCTTCTTAGTACATAAAGTTTCCAGCTTGTGCAAGAATGAGACACTCCCAAGCTGAAAAACTCCATTGGATGCATAGATTGGTCATTTAGAGCCTTTAGAACCTTGCATGTGCATAAAGTTTGCAACTTTACGTGATAAACATTCCATAGAGACTTGGATCTATAATTTAGAGCCTTGCCATGGCTTAAAAAGTGTCTGTATGGATGGAGGTCTGCGAGGACTCGGCGAGTTGGATGAACAACATGGAAGGTATAAATCGTTACCTTAACCTCATTCATTCTATTGGGCAACTTCTAGGGTTTTCATAGCATGTTTGGAAGCTACTCTTCTTTGCAACCTCAGATCTGAAGTTGTAACTTCAGAACTGACCTCCCTTGGGCTTCTTAATACATAAAGTTTCCAGCTTGTGGAAGAATGAGACTCTCCCGAGGTGAAAAACTCCATTGGAAGCATAGATTGGTCATGTAGAGCCTTTAGAACCTTGCATGTGCGTAAAGTTTTCAACTTTACGTGATAAACATGCCTTAGAGGCTTGGATCTGTAATATGGAGTCTTGCCATGGCTTAAAAAGTGTCTGCATGGATGGAGGTCTGCGAGGTCTCGACAAGTTGGATGAACAACTCGGCGAGCCCGATGAATTTGGCCGTGAACTCGACGAGTCCGTTGAAGTTTGCCTTGAACTCGATGAGTCATTAGAAAACTCGGCGAGTCGACTAAAGTTCCCCCGTTTCTTGGACACGTATGAGGTTGGCGAGTTAAAGGAGGACTCGACGAGCCAATCAAGGATTTCACGACTTCTCGAGTCCAAAAGGGACTCGACGAGTCGGTGAACTGCACTCGATGAGTCGAGTCAACATGGACTGTTGACTTTGACTGTGGGCGTTGACTTTGACCAAGAGTTGACCAGATGACTTCTGAGGGTATTCTGATAATTTTGGGAACTTATGAAAAAAAAGGTTGTATGGTAATTATAGGTAGTGAAGTTCGCGTCGGTGATCCAGGAGTTGCAGCTTTCTAGTTTTCTGACGTTAGTTGTGAGGTGAGTTATTCTCACGATACTAAGGGGTCTAAGGCACCAAGGCCGGCCCACTGGATTTGATATCCTAGTAGTTATTGATATGTTGAGTTGAGTCAGTAATGTATGCCAGTTGATATGCTAGTCGGGTAGATCTGTAGGACTGCCCGTGATACTGATTGATTACCTGTATGTGCATTTATCTGTTACATGTGGACATGTTATGTGGGATGGGTTGAGGTTGTACTGCTCCGTGCGGTAGCCAACAAACCCGAGAGTATTCCAGTTATGAGCTGAGGGCACGGTAGTGATGGGTTTTGAGCATTCTAACACTTCCTAAGTGTACATGCAACCCTAATAACCTTGGATCTATGTTTGTCTAATTTGTCATGCAAAGTTGAATTCCAAGGTTATATTCCTATCTAGCATACATGGGGAACAATTTTAACATAAAGTATAGATAGAATAACTAACCTTGTTGTTGCTTGTGTTCCTTGAAACCTTGTGAGCCTAGCACCCCAAGTGTGATGCCTCAAATGCTTCACATAACACCAAATGCTCTTGGAAGAACTTATGAGAGAACACACACTCTTCAAAATCGGCCAAGCCCTCTATTACTTAGTGTGTCACCAATTTGGGAGGAGATCATATTGCTTATATAGTGTTGACACACCTAGGGTTAAACCCTAATGTGTCATGACTCTTCATTTCCATGACCCATGGGTTTGTAACTCCCATGGAGAATCCTATGGGTGGAACCCAACTTAATGATCCATGGAGTCTTTTAGCCCACTATACAAGATATGGATGATTTACTTAATCAACCCATATATTTAATTAGTTATCTTTTGATCACTTAATTAATTCTAAATTAATTCTTGATCAAACTAATCAAATAATATTATTAATATATTAGAACTTATAATATATTAATAATCTCCAAGTGTTATTTCTCTCATTTAGTCTATCCAATTGCATGGTGCCATGCAACCCAAATGGACCATGCCGGGTCGGGTCAAGTACATACCAGAAATAGTTATGGACTTAGACACCTTATCCAACAGTCTCCCACTTGGATAAGTCTAGTAACTATTACTGCAAGTATGACTTCAGGAACCGATTGGCAATCGTAGCTCTTTACAAGGTTTCTCGAAACTTGAGAAGATGATGGTACGCCATTTAAGATAAGTGATCATATAATCCTCTGTTCTAGATATCAGTCGGACAAATACATGGAACAATGTCTTACTTATTGTCCAACATTTGTTTCCCGATTTCCGATTTGTTTGACAAAGAACTTTATTGAACACATCAATTTAGTTCTGACCGGGCCCGGTACATAGGTCAAAACAAAATCATCGAGGGGCCCAGATATCAGCTTCTAATCCAAGAAGGAACAGATAAACTTTGACTCATATGTTTGTTCTACTACTCATTGAATTACACACAAGAGCACGATTTTATAACATCGAGTTACCAATGCGTTTTTCGTACAATCAATGCATAGCCAACTCGTAAGTAACAAATCATATCTCTAGGTTTAAAGACTTATATGATATTACCGTCTCACGATCACTCGAGATAGAATTCCATGAAGTGATTCCAGTGAGCGTGGGTTGAGTCCAATGCTCAGAACTTATGAGCACTCATGATTGTTGTAGCCTTGTCCCAGACCTCTACAACCAAACATGACAGTCTTGATTCATACCTACTTCCGACATATGACCGATTGTGGAGGTTTGAATAATATGTTATACCAAACAAAATTATTCTGGAAGTCAAAACATGCAAAGAAATATAGTAAACGATCGACAAGAGATAGTAACACTTTACTCATAAATAAAACACTTTTATTCATCATCAAATGTCAATTACACTTTACAAATTTCGATATTATCTAACTACTAAATCTAATATCATCCTTCAGCCCTATGCTCCGAGCATGCTGGAGATGCTTAACCCGAGTCAGTCCCTTCGTGAGGGGATCTGCTGGGTTCTCATCCGATGATACCCTCTTTGCCACGAGGAGTCCTTCTTCGATCCGATGTCTGATGAAATGGTATTTTCTGTCGATGTGTCTGGATCTCCCGTGATCCCTTGGTTCCTTGGCTAAGGCAACAGCACTTTCACTATCACAGAAAATTTCCATCGGCTCTTTAATAGCTGGTACAACTCCAAGGTCTCCAATGAAGTTCCTCAGCCATAACGCCTCCTTTGCTGCTTCGCTAGCTGCAATATACTCTGATTCACAAGTAGAATCTGCCACTGTCTCTTGCTTGGAACTCTTCCAAGAAATTGCTCCTCCATTTAGGGTAAAGACCCAGCCCGACTGAGAGCGGAAGTTATCCCTATCAGTCTGGAAGCTAGCATCACTATACCCTACAACTCTCAAGTCATCACTCCCACCGAGGGTAAGGACCCAGTCCTTAGTCCTTCGTAGGTACTTGAGAATAGTCTTTACCGCAGTCCAGTGTGCCTTGCCAGGGTTCCCCTGAAACCTGCTAACCATGCTCAAGGCAAAGGCTACATCAGGTCGAGTACACATCATAGCATACATGATCGAACCTACAGCCGAAGCATAAGTTATTCGACTCATTTCTGCTATCTCAGCCTCAGTGCTAGGGCTTTGTGTCTTACTCAGTTTGGCGTTACTCTGGATGGGCAACTCTCCTTTCTTGGAGTCTTGCATTCTGAATCTCTTCAGAATCTTCTCCAAGTAGGTACTTTGACTAAGTCCAATTAGTCTTTTACTCCGATCTCTCAACATTCTTATCCCCAAAATATAGGCAGCTTCACCAAGGTCCTTCATAGCGAAACACTTTCCAAGCCAGGACTTTACTTCCTGCAGGGTTGGAATGTCGTTTCCTATGAGTAGTATGTCATCCACATACAATACCAAAAAGCTAACTATACTCCCACTAGCCTTGACATATACACAAGATTCATCTTCACTCCTAGAAAAGCCAAATTCCTTGACCTTTTCATCAAAGCAAAGATTCCATCTGCGAGGTGCTTGCTTTAATCCATAAATGGATTTCTCAAGCTTACACACTCTATTAGGGTACTCGTTACTGACAAAACCCTCTGGCTGACTCATGTAAACATCTTCAGCCAACTTCCCATTAAGGAAAGCGGTTTTGATATCCATTTGCCAAATTTCATAGTCATGAAATGCGGCTATGGCTAACAGAACCCGAATAGACTTAATCTTGGCTACCGGAGAAAAGGTCTCATCATAATCCACTCCAGGAATTTGAGAGAAGCCCTTTGCAACCAGTCTAGCCTTATAAGTGTGTACTTTACCATCCATGTCGGTCTTCTTCTTGAAAACCCATTTGCACCCTACAGTCTTTCGACCTGGTACATTCTCAACCAAGTTCCAAACTTGATTGTCATACATGGATTGTATCTCGCTATCCATAGCCTCTTTCCATTTGGCAGACTCGGGGCCTGCCATGGCTTCCTCGTAGCTGTTAGGGTCATCTTGACTTACTAGTGTCTCACCTTCTGCAGTAATATGGAATCCATAGTAATGCTCAGGTGCACTCCTAACTCTCGTGGAACGCCTCAGAGGTACAGATTCGTCAATTGGCTCAACAGGAGTTTCCTCCTCAAGTTGAGGGCTAGAGTTTGAAGTTCCTTCACCACTTGACTCTTGAATTTCTTCAAGATCAACTTGCCTCCCACTGTCTCCTTGGCTTATAAACTCTCTTTCTCGAAAGACTCCTCTTCTTGCTACAAAGACCACATTGTCACTAGGTCTGTAGAAGAGGTAACCAAAGGATTGTTGTGGGTAGCCGATGAAAATACACCTCTCGCTTCGGGGTTCGAGCTTATCATGAGTCTCGCGTCTCACGAAAGCCTCGCAGCCCCAAATCTTGATGTGGTCTAGTTTAGGTACTTTACCAGTCCACATCTCGTGAGGAGTTTTGGCAACTTTCTTTGTAGGGACTAGATTGAGGATATGGACGGCAGTCTCTAAGGCATACCCCCAGAATGAGATTGGTAGCGAAGCTCGACTCATCATGGAACGAACCATGTCCAACAAGGTTCGATTACGCCTCTCAGCCACACCATTCAACTGCGGTGTCCTGGGAGGTGTCAATTGTGAGACAATCCCACATTCCTTTAGATAGTCGAGGAACTCTGAACTAAGATACTCACCACCTCGATCGGATCGAAGCATCTTAATGTTCCTGCCCAATTGATTCTCGACTTCCTGTTTAAATTCCTTAAACTTCTCGAAAGTCTCTGACTTATGCTTGATTAAGTAGACATATCCATATCTACTGTAATCATCAGTAAAAGTCAAATAATAACGATTAGCATCTCTTGTGGCATGTTTGAATGGTCCACACACATCCGTGTGTATAAGGTCCAACAAACCTTCACCCCTTTCACACGAGCCTGTGAAGGGTGACTTTGTCATTTTTCCAAGTAAGCATGATTCGCAACTATCATTTGACTTTAGGTCAAACGACTCCAAGACTCCATCCTTTTGGAGTTGGCCTATGCGTTTCTTGCTTATATGTCCAAGACGACAATGCCATAATGATGCTTTATCCAAGTTATTATTATTAGTAGAATCAATACACAAAACATTATTTCCTAAGTTATCTACAATAGATACAACTTCATACACACCATCACAAGGTAATGCTTTAAAATAAAGAACATTATTAAAGAAAGCATTAATCGAACCAACTTCATTATCAAACGAAAAGGTGAAACCTTGTTTGTACAATGCATGAAAGGAAATAATATTTCTTGCCATTTCTGGCGAATAACAACATTTATTCAAATCTAAATTTAACCCACTACTTAGCGATAAAGTATAAACTCCAATCTTGGTGACAGGTGTAACTTTCCTATTCCCCATGATTAAGTTTATTCTTCCTTGCTCCACATTCTCACTTCTTCCTAGTCCCTGCAAGTCACAACAAATATGAATACCGCAACCGGTATCAAGGACCCAAGATTTCGAATGGGGTGAGTTATTAGAAATGATAGTGTAAATACCTGCATGGTTGGGTTTGACTTTCCCATCCTTTACATCTTGCTGGTACTTTGGGCAGTTCTGCTTCCAATGAGCTTTTTCATGGCAATAGAAGCATTCAGCCTCTTTTGGGTCAGAAGATGGAGTAATGAAACCTTTCTTGGTTCCACTTGAAGAAGAGCCATCAAGGGTCCGAGCCTTGGTACCCTTTGAAGATCTCTTTCTCTTCCTCCCTCGACTTTGCCCGATTGCCAAGACCGGAGTTGAGTCTGGAGTAGGAGTGATAGCAACCGACTTCCCCTTAAGACCTATTTCTGCGGTCTTGAGAAGTCCCTGAAGTTTGCTGAGGGTGACCTCTTCCTTGTTCATGTGATATGTCATGCGGAATTGATCATAGCACGATGGTAAGGAGTGCAAAATGATATCTATTCCAAGCTCCTCAGGGAAGTTCACATTGAGCTTCAGCAAACGATCCACATACCTTTGCATTTTCTGCATGTGGCTCGTGACGGACTCTCCGTCCTTCATCATGGTTGTTATCATGGAGCAGATGACTTCGTACCTCTCTTGTCGTGCACTTTGATGGTATCTTTCCATCAAATCTTGGTGCATTTCATAAGGGTAGAAGTCTTCATAAGACTTTTGGAGTTCAGCTGTCATGGTGGCTAACATGATGCAAGCCACCTTGCTTGCATCTCTCTCATGAGTATGAAAGGCAGCGATCTCCTGGGGAGTTGCAGTGGACTCGTCAATTTCCTTAAGCTCCTTGTCAAGGACATATTCTTTGTCCTCGTAGCGGGTAATCATCCTGATGTTTCTGATCCATTTGTTGAAGTTGGATCCATCAAAGGTGACTTTCCCACATAGACTCATAAGAGTAAAGGAGCCATTAGGATTCGAGCCAGAAGCATTAGTTGAAGACATCTGAAAAAAGAAGAACAAGTTTAGTTTAGATTTAAGAGAGTCCTTAATAAAACACCCAAATGTAATATTAAGGCTAGGATCCAATCACAATATAATATAACTTAGAAGAGGTATGCCGTAATCTAAGCTATACCATATTTGAAAGGTAGGTGAATGACGATTCACCAATTTCCACCACGAAAACCGAAACATTAAATATTTAGTTTTTATTGGTTTTAGAAATTCCTAGATTCTTTGAGATCCAATGAACTTTTCAAAGGCATGTTTCAATCTCGAGAGTGCCCTCCAGGTTTTGTGACTGGGATGCCGAGGATCACAAAACGAGGTGTGAAGTAACCATGCAAATCACTTGGTACCCTTAAAGTTTATCACTCAATCGATGTGCCGGTAAACCACACACGCTCCACCGATACTATAATAAACCTTAAGTCACCCTTTACCTACCTTGTTAAGTCCAAGTTAGTGTTCCGGTTAACCACACACGCTCCACCAACGACTCAGACAAAGTGTAAAGTGTAATTTCATGGATTAGCACCTTATTCACATTTTTCCTAAAGTAAATAAGATTGGGAATTTAATAAACATTTAGTTACTTTATTATATTCATCATACTTTGAACGAGAATTTATAAGTCCTTGTCTTACCCGTTCGGCTAACGACCCTCCACCAGTCAAGCAAGCGGTGGGTGAGAATATTCACCCATTAAGTCACCATTTTATAGGCAACAACCTTATACCCACCTTATAGACCGGCTTCGTGAATGAGGCGTACTAGCGGTAAGACGGCTTTATTCTTATACATATATATATAATTATTAAATTATCATAATATAAGTATAAGGGTTGAATTTTAACTTTTAAAATTCTAGGGGTTGGAACTAAAGTTTTAACTTAACTTTACTTGTTCCAAAACTTGAGGGCAAGTTTTGTAACTTTCAAAACTTTTCATTTCTTGTAACTTATGAGTTTAATAGAGTCATAAAATGAAGACTCTTCATTTTTATAACTCTTGTGTTTTCTTAATGGTTTTAACTCAAGTGTGACTCTTGGTTTTCCATAACTTAAGGATAAGTTATGGACTCCATTAAAACACATTATGATCAAGAATTAAACTACCAAATAGGTTACAAATAATTCCTATGATCATCTAAAACATCATAAGAACAAGAACATGAATATGAACACAATCAAAAAATTACATAAAACTTTGTAATTTTTGATAACTAGTTGTTGTAAATGAATTAGCAAGACATTACACCACCAAAAACAAGTTTACATTTACTAAAACAGTTTAGGGTAATGTTTCTAATTCATTTTCCAGCAACTGAATCGAAATTCTGCACTCATTCGACCCTACTCGCCGAGTGCATGAACATGACTCGCCGAGTTGGTTGAAGATACACATGGACTCGATGAGTCCCCCCAATAGACTCGACGAGTCCATTCGCAGACAGCAAATTTTCGATTCTGTTTTCAACTTTTAAGCACAAATAAGAACAAACAAGCCTAGGCTCTGATACCACTGATGGGTTTTGAGCATTCTAACACTTCCTAAGTGTACATGCAACCCTAATAACCTTGGATCTATGTTTGTCTAATTTGTCATGCAAAGTTGAATTCCAAGGTTATATTCCTATCTAGCATACATGGGGAACAATTTTAACATAAAGTATAGATAGAATAACTAACCTTGTTGTTGCTTGTGTTCCTTGAAACCTTGTGAGCCTAGCACCCCAAGTGTGATGCCTCAAATGCTTCACACAACACCAAATGCTCTTGGAAGAACTTATGAGAGAACACACACTCTTCAAAATCGGCCAAGCCCTCTATTACTTAGTGTGTCACCAATTTGGGAGGAGATCATATTGCTTATATAGTGTTGACACACCTAGGGTTAAACCCTAATGTGTCATGACTCTTCATTTCCATGACCCATGGGTTTGTAACTCCCATGGAGCATCCTATGGGTGGAACCCAACTTGATGATCCATGGAGCCTTTTAGCCCACTATACAAGATATGGATGATTTACTTAATCAACCCATATATTTAATTAGTTATCTTTTGATCACTTAATTAATTCTAAATTAATTCTTGATCAAACTAATCAAATAATATTATTAATATATTAGAACTTATAATATATTAATAATCTCCAAGTGTTATTTCTCTCATTTAGTCTATCCAATTGCATGGTGCCATGCAACCCAAATGGACCATGCCGGGTCGGGTCAAGTACATACCAGAAATAGTTATGGACTTAGACACCTTATCCAACAGGTAGGCATTCAAGACTCATACTGAGGACTCGGGAGCATTCCAGATACAAGCTGAGGGTCCAGTAGGCATTCCAGACTCGTACTGAGGGCCTAGGGGTAGTCCAGCTTGTAAAGCTGTGGACCTAGTGCATGTTGTTCTGTTTTGATTGATATGATATGTTAACATTGATGTTGATATGTGGACTGTATATGTATCGGTATTTTGGGGGTAACTCACTAAGCTTTCGGGCTTACAGTTTCATTTTATTGTTTCAGGTACTTTAGGGGATCGAGGCAAGGCAAAGGCGTGATCGTACAACTCCTCCAATTGTGTTTATGTTTCTAGGAAAAACTCTGATAATCAATATTTTGAAAACAAGTTGTAATGTTTTGATGAACTTGATATGTTTTATAAGTTTAAATTGGTTTGAAATTTTTGATGTTACAAGTTGGTATCAGAGCTTTGGTTTGAGTGAATTGGAGGAACATTCGTGTGAATCCAGTCTTAAATCAAGGTAAGATTTTCAAAATGATTTTTAAAAGGTTTTCAAAATAACTAAAAGAGGATGCGGATTGTACGATCAACCGAAACCAGTAAGTAGACCCCAAAATACCATACAATTATTTGATTATGTGATATGTTAGAACAGCATGCTAGTACTAGGCTAGGGATCTTCAGGAATTGCATGGTAGAATTGCCTGATTACATGATGCCTGCTAGCCTAGGGTTTCTCTTATATAAAATTGACATCATTACTGTAGTTATCTAGTGTAGGCATCACGGTTATACATAACCAAGATCTTATAGCCTGAGAATGTTTGATTTGGCCTTATGTTATGTTCTTGTTTGATTGGGAGCTTAGGGTAGGATTGAATATTCAAAAGTCTATAGGGTCCAGCATTATGTATTGCTAGCATACACTAGTGCTGCAGGGTTGGTGGAAGTTTCGTGGGTGGATAGGTTGTTTGGGAGGAGTCCGCCGACTTCGAGGCATTTAGCCTTTCTTTAGGAGTGAGGCTTGAGTGCTCGATATGATTGTGTGTATCATTTGGGCTTTGTGATGATACTTAGGACAAAGATGGGTAGGTGTGGAAGGTAGTATGGGCCCGTACTACTGAAAGCACAGGACCCATATGCGTCACAAGGAAGTCACAACCCCAAATATTTTGTCGGGGATTGGTTCCCAGTATTCGTAAAAGTTATCTAACACCTTGTGTTATGTTTTAGAATGGTGGTGACCAGGCACTTTGTTACTGGATCCGGTTCGGGATCAGGATCAGGATTAGGAGAGGGCGGACAGGGGGAGCTGACAGCACCTGACACTATCGGCCAGATGAGGCCAGATGAGATGGATGACAAAATCCGAGCGATCATGCACAATGAGGTTGCTACGTTGTTCCGGGCTGAGTTTCCGGAAATGTTCGGGTCGATTAAGACCGCAATGGTGGAGTATTTTGATGAGCGCTACGCAGCCCTCACAGAGACAACTGCCCCAGTAGCTGCATCGGCTGTATCTACAGCAGGGAGTGGATTTGGTAAGGGTTTTCAATACAGGGACTTCGCTAACACGAAGCCCCCTACTTTTGATGGGACGCAGGATCCCATAAAGGCTTTGAGATGGATTTTAGATGTGGAGGGGTGTTTCTTCACCTGCTCATGTCCTGCTGACCAGAAGGTTAGGTGTGCTCTGAACCTGCTTAGATCTGGGGCCAAGGACTGGTGGAGACTTACGACTGGGTCTGACATTGATGATCAGGGAGCTGCTGTTACTTGGAAGCCATTCAGGGAGATGTTCCGTGCCCGTTACATTCCGAGGGTTGACCGGGAACGTTTGGCACATGATTTTCTTAGCTTGAGAAAATATGGAGAGTCGGTAACAGAGATCACCCATATGTTCACCGAGCGGGTGATGTTCTACCCAGAGTTTGCTTCCGAGTAGTCTCAGATGACCCGTTATCTGAGTATGCTCAAGACTGGTATCCGACAATTTGTATCTACCCAGCGATGTGATACTCTTCTAGAGTTATAGGAAGTCGCCAGACAGCGGGAGTTAGAGATTGAGCTGCAACTAAGGGAGCAGCAGCCGGCCCCGGCTCTGTCACAGCCGGCGCCGAAGCGGCCTAAGACCGCTGATGCTAGGATAGGAGGTCAGCATGGCCGCACTTGTGGGAAGTGTGGAAAGGGTCATTCTGGATTATGTCGGGCTTGTAGTGGGTGCCACAAGTGTAGCAAGGAGGGGATTTATCAAAGGATTGTCGCCAGGCCGCCCTAGCTTAGGGTATGAGGTTATGTTATCACTGTAATCAGGTTGGTCACATGAGGGCCAACTGTCCACTACTTGTTGCCAAGCCCGTGCAGGCGGCAGTGTCGACTACTTTGAGGATCAAGGATGGGAGACCAGTTAGGGAAGAGCCTCCGAAGGCTCAGGGTCATGCTTTCCAGCTCACAACGGAGGAGGCTAGTGCAGCACCAGATGTGGTTGCTGGTATGTTTCTATCCTCATCTCGTTTTATTTATCTATTGTATGCTTATCTGTTGCACCTGTGATTAGGTACGTTTTTGGTGAACTCTTTTCCTGCTTTGGTCTTATTTGACTTGGGGGCGAGTCGATCCTTCGTGTCTCAGTCTTTTAGTAGGGAGTTATGTGCGCCAGTGGGCGAGTTAGAGTGCTCGTTGCGGTTGTCTATTGCCAACGAACACGGGCTTTCTGCTTCTTTAGTTTATCGAGGATGTGACTTGGAGGTTTATGGGATGTTTTTTCTGATAGATTTGATTCCGATCCCCATGGGGGAGGTGTTCGTGATTGTGGGCATGGATTGGCTTAGTCGGTTGGGAGCTATGATTGATTGCGAGGGCCAGCGAGTGGTGGTTCAAACCCCAAGTGGGGGAGAGCTGTTTATATATGGTGAGGGCACTAGAGTAGGATCAGGGTTTTGTTCAACTGCCAGGGCTCTACGGCACATTTAGCATGGGTGTATGGGTTATCTAGCGTATGTGGTAGATACACGGATCAGGGACCAGACCTCGGTTTCCGATGTACCAGTGGTCAGAGAGTTTGCAGATGTGTTTCTGGAAGACTTGCCAGGGATACCTCCGGAGAGGCAGGTCGAGTTCAGGATTGACCTGGTGCCAGGTGCGACCCCTATCGCTAAGGCATCGTACCGATTGACGCCACCAGAGATGCAGGAGCTGTCATCGCAGCTACATGAACTGTTGGGCAAGCAGGTCATTCTACCTAGTAGTTCTCCGTTGGGAGCCTCGATTCTTTTAGTTCGAAAGAAGGACGATTCGCACTGGATGTACATTGATTACCGGGAGTTGAACAAGCTAACGGTGAAGAACCGTTACCCACTACCAAGGATAGACGATCTCTTAGATCAGTTGCAAGGCGCATCTTGGTTTTCCAAGATAGATTTGAGATCTGGGTATCATTAGGTTAGGGTCAGAGAGGAAGACGTGGAGAAGACTGCGTTCCGAACTCGTTATGGACATTACGAGTTCGTGGTGATGCCGTTTGGGCTCACCAATGCGCCAACAGTATTTATGGATATGATGAATCGGGTCTGCAGACCGATGCTAGACCGCTCGGTCATAGTATTTATAGATGATATCTTGGTGTATTCCAAGACCCAAGAGAAAGATGAGGAGCATCTGCGAGAGCTATTGAGAGTCCTGAGGCGGGAATGGTTGTACGCCAAGTTATCAAAGTGTGAGTTTTGGTTGCAAAAGGTCCAGTTCCTCGGACATCTCGTTAACCAGGAGGGGATTTTGGTCGATCCGGCCAACATCAAGGCAGTTATGCAATGGGAGGTTCTGAAATATCCCTCAGATATTAGGAGCTTTCTGGGATTGGCAGGTTACTACCAGATATTCATATGGGATTTCTCCAAGATTACAGTACCCCTCACTCGTCTGACGAGGAAAGGGGTGGATTTCTGGTGGGGCCCCGGGCATCAGAGGGCGTTTGAGACCCTCTGGCAGCGTTTGTGTGAGGCACCAGTCTTGACACTCCCGGAGGGGGTTGAGGATTTTGTGGTGTTCTGTGATGCATACATCACAGGTTTAGGGGTGGTCCTCATGCAGAGAGGACGAGTGATAGCCTACGCATTGCGGCAGCTAAAGCCGCATCAAACAAGATACCCTACGCATGACTTGGAGTTGGGGGCCGTGGTGTTCGCCTTCAAGACATGGAGACATTACCTTTATGGGGTTTGCTGTACCATTTACATGGATCATAAGAGCTTGAGACATATCATGGATCAGCCGAACCTGAACATGAGACATGGCAGGTGGTTTAACGTAGTCAAGGACTACGATTGTGAGATCCTTTACCACCCTGGTAAAGCGAAAGTGGTTGCGGATGCTTTAAGCCGCAAGTCAGCTGGATCTTCCACTCCCATGGTATGTATGAGGATAGCGGTGGATTCTCTGCTTGTGAGTTTGGTCAGAGATGCCCAGGTAGAGGGCATATGACCGAGGAATTGGAAGTTGGAGAGGATCAAGGGTGAGAGTGCCAAGTTCGTGCAGGATAGTCAGGGATTATTGTCCTGATGTGGTTGGATTTGGGTTCCAGTGTCTGGTGGGGTTAGGCAGACGGTTATGGAGGAGGCTCATAAGTCTCACTTCTCTATTCACCTGGGGACCTCCAAGATGTACTGGGATTAGAGTTTGAGCTATTGGTGGCCGTGTATGAAGCGCGAGATTGCTTGGTACGTCGAGAAGTGTTTGACCTGTAGGATGGTCAGGGCCGAGCATCAGAGGCCACATGGAAAGCTGCAGCCCCTGGAAATTCCCATGTGGAAATGGGAACAGATCACGATGGACTTTATCACAAAGCTGCCAAAGATGGCGAAGGGTTTTGATGCCATTTAGGTCATCGTGGATCGATTGACCAAGAGTGTCCATTTCTTGTCCATACGAGAGAGTTCGTCGGCTGAGAAGCTGGCCGAAGTGTACGTTCGCGAGATCGTGTCTCGCCATGGGATTCCCATTTCCACTGTCTCTGATCGGGAGGTCAGGTTCACCTCCCGCGTTTGGCAAAAGTTTCACGTGGAGCTGGGCACACGATTTCACTTCAGCACAGCCTTCCACCCGCAGACAAACAGCCAGAGCGAGCGTACTATTCAGACCCTCGAGGACAAGTTAAGGGCATGTGTCATCGACTTCGGTGGGAGTTAGGATTCTCACCTACCGCATGTGGAGTTCTCCTACAACAACAACTATCATTCTAGTCTTGGTGCCCCGCCATTCGAGCTGTTGTACGGGCGGAGGTGTCACACCCCGTTTGCTGGGGCGAGGTTGGTCACAGGGTGATGAGTCGTACGGAGGTGGTCTTGCAGACTATCGAGAAGATTCAGCAGATCAAGCAGCGACAGCAGACATCTCAGAGTTGGTAGAAAAGGTACGCTGACAGATGCTGATCGGAGTTGGAATTTCAGTTAGGTGACATGGTACTTCTGAAGGTCTCACCCTGGAAGGGTGTGATCTGCTTCAGGAAGAGGGGGAAATTAGGCCCTCAGTATATTGGGCCATTCAGGATCATCGCCAGGGTTGGAAAAGTGTCTTACAGGATAGAGCTTCCGGAGGAGCTTAGTCGGATTCACAGCATGTTCCATGTTTCACAGTTATGGAAGTGCATCACGGACCAGGAGGCAGTAGTAACGCTGGATGACATTCAGGTCGATGAGCGCCTGAACTACGTGGAGAGGCCTATGTCCATCTTGGAAAGGAAGAAGAATATTTTGCGAAATAAGGAAATACCTTTGGTGAAGGTGCAGCGGGAACATCGGAGGGGATCCAAGTGGACATGGGAGCCGGAGGCAGAGATGCGCGAGCACTACCCAACGTTGTTTATTCCAGAGGACTTCGAGGGCAAAGTTTAGTTCAAGTGGGGGAGAATTGTAACGCCCTGATTCTCAGGTATGGATTTAAATAAGAATTTACTTAGTTTTAAGTCATACTCAACGAGTTAAGGCTGCCCTACTCGTCGAGTAGCAGCGAGGTAGGATAGCAAATTTAGTGATCTACTCACCGAGTCCACAAAGGGACTCGACGAGTAGGAGCTGACAGATGAAACACTAAATTTCGGGGCATTTCACCCTATTTAAAGGATCATTGGCCGCCCTCTAGCCTCCCCTTCACTGCCTCTTGTCCCTCTAAAGTCCAAATCGTGTGTGTGAGCTCATCTTGTGCATTTTAAGCTTGAAGGAGGAATTCTTGAAGAGAAAAGAGCTTGGAGACCAAGCATTTAGAAACAAGGAGCTTGAAGGACCTAAGATCTATTGTGGTTAGCATCTTCTGGAAGGTATAAATCGTTACCTTAACCTCATTCATTCTATTGGGCAACTTCTAGGGTTTTCATAGCATGTTTGGAAGCTACTCTTCTTTGCAACCTCAGATCTGAAGTTGTAACTTCAGAACTGACCTCCCTTGGGCTTCTTAGTACATAAAGTTTCCAGATTGTGCAAGAATGAGACTCTCCCGAGGTGAAAAACTCCATTGGAAGCATAGATTGGTCATGTAGAGCCTTTAGAACCTTGCATGTGCGTAAAGTTTTCAACTTTACGTGATAAATATACCTTAGAGGCTTGGATCTGTAATATGGAGTCTTGCCATGGCTTAAAAAGTGTCTGCATGGATGGAGGTCTACGAGGTCTCGACAAGTTGGATGAACAACTCGGCGAGCCCGATGAATTTGGCCGTGAACTCGACGAGTCCGTTGAAGTTTGCCTTGAACTCGACGAGTCGTTAGAAAACTCGGCGAGTCGACTAAAGTTCCCCCATTTCTTGGACACGTATGAGGTTGGCGAGTTAAAGGAGGACTCGACGAGCCAATCAAGGATTTCATGACTTCTCGAGTCCAAAAGGGACTCGACGAGTCGGTGAACTGCACTCGATGAGTCGAGTCAACATGGACTGTTGACTTTGACTGTGGGCGTTGACTTTGACCAAGAGTTGACCAGATGACTTCTGAGGGTATCCTGATAATTTTGGGAACTTATGAAAAAAAAGGTCGTATGGTAATTATAGGTAGTGAAGTTCGCATCGGTGATCCGGGAGTTGAAGCTTTCTAGTTTTCTGACGTCAGTTGCGAGGTGAGTTATTCTCACTATACTAAGGGGTCTAAGGCACGAAGGCCGGCCCATTGGATTTGATATCCTAGTAGTTATTGATATGTTGAGTTGAGTCAGTAATGTATGCCAGTTGATATGCTAGTCGGGTAGATCTGTAGGACTGCCTGTGATACTGATTGACTACCTGTATGTGCATTTATTTGTTACATGTCGACATGTTATGTGGCGTGGGTTGAGGTTGTACTGCTCCGTGCGGTAGCCAACAAACCCGAGAGTATTCCAGTTATGAGCTGAGGGCCTGGTAGGCATTCCAAACTCATACTGAGGACTCGGGAGCATTCCAGATACAAGCTGAGGGTCTGGTAGGCATTCCAGACTCGTGCTGAGGGCCTAGGGGTAGTCCAGCTTGTAAAGCTGTGGACCCAGTGCATGCTGTTCTGTTTTGATTGATATGATATGTTAACATTGACGTTGCTATGTGGATTGTATGTCTATCGGTATTTTGGGGGTAACTCACTAAGCTTTCAGGCTTACAGTTTCAGTTTATTGTTTCAGGTACTTTAGGGGATCGAGGCAAGGCCAAGGCATGATCATACAGCTCTTCCAATTGTGTTTATGTTTCTGGGAAAAACTCTGATAATCAATATTTTGAAAACAAGTTGTAATGTTTTGATGAACTTGATATGTTTTAAAAAGTTTAAATTGGTTTGAAATTTTGGATGTTACAGAAAGGGCCTAATTTTGTAAGACCGTGAGACGCAATCATAGCCACTCATTTATATTTTCCAAAAAGAAAATTAAAATAAGTACCAAAAAAATAATAATAATAAAATACTATTTTTTACATATATTCTAGTAGAATATTAGAATATTTTACATATCTGATAAATTGATATTGCCATATTTATATATACTTTTAGGCAATATTTAAATATAATTTGAATAATAATTTGGTTATTTGCGTAGATAAAGGATACTTATAAGATTAAATTGTATTTTGCAACCAAAAGAATTAATTTTAAAGAATAAGGACTAAAAGTGATAAGACCGGAACTCTGGAGGTTAAATGGTAAAGAGATGAAAAATTCAGCAAAAAGGCATACTCACAATATGAGAAGCAAAGGATCATGATGTGAGTATGATGATTCTAGAAGATAAACATACGGAAGCAAAAGAATTTGTGTTGGATACAGATACATTCGAGCTCATGATGTGAGGAGGGAAAAATCGGAAGCTATAAATGTCCTTGATCCTCACGATTTTGGAAGGTTGGCTGGTGAGAGAAGAGTTAGTAGAAGATGATTTTCAGAGTTTTAAAGGCTAGAAACTTGGTAATACACCAAGGAGGAAGAAGATGAACATACTTCACTTTTTGATTTGGTACATTACTATGCTTTTGATTATGAAGACTATTTGTTTGTTTGTGACTATGAGTAGTTAAATCTTTCTGCTCCTGTTATCTAGATGAAGCTGGAACTCATGAACTAGTAATTGGATTATGGATTCTTTTAGTTGGTTATTTGCTTGTATTGATTGTTTATAACTAGCATGTGAGAACGTGATACTTAGAATTACTTAAACTCATTTTCTGTGTGGTTAGTGAATATTGAATTGCATGAACTTGACACCTAGCAATTTAGTGACCATTGAATTGCTAGAGCTAGGATCTAACCAACCTTAGTTAAGTAATCAAAGAAATAGTTTTAGTTGTGCTAGAGAACATATATTGTGATCATACTATTGTGTTTACTTAATCAATCTTACATAGCTCCAACCCATTTAATAATTGATTTTGTGTTAAATTATGTGTGACTATGCATAGATCTACATGAATTCACTTCAAAACATCTATTTTTCATCAAATCAAAAAGTTGTTGTTCTTGAGTTCACGACCTTGAACCCTTCAAATCTTCATATTTTGCCAGGAACAGGCCGTGAACCCTTCAAACCTTCAAGGACTGTAAACCCATCAAAGGCGCTAAACTGTTCACGGCCAAAAGTAGTTCATGGACGAGAACAGTACACGACCGTAATCAGCCCTGCACCATGAATCTTGGCTGCAAACCCAGTTTTCCACTTCGATCGAGCCTCGGTAATATTCCTTAACCGAAAGCAAGTGTTTTCCTAACACTTTATCTAATGAAATTGCTAACTTTAGATACAAATATGTGTTTAATTATTGGTAGGGTTTCATTAACTTCGCGTACAACTAAAGGGTCCTCAATTCTAGTCTCGTTGTCTAGCACATTCATGCAATCCTCTGTGAGTTTATGATATTAATATAACCAAAAGATCACCACATTTTATATAATGTTTAGATATCTTATCCCTTTTTGTAATATGCTGAGCATAAGGGAAGTTTTCAACTTGCAACCATAATTTCATAGCAATTCACGAACTGAGCACTTAACATACGTGCAAACTATAATTGGTATAGTTTGGGAATTCATTACACAATTTTTACCATTTTCAAATTTTACATTAACTATCATATAAGCTATGACATTTATAGTTTATGGTATACTTTACCACATTATGTATACAAGAGTACCATACTAAATAATTATTGAAGTATAATTATTATTACTCTCAGAAGTATACATATGATTTCAAGTAAAAGAGAACGATATGTAATCGCACGTAAACTAGTTAATACAAAATTATGAGACAACTCTTCATTTGTACCCTTTGGGGTACAGGCTAAATCATATCTTTTAGTATAAGGGAGAGCATGAAATTTGTGAATAGATCTATTCGGGACTGACAATGCCACACCTAAACTGCTAGCTACAGTTACGTAGGTATGCTTGGGGTGACAAATATCATATCGTCTGACGCTTGAAGAACGTCGTAGAGGTCATCAGTCATATCAAGCATAGTTATATGACTCACAATAGTATAAACTAACCTTTCGTTTATGGGATTTCATCCTTCATTAGTTTTATTTTAATTAATTAAACTACTATACAATACACTGGAGGATTCCAGGGATACAATTCATGGTTTAATTTTTAGAAATGAAACTACTATACATACTGGTGGTAACCAGGGTTTTGAAACAGAACATTCTATACATTACTGGTGGTAGCCAGGGTTTTCATATAAAAGAGTTTTCATTTAAAATAACGATATACAATACTGCTGGTAGCAACCATTCATGCAACTAATACCTTATGGAATACATTAACGAACTCATATGTTAGAAAATATTGGATTTTCTTGGAAAGCATAGAAACATTTTTTTATACAGATTCAATGATAGGTTTTCATTATAGAAACATCCTTATGAACTCACCAGCTTAATGCTGATACTCTTTCAAAAATCGCTTATATTCTCAGGAAATCAGTAGACAGGTACTCCAACAAGCTTTTGAGAAGACGGAACATACAGAGTCACGTCTTTTATATTTTGTTATACTTTTGATGTATATAAACTATGTACCATAATACCTATATTTCAATGTAATGGTTGTGTTTACTTTGATTACTATGATCCAATTATGGTGATATTGTACATGATGTCCTCCACCCCCAAATGTTTCCGCCACTTCGGTTTGGGGGTGTGACAGGGCATACCATAGATTTTTGGGCCTATTAAGACCACATTGATCGACACTTTTGATGAGCGATATGCTGCCATTACAGAGGCTGCTGGTGCCGCAGCCACTACAACCCTGGCTGCTATAAGGCCTTAGGGGTGATTCGTTGTAGCTTCAGGAGTTCAGCAACACGAAGCCACCAGAGTTCGAAGGGTCCTAGGACCTAATTGCTGCTATTAGATGGATTTATGATATCAAGTGACGTTTCTATACATGTTCATGCCATGAGGACCTGTAGGTCCGATTTTCACCCAACCAACTTCGCTTATGAGCGAAGGACTGCTGGAGATTTGCGACAACTGATTACTCTCGTGCAGACCATGCAACAGTGACATGGACGAGATTCATACTACTATTCCGAGGTGAGTACGTTACCCAAATGGAGAGGGGGTGGTTGGCCCAGGAGTTTCTGTCTCTCAAGCAGAAGACAAAAACCATGACAGAGATTATGAGGATGTTTCATGAAAGGGAATTGTTTTGCGCCGGGCACATGTCTATGGAGTAGGCACATGTGAGCCGTTACTTGAGCATACTAAGGCGAGATATTCAGGAGTTTGTTGTGAATGATTTGTATTGGACATTGGCTGAGCTATAGACTAATGCCAGGAGGAGGGAGATTGAGCTAGATTTTCATACTAGAGAAGAGGAAGAGTCTAAGGGTAGAGACAGGAGACCAGTACAGTCGCAACCAAGGACCAAGCTGGCTAAGCCCGCTGATACAAGAGATGGGGGCTAGAAGGGCCACACTTGTGGCAAGTGCGGCAAGAGTCATAAAGGATCTTGCTGAGCAGAGATCTGTTACAAATGTGGAAAGGAGGGGCATATGGCGAAGGAATTCTTGAAGGGATTTGCAGTTTGCTTTCATTTCACTCAGGGATCAGGCTAGAATTCTGCTCCGGCTGCTTTTGCACATTACTGGTGGTCGGCCGGTGAATGCTGAAGCTCCGAGATCTCCTGGGAAAGCTTTCCAGCTGACTGCAGAGGAGGTCCGTGCAACACCTGATGTTGTTGCCAGTACGTATCTCCTTATTTATGTTATTTTGAGATTTGTTTATGCTTATACTATGTTGTATATAGGTACTTTTCTTGTGAGTTTTGTGCCTACTTTGGTGTTATTTGACGCGGGTGCGAGTCGATCTTTCATTTCTTTGTCCTTTAGTCGTCACATTAGTATCAGATGCGAGGCATTGAGTCGACCACTGAGGGTTTCTATAGCTGATGACCATGCATTTTTTTTCCACTGATGTATTCTAGGGATGTGTATTAGAGATTTTTCAGAGTTGTGTTTCTGATAGATCTGGTGCCGATAGCGATGAGTGATGTTTGTGTCATAGTGGGCATGGATTGGTTAAGCCCTTTTGGAGCTATGATTGACTGTGAAGATCAGATGGTGACAATACGAGACCCTAGTAGGGGAATAATTTTTGTGTGTGGAGAGGGGACCCGATCTGGATCAGCTTTCTGCTCTGCCGCCAGGGCGAGGTAGAGTCTACAGTAGGGGTGCATGGGCTTTTTAGCATATGTGATGGATATGAGAGTTGCCACTTAGAGGCCAATTTCTATCTCTGATGTTTCAGTAGTGTGTAAGTTTCCGGTTGTTTTCCTTGAGAAATTGTCGGGTGTCCCTCCCGAGAGGTAGGTGGAGTTCTGGATCGATTTGATTTCAGGTCCGGTGCTTATTTCCATAGCACCTTATTTCCTTGCCCCGCCCAAGATGCAGGAGTTATCGTTGCAGCTCCAGGAGCTACTAGATAAGGGTGTTATTATACCAAGTAGCTCACCATGGGTAGCATCGATCCTTTTTTTCAAGAATAAGGATGGTTCACATGGATGTGCATCGACTATCGGGAGTTGAACAAGCTGACAGTCAAGAACCGTTATCCACCATCGAGGATTGACGATTTATTCGATCAGTTGCACGAGGAGTCTTGGTTTTCCGAGATTGATTTGAGATCTGGGTATCATCAGATGAGAGTTTTCGAAGAGGATATCTAAAAGACAACCTTTAGGACTCGTTATGGGCACTACAAGTTTGTGGTGATGCCTTTCGGGCTTACCAATGCATCGACAGCGTTCATAGACCTCATGAACCGGGTATACAGGCCCATGTTGGACTGGTCAGTGATCGTGTTCATCGACAACATTATGGTATACTCGAGGTCTAGGGAACAGCACGAGGAGCATCTTCGGGAGATTCATTGAGTACTGAGGATGGAGAGGCTTTATGCCAAATTCTCCAAGTATGATTTCTGGTTACAAGAGGTCCAGTTCTTGGGACACTTCGTTAACCATAATGGGATTTTAGTTGACCCGGCCAAGATTAAGTATTCATGCGATGCAAGGTGCCAAGATCCCCATTCAAGATCAAGTGTTTTCTAGGCTTGGCAGACTACTATCGGAGGTTTATCAGGGATTTCTCCACAATTTTAATTCCTCTCACCAGATTAACTAAGAAGGGTGTTACTTTTGTTTGGGGGTCCGAGCAATAGGTTTCATTCGAGACCCTTAGCAAGAGATTGTGCAAAGCTCCAGTATTAGCCCTCCATGAGGGAGTGGAGAACTCCGTGGTCTATTGTGATGCATCTATATTAGGGATGGGTTTCATGTTGATGGAAAGGGGAGAAGTGATAGCATATGCATCGAGGCAGCTTAAAAGAGAGCGGGTGATCGGGCAGGTTTCTGAGTTTGAGACAGATAGGCGGGGGCTTATAACCTTCTGTGGGTGGATATGGGTGCCATATACAGGTGGAGCTCGATGTATTTTGATGGAGGAGGCCCATAGGTTGAGATTCTTGATCCATCCGGGGCCACAAAGATGTATTTGGACTTGAGGACAAATTATTGATGGCCCTGTATGAAGAGAGTTGTGGCATGGGTAGTCGAGAGATGCTTGACCTGTTGCTAGGTCAAGGTAGCGCACCAGCGTCCTCATGGCCAGTTGAAAGCCTTTAGAGATTCCACTGTGGAGGTGTGAAAAGATTTCCATGGATTTTATTACAAAATTACCAACGACCGCGAGAGGTGTCAATGCGATATGGGTGATTGTAGATCGGTTGATGAAGAGTGATCACTTTCTGTCTAAAAGAGAGATCTTTTCTGTGGAGAAATTAGTCAAGATCTACAATCGAGAGGTGGTGGCACGGGATGGGGTGGAAGCATTGATAGTGTCAGATTGGGATGAGCAATTTACTTCCAGCTTCTGGAAGAAATTTCATGAGGGGTTGGGTACCCGGTTGCATTTCAGTACTACATATCACCCACAGACTGACGGGTAGAGCAAGCGGATGAATCAAATGCTCGAGGACATGTTACGTGCATGTGTTATGAGCTTTGGTGGAAGTTGGAATACTTACTTACCCTTGGCTGAGTTTTCATACAACAACAACCATCACTCCAGTATTGGTATGCCTCCCTTTGAGCTTTTATATAGGAGGAGGTGCCGAACTCCCATCTTTTGGAGAGAGGTAGGGTAGAGAGTGATGAGCAGCACTAAGATAGTGCTCAAGAAGACAGAGCAGATCCATTAAGGTAGACAACGGTTACTGACGGCCCAGAGTCGTTAGAAGAGTTATGCCAACTGGCGACGTTCAGAGCTAGAGATCCAGGTCGGAGATTTTGTCCTCCTGAAGTTATCCAAATGGAAAAGGGTTATCCGATTCAGGAAGCAGGGCAAGTTGGGCCCTAGATACATCTATCCTTTCAGAGTGATCACTTGAGTCGGTAAGGTAGCTTATCGGATAGAGTTTCCTGCAGAGTTGAGCTAGATTCATAACACCTTCCATGTGTCCCAGCTGAGGAAGTGCGTCGCCGATGAGACGATAGTGGTCCCTTTAGAGGACATTCAGGTTGATGATAGCCTGAAGTACATTGAGAAGCCGATAGCGATCTTGTATAGGAAGGTGAAGATCTTGAGGAATAAAGAGGTGCCCTTGGTTTAGGTTCAGTGACAGCATCGGAAGGGATCCGAGTGGACTTGGGAGCCGGAGTCCGAGATGCGGGAGAAGTACCCAAAGTTGTTTAAACAGGATGACTTCGAGGTCCAAGTTTAATTCTAGTTGGGGAGAATTGTAACATCCCGAATCCCAGATATAATATTAAATTAATTTATATTCATGTTGTCAAAGCAGCTCGACGAGTTGGAGTCCCCAACTCGCCGAGTAGAGAGTTAAAATGGCCGCTTGATTTTTAGAGTCTACTCGATGAGTTGGAGGACCCCAACTCAACAAGTAGGAGCTGAGTATGAAAACCCTAATTTTTAGGGTTTGTACCCTATTTAAAGGACCTTAAGCCATCATTTCCGCCTCCCTTATCATCTTGACACACTGAGAGAAACCTTAATCGAGTTGTATTCATCTGTGAGAATGAGAAAGGCTAAGATTGTATGTTCTAGTGCGTTTTTGGAAGGAGATTGAAGAGAAAAAGGCTTGGAATGTGAAGAAGCCCTTGGATCTGGTGTTCTTTCAGTGCTAGCTGCTATTTGGAGGTAAAAAGTTATCACCTTGATCAATTTCGGGTTAGATCTATTCACTAAGGAGTTTATGGCCATTTCCATCTTTTCTTTGGGTCCTTAAGTGATTTGGGCATCCCATGAAGTTGAGACTTCAAATATGGACAATATGAGGTCCCTTGGGCCTAAAGATTTAAGCTTTTTCAAGCTATTTGCAACTTTTATGTATTAAACCCTCCATAGAGCTTGTTTTGGCATTTTGAGACTAGATGCCATGCATGGACGTAAAGCTTGCAGCTTTACGTGATACTTCATCCTTAAAAGGCTAGATCTAGAGTATGGGGCCTTAGTTTTTTTAAAATGCCTGGATAAGAGAATGTACTAAATGGACTCGACAAGTGGATGAGCCAACTTGACGAGTTGGTTGGGGTTTTCCCCGATAGTCTGAACATGTTACTACTCAGCATGTTGGTGAGACAACTTGGCGAGTTGAGATGGATTTTCCCCTGTTTTTTAGAAGAAACGAAGGAACTCAATGAGTTGCATAGATGCACTCGACGATTTGGGTCAACATGGACTTTTGAATCTAGCGTTGACTTTCGTTGAATTTTAGGGTTTGGCCAAATGTGCACCTCGGAGACCATGGATGGGTAAATTGGTATTTCACCCTTTTCGAGAGTTACTAGAGGGGTAGTGTAACATTCTTAGAGTTGTTATTATAAATTTTTAATTAGAGACGATTATCATATATGTAGACAGAATCTAGACCTACCATTGAGTATGAGACATACTTGCTTATTTATGAGGTGAGTCTTCTCACTATACTTACCGAAGTTGTAATAATGGGTGACCGGGGGGTCTTATATTCTTATACTAAGTTATGTGATATCATGCATCTGTCTTTGTGAATTATATTGTATATTATTGTGTGCTTTATTGAGTTTGGATCGGAGGGTCCAACCCGAGTTTTGAGACCGGAGGGTCTTCATGGAGACACATTGACTGAAGGGTCCTTATCAACATAAAGCCATGAGAGGATAATAATTTATGTTTTGTATTTAGGGGAACTAACTAAGATTCGTGCTTACATTGTCGTGTGATATGTGTTTTAGGTAACTCTCAGGACCGCGGGAAGGCGTGATCTTGATTGTACTCACCAATTATAGATTATGTTTTTGAGGATTCTAAAATATTATCAAACATTGTTGCCTTCTGTTTTGACAACTTATACATTTTTTGGCTTTGAGAAATGTAACCTTGTGTTTTATGTGATTTTAAAATTTTAAAAATTTAGAGTGTTACACTTTATTTGGTATCAGAGTAGGTTTTTTATACACTTAAGTAATCATGTCAAAAGCCATGGATATCAAAAGCCATGGATTCTCTAGAGTTCACAGACCTTGATATTCTCGATGTTGTCTATAAAGGTCTTTTCACCACTATACATCAATCATCTAGTGATGGTGCATCTGGTAGCAAGCTGAAAGGGAAATATGTTCCCGGATTCAAAATGGAAGTGAAGAGGATCCTGAATCTCGATGTTAATGTGATAACTACAATTGGTAACCCACTCCCATTTTCCATCTATAGCTTCGTTCAAAACTGCTCAACAGCTCCACCGATGATGATCACTCTATCATCTGGTTTTGAAAAAGAAAACTCCTCAGACAATGAATGTAAGTTCCTCATGGCTCATATTTTTCACCCACATAATGAAACTGATCATGACAATGTTGAGATCCTTTGCACATATCCTCCTCATGCTGAAAAGGACATGAGGTCAGAATGGGACGATGCCCAGTGTATAAGGGAAAGAATCTTGTTAATATCTACTATGTTGATAATATTGAAAAAGATGACTCAATTGATCTCTTATGTTTAAATTTATTATTCTCAAATAAAGAAAAATCGTATCTCGGTCTCAAATAAAGAAAAATCGTATATTAAAGAAGAAAACTCATTTTTTTGAAATATCTCATTCTGCTCTAAAAAAGGAAATCACTTGTATCTTACAGACCAATAATTTTCTTTACACGGAAAAATAAAAAGTTGTTGATCATGCTAATCGCACTCAATTTATTTTGAAAAATTAGGCATCTTCTCACTTTAATGTTACAAGAATCATTAATGCTCAGATTCTAGATCAATGTAAGAAAATTCATGAGGTGATATAGAAGGTGTTGTTTCGTTAACTAAAGTTATTAAGACTAAACAAACCTTTTATGAAGCCGAGTTCTTAAAGGAACACTTTAAGAGTAGATTTGTGACTTCTGATTTTATAAGTCAATCTTAATTGATACTCACTTCTCTACTCATTCTAATGACATTACCAAATGTATTTCTAAATTATCTGCTCTTGATCCATCTCACATGCCTTCTCGTCGTGATTATGATCTTCCCTCCACTAAAATTTTGCTAAAGCTTCCTACATGTAATAGCAAAGGTCATTCTATAAACGAGATTCTTAGCATGTTTCCTCAATGCTCAGTAACCAATTCTGAACCTAAAGATCAATTCAAAAATTTCACTTCTAATGACTCTTCAATGCATCATGAGCCACGTGAAAAGGTAGTATCTGATCATACCATCAATGACATCCTTTTTACTAGAACTCTCAAATTAAATTTGGCAGTTGCAAAGAAATTAAAATCTAATATTAAGGGAAATGATTATGGAATCAAAGTATATTATCGATATAGTTATGCCTCTCACAAAGTCAGTGAGTGTACTTTTGAAAAGGAATCAGTTCGCATTGAGAATATTAGAACTCGCAATGATAAGTGGATCAAAAAGGGAAACTCATTGAGTTGTCTCCCTGATAGTTGTTATAATATCTTTTAGTGAGTGACCCTTTGCAAATGCGTCAGTGTGTAGTATATGTAATTTTTGTGTTTTATGTCTTACTGTATATATTAGTTTCATGGAAAAGAGCATATTTAGTATTTAGACAGCAACTGTTAAAGGAATATGACAGGATGCAAGTCACTCTTGGAAGATTTCATAAAGAAGAATGGTCCAACAGTTACATATGGAGATAATGGCGACGGAGCTACAAGGGGATATAGATCTATTTAGTGTAATTCTGTTGTTTTCAAGAATATATCTTATGTGAAAGATCTTCAACATAATCACATTTCTATTAGCCACTATGGGACGCTGGTGATAAAGTTTTATTTAACAAGAGAGAAGGAAATGTTGTTGATCAAAAGAATGTCACTGTTTTTACTGGAAATCGACAAAACCATATTTATATTTTTGGATATGTATTCGGCTGAAAAGTCTCTTCATCGTTGTTTCTTCTCTCGTGCTCAGTCTCATCAAAATTATGTATGGCACAAGAGGCTGTCACATATGAACTTCAAGAACATTCCGAAGATTACAGGGAATCAGCTTGTAAGAGGAATTCCTAAAATGCGGTCTATGAAAGATAAGCCATGCTCAGCATGTGAAAAGGTGAAGAAAACCAAGTCTTCCTTGAAGAAAAAGTCTTGCTCCTTTATTATAAAAAATGTTTATCTCCTTCCCATGGATCTGTTTGGACATGCTCTAGTTAAGTGAAGAGCTGGGAAGAAATACACTATCTTCATTATGGATTAATTTTTAAGGTTCACATGGGTAGTCTTCTTAGGTAAGAAAAGTCATGCCACTGATGAAATCATTGCTCTTATCAAACAGTGGGATGTTCTCTATGATAAAAAAAAGTAAGGAAATTACGTAGTGATCATGGAACCGGATTTAGAAACTCCTCTCTGGAGGACTTTTGCTAAATCTCAGAAATTTCTCAGAATTTTTCTGCACTTAAAACTCCTCAACAAAATGGTATTGTAGAAAGAAGAAACATAACTCTCATTGAAGTTGGAAGAACTATGGTCGTTGAAGTTGGTCTTTCTTTGTAATTTTTGGTTGAAGCTGTTAGTACAACATCTTATACACAAGACCGGTCTATTATTGTTAAGTATCATGGGAAAGCTGCTTATAAACTACTAAAAGGAAGAAAACCGGACATCTCTTATTTTCATGTGTTTGGATGTGTTTGTTACGTATTAAAGCAAAGAGATTAGTGTTCGAACTTTGAAGCTAAAAATGATGAAGGAGTGATCCTAAATTAATCTAGTTTATCCAAGGCTTTCGAAATATTTAATCTTTCAAGGCAAATTGTTGAACAAACAGTTCATGTCACTTTTTATCAGGACTCGTTCATTCATGATCGAGTTGATCATCCATCATCAATTCTTAATGAACTTACTTAGAGTCTTTCAAACTTGTTCCTGAGCTCCTGTCAAATGACGCTAATCTTATTGTTCCCAATGTTGATTAATTAATAATTTCACAACATATCTCTAAAGATTATCATGTTATCCGCGAAGAAGTTGAACCATCCAATCAAGAAGACTCTGCCCAAAGGAATGAAAATGAAAGTTCTTATCCAAGAATCCTTCGAGATCATCCTAAATCCCAAATGACTGTAGATCTAAATTCTAGGATTCTCACTCGTATCAGAGTCAACAACAACTTCTGCAAGTTTGTAAACTTTGTCTTAATGATCGAATAAAAAATTATCGTTGATGCCTTGAAACAAGCTGTGACATCCCCATTTTCACTTCCAGAAAAGACCGACTTTGTTTATGCTTTATAAAAATCAGAGTTCTTCTTTTAATAAAAATGTTGTGGAATTTGTTCCCAGAAAAAAAAAACGATAAATACGTTATTAAAACATTTTCGAAGAAACGTATTTTATTTATTTTAAAACGTTTGGGATGTCATCGTTAATACAAAAACATAAGCATAAACAGAACTTACATTTATTTACACTAGTGATCTACATCTCTTTAAATCTCTCAGTGTAATGTCACTTCATATCGACACCTTGATATAAATAAACTGAGTGGGTCAGGTTGGGAAACCTGGTGAGTACATAGGGTTTTCAACCCACAATTATATAATTATTATGTTTAAACAATCAAACAATCAACCCAATTACCCATCCCCATTATCTTCTTTACTCTTAAGGATCTACCCTAAGAATTAGCTATTCCTCATTCATTCATTCCTAAGGATTATCCTAAGGAATCGACAAGAAATCCATCATTGCCACGGTTTATGCAATGGGCACTAAGTCTGCATAGTCGCCAGGGTTTAGGCATCAAGTCGGCATGATCACCAAGGTTTAGGCACCAAGTCTTCATGGTCACCAAGGTTTAGATACCAAGTCTGCATGGTCACCAAGGTTTAGAGTACACCGAGTGAACACATCATTCACAACACCTACAGGTTGCGAGCCTGCTAGTGTTCCACTGGACTGTCTAGAATAGTCCATGGTTGTCATCCATACTCTGCTGAATGACGGGGCCATCATTTGGGAAAAAGGCTTCTCACATCGTCCACCTCTCACCCTAACCTCGTGGTATATAACACCTCTCAACTCATCATTCAACTCATATTCCATCTATTATATCTACCCATGTTTACCCCAACATTATTGTAGATATAAAATACATATACAGTTTAAATCATTTAAAACATGTATAAAAGCGTTCATTTAGCATAGACAACAAGTACTCAGATAATATGCACACATAGCACGTAATTTATATAAAATACTTTATATCTATGTGTAAGATGAAAGTAATTATGCACTCACCTGAAAGGTGGTGACTTAAGCACTCGGACACCACTTCGATACTCTCAAAACAATTTCTTTCGATAATACCTAGTATCAACACCACTAGGGTTTAGTCTAACGATAACCGCGACTAATTAATAGTCTAGATATTATTATTATTATTATATAAGCGTTAAATAACACTCAATATAACTCATAATAATAGCCCAAATAATTATTTTAAAAACCTAATAACATTACTATATTGAAACATAAGCTACGCTAAAGATAGGGTAGACGTAGCTCACTTACAGCGGGTTTTCTCGAAAACCGGGCTTCACTGGAGCAGCGTTTCCGAGCCGAAAGACCCTTTTTCTTGGGACTTCGGGAGCCTCGGGGCTTCCTTCGGGTGCTAGGGGGTTTACCTAGGCTTTAGGGGGGGGGGGGGTTTGGGAGGCTAGAGAGAGCAACTAGAGAGAGAAAGAAGGTTTGGGAGGTGTGAAGAAGAGGCTAGACCCGTCACCTCTATTTATAGTGAAAAAATCTGATGGACTCATTGAGTAGGGGGACCTACTCACCAAGTTGGTGCATGTGGTGGCCTTCTGGTGGTGCCACGTGTCCAATTCTGGTGGTGCCACGTCACCCCCTATCGCGTATCAGCCTTCAAACTTAGAAAAATCATAAGTCTCGCATAAGAGCTCCGTTTTTTACGTTATTTTTTGCAACGCGTAGGTAAAATCAAGATCTACAACTTTCATTAAGACTCCATCAGCTAATTCTCGACCGATCTCAAATTTAACAGTAGGAGGTGTTTAGAGTGTTAAATGACCGCGAAGAATTCGTAACTCCTTCATACGGACTCCGTTTTCGTCTGTATTATTACCGTTGAGTTCATATTAATGAGATCTTCAACTCTTATTTAGGTCACGTAAGCCAAAAACCGCTCGAACTAAAATTCGAGTTTCGGGTCGTGCACTACTAAGCCGAATCTTTGAAAAATCATAACTTCCTCATACGAAGTCAGATTTGAGCGTTCTTTTTATCGACGCTCTTAGTTTAACATATTATATGACTTTCATTTAGATTTATAAGGCTAAAAGTTGCTCCATCGTAAATTTACTATTTACTCTTCCCGTTGTCGTGCCACTTTTGCCATAAAACTTCGACGGGTCATAACTTCTTCGTTATAACTCGGATTTTGGCATTCTTTATATGTACGGAAACCTTGAGACATATTCTACAACTTGATTAAGATTATTTATTCTAAATAATCTTTTGTCGAAAAGTCATTTTCGACACTTATTGCCTCAAAATTGACTTGCCCGGATCTGCAGGCGTTACACAAGCTGACTAGATTAAAGCCATGCATGATAAGCTGAAAGAATTTGAACGTTATCGTGTTCGGAATCTAGTTCCAAAACCTAAAGGAAATACTATCATTGGAACTCTCTAGGTTTTTAGGAACAAAATAGATGAAGATGTGATCGTCATAAGAAACTAAGCTAGGCTGGTGGTCAAGAGTTCTTTCAGCTTGAAGGTTTAGACTATCATGAAACTTTTGCTCCTATTACTAGAGTTAAAGAAATTAGTTTGTTCCAAGCTTTTTCCTCCTTCAAGAACTTCAATGTCTACCAAATGGACGCTAATACCACCTTTGTACATTGAAATCTTCAAGAAGAAGTCTTTCTAAAAAAATTGCCATGGTTTGAAAATGATGAGTTTCTAGATCATGTGTATCATCTGGATAAACTTCTCTATGGATTAAAGCAGGCTCCTAAAGCATGGTATGACATGTTGGCAAGCTATCATCTCTCATGTGGATACAAGAAAGGAAAGATCAATAACACTTTGTTCATAAATCAATCAGGATCTCACATCATTCTTGCTCAAGTGTACGTGGAAGATATCATATTCGGATGAACTAATGAAAAGCTAAGTTCAGAATTCGCGGAGGTCATGGCCAAGAAATTCGAGATGAGTAGATAGGTGAACTAACTTTTTTTTGGGCTTGAAGGTAAAACAACTAATTGGTGATATTTTTGTTTGTCAAGCTAAATATATTGCATATATGATGAAGAAGTATGGTTTCTCTGATTACAAACCAGCAAAGGCTCCGATGTCCTCATCAACGTCTATTGGCACTGATGTGAGTGCAAATTTGTTTCAAGGAATGATTTGTGACAACCTTAAACTTTTTCCATCATCTTTAACCGATTTCCGTTAATAAAATTTGAGATTTATTGGATTTCCGTCAAATTGCATGGTTTGGAAAATTATTACGTTTTATATACAATTAAAATTCTATACGGGTCGGAAACCAAAAATCGCATGAAAAACCCAAAAAGTCTAAAAAATCTAATAGTTTCGGCCTGAGTGAGTGTACAGTCGCACACCTGCGTACGGCCGCATACACGTCCAAGTGTCAGGTGGACCCCACCCACCGACCATACCCCCAACCAATAAATACACGACCCCACCCCTCATTTGAACACTCTTGGCTGGAAACTCTCTCATTCTCTCTCTAGAACCCCTGACCGTACACACTAAAAACACCACTTTTCTTCCGAAAATCATCAAAAATCGTCATTTGGAGTTGGTTTGAAGCATCTAGAACACATTTTCTTCGAAATCAAACACCCTTGTTCTTAAGTGTACGGCCGTACACCCTTCAAAATTGTAAAGGGCTATACACCCTTCAAAAAAGAGTTCATGGCCGTATACCCCTGTTCACAGTTGTGCATACCTTCTAAGTGGTGAAAAACCTGTTTCCTCGATTCAACCAAGTCACGGTAACGTTCCTTAACTGATAGAAAGTTCTTTCTAAAACTTTATCTAACAAAATCGCTAATTTAGATACATATATGTATTTATTTGATATTATGGTTCTGTTAAGAGCCACGTACAACAACTCGAGGGTCTTTCAGTTCAACGTTTACACACAACAAAAACAGTGAGTTCATACCCCTATATTTTTCGAGTTTTTAATGTTTTCAGGGGGTGGATACAAGTAAAAGCACAAGTAATCTTGTGTTTAAAAATATAATTTGGTTTATTATATTTTCCTATCATTAGCAAACATTGAACATAGAACTTACTAAACATGGTAAACATTATTACTACTAGACTTGAAATCAGCTTACAAAACAGGTTAGAATACAACATTTGCAAAAACAAGTTTTTAGAACAAAGGAAACAAACTTATGATTTAGGAAATAAATGATATTATTTTATAAGCATTCATGTTAATGTCAAAATGGGTTTTCATAGTATTATTAGTGAATTCGTTGAGAGAACTACAGTGTGTGACGCCTTGTAACTAGAGTCTCCTGGAGGGAGAGCGTGAGTTTTTGTATAGATCTATAAGGGAGTGACAATCCAGCACCCTGACTATTAGCTACTGTCAACCGAGGGTGACAAACGTCATTTTTCACGACGTCTAAGTACGTCACAATGAATTCATATGTAAAACAACGACTCGTTCACGTAATAATATACCTAAAAAACAGTCAACAAGGTTAGTAACTATGTGATGACTTAGTATGTACAATAGGGTATTATGAAATTAACATCCGACATGCAGTGGGATGTGTGATTTCCGCCTCATTTCCTGTTCCTTGTTTGATTGTGGGCTTAGGGCAGAATCACCCAATCGACTGTTTGTTCGATCTAGATTTCTATAGCTCGTATGTACTAAGTGATCACAGGAGGGTATTAACAACACTCTCAGGATACAGAACAACGCGTTATCAACTATTTTTATTTATGTAATAAGACTACTATATAAAGGTTTTCATACAATGGTTTCTATACAATGCTTTTCAAATAGAACAATGCTTAAACAACATAAGTATGGTAGATACTTGCATACCACGATTTAGAATAGATGATTCAATAACGTACACTTGGGAAAAATATAGGAATTTCCGTGGTAAACATCGATATTTTACAAATAGTTGGTTCATTATTCAACTAACGAACATTCATTATTAATTCCATGACTCCTTAGTTTATGCATCCATGTTACATATGAAGAATACCTGATAGACTTTTGAATGTGTGGTTTCCACCTCATTCCTTGTTCCTTGTTTGGTTGTGGGTTTAGGGAAGATCCACACAATTAACTGTCTATCCGATATTGGTTTATACATAACTAATATGAACTAAGAAGTCATAGATGGAATGAGTTAATCATACTTTACATAAGAAAATATTGGATTTTCTTGAGGAACAATATCAATAAATATCAAAGGACCAATGCAGTTAACTTTGTAAGTACCTAGTGAATACTTCAAGATTATGTACATGAGGATCCGCCAACCAGTGGAATGTATGGCCTCCGCTTCATTTCCTGTTCCGTGTTTGGTTGTGGGCTTGGGGCAGAACTAGCAAAAATCATTTTTACTTAACATTCATTATATCAGAAAATATAAGGTTTTCAGGAGAAAACATAACGTACTTTTCGATAGAACACATAATAGTTTTCTATAACAAAATGCTTATGAACTCTCCAACTTTATGTCGATACTCTTTGAAAACCTACTTGTATTCTTAGGACACTAGTAGACAGGTACACGCACCAGGTTCAAGAAGATAGAGCATATTAGCTTCGAGTCTTTACTTGTTATTTACTTTTGGTGTCAATCATGTATGATTCAAATGCAATGTAAACATATAACTATTACTACAATGGTTGTTATTTCTTTGATTACTATAATTCAATTGTTGTGATGCTACACATGACGTCCTCCACCCCCGAACGTTTCTGAGGTTCCTGTTTGGGGGTGTGACAGATTGGTATCAGAGCATTGTTTATAATGAACTTAGTATTTCAACCAGTAAAAGATATACAACAAAAAATACAATGGGGCCGGAGTGTTCTGACTAAAAGTATAGTTTTAAAATATAAGTATTTTACAAGAATTATACTAATAAGAATACATACTAAGAACAAGTATCACAATAAGAACAAGTAAGAACAAAACAAACAAAAGTATTTAGATGTTGGACACTACAGTCAAACCTAAGCATTTATGTAATCATATCTGGAATAAATATAACCTAATCAACTATATTTATTTGATATATGACCAACATGTGCTTGGGAGTGATGGTGGTGTTGCAACGAGTCTAAAACTTACCTAACTCCATATACAAAAGTATCATTAGAACAAAACATAATTATAAAATACTATAAGAGTATTTTAGGCACTATAACAAACATAAGAACTAAAAGACCTATGTTGGCAAGTCTATAGTTGCAAAGTGCATGCTTTCAGGGTTATATATAATTGGGATCTTCTAGAATCAGAATTGGTGATGTACGCTTTATTACCTGTTCCGTGTTTAGTTGTGGTTTCGGAGTAGGATCACCTATTTGAAGGTCTATTTGATCTTGGCTATACACAGCTTGCATGCACTGCTTTACTATAGGAGGACCAAGTTTGGATCATTTACAACTTCAGAAGAAATGTTATACTTAATCTTATAAGATTCTTTATACTTTCCCATTCTCACGCAATCAACCTATATAGAAATAGCCACTTCACTACAAACCACCAACAGAGGATTCAAGGAGGAATCAGAGAGGATTCATAAGGGGATTCCTAGAAGGAATCATTCGAGGAGTGAAATCTTACATCAAAAAGTGGTGGAGATCAGTGATAGAATTCGAAGCATGATCTACAATGAATAGGAAAACCATACGAAAGCCTAGAAATAACATACCATCACAGCCGAATTTATGACCATCATAACTAGAACAGAAACCCCTCCCGAGGCGCGCAAAGTGGTAGACCACCATATACGTCATACTAATAATTAACTAATTTAAATGATCTAGTGAGTCAGTAGTTACACTACTCACAATATGTGTTAGGCTTACCGCCTTTATCATATCATCTAGTCACAGTAGACCAGATTCCATAACTTCATTAAGAGGGTAGTCACTAACAAATTCATAAGTCTATGTTGTATAGACCTCTTTTATGAATTACTTCAAACATCAGAACATGAAACACTCAGAACTAAGATAAATCCGATTCAGATAACACTCGACTTGTAACCACTAAGGACATACCATTGTTTGGTCTTTTAAACCTTTTGGCAGCAAGATGCCACCGAAGAAGCCGAACAAAAACAAGAACAATGCATCACCGCCACCTCCTCAGTATGACCCGGTTGTCTTTCAGGCGGCAATATCAAACGCAGTGACAGTTGTCATGACTCAAATTAACGCAAGTGGTACCATTGGATCGGTAGTGGTACCAACAACACTAACCACAAACACACAAGGGAGTTCTCATACAAAGACTTCATTATTTGTGGACCCAAATCCTTCGATGGAAGTGGGCGCGTCATCACCCTGATGCGATGGTTCAAGAAGACTGAGTTGATTTTTGAGTTATGTGCATGCCCAGAATGGAGCAAAGTGAAGTTTGCTGCCTGCACCTTCTCTGACAGAGCCCTTACATGATGGAATAGCAATGTCAAGTAATTGACTCTTCCAATAGCAAACGCAACGGGCTGGGAAAACCTAAAAGAGATTATGTTGGAAGAGTACTGCCCAAGGGGAGATATATATTGAAATTAGAGCATGATCTGTGGAATCTCACCATGGCAGGCTTTGACATAAATGCCTACACCAATAGATTCAACAATTTAGCGGCACTATGCCCTGGGATGGTTACCCAAGAAAGAAAGCAGGTAGAGAGATACGTTTAGGGGTTACCTTCTCCAATCCAAGGAAACGTAAAAGCAGCGAAACCTCTTACATTTGACAATGCTAAATGCTTGGCTCGAACATTGGTGGACCACAGGATCCGCCAAGGCATAATGGACCCGTTCCCGAGTCAACCAAAGGAGGTGATGATATACAAAAGTCCGGGAGCTAGAAGAAGAGATGATCGACACAAGAACCCTCCAAGGGACAACAGAGGGGTGCAGCCTATGCTAGTACGACACCAACCACTCCAACACCCGGTAATCGCTATGCTGGAACCCTTCCTAAATGCAATAAGTGCAACTTCCATCATATCGGAAGGTGTCGGAAATTATATAGCAAGAACTGCCTCAGAAGGGAACACACCATTCGCTTCTGTAGGGCATCAGCGCGACCAATCTCTCAGGTCCCATTTGAGGAAGTGAGTCAGACCTGCTATGAATGTCGAAAAGCAGGACACTACATGAGAGATTGTCCACTGGCTAGAAACCCTGGTGACGAAGGAAGAGTGCTAATGATCATTGCAGGGGAGTCTACTCCAGAACCACCTGAGAACAGCGATATGTTTCCCAACCAAATTCTAACCATAATATTTTCTTCCTCGTCTAAACAAAGCACATAAGTTACATAGAACTAAATACTTTTTTCCGATAGGCTATAATGACTTGGTGTAAGTAGTAGGGACATATATAATTAAGGACCAATAGATGTAGAGTGTGTGATTCCGCCTTATTTCCTATTCCTAGTCAAGTTGTGGATATAGGGCAGAGTCACTCGGTCGACCGTCTTATCCATATTAATTATATATGACATGTAGACACCAAGGGATTATAGAGGAACCGGATGGGGATCATAATATCAAGTCTCATTCATTAGAACAATTTCTTAGTTAGTACGCTTAACCCAGTACAAAACATTCGCAGTAGTAATAACAAGGTCAACAAAGAAAACACTAGAAATGTTCATACACAGATACACTAACATAATGAAACACTCCTTCTGAACCAACTTAACAGACAATCCTACGATTTCATCCCACTTAGTCTGACTGAGTCTTTGTTATACCAAACCCACGTGTCACCGAGGAGACCTTTTGCCTTAAGCCAACTGAATAAAAAAACTCTCGTCACTCATAACGACAAACTAGATGCGAACCTCGAAATTTCAACTCACTTCAAACCCCAAAAATACTCATGCGAGGAGTATGGTATTCACCTGTAACCTTTCTTAAACACTCTCAACAGCCCCTTTTGGAAACACCACTCGCGCAACAAGTCAAGTTCAAGCACAGAGGCTAGGGATAAATACGGTTAGCCTATCGATGTTAAATGTAAACGCGAGGGTGGTATATAATTAAGATTCTACGGCCTTAGGATGTGTGTTTCCGCCCTATCTCATGTTCCTTGTCTTGTTGTGGACCTAGGGTAGAGTCACCAATCCAACCGTCTTATCAATCTTAATTATATACGACTTGTGTACAGGAGATAATGACAGATGGACAGGTATGATTCCTATCATGAACTTCAGGATGAAGGCGACTCAGAGCTACGAAAGGACATCCTACCAGTTGGATGAATGTAGGTAGGCAAGTCAATACCACACACGATTCACAAACCAAAATAGTAGACACAACAGTAATGATCTACTAAAACGCCCAACGAGGATCTGAATTAACTGAAGAACACGAGGGTTTTATAAAACCCAAGTACCCTACTGATTCTAAAGAAGCGTCTGTCCGATGAGACGCTTATGATACCCCTCAATGAGATCGAGCTAGATGAGATCTTACACTTTGTGCAAGAACCATACTCATCTTTTTCCGAGTCGGTGATTTGTAATCTATGTTTGAATTTCGGCATGAAATTCCCTTTAACAGGGGGATGATGTGACAACCCGAAACTTTTTCCATTATCTTTAACCAATTTCCGTTAATAAAATCTGAATTTTATTGGAATTTCATCCAATTCCTTGGTTTGGAAGATTATTATGTTTTATATATAATTAAAATTCTATATCCCTACTCGTCGATTCTAGCAAGAGCTCGACGAGTTCGCCGTCAACAACACATCAGACTATCTTCAACCGACTCGTCGAGATCGTCCTTGAACTCGTCGATTTCATCTTCATCCATAAGAAGGTCTTCAGTCTATGACTTGCTGAGTTCCCATTGAACTCATAAAGTCCGTCTTCATGTGGCTGGGAAATTTCCTTGAACTCGCCGAATTTGTTCACCCACTCTCCGAGTCCTATGATTTTTAGGTCCCTAGTGAAGCTAAACAACTGGGAAACCTACGTACATAACATCTAGTCCGTATATACAGAAAGGGTTTGATGAAAAATACGCCCCGACTCGTCAAGTCCCATGAACACCTCGCCGAGTCCCTCTTTGTCCAAAACCATAAAGTCGATTATAATGGGTCTTAACGCATCAGAACCATAGATCTAGCCTCTTAGGGTCCATTTTATACGTGAAGCTTCAAACTTGATGTACATGCATGGGGGCTTTGGCTCAAAAGCCATAAAAAGCGGTCTACAAGATGCAAGGGTCTCCCATGGCCATAAAGTTGGCACCTTCATGCCATGGGAACCCTCAATGGTTCCAGATCTGAAGCACAAACTCACTTCTACACCTAAACCCGAATATAACTTCACTAATGCTTAGAAAAATGTAGAAAATAGCCCCAAATCAAGATCTAAGAAACGAATAGCCAAGGTTTCAACTTTATACCTCAAATAAGCTGGAAATGTACCCAAAACTTTGGATCTTCTTGCTTCCTCTGCATCTCACAAGCTTCCTTATCCTTCTCAAACTTCAATCACACAAAAATGGCACCACAAAGCTCAAGAAACCTCAATAAATGGCTAGGGTTTCGAGTTAGGGTTTTCTCTGGGTTGGGAGGGATGATTGGGGCTGGGTTGCGGTGTTATAAAGTGTTTAGATAGGGTGCAAACCCAAATATTAGGGTTTCCTTCAGACATCCCTACTCGCCGAGTCGGTCTTCCCACTCGTCGATTAGGTCACTTAAACTCTCGATCAAAACTCGAGTCTACTCGACGAGTTGGGCCTCCAACTCGCCGAGTCCCAAAGTAAATTGCAACATTACTTGAATTTAAATATGTACCAGGAATCTGGTGTTATAAATATGGGGGTATGAAGCTCACCTTGGTGTTTTCTGTGTGATAGGAAGAAGAAGAAAAAAGAAATGTCGCACCTAGACATAAACTTGGAGAGATTCTCGAAAATGGATGGTGTTTTAAGAAGCTACACACAAAAAAGGTGTGTAAATGTGATAATCTTAACGTCTTGATGTATGAAATCACTTGAGTTATATAAGAACTTACCTAGATTCTTAGGACCACTTGAAGATGCAACTTTTCTTTGAAGGTGGTTTTAAAAAAATTTGAGAGAAGAAGGGAGAGTTTGGAGGGTAGAATGGCTTGCAACTGAATTTTGGTGAGTGAGTATGTCGTGGCCGAGAATAAGAGGATGGGGGAGTTGACTTTGTTGATGGTTGATGGGATACATGAATAGAAGTTTGGTGGTTAAAAGGCCTTGATATTTGAGGGGTAAAAGTGAGGTGGCAAGGGTTTTCTCATTTCTTTTTCTCTCCTTTTTATTATTATTTATTCAATCCTTAGCCGAAATTAAGTGGGTTTGCGGTTTTTGATGTGTGTATGGGTCTTTGGGTTTTATTTGATCCAATAGAAGGGTTTTCGGCCCAATGGAAGTCCCAAAAGACGTTTTCAGGTAAATAAGGCCCAAGGAGAAGTTTTTCGGCCGAATAAGGCTCAAGGAGAGGTTTTTGGCCCAATAAGGCCCAAGGAGAGGTTTTCGACCATAGATGGTGTTGGGCCGAGAATTCTTGGACCAATGCCCAAAATTGATTGGGCCTAGCTGTTGGATCGAGTTTTTGGGCTTTCATGAGGCTATTTTGACTTGAATTACAATGTATGCATGTATGAATTCAAATAGCATCATAGTTTGATTTTTTTTTTAATAAGATGCAACAAGGTTACATAGAGGAATTTGTTGTGAACAAGCTTTACATCTTAAACCCTAAATTGCTAGTTCTGACATCATCCCTCCGTTAGAGGGAATTTTGTCCCCAAATTCATTCGATAGTAGTCCTCAAGAGCTAGGGAAAGATGTGGGTACTTCTGTATCATCTGGCCTTTGCGTTCCCATGTAGGTTGCACCTGATCCCACATACGCTTGGAAGGATAACTAAACACTCTTTATAAGGGGTGTGGATATCTTCCCTAACACAATGCGTTTTAAAGTTGTGAGGGCAACAGATCCCATAAGAACTCTACAGTTAAGTGTTCCCGGGCGAGAGCAATTCAGGGATGAGTCACCCCCTATGAAGTTTTCGTGTTGGGACCCAAAGCAGACAATATTATGATATGTGTCAGAGAGGGATGTTACAAAATAGTATTGAAGTTGGGGTACGGATCGATGTGTTCGACACGGATGTCGAACCCTATAATGGGGGGTGAAGGTGGGTTGCACCCGATCCCACATCGGCTTAAAAGGAGAACTAAACACTCTTTAAAATGGGTGTGGATACCTTCCTTGTCACAAAGCGTTTTAAATCCATGAGGGCAGTAGATCCCATAAGAACTTTGTAGTTAAGCATGCTGGGGCGGGAGTAGTGCCGAGATGGGTGACCCTTGGGAAGTCCTCATCCTGAGTGGCCCAAAGCGGACAATATTGTGATACGTGCTAAAGGGGGATGTAACATACTCCCTGCGTACCGAGGACCAGGCTGGCTATAAATCTGTAACATCCCAAAATACGGGCCAAAAATTTCATTTTTAATTAGGTGATTTGCAAAATGTTTGTAACAAAATATCATTTGACCATATCATTTAATAAAACATGTCTCGTGTCTATAAACCAAAACGTAAATCATAATAATATCATATTACAAATCCCAGAATGTCTCATAGTGCGGAAAAACAAGAGCGTGTGTGTGATATGCCACTACCGCGCCAGCTCCTTCCCCTTAGCTGAAGAGGTACCTGAAACAACAACTAAAAACTGTAAGCACGAAGCTTAGTGAGTTCCCCCACCGTACCACATAACATACATATATTTTCAGGCATATATGGGTGCCCGACCTACCCCTTCGGTCCTCTCGAACGGATACTAACTAGCATATCTAGGTGTTGGTCTCCCCTTCGGTCCTCTCGACCGGATACTGACTAGCATATCTGGGTGTTGGTCTCCCCTTCAGTTCTCTCAACCGGATACTGACTAGCATATCTGGGTGCTGGTATCCCCTTCAGTCCTCTCGACTGGATGCTGGGGACTATTTCACCCCTACCACTACCACATAACACGTATCACATAATCTATTTAGCATGGCTGGGCATGACTGCCCCTTCAGCCCTATCGACCGGTAACCTGGGGACTATCTCCCTTACTATCACTAGCACATAGCATCATATCATATAAACATATAAACATAACACAGGTAGTAGCAACCCTAAATGAATATCACAGAGGCGATCATCTAATCATACAATTCCTACTAGTGGGTCGGCATTGTGGCCTTAGACCCACTACTACTAGAAGGTAACTCACCTCGAAGTAGCTGCTGAAAGTCTGCTTATTGAGCGCCTGACTGTTGAACTGGTAACCCTCCAGCTGAATGGAAGCCTCTTCCAATGTAGATTCCGGATCTACCTCTCCTCCTTGCACACCACAACCTATTTCTTCTTCTTCTAAGCTCCAAATCTTCTTCACAAGGCCAAAATCACTCTCAAGATCAAAATGGGGGCTAGGGTTTTGCTCTTCAGCTCTCTGGAAGTGTTAGGGACAAAGGAGGCCAAGTTAGAGCGTTTAAATAGGGTGCAAACACCTGGATTAGGATTTTTGCCCAAACAGGGTCTACTCGCCGAGTCCAAAGTTCAGTCCCTGCGTCTTATCCCACTCATACTCGGTGAGTAGGTCTATCAACTCGTCGAGTCCAAGACAAAAATGCATTAATTTGAAAACGTTAATTACAAGGAGTACGTACCGGGAATTGGGTGCTACAAATCTCCCCCACTTATCTTAGACTTCATCCTCGAAGTCTGTTGCTCGATCCTGAAATAGCTCAAGGTAGTGCTCCATCATTTCTTCCATCGGCTCCCAAGTCCACTCCGATCCCTTCCAGTGCTGCCATTGCACCTTCACGAGTTCCACCCTTTTGTTCTTCATATCCTTCGACTTCCTGTCGAGGATTGCCACAGGCCGCTCGATGTAATTCAAGTTGTCATCGATCTGAATATCCTCCAAAGGCACCACTGCCGAATCGTCCACCAAACACTTCCGCAACTGAGAGACGTGGAAAGTGATGTGGATCTGGCTGAGATCGGCTGGTAGATCCAACCTATACGCCACCTTGCCCACCCGGGATACAACCCTGAATGGCCCGATGTACCTTAGGCCTAACTTTCCCAGCTTTCTGAATCGGATGAAGCCTTTCCATGGCAACACTTTCAGAAGAACCATATCCCCGACTTGGAATTCCAAGTCTGAACGGCACTTGTCGGCGTAAATTTTCTGCCGAATCTGAGCAGTCTGAAGCCTGCTCCGGACCAGCTGAATCTCCTCTGTCGTCTGGAGCACCACTTCAGTACTTCCCATGACTCTCTGGCCAACCTCTCCCCAACATATCGGGGTCCTGCATCTTCGACCGTACAACATCTCGAAGGGAGGACGGTCAATACTCGCGTGGTAGCTATTGTTGTATGAGAAATCAACTAAAGGAAGATAGGTATCCCAACTACCCCCAAAATCTAGCACACATGCCTACAACATATCCTCAAGGGTCTGGATGGTCCGCTCACTCTGACCATCCGTCTGCGGGTGAAAGGCAGTGCTAAAATGCAGATGAGTGTCCAGCTCATCATGAAACTTCTTCCAAAACCTAGAAGTAGAACGCAAATCTCTATCTGAAATCACTGATACCGGTACCCCGTGCCGCGCCACTATCTCCCTGATATAAATGTTGGCCAACTTCTCGGCAGAGATGCTCTCCTGAATCGGGATGAAATTGGCACTCTTGGTCAACCGATCAATGATGACCCATATAGAATCCACTCCTCGCGCGTTCCTGTGAAGCTTCATGATAAAATCCATCGTAATATCTTCCCATTTCCACAACGGGATATCCAACAGCTGCATCTTGTCGTGCGGTCTCTAATGCTTGGCCTTGACCTTCCAGCAGGTCAAGCACCGCTCGACGTACCAAGCCACATTCCGCTTCATTCAGGGCCACCAATAGTCCAGACGAAGATCCCTATACATCTTCGTCGCCCTGGGATGAATGGAGAATCGGGATGGTTGCGCCTCCTCCATCAAGATCTGGTGCATGCCTCTGAGGTATGGCACCCATACCCTACGGTGTAATGTCAATAATCCCCTACTGTCATAGTCGAAGGAGGAAACCTGACCCACTATGTGCTCACTCTTCCGATGTTCCTCCTTCCGGGCCTCCTGTTGGGCCTCCTGAATCCGCTCCAAAAGCGAACTCAACACTGTCATCCACATGCAAATATCCCTGATCGGCGCCGCCTTGTGGCTAAGCGCATCGGCCACCACATTGACCTTTCCCGGGTGGTAAAGGATCACACAATCATAATCCTTCACCACATCAAGCCACCGACGCTGCCTCATGTTCAAATTCGGCTAATCCATGAGGTAACTCAAACTCTTGTGGTCCGTGTAAATGGTACACCGAACCCCATAAAGGAAATGTTGCTAAATCTTGAGGGCGAAGACCACCGCCCCCAACTCTAAATCTTGCGTTGGGTAGTTCGCCTCGTGAGGCTTCAACTGCCTCGAAGCGTAGGCAATGATGTGCCATCTCTGCATCAGTACTGCGCCCAACCCCGAAATGGATGCGTCACAATATACCACAAAATCCTCCACGCCCTCTGGCAGGGCTAAAATTGGCGCATCGCATAATCTCTGTCTCAGAACCTCGAATGCTTCCTATTGCTCAGGCCCCCATCGAAAGACTATTCTTAGTCAACCGTGTCAGGGGTACGACTATCTTGGAGAAGTCCTGAATGAATCTCTGAAAGTAGCTCGCTAAACCCAGGAAACTCTGAATCTCAGATGGAGACTTCGGAACCTCCCATCTCCTCACGGCCTCTATCTTGGCCGGGTCAACCAGTATACTGTTCTGGTTGACAAGGTGCCCCAGGAATTGCACCTCGCACAACCAAAACTCGCACTTGGAACTTGGCGCACAAGCTCTCCCTCCTTAGGGTTTCCAAAACCTCTCTCAGATGCTCCTCATGCTCCTCCCGTGTCTTGGAATAAACCAAGATGTCATAAATGAATACTAACATAGACTGATCCAGCATCGGTCTACACACGCGGTTCATGAGGTCCATGAACGCGGCAGGAGCATTGGTGAGCCCGAACAGCATCACCACGAACTCATAATGGCCATAACGCGTCCGAAACGCAGTCTTCTGCATATCCTCCTCTCTGACCCTCATCTGATGATAACCTGAATGCAAATCGATCTTGGAGAACCAAGATGCTCCCTCCAACTGATCAAAGAGGTCATCAATCCTCGGGTGTGGGTAACGGTTCTTCACCGTTACCTTGTTCAGCTCTCGATAATCTATACACATCCGATGCGACCCGTCCTTCTTCTTCACAAACAGAATCGGGGCTCCCCAGGGTGAACTGCTTGGTCTAATGAATCCCATGTCTAACAGCTCCTGCAGCTGCGCAGATAACTCTTGCATCTCGGGAGGACCCAACCGGTACGGTGCCTTGGCTATCGAAGCCGCACCAGGGATTAGGTCGATCCTGAACTCTACCTGACACTCTGGAGGTATCCCAGGAAGCTCCTCTGGGAACACAACTGCATAGTCCCGCACCATCGGGACCTCGCTCACCATCGCCTTACCCACCTCCCGGGTATCCATAACATACGCGACATATCCCGCGCAACCCTACTGAAGGTAGCGCCTAGCTCTCGCTGCTGAACATACTGTGGGTCCATGCTGTGGCCTCTCGCCGTGGATCACCAGCTCTCCCCCACCTAGGGTCCTGATCCGCACTTGCTGCTGTGCACAATCTATCACCGCCCCATTAGGATTCAACCAATCCATGCCTATAATCACCTTGTTCCCACGCAACGGAATGGGAACCAAATCCACCAAGTAGCGCTCCTCGAATAACCTCAGGACACAATCTCTGAACACCGCTGATGCCCGCACCGATCGATCATCGGCAATCTCTACCTCTAAAGAGTAATCTAACATACCTGAAGACTCAGTAAACTTCTTGCTAAGCGCAAGAGAAACAAACGATCAGGTGGCACCCGATTCAAACAACACCTGAACAGGGATACCGTTCACATGGAACGATCCTAACGCATATACACAGAGCACATATCAATAACGTAATATCATATAAATAACATAGAGGGAAAGAATCATACCCGTCACCACATCGGGTACGGCGCGTGCCTCCTTGGTAGACAATTGAAATGCCCGGCTCCTCACCAATGGAGCCTCTGCCTTGCCTTGTCGGCCATCAGTGATCCGCAGGGTCGCTGGAGCTGGCGCCTTTACTGGCGCTGACGCTGATGTCAACTAGGGGCAAATGGCCTTCTTGTGGCCCCTCTGGTTGCAATGGAAACATATCAACTCAAACGTCTGTATCACAGGTGCAGGGGCGGTACAATCCCTGCTGATGTGCCCTGACTTGCCGCACTTATAGCAGCCTGGCGATCCCAACTTGCACGCTTCCTCGTGCGCCTTGCCTCATTTCCTGCAGCGGCCCCGCCCCTGTTGGCCTTTCGGCCCCGCATCTGGTCCCTTGGGCTTCTTCCCCGAAGCCCCCATAACATGCCCCTCTACCGCCTTCCTCTTCTGGATATGCTCCAGATCTATCTCCCTCTCCCTTGCCCTGGCAATCATAGAGTCCAAGGTAGGGCAAGCTGAAAAACTGACATGCTCCCAAATATCAGCTCGTAACATGTCATGATAGCAGGTCCTCTTTATATCCACATCACCCGCGTACTGGGGCACCAACAACGCCCTCTCCCGGAACATGGCGGTGATCTCCGCCACAGTCTCCATCGTCTGCCTCATATCTAAAAACTCCCTGGCCAGCTGTTGAAGCTCGATAGCTGGTGCAAACTCTGCCTTGAACCTGGTCACAAAGTCCGACCAGGTCATAGCCTCGACATCCGAGGCTCGCAACGAGTCACCAACGGACTCCCACCAATCCCTAGCTCGATCTCGTAAACACCTTGCTGCAAACCTCACCTTCGACCCCTCAGGGCAGAAGCTAGTCAACTGTGCAGACTCAATGTCTGCAATCCATTGCCTGGCAGCTATGGGGTCCTTCACCCCATGAAAATCCAGCGCACCACTGCCCCTGAAGTCCTTAAAGGACAGTGTGCGAGATCCCGACCAGCCAGATGCCATGTTGCTCCTGAACGCCCTGAGGTGATCCTCCATCAACTCAACTATCCCCTCGTTGATCGACCTGAAGATGATGGGGGTCGACTTAAGTATGCCTCTGGTGATCTCTGACGCGATGAACTCGTGTAGCATCTCATCTACTGGCTTGGAACCTGATCCCGAACCTGATCCCTCTCATGAACTGCCAACTGTCAGCCTCGATCGTAGTACCACCATTCTACAATACATAAATAACACCCGCTAGTGATACTAATATCCCTTGAGGGATCACACCCACAATAAGTTCCTCAGTCTTGTCTCGGCCTTCCTTAGTTCGGGTATGGATCCTCTGCTTTCAGTAGTATGGGCCCATACTACCTTCCACATCGATCCGTACCTTTTTCAAGGGCTGCCTCGACTCCACCAGTTCACTTTCACTACTACTGATCACTGGTATACTCATCCTAGGCTTGCTATAGGGAAATCTCTGACTCCATCCTACCCGGTCCTCAGTTGCTGAAGGCTTCCTTGTAATGCCAATTGGCTATTACATGATTACCATCACATGTGATGAGGCTCAGATAATCCTTCGAGTAACAGACTCACTCCTACAGCGGTTAGACTCAAACAAGAGCTGCGCAATAGGGTCAAATCCAGCACTCTAAGATTATTCAACCCTGTTCACATGTGACGTGACGTATTCACCTAATGGCTAACTCCCATTACTCAGAGTCCACAAAGCACAAAGCAAGTAGCATTCAGACAGAAGGGAACAATCTCAATCAAATCCGTTCTCATAGGGAGAAACTGCACTAGCATACGATGCTAAACTCATACTATCAAGCATAACCTAAACAGGTGATCCTACTGCTGTCTACTCAATACTAGCATGTAATTCATATAAGTTGTAACACATAAAGCAGGCACATAAGGAATCACTCCTAGATCCTTAGTCCTATTCTAGCATGTTGTTCTACTGAAACTGATAAACATAACATAAACTTGTATGGGTACTTTGGGGAATACTTACTTGAGCTCAGCCAGTCGCACACATCACACACTTTGTGCTTTCTCAAAACTCTTTACTTAACTTTGGGAAAAAAAATTCTTTTTCAAAATCTTTTAATCCCTCGATTTGAGTTCAGACACCCTCGAAGGTGTGTCCGAATCCCTCAAATCAGGGCTCTGATACCAACTTGTAACATCCCAAAATACGAGCCAAAAATTTCATTTTTAATTAGGTGATTTGCAAAACGTTTGTAACAAAATATCATTCGACCATATCATTTAATAAAACATGTCTCGTGTCTATAAACCAAAACATAAATCATAATAATATCAAAGTACAAATCCCAGAATGTCTCATAGTGCGGAAAAACAAGAGCGTGTGTGATATGTCGCGATCGCGCCAGCTCCTTCCCCCTGGCTGAAGAGGTACTTGAAACAACAACTAAAAACCGTAAGCACAAAGCTTAGTGAGTTTCCCCACCGTACCGCGTACCAAATAACCACATAACATACATATAATGTCAAAATGGTCCTACCCTCCGGTGTTTCATGTCCGGCTAATGTATGTACATAGTGGTTGAAAAATATTTCTTAACACTTATAAAACAATATCGCTCATAAATAGTCGTGATAAAAATTAGACTAAAATCTAGTGATAATAATACTAGGTTTCGTCGAAGGTAAATAGAATTGTTAGAAGCAAAGCTCATATATATGAAGTATTTAACATAAATTACATGCTATGTGTGCATATTATCTGTATTCTTTGATATCTATGCTGGATGAACGATTTATAAAAATTTTAAATGATTTAAATTGTATATGTGTTTTATATCTACGAAAATATTAAGTAAAGAATGGATAGATGAAATAGTTGATGTGTGATAAAATGATGAGAGGCCTCGATGTTGACGATGATCCAATCATCTAGAGGATTATAGATGACAACCACTGACTATTCTAGACAATCTAGTGAAACGCTGGCTGGCTCGCAACCTGTAGGTATTTGTGAACAATGTGTTCACCGGTGTACTCCATCCCCTTAATGGTTGCCTTATTGACATATATTTATGAGGAATCCCCTAAACAGTATTGTCATCCCGATGATGATCCTTTGGCTTGGTCCCTTACTTAAACGCTTTAGGGACATGAAGTGAGAATAACGGGATCGGGTTCATTGATGGGATGAAATTCATAAACTTAATTATTGTGGGTTGAAAACTCTATGTGCTCACCAGGCTCCCAAGCCTAACCCACTTAGTTTCTTGTATACACATTGTGGCAGAAGAGCATATATGTGATGATCTAATGAAGGATTATGAATTATAGGCCAATAGAAATAAATAGATGTTGTAAGGCCTCTATTGTTTCTGTTTATGCTTTTCATATGTATTGAAAATGACATCCCGAGGTTTTTAATATAAGGAAAAATACATTTCTTCGGAAATGCTTTGATAAATTCTTTATCATACTTTTGGGAACAAATTTAGCAACATATTTTTTTAAAAAGATACCCTGGTTTTCAAATAAAGTATACATAAATTGATCTTTTCTATCCGTGTAATTGAGAATGTCACAGTGGAAGAGGGGGGTTTGTAGGCATTCTAGCAGGAGAATTGGTGGAGGGTGGGTGGATTGATGGGTCCCATTAAATTAACCATATTATTAAATCAGAAAACAAAAATAGTGACATTAGATTAAAAAGGGTATAACAATAATTTTATCTTTGTTAGAGATCAAATGTGCAACAAAATTACATTTTAAGTGTCGTTTGAGTTAAAAATAAAAAGTTAGAGACCAAAAAATTAGCTCAAACCATAGGGACTATTCAAATAATTTACTCTTTAATTTATTGTGATTGCTTAATAAAAAAAATGTATATGTGTTTTAGTTTGGATTCTTTGGTACCTATAATTGAGTTTACATGATATGAATTACCAATCTGGTTATGTATGCCTGAATCATAATTGTTCATCACCGTTAACAATTGTGATTGTTGAGTTTACATGATATGAATGACCAATCTAATTATATAGGCTTGAATAATAATTGTTCATGACCATTAACAATTATGATTAGTGATTGATAAGATCCTAATGTTAGGTTATAAAGTAATGAACTTAAACATGTGTGATTTGCATTAGACAACAATTTTGTGCATCAATTGATTATCATGACCATTTAAAATGAACTATTAGATTAATTGCTACATAATATGAACTTAAAGAATGATTTAGGGTATGCTAGTTTACATGAACACTATGACTAAATGTCCATATATCATGAGGATTAGCGAACGAACCCATAAATCTAATCAACTGAGGAATTAGTGAACAATGACCAATATACATTACAATTTGTATGAATCAACCATAATTGAAGGGATAATTAAGTCTAAGTGGAAGTACTTGTTATCATTCTTTTTTTAACAAATTTTGGTCTCTGGTAGTTTGTTTCAAAATTCTGTTTTCTTTTGTTTGCATTTGTAAAGCCAATTTCCTATTCTTTTTACTCATTTTTGATTGACTAGTAGTTAAATATTCTTAATTGATTGATTCCCGATCCCCAAGTGTTCGACAACCTGTACTTACCACCCTGCCTGTACTACTATAGGATTAGGTTAGCTGTGTGATAGTCACTAGTTGTGGTAATTCCTTTTATAAATTTAAAACCTTATTAAATTACATCGATGTTTTGTATTGATCTAAACACATCAATTTGACACCCTTACCACACATGAACACCACTTAAAAAGAAGAGTAAACATGTTGTGGTGTGGCTTCGGCTACAATCCATCACATAAGAAAGAGAGGAATATTTTTTCTTTCTCTATCTTCTTCGCCTTTCTATCACTTTTTTCTCTCGTTCTTTGCGCATAAACACCATTTTAAACAAGTTGGTAGTTTTAGACTTGCACAAAAAGACAGGTTTCTGACCGGAATAAAAAAAAAAGACCGAGACCGTAGACCGATCCTAAAAAAGACCGTCACGGACCGATCCGAAAAAGACCAGACCGTTCCAAAATTGGCCCTAAAAAAGACCGGAACGGTCTGAGACCAAATGAGACCAATCCAAAAAAAAAAAGACCAAAACCAAACTTTATAAATATATAATTTTTGTGTTAATTATACAATTTTTAATCACAAACTATCTAATTTATTTCGTTTTTTCTTTTAGTAAGGTTAAATATCATTTTAATGATTCTTAATTTATCATTTTGGTGATAATCTCATATTTGTTAATGGAAAAAACTCGAAACCAAAATAAAAGAATCAAAAGATACCGAAACCGAACAAAAAAAACGTAAATCGAATCGAGAAAAACCGCACGTAAGGACCAAGAGACGAGACCGAAAGGACCGGTCCTAAAAAAGATGGGATCGGAAAAAGACTGAAAGAAGCCGGTCCAAAAAATGACTGGACCGTTCCGAAACCGACCTCAAAAATACCGAAACGTTTCAAGACCAACCCAAGACGGTCACGGACTGCCAATGTGCAGCTCTAGGTAGTGATAGTATGAAATTGTTTTGTGATGCCGGCCACATTTATACTTGATGGCCTAAATGAAGAGCGACAATTTTTGTTTTTTGAGGTCAAAATCCATATTCTCTTGCGATCCAAACAACACGTAACATCTCGAATCACTACAAGAAATTTTTGATTTAACTATGGAAAAATTCCGTAGCAAAATGATGTAATTGCGTAGCTAAACCTAAATAACTACGGAAGTTGCTATGGAATTTGCCAATGAGATTCCATAGTAAGATTTCTTGTAGCAAAATGTTTAACTACAAAATTATAGTTCCGTAGCAATTTTGCTATGGCCGTTGCTAGGACGTCTATCCGTAGCATTTCAACTACAACACGCTTCCATCAAAATTCCGTAACAATGAGTTCCGTAGCAAATTCCGTAGCCATTTGGTCCGTAGCAAATTCCGTAGCCATTTGGTCCGTAGCAAATTCCGTAGCCATTTGGTCCATAGCAAATTCCATAGCTAATTGTTCCGTAGAAAATTCCATAGCCATTTGGTCCATAGCAAATTCCGTAACTAATTGTTCCGTAGCAAATTTTGTAGCCATTCTTTCCGAAACAAATTCCGTACCATTCATTCCGTAGCAAATTCCGTAACAACTTTTTTGTAGTCAGTTCCATAACAATCGTTCAATACCATTTTTTCTATAAAATTCGGTTATTCAATTTGACTTATTATATCAATTTACAAAAATACAATTAATATAAAACCAAAAATAACAAAGTATTTCTATAGAAACTAAAAGAAATATCCAATACATCAAAAGATACATATTTCAAAATCAAAAGTCACTACAAATTTAACGTAAAACATTATCGGATACATAATATTCTATCATTGTTTAATAAAAGTTTTGACTTGTTCACTCAATGTGTAAATGACATTCATTGCTTGTGCAAGTTGTTGTTCAAACTTTGCTTGAACATCCACATTTTTCTGCTGAAACTCTGAGCATCCTCATATTTTTGCTGAACATCCTCATATTTTTGTTGAATATCCTCATATTGTTCGCGTTGTGTGTCAACTAACTTCTTCAAATTCTCAATCTCGACTTTTGTCTCGGCATTATTATCCTCGTATTGTTCGCGATGCATTTCAGAAGATCCTTTACTAAAAATATCAATCAAATGAATATCTAAAATTTTTAAAGCACACAACAAAGAAAATGAATATTATTTTTTAACTTTTAATGCTTTTGTTATTCGATCAATCTTGTAAATTTGCATACCTTTGCAAGATTCCCTAAAGATGCTATTGGGAGGAAATATGCAGGATTGAGAGGCGTAGTGAGATCAAAGATGCTGCATATCACATTAAAACACATATGCAGGATAGAGAGGTGTAGTGAGATCAAAGATGCTACATATCACATTAAAACACAGGGGAAAAAAATTAATTAAATTTAAAAAAAAAAAAAAAAAAAAAAAAAAAAAAAAAAAAACTTGGTATTAAGTGGATAACAGAAAAAATCCATTAGTCACCTTCCAGCACTTCCAATGAAGTACATGCGCCATTGTTTTGGATCATCATCAAAAGATTTCCAAATCTTTCACCTGTGAAAGGCAAATCCATCATGGTTAATGCACAAATTTGGTGTTTTTGTATCCATTTATGAGATTTTGAAGAAAACCTACCAATGAAAAAACGTCCAATGGCACCAATTCCATCTTTTGACATCCATCTACATGTTTTTAGTAAATATGTTAAAGTTATATAATCATATCTTTAACCCTAAAAAGAAATTCTTGCAATTATACTATTATAGTAGTATTAAGTTATATAGAAAATTACCTGATGGCAGCAGCAGAAGCTGCAGCTGTGGTTCCAGAAGAATAGTCTAAACCAACTGCCTGTATTATATAAATTCACAGAATTTTATAAAAAAAACGATAATCAAAGAACATTATAATCTATAATTCTATATTCTATCCTTTACAAAATCTATGATTCAGCCTTAAGTACTAGACAATGACATAAAACAAAAAGATCATGATAATTACAAAAGAATAAAAAGAGATGACTGAAATGAAATCAAAGGGAATAAGAAGTAGAGGAAATTAGATTAGGGAATAAAAATGTTTGTTTGCTAAGAAAAAGAAAGAAAGAAATAAGAATTAGAAAAAAGGTAGCAACTTAGATTGATACCCAATCAGAAGTACTGGCTTGAGTTAGATTGACATGCCTTTATAAGACTTGAAGTGATCAATGTGTGACAAATCCATCCAGTGACATTGGTTGGAAACTGTAACAACATGTATTCCAAGTAATCATATGAAACAAATCCTGATTTTGAAAAAAAAACAATTAGAGAAGAAAAATATTAGAGATACCATATGAGGTGAAAATGAAAAAGGAACAAACCAGGGAAGCCAACAGGAAGAACAAAATCTTTAACTATATCAAGAAGCCATGGCAATTCTTTTGAAGAATATCCATTAGATTTGGTGTCATCTTCAAGAAATGTTGTTAGGTGAAACTTGTTATCCAGTATATACCTGACAAAAGGAATTTGAACAACATATTAGGTTGGAATCTACAATGTAGAGTGATTGTTTTACCCTTTTCTCAGCGTCAAGCTAGGACGATGTTGAATTAGGGTCTCAAAAGCTCATAAGAGCTCAGAGGAAGAGACTTCAAAGAAAGAAACTCAAAGAAGATGCTTCCCACCTCATGCAGATTATCGGACCGGAATTGCCTCCTACAGGGGATGATCAAATTGATGATGAAGTTAATAATGTTCACGAACAGTCGGAAGGTGTTCGACGAATTGTCACAGAGGGATTGGAGAGGGGAAATAATCGTAAGACCTCTGAATCCCTGTGCAGCTTCATCCAATTCTTTGCGGATTTAACGTGCTAAAGAGAAAAATCGAGAAACATAAACAAATGAGGAATGAAGAGAGAAGAATGTTACCTGGTAGGGATGAAGACGATCGAGAAAAATCGACCGGTTAACGGAGCAGCAGTGAACAAACAAAGCAAGTCAAACGATGATGAAGACGATCGAGATAAACCGTTTGTGGAATGAGGAATGAGATCGGCGATTGAAAATATGAGTAAATTACAGTTATGGTCCCTGTGGTTATCCAATACAAAACGAAAGGCATCGATTTCCCTCACGCACCTTTCGAAAAAATCAATGGAGTTGACCCAGTCGATTCCAAAGGCGGGTCTATTTCGGTGCTTCTCGCCGCAATTGGAATCCAGGTGTCCGGTGCATCAAGGAATGTGCGAAGTGGAGGTGAATTTTTGTTTAGTGGAAGCGAATGTGGTGGCGCCGCTGGTGTCGCTGTTGGGGGATTCCGATTCCGATGTTTGTGAAGCGTCTTGGGATGTGTTGTTGACTTTAATTGAAGCTGAAAGGTTAGCGTTTGGGTGTAAAGTACTGGGCGAAGCTAATGCGATACCTCAAATTATAAAAATGCTAAATAGCAACAATTCGAATTTGCAAGAAAAGGTATTTAATGAGTTAGAGAGGGTTTTTATGTTGTGAGCAACGATGACGACGTGGCTAAGCAACGGCAGCAGTGGCAGCAGGTTGAGAGAGAGGAAGAGATGAGATTTTTGTCCGGCGATGGATTTGAACGTAGCAAAAATACTTCTAATTTGGGAGGAAGTAAATTGGGGTTACTGGATTTACTAATTTGCCCCTAATGAAACGTTATTGAAACAAGCTGAAACATTATTGAAACAAATTTTATGCGGCAATTCCTTTGATAATTCTTTTTTAACTAAAAATCAAAATAAATCTTTTTAATTCTTTTTTTTTATAATGTAGAAATTATGTTATAACTAAATTTTCAAAACAATTAAAAATAATATTTTATTTTTGTTGTTGAGTTTTCAAAAATAATTTTGTATTTTTAATATATATTTTTAAATAATTTTCTATATTTTGCTACGGAAACATATTTCGTAACTACTTGACTACGGAATTTTCCGTAACCAAATATCTATGGATTTTGATTTCGTAGCTATTTTGCAAATTCATCATTTTGTAACAAATTCCATAATAGATTAGCTACAAAATTTTATTTTGTAGCAAATTTTCCTAGTAAAATAGCTACGGATCCTAATTTCATAGCTAACTAGCTACGGATTTTTATTTTTTAGCTAGCCAATTATGTAGCCAACTAGCTACATACATGGATTTTGTAACAAGTTTCATAGAGAACTAGCTACGGATTTTAATTCCGTAGCAATTATTCAAGATTTAGCTACGGAATGCAATTCCGTAGCCATTTTCGTAGCAAATTAGTTACAACAAACCATTTTGTAACATATTTCGTAGTAAAAGAACTATGAATTTAGACTCCGTAACAACTTTATGTAGCTATTTAATATTTAGCTACATAATGCAAATCCGTAACCATTTATGTAGCAAAATAGCAACGACAAGTCGTTCCGTAGCATATTCCGTAGTAAAATAGCAACAGATTTTGTTTGCATAGTAACTTTCCGTAGCTATTTAGGATTTTTCTTGTAGTGAATACGTCTAAAAATGATGAAGCAAATCAAAATAAAATTAAAGTTAGGCTTCAAAATAATAATCTTTAAAAATTAAATTTTAAAAAGATTAATCTAATGTTTTATTCGGGTTCTTTAGATAATTAACAGGAATTAGAGGAAAAAAAATAACCGAACCCAAACCGAATATTATTATCCTTGTGCGGTTACCCGGAACCAAATTAATTACCCGAAAACTCATAACGCGAACCAAATAACTCTAACTCAAAACCGGTGATACCAAACCGAGGCAGGGGTCGAAGAGATGATGACTTCACTTCATATGTCCAAATTAAATCGAAAATGGCCACATTTGAGAGTGGATGATCATTTAGGGAAAAAGATCTTAAACATTTTTTAAATACCTATATTTTAGGAAGATATATGATTAATTTTGTTATTATCTCTAGATTTTTAATCATATTAATTATATATACAATTGAAAGAGAATGAACAGCAAAGTTCTGTTCCAACCGATATTGACAGGTTGTATGATATATAATAGTTTTTTTTTTGTAATGTGTTTTGATATTTTGATCAATTACTTTTCCATTGTTCTCAACATGTTAATTAACATGTCTTAGTTTTTGAAAATGGAGGTGGAATTCAACCACGCAACTTTCAGAGTTTTAGTTATAGGGTTTTGAGATAAAAATAAATTAGCAATAACATGTAACACTTCATCAACCTAATTATCAAAGCTTCACTCATAGCTATTTAAGGAAAAAATGTTACATAACATGATTCCAACCCCACTTAATTTGGTCCAAATTCGCACAAAAAAAAAAAAAAAAAAAAAAAAAAATCTTCCAAAAAGTTGTTTCTAAGCTTCTTCAATTCATTACATGAACCCTCAAACTTCGACAATATCAAAAAAATATTACATGGAATTTAAACACTTCGATCTCACTTACTTATATCTAACGTGAACTGTAAAAAAAGATTCTGAGAAGAAGTTATAACTGAATCACGCCACAAAGCTTTTTATAGTAAATAATCCAATGACCCTGGAAACATCCTCCATGTCCTGGTGAGTTTAGCTAGCATGATCCAGGAGGGTTTTGGTGGCCAACTCCGGGGCTTGGTCCTGTACATGTTGGCCTATAAGCTCGTGTTTCATACTTCTTGTAACGATTGAACTTAAGCCCCTGTACAGATGGTGGCTTGGGCATAGGTGGTGAATACGTCGGCATGGCTGGAGGAAGGATATTTCGCATTCTTGACGCTTCTAATGAATATATATCATGAGATACGATCAAAACAAGCATCCAAAGACTTAGCAACGTCATGGTGGATGAAGCCTATAAGCTCTTAAAACAAGGTATATATGCAACACTCACTTGGAAATGAAAATATGAAATCTTAGTCTCTCATACGATTTTATTTATATGCAATTTGAAAGTTTGCGAACATGGTTTTAATTAATTATTCGAAGTTCTCAACTATATACTTATACTGATTTTATATTTATAATGATGGTTTTGAAGTAAATATTCCTTCCCTAATAGAGTACCACATGCTGATCTTTGTACGCATTTATAGTCCCATTATGACTTATTTGTATTAAAAAAAAATCCTAAACGTATGTACATATAAGCCTACTGATAATCCAACCCATATGCTTAATGACACGTACTAAAATAACCATATTATATAACTTTCCGCGATCGTTAATACTTTCATATTTTATTTCCGAAGCTCCAAATATGTTTTGAAAAACGCTCAAAATTTAATTCAGAGAATTCAAAGGATATTTCTTAAGTAAATTTATGATTTTAAGTTATGACGTCACGGTATTAAGTTTTAAGGAGTAGTTTTAAAAAAGTAATCCACATCATTACATCAACTAGCGACCATTGTGTTATAGTTTAGGATCCAGGATTTTAATGGAATTTGATGATAATGATAATAATTTTTAAGATGGAAAAAAGCTAAAGGAGGATTATATTTTAAACCAGAAAATATAAAAATACATGATGGGAAAAAAGTACTTATGAATCATGGGAATAGCTTCCATATTTGGGATGGACTACATTTCTTGACTCGCTCCAAAGAAGGACTCAACCGCACACTAAAATTCTTAAATACTATTTAAGAAAAAGAAAGTTGGTAACTGATTTGACATCAAGCGGAATGGTTTGCTTTTCATTTTGAAGATTTGGAGGTCACAAAAGAGCCAATCATTTTCAAGAGTAAGGTAATAAGGTTGTTACTATTTTTTTTCCATAAACTCTTATAAATGTAATCTTAAATATGATCAAGTTTTTATAGATGAAAAATAGTCATCATTTTGATACAAAAGGTGTTGATGGTCGAGGATTCAATTGGATTAGTTGGATACTGATTAAACTAAAGTGTTTTGCATGAAAAATATTTCTTAGTATGAATCTCTGTTGCTATAGCAATTCTGTGGTAGATCATGTATTTTTCAATAATATTATACAAAACAAGTTTGCGATTATTTTTTCTCTTGGAGCTGCATTTATCTCCCCCCACCCCCACCCCCCTAAAAAATAATAAATAAAAAATATAAAGAGAAGATACTAAAGGAGTTGAGGATCTAGACAAACAGGAACAAATGGAAATTAAGGAAGCTTAAATTAGCTTTGATTTACATTGTCATCTCGTGGATCTGGAAACAAAGTTGGTGTTTGAAGAAGTTATGCTCTCTTCTGAATTTACCACATGATATCCAGTTGAATGTGTTTAATTGGATTAAGTATAGGTTTGTTATAAAATTCTAAACTTATTTTGTAATTTGCTCTAGCATCTTGCTAGTTCATTTTAATACAACCACCCTTAAAAAATAAAAACCTTACAATATCATCTAATGTTTAAATACTAATAAATAGGTCATGTATTTCTAAGCTTCTAAAAATATTGTTTATTTATTTTTTTAGAAGATATGTGTTTAGGTTATTTAATATATAAAATATCTTCTATCTTAATTATTTTGACAAACTTTCACAAATGGTTCTTATGGTTTTCATTTTGTCCATAAAATAGTCCTTATGAAATATTTTTTTGCATGAATGGTCCATTTGGACGAAACCTTACACTCACAAGGTCCTTAATGTGGATGTCTGTTTATAAGTGTCGATAACATGCCACATGTGTCTTGAACATGAGGACATTTTCGTTATTTCTCCTAGGGTTTATAACTTATGCTTATTTATTTAACTCCACTTTTTCATATACCTCTACCAAGATGAAGAAAGCCCCATGTGAAGTAGACGAAGCTCAAGAACTCGAAGAATTATGATTTCCCCTGTAGACATTGTGGTCTTTTCGTTATGACATCATGGTTTAATTGCAATGGTAGAAGGCGATTTTAGTCATGTGTTCCAAATGGGTATTGGTATGGTTGGGTTAGGTGGTATGCTGAACCAATGCACTAGATCTGTGGAAGTGATACCTAGGCTACATAGGTCTATGAGCAAACTCCACCAATCCCTTCAAGAAACTACAATGCAAGCAAGAATGTATATGTTCATCCTTTTTTCAGTTAGGTTTTTTTATTTGCTACATGAAGAAGGATTGAGATGACTGTAGGGTTAATATCTTTTGTTACATGAACGTATGAAAGTGTTGGAAGTGTTTGTAGATTTAATGTATTAGTGATCTTATTTTGAGTCTGATGTGGTGTCTAAATGCAAGAAAGTGTTGTGTTGGTAGTCTTGGTGTTATGATTAATGTGTTTTGTGTAGTTGGACTTTGCTTGTAATTTCAAAATATGTAATCTATTAATGTAGACATTGATTAACACCGACATTGAATGTGGATCAATTATTGCTTCTTATTGTACATACCTTATGAATTGAATCAATCAAGTTTAAAACGAAAATAATATACCCAAAAGTGCTATTGTATATCACAACAACAATTGACATTGATTCATAGTGAACCTAAGTTTATAATGATTCAAGTCAACATTTATGACCATACAAAAGAACAGGCCAAACTAAGTATTTTTTGTTACAGAAAACATAAGCATTAAACAACCACACAACAAAGTGGAAAAGTTACATCAAATGACATAACACAAACATACATGAACTATGACCTTTTTGTGGCACTTTGCACATATGACAGTCATCCACTTCCTTGACAGCTTATTCACTGGGCTAGGAAGTTCATCATATACCCTTTTTGTTTCTTCTTAGGCCCACCTACATGCAAATGTAGATAACATGAGTTAATGTCAATGATTAAGCACAACTATCATAATTATATTGACTTACATGAAGAACATGTTTAGGTGCTACCAAAATGTAGGGCATGGTGGTTTTGGCCACAATAATCTACCATTAATGTGTTCAAATTAGTGGTTGAAGACTTATGTGCATGTAACTAGCAAATAACATGGGTGGATCCACTCCTCCAACTCAGAGACATTATTTGCTCCATGTCTAATTTTTTCCCCATATTGCGCTTATAGCATGTGAACACAGTATTCTTGTAATTTTCCCATGCCTACAAATACATGGTTTATCATCAAAATTAACAACAAATTGATCACCACATTGACCAATCACTTAAGTTTTACCAACCTTAATCCAAATAGACTTGTTCTTTTGTGCTTTCTTTCTTATTATTCAAGTAAAATAGTGGCAGTAGCTGTAAATGGACCATGACATCTTTCTATCTCTTTTTGAACATTGCAAAAAAAATTGTCAAATACTCTCTAATAAACTCCAAACAATATATGATTTGTTCACCCCTACCATCTTGCAATTTTGAATTTAGAACCTTACACAGGTTGTTTAACATGATGTTAATGTTTTCCCTTCCAATTAAATTAAATTATATAATCCAAGTGCAACCATATAATAACAAAATAAAGGTTAATGAAGGATGTAATTTTGTATTTGACAAATGAGATCTTGCCTAGTGAGATGGATGAATATATAATAGCTAATCATGAGCTTTAACATTGAAAGTTCTAATTTCTTCCAAATCTTTCTCAAAATGCGTCACACTCACACTAGTAGCAGTTGCACACTTCCACATAAAATCTTACCTTCTTGTCCCTCCATTGTAGTTTCATATTCCTATGAATGTCTCAAATCGAACCTATGATCAACTTCAAGAAAAAGAATTCTAATTTGAAGATTGATGCTCTAGTTATTCCAAAAGATAGTTGACTAATAAATAAATGAAGTAAAAACCATTGTAAAATATCTAAATTCTATTACGTTTTGCATATAAATTATGAAAGTAAAGTTTGAATTAGCATAAAGATCCAGATCATCACCAAGTTGTTCCAAAATCAATGTTTATGAATATGTGGCTTCGTCTTCAACAATTCCATATGAAACAGGGTTTACCCCATTATTGGAATCTACCCTAATAACTGTCACAATTTACCTTGGATAGGGTCCCTTCAAGAAAGCCCCATCCAACCCTAAAAAGTCCATTTGATTACCCTTAAAACCTATGTTTAGTGCTCCTAAATAAACATAAATTATCTTAAATGTCATAGTTTCTGAATCCAGATGGGGTCACTAAAAGAACCAATTTTTTCATTAGTACTTGGGTTGCGTTCCATCAACTCAAGTGAATAGTCCCCCGAAGATCTGTATTTTTGGGCACAATCCCTAAATACATGCTTTTGAGCCAAATAATTTTTTCTATTTACCTTCATTTTTGACATGTTCAACTAATATTTCAAGATAATATTCTCTTGAAGTGCCCTAAATAAAATGGTGGGATTACTTACAATTTGTTTGACAATGTTGGTTGTAAGCTATTTGTGGTTACTTATAAGCTTTAATGCATACTCATTGCTAAAATATGTTCTCAATAACTATGGTAGTGATCATCTAGTCAACTATCTCTTTAAGTCTAGACACTAGTACAACCCACAAACATTTTCCTTGTTTCAAGTTTGCAATCTTGTCCTTGTTTCCAACTCATGACTTTATCCATGGACTACCTGTGACAACCCGAAAGATTTGGATCAAGCAAAGTCTAAATTGTAACCATGTGCAAATAAATTCACAACGTAACCTTGTTACAATAAAACTTTGAAAGCCAAAAGGGCATAAGTGTGTATATATATATATATATATATATATATATATATATATATATATATATATATATACATACATATATATATATATATATATATATATATATATATATATACATACACACACTTTGGAAATCATATTTATAATAACCTCTTGAAAGTAAATAAGTTAGAACAAGGCAAGACCAGTCAAATAGTTGGAATAGGAATCATTAATTTAAAACATTGTTTTATAGTATTTGGCCTAGTACCCCACCCACCCTAGAACACCCCTAAACCGAAATCCCAAAGTCTAGAAAGCACTAAGGTCGATAACTCCAAAAAGTAAGTTCATTAAGGCCGAAAACTCTAAGGATGACTAAGATCGAAATCACATTAGTGAGGGAAGTTAGGACCAACATCTCAAAGGGAATGAGGAGATTGCGATCATGTATGGCCGAAAACTCTAAGGTAGTCCATCCTAGAATGATTTCAGTGGGATACAAAGGATAAGGTTTGACTTTAAGATGTGATATCTCATCAGTATCCCATGCAAAACAATACATAACCTATATCCATGAAATTAACCAACATATTTCCAAGTAAATATCACATCAACTTTTCTACTCCTTATATTTGGATGAAATTAACTCCAAAACCCCACTATTCCTCTCTTCTTACTTCATGTTAATTTCCAATTTCCGACCAAACAACAACCTTCCAAGTTCAACATTCTCCAAGCTTTATCCTTAGATTTTGGTAAGTATTTTCGAGATTTCCTAGTGATTCTACACATTTTTACTTTCACTCTATTTACACACAGTAAAATGTGTTAAAACCGTTAGAATAACACTATTCTCAAGGAAGTTCATCAACTCCATTCAAGGGTTTAGGCTTGAAATCTTAACTTCATCACCTCTAATAGCCCACAAATCCACTCAAGGTGAGTTCATACCCCCCATATTTTCAAGCATTTTCAAGTTTTTTTAGAGGAGGGGGGTGCAATAAAAGTAAAACTTTGTTTATCACGCAAATACTTACATGTTTTCATCTTTACGTTAATTATAAGATATTATTTGCATAAGGTATGTCTATCACTACTTTTATGCAATATTTGTGACATATTAGTTTTCATTTGCAAAACTAACAAAAACATAACTCATTATATTCTACAAACATCATAAGGAAAATTACGATTTGGAAAAACTACAAGGTTTTGAAAACTTATACTAAAATATAGCCTTTCAAGTAATAATGGTTACATTATAGTCGTGTACTAATTTGGTGGGTTCCAATCAAAAAAATATTGTGTTTGATTTCATATTTTGACACTAGATAAGATAACAACTTTATATTTATATAATAGAGTATATAAATAGTCTCAGCCACAAAAGATAAACTTTAATTGGTATAGTTTTGAAGTCACAAACCACACTTTCATTTCAGAAGAACCATATAATTATTCAAAAGTATAATTATTTCATTTTACAAGAAAAATGAGTCATAGTTTCCGTAAATTTGTTGATGCTCTTGTGAGATGCTCCTGCATCATACCTACCAAGCGTACACCTTAAGTCTTGTAGTATAACCAGAGTCTCCTTGAGGGAGAGCGAGACTGTTGTGTATAGATCTATATGGGATTGACAATCCCGCACTTCAGTTGTTCACTACAGATAGACCAGCAAGTCTAGGGTGACAAATGTTTTCCTGCTCTGACTCCTGAAGAACGTTGTACAGACCACCCGTTGTATTAGCATGGTTATAATAACTCACATAGGGATCAGTGACACTACTTGGTTTACGGGGTAACTTACACTTAAATAGTTTTATAAAAAGATAAAACTACGTACTATTTTCAGCACAACACCACTTACATTTTTGGTTTTAGGGTTTAAGACTACAATTCATATTTAAGAAAATATTGGATTTTCTGGGTACATACACTCTCACATTAAAAGGAAAAGATACAAAGGAATATACATACATTTAGGTTTTTGAGGATAAGACCTACAACTCGTTTTAAAGAAAATATCGGATTTTCTAGGGGTTTACAAAAATCATTTTTCACGAAACAGCTACAAATCTTTCTCATTCCAAAATGCTCATGAGCTCACCAACTTAATTCTTGACACTTTTCAAAATCACTTGTATTCTCAGGAAACCAGTAGACAGGTTTTCAACCCTTCTTGAGGGTCGGCGTCGTCGTTTCATCTTTTGTACTTTTCAGTTATTTGTATTTAACTTTTGATGCAAACAAAGTTTTGTAAACAATGTAAACTTGAAATCTCAATGTATGAATGTTTGGGTTGCTATGTTTCATTTATATTCAAATTTTATGATATTGTCCATGAAGTCACTCCATCTGCCCCCAAACGTTTCCACCGTTCTGGTTTGGGGGTCTAACACTACCATTCATATTAGGGCTTCTCGTGGGCAGAGCTTTGGCTCGCGAATTTCACTTCTCGAGATCTTTGGGGCTTCAAAACTTGCTTCGGGTCTCAGGAATGATATCCGGGCTTCGGGGTATTTCTTGCACGCAAAATGAGGTAAAAACGCGAGAGAAAAGGAAGAATGGATCACTAAAACTCGACTGCACTCGACATCTATTTATAGGGGCTGAAACCCCAAATTATGTTGGGCGTAATCCTTAGTTACACTGGGCGTAACCTGGATAAGGTCGTTGACACCCCCCCCCCCCCCCCCCCACCCTTTGGATAATATCGAAATTTATAATTAAATTTAATATTTTAATTATTTAATAAATTTCAAAAATTCATATCTTCCTCATACGAACTCTGTTTTCAACGTTTTTTTTATATTCACGCGTAGGTGAGACTACGCTCTACAACTTTCGTTTGGACTCCGTTAGCTAATTTTGAATTTATTTTTATTATTTATTTTTAGTAGGCCGGAACAAGAAAACTCTGTTATAAATTTATAACTTCTTCATCTAACGTCCGTTTTCATCTGTCTTTTTACCATTGAACTACTATCAACAAGATCTTCGATTCCCGTTTAGATTGTTTCGGCTAAAAACTGCTCGATCTCAAATCAAGTATTCAACTGCATACCGCTAAGTCGAAACTTAGAAAAATCATAACTTCCTCATACGAAGTCAGATTTGGACGTTCTTTTTATGCACGCTCACGGTTTAACGAACTCTAAGACTTTTGTTTAGATTGATAAGGCTAAATATCGCTCTAACGTAAATTTACTTTTTACGTCATTCAATGTCGTGCCGGTTCCGTCGTGAAACTTCGACATGTCATAACTTTTTCGTTATAACTCGGATTTCGGCGTTCTTTATATGTACAGAATCCTTGTAACATATACTACAACTTAGTTAAGATTATTCCTTCAAAATGATCTTCCATCAAAAAGTCACTTTTGACGCTTATTGTCCTTAAATTGACTAGCCCTAATCTACGAGCGTTACAATTATCTCCCCCTTATGATGATTACGTCCTGGATTCATAAAGAAACAGGGCTTGAACAATGATTGCATACGTTAACTTTCCATCCTAATTAATAACTGTGATGCTCAATATTTCATCCTCTTTTCATACTATGTTAGAATTTCAATCGTAACCTTCAAGTTACAAAATAAATCCTTATTATGGACTCCTTCTTCATCTTAGGACTCAAGTCTCTTAGAGTCAGATTCTAGAATGGTTACGTCATGTTCTAATGACCTTTCATTGTATGATGCAATGCTTAGGATGATTACAATTATCTCCCCTTAGGATGATTACATTATGTTCTAATGACCTCTCATCATATGATGCAACGCTTAGACTCAAGTCTCTTAGAGTCAAATTCTAGAATAGAATATACCTTCCTTCATATTCTAATGTGATATAATCATATTTTTCCATGTAGCATTTCTAGCTACAAGCTTCCTTAACAACGAGCGCGATGTCATCGATCACATTGATTTCAATCTGCTGACTTGAGTTAGATGCTACCTCGAACTTGGTTCTCTGAACTACGTGACAAACTCATCGTAGTCTGACTCAATTTGATATGACCACTAGGGTCAGAATACCAGTCATCTTTTTTTAGTCATTACCGAAACAATGGTAACGACATACTTGAATAAAAACGAACTCAATTACAAGCTTATTGGTAACATTGTGACTTTCCCTGATCCAAGCGTGAGTCCTGTGCTTCCAGTAGTATAGATCTCTACTACTATTCACACCTACTCATACTCATCCCAAGTATTATCTCGCAGTTAACCGAGTCACCATACAAAAATCACACTATCATTTAACCATTATATAACAAAACCAGGGTTTATATTATATCTTGAAACGATTACACAAAAGTTCAAGTTCACCCTATACTATGCCTCTAATACGCTACATCATAAGTTACTATTCTCACTGCTACTTCATAACTTGATCCTTGGATATAAAATCCTCATCCTTGATTTGCTTCATCGAGGATCATGTGGAATGCCCTTGGCTGTGGCAGTGCGTTTTTCTTTGCAGCTTCAACCTTCTTTGGGCAGTTCTTCGAAATATGCCCACCATCTCCACATTCGTAACACTTCCTATTTTCGAACGTACAATCTCTAGAATAGGGACCGGTCCTACCACACTTATAGTAGGTCACTTCTCCATCGCATCTTCCGAAGTGCTTCTTCTTTCACTTCTCGCACCATCTTGCTTCACTTCCTCTTTCTACTCTTGACTTTAGAAAGTTTCTCTCCTTGTTGGATCTTGAAGATCCTTCAAACTTTCTTTTCTCACCCACTTCAGCCTTCTCCAGATTCTTTTCCTTTATCTGGGTCTCGACATTTTTAGCAGCCCAGATGGCGGCTTTCAGAGTGGTCACTTGCTTGACTATCGGACCAAAGTCCGCTGGTAGTCCATTGGCAAAATTGTTGACCTTGGAATATTCAGTTGGAATAAGGTATGGAATAAGCTTCATCTTCTTCGTAAAGCTTGTAGCGTATTCAGTGACGCTCAATCTTCCCTTCTTTAGATTCCGGAAATCGGTTTTTTTATTTCTAGAAGATCCTGCTCAGAGCAGTATTGCATTTTCAATTGCACTACGAACTCTTCCTAAGGCATCTTGCTAGCTTCCTCCTTGGGCATCAAACCAGCCAGTAACTTCCACCAGCTCAGTACTCCAGACTTTAACAGAAGAATTGCAAGAGCGGTCTTCTATCTGTTTCTACACTCGCAACTTTCAAACAATGTCTTCATCTTGGAGATCCAGTCCATTACTTGCACTGGTGTCGGGCTCCCAGAAAGACACGTTGGTTTAAATGCCATGAAATCCTTGTACTTGCATCCACGTTCATCATTTCCTACATCCTGATTGTTTCGTCTATCTATTGGTGGGTTGGCTTGACCAACGGTCCCACTATAGTTCCCTCCTTCTGACTGCCCCTCATTCAGCTCGAGTTGTTCAACTGGTATTGAGGGTTCACTCCTGTTATTCAGCAACAATTTTCTCATTTCCTCCTTTTTTTCAGCCATCATGGTTTGAATCATGGTTCGCACTCCTGCCATTGTGATTGGTTCAGGTGCTGCTGCTATAACAGCCACTCGCTCAACCACAGGTGGTTGATTCTTGTTTTTGTTCACGTTTCCAGCTCCACTCCTGGTTGTTTCCATTTTTGATCTATACACCAAATAAGGTGATTTTAGATCTTCATTCACGGTAGATATTCAAATCATCCTTATGACTTTGAAACGTTTACATGCTAGTTCTAATATCGTAGACGCACGCTTAGAATCCTAAACACATAAGGTTTTTCGATCCGGTCGGCAACAGACCATAGATCCGAACAAATAATATCATATATGGCAACATATAACATTTAGCACATAAAAGAATTTTAGGCAACTTTCCTAAAATATACTAGTGCTCGTGTCTTAAAATATGGTAGATACTCATCTCACAATCATCGCTTAGCATTCTAAGTTTAAGTCTAGAAATCCTACAAATTCGTAGTTTGCTTAAACTAATGCTCTGATACCAACTGTGACATCCCCAATTTCACGGCCAGAAAAAGACCGATTTGTTTATGCTTTGTTTTATAAAATAAGAGTGATCCTTTGATTAAAAGAGTTGTGGAATTTGTTGCCAAAACAAAATATGATAAAATTTATCAAAACGTTCCTCAAAGAGAATGTATTTTCGTTAAATAATATAACCTCGGGATGTCATGTTCCCATACAGACCAAAAGCATAAACAGTACAATACAGACCTTACAACCGTTATTTGTAACTACTGATCTATAATCCAAAATCTCTCATCAAGTCCACCAATTTATACTCTTATGCCATTACCTGTAATGCAAAGAAAACTGAGTGGGTCAGGCTTAGGAGCCTGGTGAGCATATAGGGTTTTCAACCCACAATAATATAATTATTATATTTAATCATCAAATAATCAACCCAATTACTCATCCCCATTATCTTTGTTTAATCTTCCCTAAAGATATTATCCTAAGGGTCGTCTCCTATATCATATTTACCTCTCATCTCCTTACATCTTATTTCCTTATATGTTTGTTCATAAGAACTTTTCCTAAGAATCATAGCCTACATCGCATAGACAATACTAATTCGGGGATCACTCCCTCAATATGTGTCTAGTACGGGTTAGGGTATCATCGCATGATTACGCAGCCACAACATCGCCTGGACTTGTAAATCATAATAAGGGTTAGACTATCATCGCATGAATACGCAGCCACAACATCGCCTTGACTCGTAATTCATTACCTATCTATCATCACCATTATATCCTCACTTATCTCTTATCACATTATTTCATCACACACCAACTATTTCATCAACCCATGTTCTACCCAACATATTTGTAGATATAAATTACATATACAGTTTAAAACTATTTAAAAACATGTATAAAACATTCATTCAACATCCATCTCAAGTAAACAACAATATATAAATATGTAACATGTATTTCATAGCAAATACTTCATATCTATGTGTTAGAAGAAAGTAACCACACACTCACTTGATCAGAAGATGATCGGACAGCGCTACGGCTTGTAGAAGTAGTATTCTTCGGTGAAACCCTGAGATCTTCACAAAAACCGGGCTTCTCGCGGGCAGAGCTTCGGCTCGGGAATTTCACTTCTCGGGATCTTCGAGGCTTCAGGACTTGCTTCGGGTCTCGGGAATAATACCGGGGCTTCGGGGTATTTCTTACACGTAAAACGAGGTAAAAACGCGAGAGAAGGGAAAATGGAGCACCAAAACTCGGCTGCACTCGACATCTATTTATAGGGGCTAAAACCCCGAATTATGTTGGGCGTAATCCTTAGTTACGCTGGGCGTAACCTAGATAAGGTCGCTGACTCCCCCCCCCCCCCCCCTCCCCCCCTTGGATAATATCGAAATTTATAATTAAATTTAATATTTTAATTATTTAATAAATTTCAAAAATTCATATCTTCCTCATAAGAACTTCATTTTCAACGTTCTTTATATCCACGTGTAGGTGAGACTACGCTCTAAAACTTTTGTTTAGACTCCGTTAGCTAATTTTGAAATTATTTGTATTTTTTATCTTTAGTAGGCCGGGACAAGAAAACTCTGTTGTAAATTCATAACTTCTTCATCTGATGTCTATTTTCGTCTGTCTTTTTACCATTGAACTACTATCAACAAGATCTTCGATTCTCATTTAGATTGTTTTGGCTAAAAACTGCTTGATCTCGAATCGAGTATTTGGGTTGCATACCGCTAAGTCAAAACTTAGAAAAATCATAACTTCCTCATACGAAGTCAGATTTGGACGTTCTTTTTATGCACGCTCACGGTTTAACAAAATCTAAGACTTTTGTTTAGATTGCTAAGGCTAAATATCGCTCTAACGTAAATTCACTTTTTACGTCATTCAGCGTCGTGCCGGTTCCGTCGTGAAACTTCAACAGGTCATAACTTCTTCATTATAACTCGGATTTCGGCATTCTTTATATGTACAGAATCCTTGTAACATATACTAAAACTTAGTTAAGATTATTCCTTCAAAATAATCTTCCATAAAAAAGGCATTCTTGACGCTTATTGTCCTTAAATTGACTAGCCCTAATCTACGGGCGTTACAGTAATTCGAGATGTGAAGAGCTTTTGAAGCCAGGCTTCTTCCAAGATGAAGACTCAGCAGAGACATTCCTGGTTTTTGATGTAATAGAGTCCATATAAGCATTAAATGCTCCCTATCATTTATATTGATTGAACTCTTCATAGGACAAAATTGAGTAAATCGCATGTGTCAACTTTTCTGACTTATCAGATTTACATTTTCTATGTAAGTCTTGTATTTTATCTTATTTATTATCTCCTTTCATGTTTAAGGAGATGATTTCAATGCATTGTAACCTTGAAGTAACAATATTATCTTCACATCAAGTACTAAATCCCTTGCAAATCACATCTCTTTCTCCATCATTCTTGTTGTTCTTAAGTTATCTTTACTTTGATCATACTCACTTTAATTTACTCAAATATTTTGTTGAATGCTTTGCTGATCTTCATACTTCAAGGCAAGACTGGTTTATGAGACTTGACTAGACTAAAATATTAGCAGTAACATTGATCTAAAGCTAATTCAAGGTTTGAGTTTTCAAACGTTGTCTGTGCACTAAGTCATGCACTTTCAATTTGTATCAGAGCTTGAGTGGTTATCCTTTGAATCCTTAAGAATATATTATATTTGATCTGAGATTACCTTGGTATCTCAATCATTTCTATGTTCAGGATAAAAGTTGTTTTGTATACCACTTCTAGTATCAAGTCAAGAACACTTGATGAACATGTGAAAGTTTGGATGATCCTAAGAACGATTTTCGGTGTTAAAATGTGAGTAGATGATTCAAGGATGTTATGAAAACATGGAATAACACTTGATTTTAGATGAAATACTTACCAAAAATTGAAGTAATAGCTCAAGAACACTTCTAAAAAGTAGTTGGAAGTAGAGAGTAAGAAAAGTGTAAAAGTATGGAAATCAAGAAATCTTCCAAGGATTTCCTTATATAGAAGGTTGTTGGAGCAAGTTGCAAAGATGAAAGGATATTTGCCTTGGTTTTTGTGATGTGGATACGGTTGGGTTAATGGGGAAGTGACACATGGAGGCAAGTGGGCACACTTGACCCACTTGTGGGGTAAAATATCCTTAGATATTTCTATTAATGAAATAATGATTTTATAATTAATAAATCCTTGGGATATGAATATATAGGGTCTTATATGTCAAAATATGAATTTGCATGAAAATCCCACATTAAAATCATGAAAAACGGGCTTAAAATGTGAAAAGGGTCAAAAACCGGGAATTGGTGCGAATTTAACAAAATTTCGGATCTCAGGACCGAAGTTCGGTCTTAATAGGCTTAGAATCGAGAGTGGGGAAAAGGAGGCAAAGGTAGCTAAATGGACCGAAGGTGCGAGGGGGCGAAATGAAGCAAAGGAGAAGGAAGAAGGGAAGCGAAGGCGAAGCTCGGTTCATTTCGGTTCGCATGGGTTCAGTCCTTCAGGTTTCGGTTTCGATCCTATCTGTAGTTTCGGTTTCGACCCTTAGCAGTTCGGTTCTTAGGTTTCGGTTCTAATGGGAGCTTCGGCCCTATATGGCTACTTTTCAATTTAACTTCCTGTTTTGCGCGATTTTTGGCCAAGTTAAGGGTCGGGATGACCCAGATGACTATAAAAAGTTGAGAGAGATTTTGAGAGAGATTTGGGAGAGAATAGAGGGAGAGATTTTATTTTAGCCAATATTAGTTTATAGTTTCGCAATGCAAGGCCCGTGAACCCCGTTATACTTCGTTTATGATTATTTTAAGTCCCCAAAAGGGTCCATAGTCGTGTTTTGATGCGGTTAACTCCCTTCTTAGGGTTTAACATTGATAAACACATAAAATATTTGAGACACTTGAATTTTTGACATACAAATGCACATTTTCACAGAATAACTTTTAATCATACAAGTACTAGATAAGTATGACCGTTTTGACTTGTTGACTTGACTTTGACTTTGACTTGAATTTGAGGTTTGTCACATTATCCCCCGTTCGAAGGAATTTCGTCCCGAAATTTGCATTTTGAGAGGGACTTCAAGGGTTGGGTAATAGATGTGGATATTTTTGTTTCATTTGGTCCTCACGCTCCCATGTAAATTCGGGTCCTCACTTGGTGTTCAGCGTACCTTCAGGATAGGAATGCGGATTTGTTTCATCAATTTGACCTCTCGATACATGATTTCAACAGGTTCCTCTATAAAGTGGAGGTTCTCATTGATCTCATTTTCTTCCAACGGAATGAAAAGGGTCTCATCAGACAAACATTTCTTTAAGTTCGACACATGAAAGGTAGGATGAACATTGTTGAGTTCTTGTGGTAATTGTAGCTTGTATGCCGCCGGGCGAATCCTGGCGAGGATTTCAAATGGTCCAGTATACCTTGGATTTAATTACCCACGTTTTCCAAAATGTATTAATCCCTTCATTGGTGATACTTTCAATAGTACTCGATCCCCAACTTGGAACTCCAAAGGCTTCCGTCTCTTATTCGCGTAACTCTTTTTTCAGTCTTGTGAAGCCTTCATCCGTTCACGAATTTGGACGATATTATCTGTTGTTTCCTTTATGATCTCCGGGCCAGTGAGTGTGTTGTTAGGAACTTACCCTCTTGCTAGTAGCGTATCACCCACCTCAGCCCAGCACAGGGGTGTTCTGCACTTACAGCCATAGAGGGCTTAGAATGGAGCAACTTTGATGCTAGTGTGATAACTATTATTGTATGAGAATTTGATAAGGGGTAAATGAGCATCCCACACTTTACCAAAGTCCATCACACAAGCTCTTAGCATTCCCTCTAACATTTGAATGGTCCTTTCACTCTGCCCGTCGGTCTGTGGGTGGTAGGTTGTACTCCTGTCCAGCCTAGTTCCCATAGCTTTCTATAGTGACTGCCAGAATCGTGATGTGAACTGACTATCTCTATCAGAGATAATGGATATCGGTACTCCATGAAGTCGCACGACTTCTTTAATGTAGACTCTTGTTAGTTTCTCCAATTTGTCTGACTCCTTTATTGGTAGGAAGTGTGCGGATTTGGTTAATCTGTCGACGATTACCCAAATGGTGTCAAGTCCACTCGTTGTCTTAGGTAACTTGGTAATGAAATCCATCGTAATCCGCTCCCACTTCCACTCGGGTATCTCTGGCTGTTGAAGTAGTCTCGAGGGATTTTGATACTCCACATTAACCTTGGCGCAACTCAGGCACTTGCCCACAAAGGTAGCTATTTTCAGATTTCATGTTCAGCCACCAATACAACTTCTTGAGGTCTAAGTACATTTTTTTTGAACCGGGATGCACGGAGTAATGATTTTATGAGCTTCATTCATGACAACGACCCGGAACCCACCAAATTTTGTTGTCCAGATCCGGTTCATGAGACAGCAAACTCTGTCATCCCTGACTTCAAGATTTTTGTCCATTCCTCTTAACACTTCGCTTGCCACGTTCTCTGGTTTTAGGGCTTCTTCATGTGCCTCCTTTATTTGTGCGGATAGGTGTGAATGGATGGTCATAGTTAATGCCTTTACTCGGCGGTCCGAGTATTCCTTTCTACTCAAAGCGTCTGTAATTGCGTTGGCTTTTCCTGGGTCATAACGAATCTCGCATTTGTAATCGTTTAGTAATTATATCCATCATCTTTGTGTCATGTTGAGTTCTTTTTTATTGAGGATATGTTGAAGGCTTTTGTGGTCGGTGAAGATAGTGCACTTGGTACCGTAGAGGTAATATCTCCAGATTTTTAGGGCGAAAACTACCGCTCCTAGTCCAAGATCATGCATTGTATAGTTTATCTTGTGCGTCTTCAGCTGTCTTGAGGCGTAGGCAGTGACCTTTCCTCGTTGCATTAAGACACATCCTAGTCCTTGGTTTGATGCTTCGCAATAAACCACAAGGTCCTCTGTTCCATCTAGTAAGGACAAGATCGGAGCACTACACAGGGCCTGTTTCAGCGTTTCGCATGTAGCCTCTTGTTTATCCTCCCAGACAAAAGTCACTCCTTTTGGGGTTAAGGTGGTGAGTGGTTTTGCGATTTTGGAGAAGTTATGGATGAATCTTTAATAGTAACCGGCGAGTCTTAAAAATTGTCGGATTTTTGTGGGTGTTCTTGGTGCTGTCCAGCTTTCGATTACCTTGATCTTTGAAGGGTCAACATGAATTCCTTCCATGCTAACTATATGTCCAAGGAAATTCACTTCTCGAATCCAGAACTCACATCTTGAGAATTTTGCGTACAATTTCTCCGCCCTAAGTGTCTCCAGGACTTGACGTAAATGTTGGTTGTGTTCTTCCTTACTTCGGGAGTAGACTAGTATATCGTCAATGAAAACAATCACGAATTGGTCTAAGTAAGATCGACACACCCGATTCATCAGGTCCATAAATGCCACGGGTGCATTTGTTAGGCTGAAATGCATCACTACAAATTTGTAGTGACCACAACGCATTGTGAATGTTGTATTAGGAATATCCTCCTCTTGAACTCGTAGTTGATGGTGTTGGGTTTTGAGCAATCTAACACTTCCTAAGTGTGCATGCAACCCTAATAAATCTTGGATCTATGTTTGTCTAAATACATGCAAAATAATAATTTTTCCAAGGTTCATAACCTATCTAACATGGCATGGGGTACTTTTAAACGTAAAAGAATTAGATGAGATTACATACCTTTTGATGATGAGTTTGATTCCTAAGGAGTTTGAGGGCCAAGCACCAATAGTGTGAATGCCTCAAATGGAATCACAAATCACCATAAACTCTTGGAAAACTTTGAGAGAGTGTATACACACTATAAAATCGGTCACACACAAACACACACACACACACACACACACACTAGTGACACTAGTGGCTATTTCATGCAACATAAGCATGCTTATATAGTGTACATGATTAGGGTGAAACCCTAATAACCCATGACCTTTCCTTTTCCAAGGATCCATGGGTTAAAAGCTCCATGGATCATCCATGGACTTCCATACAAGCCTAGCCCATTAACAAATGAGTGTTAGCCCACACCATATAAAACAAATAGCCCACAATCTAATTAGTCTTCCTTTTAATCTCTAAATTAATTCATAATTAATTTAAGACTAAGACTAATTAAATAACATGACTTCATATTAATATATTATAACTTATAATATATTAATAATCATATGTGTATAACTCTCATAAAATTATCCATAAATAGTTTGGATGAAATGCAACCCAAATGGACCATGTCGGGTCGGGTCAAGTATATACCAAATAAGTTATGGACTTAGACACCTTATCCAACAGATGGTACCTTCATCTAAGGTCAATCTTTGAGAAGAAACTTGCTCCTTGTAGCTGGTCAAAGAGATCATCGATTAGCGGCTTTTAATGGTGAGTTTTTTCAATTCACGGTAGTCAATGCACATACAGAATGATCCATCCTTCTTTTTGACGAACAAGACTGTTGCTCCCCAAGGTGAGAAGCTTGGCCTTATGAAACATTTGCTTAGTAGTTCATTCAATTAACTAGACAATTCCTGCATTTCAGCTGGGGTAGACGGTATGGCGATTTAGCTACGGGGGTAGCTCCAGGAATTAGGTCGATTCGGAATTCGACTTGTCTAGCAGGGGGGTACTCCAGGAAGGTCTTCTGGGAATACGTCGGGGAAGTTACAGACCTCCGGAATGTCTTTTATGTTTTTCGCTTCTTGTTTCTTGTCTACGACGTAAGCTAGGAAGGCGTGATACTCCTTGCAGAGATACTTTTGAGCCTTGACATACGAAATGATCTGAAAGTTTGAGCTAGGTTTGTCACTATAGACGACGAGGGTTTCGCCATTTGGTAGATTAAGGTGAACAGTCTTTTCGTGATATAGGATTTCAGCATGGTGAGGGCACAACCAATCCATGCCGATGATGACATCAAAACTATTTATGGTGACCGGCATAAGGTCTATTTGGAAAGAGTGATTGTTTAGGGTGAGGGTACACCCAATGTAAATGTCGTTAGTGTTTTCTGTTTTTGCGTCAACCATTTCTACGGTGAATGTGTCTTTTAGTGTTTATGGTTTTTGTTTAAGCAAGCGTTTAAATTGATGGCTCACGAAGCTTTTCTCCACACCACTATCGAAAAGAATGCATGTGTATGTATTGTTGAGGGGAAACGTACTGGTGACCACAGTTGGATCTGCAATTGCTTCATCATGACCTATCGCCAGAACTCTGGCCACTTCACCAGGGTTGGGGTTTCTTGCCTTCGGGCAGTTCCAGTGCTGAAATTTTTGTGAGATTAAAGCTTGGACCGAATAACAAACCGTACGTACAACGGTACAAGTTCGACACTGGTTTGGTTTTGGGATCGAGAAATTCAGTACTAGGACCAAATAATTAATAACATAAAATAAAAATACTAAATAACAAACACTAATTATGTAAACCATTCCAAATCTATCAGTAAACCATTCGAAAACCAAAATAGCAAATGTTTACTAAAATCAAAAAGCATTCGAATTGAAAATAAATGTAAGATAGTAACAAAACATCAATGTAGCAACTTAATCGTCATTTGGAGGCCGATTTTTTTGAAGGCTTTTAGTGTTTTATCGGGTACCAATTATCTGATGAAAATGATGGAAACCGCTTTTGTTTGAATATCTTGAGTAATCCTATAAGTTAGGAATGGAGTTGATTAGGTGATCAAGAGATCTTGTGATACATATTAAGATTCTGGTTTGGGATCGATACTTCCAGAAAGAAAACCCGAAACCAAACTTAGTAGTAGTATATACTAAAGGTGGAACCGAGTACTGCACCGAATAGATGGAATCGGTTCGAGATTGGTTTGGTATCGATTTAGGTGCGGGTTTGGTATTTGGTCCGTCATGCTCGTCCCTATTTAAAGAAATTATATGGTTGTCTTATAACGAAAACATTAATTAATCATTTGCAATTATCAGAAATATAAATGTTAAAAAAAAAAAAAAAAAAAACCGTTAATATTATTATGGGAAACTCTTCCAATAAATGCTCCTTTATTACACAGAAATGATCAAACCTCAAACTCAATCATCAACGATATACGAAAATACTACATAGAAAATACCTTCGTTTTCTTCACTCTACCAAATAGCATTCTTAAAAAAAAAAAAAAAAAAAAAAAAAAAAAAAAAAAAAAAAAAGGATCCTGTAAAACATCGGGAATGCATACGTGAATGAAGCTAGCATGACCCCGGGGGTTCTCCATGTCCAACCCCAGGGCTTGGTCCTGGGCATGTTGGCCTGAAAGCTTTCTTCTCATACATTTTGTAATGATTGAACTTAAACCCGTGTATAGATGGAAGCTTAGGCATTGGTGGTGGAAGGACCTTTAGCTCTCTTGATGCTTGTATCATATATACATCGTACGTAATTACAAGTAAAATAAGCACACAGAGACTTAGAAACCTCATGGTGGATCACTTCTTAATTAGCTTGGTAGAGATGATGCCAAAACTCTTAAAAGAGAGTATACAATATGAGCTTGGAGATTATTTGAGCCACATAAGCTGTTACTTATGTACGCTATAAAGTGTCTCACAACATTATTTTATCGTAATTTTAGTGTTTTGTTCTTTCCCTAATCTGAATCCATTCGATTCTAAGTCACGCAAGTTGTTACAAATATATAAATAGGCATTATTATTAAAGTGTCTCAAGTACTATTTTATTTTTATTTATATTTATAGGTTGTATGTTTATTTTGAATTACTTTATTCTTTTCCTACTTAATTTACTACATACCATGTTCAATATACTATGCATTATGTTTGTATTAAAAGTCGGAAAACATAGCCTAATATGATATCATCTTTGTAACAGTAAAAAAGTACTCAAGAGCTAAAAATCGCTTTCATACATCAAAATATGTTTGAAAATACGTACAAAATTCACACACAAAACACAAATGGTAAACCATACCATGATGCATCAGTATGGCTCACGTCGAATCTACCTTAAGGCCTATTATATGGGTGATATATCAATCAGAGGACTATCAATATTCTTGATATGCTAGTTTGGACCTCATTAATGGAACGACGACACTTCAACTGTTGGCTCCCATCATGATGGTCACACATATAGTTCAAATGAAAACTAAAAAAATAATGAGTACCACAATAACCGATTGCAACTTCAATCGATGAAAAAGGTGTAAGGAAAAAAGCTTTTTGATATATTTTAGTAATTAAGGCTCTTTTTAACATGTGACTCAAAATTTGTTGAGATATCAATTCTACTTACCCTTATAAATGAGGTTTAATAAAAATAATAAAGTTTTTGTGTTATGCAAAAATAATCACGGTCATTAATAGGTTATTCTTGACCGACCAAAAAAAATATAATGTTTATTTTTCCTTACTTTCACGAATTATTTTTAAAAAAACTACCTATACTGAGTATAGGTCTGAAATGTTAATTTCAAAGTTTTTAATATCACCATTTTTTCGGATTTGTGATTTTAAGCTCTTGATTTAAATATATATGCTTCCAATTTACTATGTTTCTTTATTTATTTATTTATTTATTTTTTTTGTTACATTTATAATTAAAAAAAAAAAAAAAAAAAAAAAAAAAAAAAAAAAAAAAAAAACCATGTATTTTTCTTGTAATTCCAGAATTGTTTTCGGATTTTGGACTTGTTTTGAAATTCCATAACTTTTTTCCCATAATCAAGAATGTCAATCAAAAATGTATTTTTTTGCTAGTATGACTCATTATGTACTGATTTGAGTTACTTGGCAATTCAATTGAGGATGGTCTGACAATGTGTAATTATAAGATTTAAGTTAATTGGCATTCACTGGTGAATGGTTGAATGGTCATATTCGGTGGCGGACCCAGGAATCAAGATATGGGATACAAGTGCTTTATATATTCATATGATTATTTTTAGGTTTATTAGACGTTCACTTGAGAATGGAAGCACTCATAAACTAAAACAAATGTTTTATTGATTGTATAATATTTAGAATGATTATGATATTTTAATATTACTCGGTTTGAGTTGCATGGAAATTCAATTAGGAATGATTTAATAACCAATGGAAAGCTGGACAAAAACAAAGTTTGACGAGTACAATAAAAGGGACCAAACACAAAATTAAAGCTAAAAAACTAAAAGCACCGATCTTTTTGAATGGTAACTGTTGAATGATTCTTTTGAGTTTCTTTGCCATTTTACATGAGAATGATTTCATTGAAATACTAAAATACTTGGCTTATTCATCGGAAAATGGATCAAGTAATTATAATATTTGTGTTACTAGGGATATTTTATAGTGAATGTTGAAGCAAATGTATTGAATTCTACCATTTGCATGATAATTCTTATGAAGAGGATGATGATGTTGTTTGTAGTATACAATTCATAAAGGTATTGCAGCCGAGGAATCATGTTCTATCAATGAGGTTAGTTACCTAGAGGTGTCAAATTTTTTATTCCCAAGGTAAATGAGAATGTCAAACCAAAAAAAAAAAAAAAAGAATACAATCTTTCCATCAACTGATGTTCCAATCGTTATGTATGAAAAATATGTTGCAATAAGTGGGTTTCAAATTAGACGAAAAGTAATACTCGAAGAATAAATGTCACTCGCGAGTTAACTGTTGGAAAACGTGTTACCGGCCGTTAATCCACAAGTTGCATGGTTATATTTTTTTTTTAATAAAAAGAACTTATATAATGTTGTATTGTATAGTACATCTTCAACATGGCAATTTAATGAATAAATCTACATATGGTGGTGGTCAAAGATTTAGAAAAAAAACAGAGAATAATATTTGTGAGAAAGAATAGCTAAAAGATGAGAAAGGTATGCTATATTTTAAAATCGAAAAGAAAAGCTTCTAGGAATCATAGGATATTTCCATTTTTAGACTGATTAGACCTCCCATAGAATAATAAACTTTATTCAATACTCCATAAGATCCTTCTTCTTTTGTGACTGTTCACTTTGAGTATTAATAAAAAACATTGAGAGAGAGAGAGAGAGAGAGAGAGAGAGAGAGAGAGAGAGAGAGAGAGAGAGAGAGAGAGAGAGAGAGAGAGAGAGAGAGAGAGAGAGAGAGAGAGAGAGAGAGAGAGAGAGAGAGAGAGAGAGAGAGAGAGAGAGAGAGAGAGAGAGAGAGAGAGAGAGAGAGAGAGAGAGAGAATCTATCCTAATAAATAAAAATGTAATTATCACTTGTCATTCTCTCATTTAATTAGTCAAATATGATTTTGTCTTAATTTTGAAATATATTTATTTTTCAATTATCAATTAATTTATTATTCATTTCCACTACATCATTAATTTAGTTTTTCAACTTTCCATAAAGTAAACCTAATATACTGATTATTAATTTCAAATTTCAAATTTGAAATTTCAATTTCAATTTCAAATAAATATATATTTTAAACCTTTGTATTTAACATTTTATTATAATAACTCGTTTAGTATATAAGTCTAACAATTAAATATATAATTTTAATTTATTTATTTTTTATATGTTTTGTTTTCATAATTTTGATTTTTTTTCATATTTCAAATTCAAATAAACTTTTCATTTAAGCATTCGTCACAAGCGTAGCTAAGTGTAGCTAAGGTAGGTCCTAGGACCTACCTTTTTTTTTAATTACAACAAATATATATAAAAAATATGGAGGACTTATCTTATTTTGGCTAAAAGACCTACCTATTTTTACTAAAAAAAGCTATTTATTTCAGTTTTATTTAGATAAAGAACCATGTGGTTTTTAGTTCTAGATTCGCCACTGTCATTCGTATTTAACATTATGTTTTAATTAGTAATCTAATAAAATATTTCCTAACATTTATAAATATGTTATTGTAAACTCTGAAATAAAATTGCCAATTGCGGATCCACTTGTATTATATTTTCGTAACTAAATATTAATCCCTCCACTAATCGGTCTTGAGTCTTGACCTAGAGATCCGGCCCAAAAACAATCTTTAAACGGAAGCCTATGGGCCAGCTTTGAGAAAATCCAGTTAGGGGCCGTACTTAGACCCGATAACCGTTTCAAACCCAATTTCACTTAGGCCCGATACTCGGAGCAAGTACTATTTTGCTTACGTATTTCTAAACAAAGTAACCACTTTTTTTATTTACATTGAGTAACTTTCTAAAAAATAGAAAATATGACTATTAAATATTTGAAGAAAACATAGATCCTCCAAACTTTTTCTTCCTATCGATTTAAAATTGTGTCAAATATTCTAAAAATATTATTGAGAAAATAAAACTGGACACTTGTAATAATTTTAGATGGATAGAAATGTGTATGAAGAAAAAAAATATATAAGGATTTTTTATTTCTCTTTTTTGAATCTTGGTCAGTTGTGAAATTTATCTTTAAGTTGTGCTATATCTTTTTCTAAAAATATTTCAAAATAAGTAACTTGTGGAAAGCCTTATGAATTGCAAAATACCTTTTGTAGAAAAAATAAATTGCAAAATACCTTTTTTAGATAAAATAAAAAATTATCGATAGAAAAGAGAAAATTTTCTATTTTGAAATTGTAAAATATATCGGCATCTTATAAAACAATTCTTGAATTTTAAGAACAATATCGCAACTGCGAAATAAAACAACTTTAGTGGGCAGAAAGGTAGTGAATATCTCATTTTACTGATTATATATCATGTATTTTTAATTCAGTTGTATCATCTACTAATAAACAAAATATTGCATTCATCATTTCATTGATATCAATCTAGTGTGAGTATAAAATTTCATTCAAAACGGTTTGTACTACAATGTATATACTCTCAAGATCTACTACTAGACATCATTTATAAACGAAAAAGGATTAGGTGCCATGTCCACATTGTGATTTGGATCCGTACTTCAACCCATAGAAACAAACCCTACATTCACAAAGACTTCAAACTCACACGAAGAGCTACGAGTCTTTGTGCACCCTTTTCTTCTAGTGAAGCTTTGAAAGCAAATACAAGCAACAAGAAGAAAGTAGCACACAGCCCGAGAAACATAGTAAGTCTGTTGGGGTTAGTATGGCTGCTTTCTTACTCTTTTCAAACAACCCAATCAACAAAAGCATCACTATCACATGCCCAAGCTTTGTTTTGAGCGCGTTAACGGATTTTATTTCCAACCATTTTGGCCTTTCCTAAAACATTTCAACAAAGAGAAGTGTTAGAATCCGTTTGTTATATGTGCATGTCAAACACAGTACAACTTGTTCTGTTTAATAACTGCAAAATAATAACCTTTAGAACAAATAAGCCGAAGAGATTAGATTTGTTTGTAGGCATTTCCTTTGATGATGATTGTGCAATATCAAGATTGCTGATAAAAAGTTCATAGAGACCCATGCCAAAAACCAACATGACTGTTCCCAGAAGATACACATCTGGTAAACAAAAAACCAGAGAAATATATAATGTTAACATATCGATAACATTATGATAGAAAACCATGATCTTCTTAAGTGTCGTGCTTAAGGAACTTACCAATGGCATCCACAAGCATGAAGATCCCTTTCCCGTGATTCACAAAGTATTCTTGGAATGATGAGACAACAAATGCACAACCCTGGATAGCATGTATAATAAATTAACTATTAAAGAAACTAATTTCATAAGGATACACTGGTTTTCCCCTAAATTAAATTAAACCCTGTATAGATTATGATCCTACTTAAAACTCATTTGGCGAAAAGGAAGTCTATTCATTGTACAGAGTGAAGTGGGATACCTTTATGAAACATAGGATTGATCCAATCAAAGATCCCGAAACTGCTAAAAGAGTGAAGAATCGGCAACTGTAAATAACCTAAAACAAAGTATGATTTTTAATTCAATCACCCGATGAATAATACAGGATAGGATCAAACGATTTATGCGTGTTTTTGTTTCACAATCAAGTTTAATGAACTAAACTAGGGTGCGGATCATCTGTTTGTGTAAAGTTCTGTGTCAAAGTTGATAGAGAACATGAATCGATAATTTATAACAAAATTATTGCATAAATAAAGAGAAGACGACCTTCTCTATGATGGACTCCCATCGCTCGGACTTCCCCTGCGACGGTGAGGAATGAAGCGTGCCGGAAGAACCAACCTTGGTGATATTTGACGGCGAAGTCGGCAAATGGGTATCACGCGTGGAGCTAGTGGCCATACATGCCACCGGAAAAGTAACACCAGGAGGCCGGAAACAGCCGTAGACCCAATTCACCTTTGAACCCAATTGCGGTGTTCTGAAAAGAATTGGTCTTGAAAGATTGGTGCTTAGTAATCTAGCAGGTTTCATGGTTGAAAAACTTGGAATTTTTGGGAAATTGATTGGGGTTTTAATTTGTGGAGTGTTCAACGTAGCGCGGAGGATTGGGGGACAAAAAGCAATTGAATTTTATGGAGTAAAGACAGATACGTAACTGTCATGTTCGGGGTGGCCCTGTCAATTTGGTGATGATTCGATGTACAGAAAATGGGTTAACGACTCACGAGCCACCACATTGAGAATTCGAGATTCTCAGTTCTCACTTCCATGGAAAATATCTTCATGACTTGAAACACTGCCATCATTAGTTTGACACGTTGCATGAGTGGCACTTTAACCACTGCCGTGATTAGCTTAACTTAAACAAATTTCAATATTAACAAATTGAGATAGCATCTAGGATTATAAATATGGATATGTTTAAACTAAATCTTAAATAATATATTATTAAAGTTTATATGGATATGTTTAAAATAAATTTTAAATATTATATGATTAAAATATATATAAGTGAGTAAAAGGAAACAAAATGCAGAAAAAGACAAAATTATTATGATAGTCATCATAACCATAAGATTTTAAGATCATAAAGATACCATATACCAAATTAGATTGGACTGAAAGGACTTAACCAAACTACTTATATTTTTCTGTAAGTTACTCAAAATATATTTAATATAGGTGTTTATAATCTTAAAATGAATGTTACATTTCATTTATTCTCTATAAATTAGTAAAATTACAAGTTTTATCTCTATCTTTTTTTTAACACCGTAACTTTAAGACAACATTTTATATTAATAAAAGTTTTCCTTTTAAAAAGCTTTTGAATCTTTATCAAAGTTTACATCTTTTGTGTTACAAACAATATCAATAGTTATAGTGTAAATGAAATAATTGCTAAACCTTCTCTGTTTTCTTTGTCAACTTCGCTATTCGAGTTCTTCATTTCCACTTCTATACGCGAGTACATAACACAAACTATGTAAGTCTGAACACTTGTGAGTTACATGGATTTCAACCCGAACTTTAATACACTTAAATACTTTTAGTTTTACTATACATATGTTAGCACAGAAAATCCTAACACATACAACTATAGAAGAATAGATCAACCGAAGGTCAGCATCAACCCTTACGGATTACACATGTGGGAATCATGCATGTCCCAGGGCTGTGTTAATGTTGTCCGACACCCGACATCCTCATCACACCCATGCTGCTACATGAAAGCATGATATTATAAACTTTATCATATCTGTGCCACTACACCTGCACTTGTGAATCTCATCAGACACATTTCGCTACATGCAAGTTTGGTATTAAAAACCTTATCCGGTCAATGCCGCTACATGAAGACTTGAAATTAAGAACCTTAATTCAAAAGGCAATCTAGGGGCGTGTTCGGCACGTACCGTTTGGGAGCTTCTGACTTCTAACTTTTAAGAAAATGTTCGTACACACACATACACACACACACACACACAAAAAAAAAAAAAAAAAAAAAAAAAAAAAAAAAAAAAAAAAAACTTCTTTCAATAGCATAAGCGTTTAGCTTTTAGCCTAAACAAAACACTTCAAAATCAAAAGCTACATGGAGAAGATTTCAACAAAACGCTCCAAAATCAAACGATACCCGCTACCTTTTAATTGGTACATGTTACCAGCTAATTTTGTCGAGCATGCCCTAAGCCTTTTACAAATGCTCACTATAGAGCTTCAGATTGTTTTCTTACCGTTTATTCTTTTTCCATTCTCCACTATATAAAGGCATTTTATGTCATCTATCTCATCTAGCTTTCCAGAAAGCTTTACCAAATATTTACATTGAAACATTTATCATACAGCTTTTCCCCGTAAAATCATAATAAATATATGCACATGTATGCTTCTTCCCAACATATCACATAATAAAATACATGGTTGGTTAGTATAACCTTAACTCTTGATGTCCAATCATACAACATATTTAGGAGTTGTTTGTTTTGAACTTACCGGTCCAGTAAGAGCAGACTGCTGACATGGTCAATACTCGGGCAGTTTGATAACACAAATTTTTTGTTGGCTCAATCAGCATGGTTGATCCAAGAAGCTTACTTGATAAGACTGAAATATATGGTTGGTTGGAAAAAGAAAAGAAAAAAAAAAAAAAACTATTCTTCCTCTTTCTACCCTCGCGACCTAAAACCAAAATAGTGCTTCAAGATTCCAAAAAAAAAAAACCCTCTTTTCCTTCCATCGATCAGTGATGTCGATTCCTGCTCAATATCTCCCACCGATGACTCTGTCAGCGTCGACCTCTACAACAGCGTAGGTACGTACGCCTTCCCTTTTTTCTGAAATTAGTTGACAACTTGTATGGGCTAATGTACGAAATTAAATTATTTGTGTATGAAATCTATTTTTTTTTTTTTCTATATGAAATCATACCATGTGTGCATAAAGTCATATTATATGTATGTGAAATCCGAATTTATATGTATAACATCAGGTTGTATGTTTATGGAATTAGATTATATGCTTATGAAATCAGAATTTGTAGTAAATATGTTGGTAAAGTAAGATTTTTTTTCTAAATATGTGGTACATCTTGGTATGCAATCAGAAAATGTTGAAAGTTTGTATGATCATTGTGCTTCACTCAGAACATGTTCAAATGTTGGTATGAAATCAAAATTTGTTGAAAATATTTTATGATCTTTGTATGAAATCAGAATTTATATGCTTATGAAATCAAAATTTATGTTGTATATGTCGGTAAAAATATGATGAAATCATATTTATGCATGATTTATGTTGTACATGCGTGTTAAGTGGATGATTTATCTTTTATTTAATAATAGACATGATAGATAAAATTACTATAATTAGTTAGTATTTGGAGATTATGGACAAAAAAAATTTTGAAGCATGTATTCACGAACTAACATGTAATGGCAAGGAGGGTAGTGATTTAAAAGGAAGCTCGTGGACTGTAGTCGCGGAGAAACCGGAAAAAAAAATCGTAATTTTGTTGTCGACAGAAAACAAATGAAAAACTGATAGGACTATTTAAAAGCAAAGTATGATGTGTGGTTGAAATCTTTATAATCATGTAATGAACTCTTTCGACATTACTAATGAAAAATGGGAAGCAGAGGCGAAAGTGTATGTGTGTGTGTGTGTCTATATATATATATATATATATATATATATATATATATATATATATATATATATATATATATATATATATATATATATATATATATTAGATTTTTTTGTTTTACTAGTTTGATAATATTTGTTAAATTTTCAAACGGCTGAACAAGTATGTAGATAAGCTAAGAAATGCACATCTTCCTTGCCCAGATCTTTGTTCCCAATTGTTTGATAAGGCGACCTTGACCGATGTTCACATTTGGGGGCCAACTTCGACACTACCTCATCCTACCATAGTGTTTACCACACATGATTATGAGGATACCGAAATGGAAAACCCAAGGCCGCATATGGATACCCCAACCTCAACCTCAACAGTAAGCCCACCTACTAGAGCTTCACCTACAAGTTAAGAATCCTATGGCCGAAAAAAAACAAGGGGTGGGGGGAAACAAAATGGTCCAAAGGAAACCACACTTGATGATGAGTTAAGAGAATTTGGAAAGGATATTGTCAAGGTTGCACAAGCATTCATGCAAGCAAACAATCTTGACAAGGATATGGATGAATATATGGCGAAGTTGGCAATCTTGGATTGGGAGAATATGATCCAAAATAAACCAATACTCTTATTCTATTCGTTGAAAATGCGAGTAATAGGAAAGTTTGGTTGTGCCTCAAGTTGACGGCTTGTGATTCATGGGTGACAAATACAGGAAAAAAAAGTTTGGATTATTTGTTTTAATTTAATATGTTATGGTTCATGATATGGATTGTTATGTTTAGAGTTTTTATGTGTTATGAGATTTTATGTTAGGATTGTTATGTGTTATGGATTGCTATGTTTATTGATTGGTATATGATATTGATTTATTTGTTATAAATTGTTATGTTATTAATTGTTATATTATTGATTTTATCTTATAGATTTATGCTATGGTTCATGTTATGGATTTCAATGTACTTTATATTTAACACTTAATAGATCACATATGGATAAATAAGGTAAATTTTTATATTTCCTTATATTCTCATTGTACCGGTTGATGTTGGTCTGACAAAGACAAAGAAGAATTGAAAGAGTAAGGTCCAACGAACTGATAGCAAATGGGCATGTGTATACGTTCCTACATAATGTTATGATATGATGTGTCTTTCACAAGATGCATTTATACTATTATGCCATCACTTTACACTAAGAAATTGATTGCAACGTAGTAGGACAATAAGTGTTGAAGAGAATACGGATATATTTTTATATGTTATAGTACATAATGAATGTTTTCGAGTAGTGAAAAGAAGATTTCAACACTCCACACAAATGATTCATCAAAGCTTTCATGAGGTCCTAAGTGCAATGATGTGTTTTGCAAGAGAATTTATAGTACCAACATCTTTTACTCTAACAACAAATACCTCAAAATGACATAGGCTGCTAACATAAATATTTCCCAGAGCAATATGTGCATTAGATAGAACAATTATACATGCAGTTGTACCCATTGATCAACAAACTCACTATAGGGGAAAAGGAAAATGTGAATGCTATCAAAATGTAATCGGAATTTGTGATTTTGATATGATATCCACATTTGTATGGGCTGGATGGAAGGACATGTCACATGATTCTAAAGTTTTAAAAGAAGTTACATTTAATCCGACATTCGGATTTCCATTCCCTCCACCAGGTTTGTAATTTTCCTATAAGTTTTATTATCTATATTATTCATATAATAAAAATTGCAATTAGCTACTAATGAATATTACCTTTGTGATACTGCATACTCCAACACCCATGGATTTATGGCTCCCCACTGCAGTATAAGGTATAAGTTAGTCGATTTTCAAAGAAGTGGAGCTTTAACTAAGGAAGAAAGGTCGAATCATGCTCATGCACAACTTAGAAATATTATTAAACGTGCTTATGGTGTATTGAAGGCGAGATTTCCAATCTTAAAACAAATGGCTCCTTATCCTTTTTTCCAGTGCAAAGAGACATAGTCATTGAGTGTATTGTGGTCCATAATTTTATAAGGAAATACAATATGGTTTATTTAAGAACTTTGAACATGACACTAGGGTTACTCCTGACGTGGAAGGTGGAGGAAGAGAGCCCCAAAACATACAAGGCATAGAATAGGGTTCAAAAGTCGGTAACTGTATGATTACTTTGTGTCGTCAGATTACTAATCAGTTACTTTGGAATGGTTAACATTAAATTTGTATGCACTTTATTATGTACTTTTTGATTTTTTTATGACAATTTGTATTTGGATTTTAAATGTTGTATGTTTAATTTTGATTTTATATGACAGTTTGTATTTTTATAATTATTTTATCCAACACAAGAGACAACATAAAGATAATACGGTCATTTTCATCATTCAGCACAATCAGTCAGAGAAATAAGCAAACAACATAAACTCAAGTAGATGTAGACTCAGTTAAAATTTCTAACCCAATCAGTAATTATCAAACGACCCCTTTTATTCAAACAATCCATTTTTCCTTAATTAAGGAAAACGTGGTTTACATTCTAAAATCTTTATCAATAAAACACTTTTCATATAATCATTCGTTGTTACACCTAGTGACGTATTCACACTTTTTCATATATAATCATTTATTTTCACATAAACCTTTTTCATGTAAACAACCTTAGTCACACCTGGTGAAGTGATCACACTTTTTTACATGTAATCATTTATTTTCATATAAACCTTTTCAGGTAAACAAGCTTAGTCGCACCTAGTGAATATTCACATTTTTTATATAAGATCATGTAGTTTGATATGTATCTAGAAAATCGAGGTGTACTCACCTGACTAGTTAGTGAAGACTAACTATTGACTTTGGTCTCACACCTGGTGAAGTGTTCACACTTTTTTACATGTAATCATTTATTTTCACATAAACCTTTTCAGGTAAACAAGCTTAGTCGCACCTAGTGAATATTCACATTTTTTTATATAAGATCATGTAGTTTGATATGTATCTAGAAAATTGATGTGTACTCACCTGACTAGTTAGTGAAGACTAACTATTGACTTTGGTCTCACACCTTGGACTGCTTTCTAGCCCACTGCTTGTACAAACCTATCCAGATAATATACAAGTTCCTTAGAACTTGTATAGACTGACTATCACACTTACTATAGTTGTCCTTTATTTGACCATTAACCAAATCTGATAACCATTTGTTACCAGACTCATCGAGTCCTATAATACAATTACCAAATTGCTTAACAACTTAAATTGTTAATCCAATCACTCAATTCTAATCATATTGTAATTTAGTGTTTATAACCCTCGCTAATTGGATTAAGAATCCCATCGTGGAATTCGGTGTCAAACGTGTCATTAAGTCTGAAATAGCATTGTATTATAAACCCGACTATCTGACTCGGGCTCTAACAACCCTTTGATAATCACGTAATGATTAACGAAACGAACAACTTTATCTCGCTCCCTAGTTGATTTTTATATACAGACATTTGTATATACTTCCTCTTATATGTTGAGAGTTAGACATCTAACGCGCGTTATCCAAAGTTGATTACAAATGAGATTGATTGCGATCCAAGGCCCATGTTCAACAGGATGTCTATAACAAAGGGATAATTGATAAACTTACCTTAATACATCAATTAAAGCTTAGAGCTTTTGGAAATTGGATGTTGATGAATGACATTCTTCGTCATATGCTATTGGGGCAATGAAATGTTGCTAGATGTTCACCACTGTCTATATCAATCTATGATGAGTCTTTTGCAAGTGGGAGATTGAAAGATCTAGTATGCCCAAGAGTCATTATAGAATGATATTGCTAATAATATATGATCTTATAGGGTCATACCATATAGCAAGTTACCGTCAATTGATTATTTATTAATACAATTTGATTATTAATAAATATATCAATACTTGTATTTAATTGGAAAATTATTATTTCATGGAAATAATATTTTACTAATTAGGAATTTATTATTTGTGGAAAGAATATTTATTAGAGAAATAACAACTTATGAAATATATCATAAAGTATGATTATTTATAAGTTATATTTATATATCTTAATAAACTAGTTCAATTTATATAACATGTGGTTTTATATAAAATAAGATATTTATATATTCATATTTATATCTTAATAAGCTAGTTATAATTTATATAAAAGATAGTTTTGTAAAAATAAGATATTTATATATGACTAGTTATATATATATATATATATATATATATATATATATATATATATATATATATATATATAACGAATTTTTTATAAAAATTATTGATTTTTATAAAGATAACATGTATGTGTATAAACACTAGCTATGAAACAACTTTTGTCTTCTTTTGGACATGCCTTTTTTTGGAAAAATGGGAGGAGACAAGGCATGCATGCATTGTCTATTCTTTTGACATGCTTGGGACAAAGTTATCTCTCATTTTTCTTTATGGTCTCCCTTTGCTTATTGGGCATTATATAAGGGAAGGCATGGAAGGGTTTTAGATACACTTCTTGCAAGTCTTCTTCTTCTTCTTCTTAGAGTCAAATACGAGAGCTCCATGCTCTCTAGAGGATTGCCAAATTTCGGAATTTGAAGGCTCTTTTTCTTCTCCATTCTATTGCATTTTGATACTAGACAAAGCTCATTTGTTGATTCACCCTTGAACATATATTTGGTATATATTTCAAAGGCTTATAAACAATAAATTACAAGCGAATACTAACATGTTTTAATGGTTCTACTCTTTCTTGGTGGATACTTCTAGAGAACTCTTGTTTTAGAGTTTCATACCACACTTCATTAACTTCCAACCTCCTATAAGGATCAAAGTCTTCAAAGATTTTTATGAATTCCCTTCTATGATTGTTTTAATCTTTCTAACTCTTGCAAAATGATCCTTAGTAGGTAAAATAGTTTTAGTTTTATTCAACAATTTTAAAGCTTCCGTTGTCAATTTTATCGGTTGTGAAACCGGATTTTTGAATAAAAACCCAACAAAACAAATCCAAACCAGAAGGTTCAATAGCAGAGGGTTATGTTGCAGACAAAGCTTTGACATTCTGCTCTATGTATCTCGAGGGTATGCAAACTAAATTCAACCGTGCTGATAGAAATGATGATCTTGTCCTTCTAAAAAGGCAATTTTATGTGTTCTCATCACAATGTCGAGCGGTGTCAGCTAAGAAAATCGCTAAACTTTGTAAATAGGTCAAAAAAATCATTGTATTGGTTTGTACTAAATAATCGCAATAAGAATGAGATGGGAAGCTACAAATCGTAAGTTTCTAGTCTCTTAAGTACATTTTCGATAGTGTTATAATATATTTTAACTATTCTAATTATTTTGTCCCACATTCAGTGAATTCAAATCAGAATTTCCTGAAAGTGATTTCAAAATGGAATTTCCTTCATGGTTCAAAGAAAAGGTATGTTATAAATTTATAATGTAAAACTAATTTATTACTTAAACATACAATCTTATATTTCCTTACAAATTTATTATCTCCAAAAAGATATGCCTTTAGATTATACTGACGAATTAAAGGCGTTAGCACATGGTCTGTGGCATGCATATTCTTACACTGCATGCATAGTAAATGGTGTTCGATTTTGTCGTGAATAGTCGTGATCTCTGATGCACTACTCAAAATAGTGGTGTTGTTACATTCGGAGAATACGGTACACCATTTTATGATCAATTAGAGGAGATAATAGAGTTGCATTATTTATATGGTAAATCAGTTGTACCATTTCATGGTAAATGGTTCAATGTGTCGTTACGTAATGGACGTTTAAAGATTATAAATAATATGGTTGTTATCGATACCAATCATGAATGGTATATCGGTAAAACGTGGTATGATGATCAACAATACATCTTAGCCATAGAAGATAAACAAGTATTTTATCTCCAATATCCTACTCAAAACAATAATTGAAGAGTTATGGAAGAGGTTCACTCATCGAAAACTTTGGAATCATCCAAGTACCGGTGTTGTAAATGAGATAGATGTCATCAACACCACTCAATCAACTGATTTTACCTTGGTTGTCGACTTAGGCGCCTTGCCAATGCATACGACTTTAGGTGAAGTTGGTGAATCAAGTGTGTTTGCTAGGAAGAATGTTGCTCCTATTATAAATGATGACGATTTCATTAACGATGAAAATGACGGTGGTGATACGTACTCTTTAGATGAAGAAATAAATAATGAAAACTATGACAGTGATGATGTTGTACATATATATTACTCTAGTGGTGAATCTAATTGACGGTATGTTATAGTTATTATATATCCTGATTGATTATAATATTTGTTAAAATTTTAAATGTTGCTTATTTATAATTAGCTTTATTATATATTTTGAATGTTTATAATATTTGTTAAACATATGGCAGAAGTTGTAATGGAACATGGAGGAGACGGTAGGGATAGACCTCCACACGGGATCACACGTTGTGTACCATCGGGTTGCCAATCTTGTAAGTTACATGAATTTAAATATATTTATTAATTAATACTTAAACTTTTCAAAGCAACATTAAAAAAAGTCTTTTAGCTAATAATCATATGACATTAGTTACATTCAATTAATTCTTTTAAAAGAAAAATAAATATATTTTATATTTTTAAAAGGGTTGTATTTCAAAAATAATAAACTATCATATTTTTTTATAAAAATAAATATATTTATATAATAAATTAGACAAATATATTTATATTTTATGTGTTTAAAATGTTTATACTTATTTTTGTTGTTTAAAATGTTTATGATTTTTTATAAAAAAAACTTTGATAATATTATTATGTATTTAAACATATAAAAAATATGATATGTTAGTATTTTTGAAATACAAACCTTTTAAACATATAAAATATTTTTATTTACCTTTTAAAAAATTAATTGAATGTACTTGATACCATATTATTCATATTAACTATTTTAGTATAATTAATTATTAACTAACAAGTTTTTCAATTTTGTTTTGAAAAGTTGAAGTATTAATTAAGAAATATATTCAAATTTTGTTAAAACTAAGTAACTTTTTTAAAATTTAAATATAAAAAGTTTATATCAAACAGATATAAAAGTTACCGTACGTAAAGCTAAAAATACGTTTTAGTAGAAAACTATTTAGCTATATCAAATTTTGAATATATATTTATATTTTATTTGTTTATAATCTTAAGGTTTTTTTTGTAAAATATTTGTAAACTTAAGGGTTTTTTCACAAAAAAATAATTCATAATAACCTGGAAACCTGCTATTGCAGGTAACAAGGGCAAAACCAACAAAAAAATGACAAATTTGCGGTATAAACGAACCAAAAATCTGCCGAAGGGTAAAACCGACATTTTCTGTCAAATTTAAGGCTTTTTATGATATTATCCCATCTAGCACAAGAAAAGAATGTGAATTTGTGTGGCAAAGGGAGAAACTTAAATTTGTACGATGAGTTTGAAAATAACACTCGTAAGCCTTTAGTTGTGAGAATTGATACCTTCACGTGGACATATCGATTCGTGGGGGACAATGGGAAAATGTTTGTCAAATTAATCTCAAATCTGGTGGGATCAAAGGTACCGTTGCATTATCATACTTGGCGTCGTGTTCCTACCAAGTACAAAGATGATTTATATCCCGAACTAGAAGTAAGTATACAATTTATTTTATATGTATTAAATTGTACACTTGTTAAATATTTTTATTACGAATCAAATATGTTTTTTCTTTTGTAGACTTATTTTGATCTTAATACGTATCGGAGCATAGACTTGTGGGAACCCGTTCGAGCGGGTATCGAAGCAGATATCCAAAGAGCTTATCGACAGCGTAAGTATCAGATAAAAAAACATTTTGATAGAGTTGGTGGATATCATGATTTGGAAAGGGCAAGAAGTTGTCCACCGACTGATTGGACCGCCAAAGCTTGGAACAAAATGATTAATTTGTTGTTTTTTGACCGATGAATATAAACATACGTCAGTCAAAAATAAAGTTACTAGGTCGAAACTTCCACACACAAGAGCTCACGGATGTAGATCCTCTGCTCAACGACGTTATTTAAATGTAATAAATTATATTGGTATTATTTAAAATTGTTATTAACATTTGTATAAATATATGTATTGTTTTTCACTTATTATATGATCAAATAGGACTCAAGCCGCATCATATTGAGGGTTGAAGACAAATGCGCTACAAAGAAGGTTCGGGTTGGTATATAAGTCGAGCTCAACAAGATTGGGTAAGTGATAAACGAAATGAATGTGTTGTTTAAATATATTATTATTATTAATTATAATTTTTTATTTAAGGTATATGATTATTATTTTAATGTTTAAATTTAGTTGTTTGTTTTAATAACGTATGTTTATTGTTTTCTTTATTTTAGGAGAAAATTCAAGAGGAATATGAGAAAATTCAAAACAAAGTTGGAGAAGGTGGAGAAGTAAATGAGGAAGAATGTTTAGAACGTTCCCTTAGGACGAGATGCGTGCATGCTCGTGGAGTGGGTAGGAGACCAACCGCCAACTTCGGTTTAATTCCAAATGAACGACCTTCCACTTCCAAATCGTCCGAATCTCAATCCCAATTTGATGCACAACAAATGCAAGAATACTTGAACCAATATAATGCATCATTGGCGGCATGTATTCCAAACTTCCAACCACCACAATTTCCTAACTTTCTATTCAACTATAACACACAAGGAAGTACCTTTCAATAATTTACCGAAAGGATGGAAGAAGAAGAAGAAGAAGAAGAAGAAGAAGATGATGATGATGATGATGATGATGATGATGATGATGGTGGTGGTGGTGGTGGTGGTGGTGATGATGATGATGATGATAATGATGGTTGATGTTTTTTTATCATCTTGAACAATGTTAACTACTTATTATAATATTAAACTTAAATTTGATGTTTTGAATTTGAACAATGGTAGCTAGTTATTGTATTTCAATTGATATATGCTGTGGAGTTTTTAGATTTGTTAAAAATATAGGAATGGTAATGTACAAAATCTGTAAAAACTATTAAAAAACCAAGGTTCTAAATAACGTAAAGCATGATTTGACGACAATGTCAAGCCTCAAGCTTTTCCGAGCCTTGGCGAGTCATGACGTCTGTAAGGCGTGGCTTAAGGCGTCAATTTTATATATAATTAACATTTTTATATGTATTTTTAACTATTATTCATTTTTATACACATATATGAGTTAAGACGACGTTTTGACAAAGCTTGACGGCAGGTGCAAGCCTTGGAGCCGTGGCGTGCCATGGCGAGCTTTTTAGAACCTTGAAAAAAACAGTAGTTATCCCGACGACAAGTGGTCACTAAAGGTTTCCCGACGACATGTCGTCACCACTGGTAATTAATACAACTTTTTTTTGTTTCTGAAAATATGCTCGACGAAAGTTGTACGGACTACATGTTGTCGAAATATGGCAAACCTATGTCGGTGACTATACTGACCTATGCCGACAGACCTATGCCGATGACTTATTGCCGAAGACAAGTCATATGTATATCTTATGGCGAGGATTGTCGTTAGTATAGGGTCAGAAGTTGTCGTCGCCATAGGGTGTTAATGTTGTAGTGAAAGCTTCTTCCTCGTATTCAGTCTAATGATGTAACACTCCAAATCAGGTACACATTTGAAACCCTTGGAAATGAATTAATTGGAAAAAATAGTCCCTCTCATACTGTAACGACCCGTCTATGGTATGTTGTTTTTATATTATTTATTTTAGAAGTTTGCATAGGGACTCGACGAGTCTATGGCCCGACTCGTCGAGTAGAGTCGTGATCAGGAGCAGCGTATAGATCGGCGACTCGGCGAGTCGGCCTGCCAGGTAGAAACCCTAAATCCTCGGGTTTGCACTCTATTTAAACCATCTTATGAGCCCCCAAACTCGTCTCCTTCACCCTCAAAGCATTATTTAGCAAACCCTAACCATTCCATTGAGTATTTGAGCATTTCTTGTGTAATCTTGAAGTTTTGAAGAGAAGAAGGAGGATTGATCCAAAGGAGAAGAAGAAGATCCAAGGTCTTGCACCCATTTCAGAGTTTGTTGAGGTAATAATCAGATTCCTTCTGTTTCTATGATTCATTCTCCTTTATAAGCATATTTAGCCCATTTTATCCATTCCTTAGCTTGTTCATAGTAGAGAAATCATATTAGATTGCTTAGCCTTCAGATCTAGCCATGTTTCAGTTCCAAAAACGAAGATCTATCACCTTTATGGAGCCATTTTGCATGATAGCCCTAGATCTATCCTTCCAAGTGCCTTTTTATCCTTTATATCCTTTTTCATGCATTTGTACACGTAAAGTTGGAAACTTTACGTGGTAAACCACCCTTAGGAACTCAGATCTATAAATTGTATGCAGTGGTTTTGATCAGAATCGAGTTTTTAGTAACTGCATGCATGTGACTCGGCGAGTCGTTCCTTGAACTCGGCGAGTCGAGTCGCGAGTCCCCGATCTTTCCCCTTTGAGTGATTCCGAGTGGGGACTAGTGAGTAGTATCATGGACTCAGTGAGTCGGAGGTTAGACTCAGTAAAGGAGGGACTCGACGAGTTGTTCATACAACACGGCGAGTCTAAGGCAATCTTCTTAGATTCAAGAACAACTCGTCGAGTTGTTCATACAACCCGGCGAGTCGGATGCAGATAGCCTGAGTTTTAGAATCGAATGGGAACTCGTCGAGTTTATGCCATACTCGACGAGTAGCAACGAGCAGGGTTGAGAAATGAGAGTAGGGACTCGACGAGTTGGCGGCCCAACTCGGCGAGTCAGGTCAACTGTAAGTTGACTTTGACTAGAAGAGTTGACTTTGACCAGAAGAGTTGAGTTTGACCAGGAGAGTTGACTTTAACCAGGGGTAAAAGAGTCATTTTACCCCAATGCAGTTATTAGTATTTGATTGAGTGTATTTGTGAAATTGTAGCCGGGGAGATACCGGAGCAGCAGCAGATAGCTTCCAGAGCCATACACTCAGCAGCTAGATCACGAGGTGAGTTTCCTTTCAGTAGGAACGGGTCTAAGGCCACAATGCCGACCCGTATAGCCAGTAGTAGTTTCCGGACTTCGGTCCGACCCAGATTTTAGTATGTTTGATTCCTTTGTGGCTCAGACAGGATTTATGTGTTATGTGTTCCGGGTTACAGCCCGATGCAGTATGCAGTTTATGTGTTCATGCTAGTTGATATGTTTATGCTATGCTATGTTCAGTAGTTCCGGACTTCTGTCCGATGCAGCAAGTTCCGGACTTCGGTCCGATGCAGTTAGTTCCGGACTTCGGTCCGATGCAATTAGTTCCGAATTTCGGTCCGATGCAGGAGACAAGGCCTCAGTAGTTCCGGACTTCGGTCCGATGCAGAAGGCAAGGCCCTGGTTAGTTCCGGACTTCGGTCTGATGTAGTGGGCAAGGCCCAGTATGTGTTTATATGAATTGTATGGTATGTGGTAGTTTGGGGGAGCTCACTAAGCTTCGTGCTTACAGTTTCAGTTTTGGTTTCAGGTACTTCCGCAAGCAAAGGGAAGAGCTCGGGTTTATGGCATCGCATACACCACAGTTTTAGTTGTCCTGGGAGATGTTTTAGTTTTTCATAAATGTGATTTGATACAGTTTTGACACAGTCTACATAACACTATGCTATTGTCTTGAGATACTGACGTATGAGTTTTATTTTATGATATTATCTTAGTATTTTAGTAATTGTTAAACAAAAATTTTTGGGTCTTATTTTGGGATGTTACACGTACACTGGGCGTACCTAAGGGCACGCTTAGTGTACTATGGGAGAAGGATCGCAAAGGAGCCTTGCGTACATGGGGCGTACGCAACAGAGGGCCAAAACCCTAATATCTGGACTTAAGTCCTATATATATATATATATATATATATATATATATATATATATATATATATATATATATATATATATATATATATATATATCCTTAACTCATTTGAGCCTCACCCTAAATAGCCTCCTTCACCTTCAAACATCTCTGGAAACCCTAATACCATTTATGAGTGCATTTTGAGCTTTAAGAGTGCTTTGTGGTCCTTTTTAGTCTTCATTCAAGGAGGAGAAGTTGTCAAGGAATCTTGGAGTGTCATTTGGCTTCAAGAATCTTCATATAGTCGGCCTTTAGAAGCTTCTGGAGGTATAAAGCTTGGACCTTGCCATCTTATTCATTTGATTTAGCTAGGGTTTTCTAGTTTTGTTCCGTTGGTTGATTTTGGACCTCCTCTTGTGAGTTAAGCAACTCCAGAGGATGGAAATGATAGATCTGAGGTCCCTTGGTCTTTTGTCAATATAAAAATGGAGTCTTGGTGAATGTTTTGACCTCATGCATGGGTTGAGAACCTTAGAAAGGTCTTAATGGGGGTGTTGGGAGCATATGAAGCATGCAAAGGCATAAAGTTGCCAACTTTATGCCCTATGTCGTCTTAATAATCTTAGATCTGACTTTTGGACGTAAAAGAATCGAGTATTAAGCTCTTAATGGAAAAAGTCCTTAATCTGTTTGTACGTGGAGCGCAATCCAGTGTATGCTAAGAGTAAGTCCCCGAACCCCAATACGCTGCGCGTACCAGGGTGGTACGCTAAGCGTATGCATCATAGATGAACTTGGATCTATTTTGGGCCTTTGAGCTATTGGGCCTCATTTGGTTATTGGACTTGGTTGCATTCTGAGAATAGTGGGCCATTTTATATGTATTGGGCCATTGGTGTTATGGTAGGGTCTTATTGGGCCATATGGCCCATTAATGATTTTGGACAATGGACATTGGATCCATTAACAAAGAAAGGATAATTGGGTCAATTTAGAAGGACTTGGGGTGAGGTTCCTTTTGATTAAGTAAAGTCCTAACATTGATTAATATAATCATTTAGCTCGGAAGGTTACGAACTGTTAGGAGAGCAGCTTTCGCATTTAGTAGACAGAGGTGAGTCTTCTCACCATACCTATGGGTCTAAGGCACCAAGGCCAACCCATTATGTGATTATGGTTTATGTGTTAGTCATTTCTGTGATTTGATATGATATGCGATTGTGGTTTATTGCATGGAAGACCCCAGAGGGAGCCTGTGACATTGGATGTAAGATCATGCGGGGTAGCCCATGGCATTCCTAGGTAAAGACCATGTGGGGTAGCCCATGGAATTGGATGTAAGACCATGTAGAGTAGCCCATGTCATTCCTAGGTAAAGACCATATGGGGTAGCCCATGGCACGAAGGTGTAAGACCCTGAGGGGAGCCCATGGCATCCTTACAGGTTTATGTATACATGGATTATGTGTTATATGTAGTTTTTATAACTAACAGAATATGTGATATGTGTATTGTGTGTGGTATGCTCTGGGAAACTCACTAAGCATTTAGCTTATAGGTTGTGGATTTGTTTCAGGTACTGCAGATCCCAAAGGCAAAGGCAAGGTGTGATGGAGCGTCGTGCACTCTCTCCCAGACATTTTTATGGACACTATGATGTTTGGAATAAAAGTTGTATTTGACATATGTTTTGAAAATAATTATGTTTGGATTTCTTAAATCATGGAAATGTATTTGACTATTCAAAAATGACGTTACAAATGCGTAGTTTTTTTGGATTTTTTTCCTTCTACGATTTGGTTGTGTTTCTTTAACTCGTTCGCCATCGTCGTCATTGTCGAGGTTTATAGGTTGGGATTAAGATAATAGAACTTGATGGTAGTGAAGGTTGTATTAAAATTGTTGATGTTTATAGGTTTATGGTTGAAAGACTTGAAATTGGGGTTGATTGAATTGTGGTAGTGTTTGTTGTTAGCAGTAGTTTGGGTGGTATAGAAGATTGATGAATAGAGGTTGTTATTGGATTGGAGATGTTATCAATTGCATGTAACAAAGATTTGGAAATGGATCATTTGGAGTGTTTGGAGTGGGTGGAGTATTTTGATTTGGATTCATAGGTAGAAGATAAAAAAAAAATATGAGAATATTTTGTATTACAAAATATTAGTAAAATAATGTGTATTTATAGTTCTAGTAGACAGGTTTTTAAATTGAAAAAAGATTTTTGTTTAATATGTAACTTTATGAATTTGGTCAAAATGACCGTTGAAACTTTCCCTTTTTCACATCGGACATTTCCTTCCGTCTTTGGATTCATGTCACAGCCTGAACACTAATCCTAGTGCTAGAGCAGTGTTCACGTGTCTCCACCGGTGCCAAGTCACCATCACACATAGGTTTCCTCTCTTTCTCTGGACCACTGTTTTGAAAACCGGATTGGACCGGCTGGTTCAACCGGGAACCGGTCATGGTTTTGGTTCTTTCACTCCCAAAAACCTTCGTATCTTAAACCGGAAAAAACCGCCGGTTTTTGTCGACCTGCAGTCCAACCGGGCTGGTTCAACCTCCTCCAGAACCGGTTTTATTTAAATTTTTTGTTTACTCAAAAATCATCAGGGAAAAAGAAAACATTATCTCAATTTCTCAATTGTTCATCCAATATCAACAGAAGGGAGAACCGTTTGCAAGCCAAACTCTAAACCTAATGTCGACTAACACAATCGAGTGAAGAGTACCTCCGATTTTCAGTTTCTCCAATTTTCAATCGACCGAAGGGGCAAGGATTTCTGATTTCTCCAATTTTTTTCTCTACTCCACCATCAGCGACTCGGTGATGATTTCTGATTTCCACCATAGTCGACACTTCCATAATACAAAGGTAACTAATCACTAGTTCCTATCAGGCTATAACTGTTTCAGTGTTTCTCTTTTATATAGACTAAAATCAATATTTTATGATTCTGAAAATAGTCCCTACCGAAAAATAGGAGCCATATATAGGCGCTTAGTTTTCGTCACTATTTTGGAGCTTTTGTACAGTTAATAACTTAACATTGATGCCAACCTGAGTGTCTGACCTGCTAGCATGTTTTAGTCACTGTTTTAGTTAGAAAACATTATTTTCATAAATAATTTGGATTGTTTAGCATGTTTACTTGTTTATGATTGCTTAGGATTGTTTAGCATGTTCATTGTTTCTCTGTTAATATCTACTTTTCTTTTATGATTGTTTAGGATTGTTTAACATGTTTACTTGTTTAGGATTACTAATAATTTTAAATAAATGTAACATTGGTTGTTTGTGTTTCTATTATAGTATAAATTATGAGCACTCTCGGTTCAAGTTCCAATCCATATGAAGAAGCACAGTCGAAGACCATCCCATCTGGTTCACTAGCTTCTACTCAACCAAATGTTCAGGCAAAAAAGGATCCTGCTTGGAGCTATATTATTCAACTTAATGTTGGAGGCAAAAAAAGGCATACTTTTTACTTTTTGTAAAAAAACGTATGATGGTGGAGGTATCAATAGAATGAAACAACACCTTGCTGGAGTGCCAGGTGCTATTTCAGCATGTCCGAGTTGTCCAGGAGATATAAAGTTTGTCTTGAAAATTTTACTGGATGAAAATGCCCAAGAAACAAAAGAGAAACGTGCTAGTGTGCTTAGTGATACTTTGGGGTGAATGTAGATAATGATGGGTTTGAGCCATAAGAACTTTCCTATGTGCGCATGCAAACCCTAATGCTTGGATCTAGGTTTCTCTAATTGAACATGCAATGTATCCAAGGCTTACAATTATAGATCTAGTGTAAACAATTGAATCATATCATATAAAACAGATCTAGAAGAATACCTTAATTTGCTTGCTTGAAACTTCTTGTTCTTGGAGCTTAGAGTCACAATTGTCACTCCTCTAATGGCTTACAAACACCAACTAGCAAGAGGATGATCTTGAGAGAGAGTGAGGAGCGTGAGAAATCGGCCCTAGGGTTTCTTGCCTTTCATGAGTGCCGATTTCCCTCACCCAAGGGATCTATTTATACTATGAGCTATTAGAGTTTCACCCTTAACCCTAATTGAATAACTTAGGCCCTAAGCAATCCAAAGATCCTCCTAGATATTAGGCTTGGAAGATTTTAAGATATCCAAGCCCTACAAATCGTCCACCCTTATATCCATAAGGATTCATAGCCCAAAACACAACTATCACACATTTGATAGTTTATGCCCCTTTATTCAATTAATCTCTTAAAGTCACCAAATTAATTCTTAATTAATATATGACTTATATAAATTAAATAATATTATTATTCCTTTAATTAATATATGACTTATGTTAATATATTCTCATGATATATTAACAATAATATCTCTTCTCTCTTTACAAATCATCCCTGTCAAGTTGCTATGGTGAAGACAACCCAAAAGGACCATGCACAACCGGGTCAAGTACTTACCAAATATAGTTACAGCCTTAGATACTAATCCAACAGTCTCCCACTTGGATAAGTCTAGTAACTATATATGCAAACACAATCCGATTAGAAATCGTAGCTCTTCAAAGACGCTTTCAAACTCTGATCTTATAAGTATCCTGTCCTTTAGATAAGGGATCGTACAGTCCTCTATTTAGATATTGTGCGGACAATCTCATAGAACCTTTTGTCCAGTAGTTGGTTTCTCGATCTCAGATTCATTTGACATAGAACTTAATTGAACACATTAATTCAGTCCTGATCGGGCCCGACACATAAGTCAAATCAAATCATCGAGGGGCCCTGATATCGCTTTTACCCTCGTAGGATAAAAGTAACAGATAAACTTCGACTTATATGCATTTACTATTTACTAATCAATTATATAGAACAATGCATTTTATGACACCAATTTACTGATGCAATTTCGCATTGTCAATGCACAACCAATTAATAAACAATAAACCATATATCTTGGTTTTAAGACCATATGATATTATCGTCTTGCGATCACTTGCGTTACGTTCCATAAAGTGATTCCAGCAAGTGCGGGTTTATTCCAATGTTCAAAACTTGTTCATAAGCACTCATGAACGTTGCAGCAAACCTTTGCTATGTCTAATACCTTTTAGGCAATCTACACACCAATTCATGAAAATCTTCATTCATACCTACTTCCAACATATGAACGATTGTGGACCATTCGAATAATTCAATTATTCTTAATAACTCAATTATTCAGGAAGTCAAAACATGCAAAGTGAAACAATAGTTAAACAATTAACATAAGACAATAGCTTTACTTATAAATAATACTCCTTTTATTTAATCATCAAATGTCAATCACATTTATCTATTACATGTTTCCAAACTATCAAATCTAAACTAATATCGTCTCTCAGCCCAATGCTCCTAGCGTGCTGCAAATGCTTAACCCTACTCAGTCCCTTCGTAAGCGGATCTGCTAGGTTATCCTCTAACGATACCCTCTTTACTACAAGGTGTCCTTCTTCTACTCGATGTCTAATAAAGTGATATTTTCTGTCAATATACCGAGATCTACCATGATCCGTCGGTTCCTTGGTCAAGGCAACTGCTCCTTCATTATCATAGAAAATTTCTATAGGCGCCTTTATGTCAGGCACAACTCCAAGGTCACCAATGAAGTTCTTCAACCACATTGCCTCCTTTGATGCTTCGCTCGCTGCAATGTACTCTGATTCGCACGTTGAATCAGCTACAGTCTCTTGCTTGGAACTTTTCCAAGTCACTGCTCCTCCATTAAGGGTAAAGACCCAGCCCGACTGCGAACGGTAGTTGTCCCTGTCGGTCTGGAAGCTTGCGTCACTATACCCTTGTACCTTTAAGTCATCACTTCCTCCGAGGACTAAAAATCATTCCTTTGTCCTCTGAAGGTACTTAAGTATATTCTTGACCGCAATCCAATGAGCTCTTCCAGGGTTCCCTTGATATCTACTGACCATGCTCAAAGCAAAGGCCACATTAGTGCAAGTATAAGTCATAGCGTACATGATTGAGCCAAATGCGGAAGCGTAGGGTACTCGGCTCATCTCAGCTATCTCGGCTTCTGTACTTGGACTTTGAGTCTTAATCAATTTGACATTAGTCTGTATCGGTAGTTCTCCCTTCTTCGAGTTTTCCATACTAAAATGTTTTAGTACCTTATCCAAATAAGTATTCTGATTAAGTCCTATTAGTCTCTTACTTCGTTCTTCACTATCCTTATTCCCAAAATATAGGAAGCCTCTCCGAGGTCCTTCATAGCGAAGCACTTCCCGAGCTAGGATTTAACCTCCTGCAGAGTCAGAATGTCGTTTCCTATGAGTAGTATGTCATCGACATACAAAACGAGGAAGCTAACTATACTCCCACTGGCCTTGACATACACACATGATTCATCTTTACTTCGTACTAATCCAAACTCTTTGACTTTCTCATCGAAGCAAAGATTCCATCTGCGAGATGCTTGCTTAAGTCCATAAATGGACTTCTCAAGCTTGCGCACTCTATTGGGATGCTTCGGATCGACAAAACCTTCTGGCTGAGCCATGTAAACATCCTTAGCCAACTTCCCATTAAGGAAAGAGGTCTTTACATCCATCTTCCATATGTCATAATCATGAAATGCAGCAATGGCTAGCATTACCCTAATAGACTTTATCTTAGCAACTGGTGAAAAGGTCTCATCATAGTCAACTCCGGGAGTTTGAGTAAAGCCCTTCGCCACCAATCGTGCCTTATACGTGTGCACATTCCCATCTACGTCGGTATTCTTCTTGAAGATCCATTTGTACCCAACTGTCTTACGTCCGGGCACATTGTCAACCAAATTCCAAACTTGGTAGTCATACATGGACTGAATCTCGCTGTCCATCGCCTCTTTCCATTTTGCAGACTCTGGGCCTGCCATGGCTTCCTTATAACTATTAGGTTCATCTAGATTTATTAGTGTACCGTCACTAATATACGTGTCCCCTTTGGTAGTAATACGAAAAACATAAAACTGGGGTTGAACTCTAACTCTTTCAGAACGTCTAAGAGGTAAGGACTCGTCAATCGGTTCAACCGGAGTTTCCTCCTCGGGTTGAGCGCCAACGTTAGAGGTTCCTTCATTGCTCGACTCTTGAACCTCTTCAAAATCGATTTGCCTCCCACTGTCCCCTTGGCTTATGAGTTCTCGCTCTTGGAAAAATCCTCTCCTTGCAACGAAGAAAACATTGTCACTCAGCCTATAGAAGAGATATCCAAAGTATTCATGCGGGTAGCCGATGAAAATACATCGCTCACTATGAGGTTCGAGCTTGTCGTGAGTTTCTCGTCTTACGAAAACTTCACAGCCCTAAACCTTGATATGTGCCAATGAGGGAGCTTTTCCTGTCCACATCTCGTGAGGTGTTTTGGAAACCTTCTATGTAGGGACTCGGTTAAGGATATGGGCGGCAATCTCTAAGGCATACCCCCATAATGAGATAGGTAGTCAAGCAAGACTCATCATAGAACGAACCATGTCTAACAGGGTTCGATTACGCCTTTCTGCCTCACCATTCAATTGTGGTGTCCTAGGCGGCATCAATTGCGAAACTATTCCGCATTCCTTGAGATAGTCGTGGAATTCAAGACTTAGGTACTCTCCTCCTCGATCAGATCGAAGCATCTTGATTTTACTGCCCAATTGATTCTCCACTTCATGTTTGAACTTTTTGAACTTTTCAAATGTTTCTGAATTGTGCTTGATTAAGTAAATATACCCATATCTACTATAATCATCGGTGAAAGTCACGTAGAAGCGGTTCCCATCCTTTGTGGTGGATCTAAAGGGCCCACACACGTCGGTGTGTATGAGATCCAATAACCCTCACCCATCTCACAAGTGCCAGTGAAGGGTGACTTGGTCATCTTTCCAAGTAAACAAGATTCGCACGTGTCATCTTCCCTAAGGTCGAATGACTCCAACACTCCATCCTTTTGGAGTTGGGCTATGCGCTTCTTATTGACATGTCCAAGACGACAATGCCACAAGGATGCTTTATCCATACTATTGGAAAAATCCATACACAACACATCATTTCTTAGGTTATCTACAACCATAACAGTTTCATAAATTCCATTACAAGGCATAGCTTCAAAATATAAAACACCATTTAGATAAGCATAAATCGAACCGTTCTCATTATTAAACGAATAACTAAAACATTGTCTAAACAAACAATGAAAAGAAATGATGTTTCTTGCCATTTCTGGCAAGTAGGAACAATTATTTAAATCTAAATTCAATCCATTACTAAGCACTAAAGAATACACTCCAATCTTGGTAACAGACGACGATCTTCTGTTCCCCATTATTAGATTTATTCTTCCAAGCTCCACATCCCTATTTCTTCCTAGTCCCTGCAAATCAGAACATATGTCATAACCACATCCTGTATCAAGAACCCAAGAAATAGCATGAGATGAGTCATTAGATTTAATTGTGTAAATACCTGTAAAAGATGGCTTGATCTTCCCATCCTTGATGGCTTGCGGATATTCTGGGCAGCTTCTCTTCCAATGCCCTATTTTGTGGTAATGGTGGCACTCTGCCTCTTTTGGGTTTGGGTTGGGCTTAGCAAGATCAACCTTGGTCCCACTAGAATAGGAACCATCTTGGGACTTTCCCTTGCGGTGGCTCTTTGAAGAATCCTTCCTCTTCTTGCCCCTTCTTTGCCTAATAGCCAAAACAGGAGCAGGGGGTGGATTGGGAGTTGGTGCAACAGACTTGTCCTTGAGGTTGCTCTCAGCAGTCCTTAGGATCCCTTGGAGTTTGCTTAGGGTAACCTCTTCCTTGTTCATGTGGTAGGTTATCCTAAATTGGTTGTAGCATGAGGGCAAGGAGTGAAGAACAATGTCGATAGCCAAATCTTCCCCAAAGTTGACATTCAACTTGCGAAGACGATCAACATACCTTTGCATCTTTTGCAAGTGCACAGTTAGAGACTCTCCACTTCCCATTTTAGCAGTGATCATATTTATTATGATTTCATATCGCTCTTGCCTCGCGCTTTGGTGGTATCTCTCCATCAAGTCTAGATGCATCTCATAAGGATACATGTCCTCATAGGACTTTTGGAATTCGGAGTTCATCGTGGCTATCATGATGCAATGGACTTTCGTTGCATCACGTTCATGGGTCTCAAAGACAGCCATTTCTTCGGGAGTAGCAGTTTCAGGATTGATCTTCTCGAGCTTCTCATCAAGAACATACTCTTTGTCCTCGTAACGCGTGATCGTGCGAATGTATCTTATCCATTCGCTAAAGTTCGATCCATCAAAAGTCACTTTTTGACAAAGGCTCATTAGAGTGAATGAGCTAGCAGCAACGTTGTTTGCATTAGACATCTACAAATAGAAAGGAAACAAAGTTTGATTAGATTTAAGTCCCTAATTAACACCCAAAATAAAAATTAGGGCTAGGACCCAACAACATTATTTTCACATTAGAAAAGGGATGCCGTAATCCAACATGCAAATAATTTAGAGGTAAGTGAATGACGATTCACTAATTCTTCACCATGAAAAACATATGCTTAAGTTTTAAATGTATTGAGAATTCCTAGATTTCTTTGCGATTCATTGAACCTTTCAATGTCATGTTTAAATCTCGATATGCCACTCTAGTTTGTGACTGGGATACCGAGGATCACAAAGCGGGTGTGAATAACCACGCAAATTTACATGGTGCCTTCATTGTTACAATCACCTATTCGATGTGCCGGTAAACCACACACGCTCCATCAAAAAACAATGAATCACCCTTTGCCACCTTTGTTTAGAACCAATTAATGTGCCGGTTAACCACACACACTCCACTAACATCTTAACAAGGGTGCAAAGTGTAATTTCATGGGATTGCATCAATTCACTTTCCTAAAGTAACTAAGATTGGGAATTTTATGAAACACGTTTAGTTACTTTATAAAGATTCATTATACTTATTAATGAGGAGAGGATTGACCTATCCTACCCGTTCGGCTAACGACCCTCCACCAGTCAAGCATGCGGTGGGTATGAGTGTACACCCATTAAGCGTCATTTTATAGGCAGCAACCTTATACCCACCTTATAGACCGGCTTCGTGAATGATGCCTACTGACCATAAGACTGGCATTTTAAATTATACATATATATATATATATATATACATATATATATATATATATATATATATATATATATATATATATATTAAGCTTGTAATAATATAATAGTATAATGTTGAATTTTAAACTTGTAAAATTCTAGGGTTTGAAATTTAAATTATTCAAATTAAACTTTTAATCACAAAACTTAAATTTCAAAAACTTGAGGACAAGTTTTAAACTTTTCAAAACATAAGGATCAAATAGCAAATAATACAAGTCAACTAATCAGATTATCTCAATTTGATCTTATTCAATATTACTTGCAAGACAATTCATCAATTCAATTCAAATAATCAATTATTATCATATAAGGAAATTATTATTCAACTAATTGGTAATTATCTTTTGTTTGGTCAAGAATATACTCATATATATGATAAAATTCAGATTTTAATGATCCAAAACAGTTAAGGCAAGTATCCTCAAGTAAAACAACAAGAAATCCCGAAACTACCTCCAACTGACGCTCGAACTCTTTGAGTTCCACTATGGACTCGCCGAGTTGGAGCTACTCGCCGAGTCCACAATGGAACTCGCCGAGTTCATTGAACAGAATCACAAAAATCGAATTTTTCAAGCAACAAGCAGTCAACCAATGCATCAATTCAATAGAAATCAATCAAAGCTCTGATACCACTGATGGGTTTGAGCCATAAGAACTTTCCTATGTGCGCATGCAAACCCTAATGCTTGGATCTAGGTTTCTCTAATTGAACATGCAATGTATCCAAGGCTTAAAATTCTAGATCTAGTGTAAACAATTGAATCATATCATATAAAACAGATCTAGAAGAATACCTTAAGTTACGTGCTTGAAACTTCTTGTTCTTGGAGCTTAGAGTCACAATTGTCACTCCTCTAATGGCTTACAAACACCAACTAGCAAGAGGATGATCTTGAGATAGAGTGAGGAAGGTGAGAAATCGGCCCTAGGGTTTCTTGCCTTTCATGAGTGCCGATTTCCCTCACCCAAGGGATCTATTTATACTATGAGCTATTATGGTTTCACCCTTAACCCTAATTGATTAACTTAGGACCTAGGCAATCCAAAGATCCTCCTAGATATTAGTCTTGGATGATTTTAAGATATCCAAACCCTAAAAATCGTCCACCCTTATATCCATAAGGATTTATAGCCCAAAACACAACTATCACACATTTGACAGTTTATGCCCCTTTATTCAATTATTCTCTTAAAGTCACCAAACTAACTCTTAATTAATATATAACTTATATTAATCAAATAATATTATTATTCTTTTAATATATTATTCTCATAATATATTAACAATAAAATCTCTTCTCTCTTTACAAATCATCATGTCAAGTTGCTATGGTGAAGGCAACCCAAAAGGACCATGCACAACCGGGTCAAGTACTTACCAAATATAGTTACAGCCTTAGACACTAATCCAACAGATAACATGTATGATGTTGATGATGATGATGATGACGTTTAAGTACTGACCCAATAATCAACTAAAAAAAGATGGAAAGAGAAAAGCTCCTCAAACCTCCCAAACACAAACCGTGCCACCTTTTTTCAAACGAGATATGCATGATCCTTCTCAACCATCGATTAAGGCAACATTGTAAAGTAAGGAAAGATGGCATGATACAGATTTAGCTCTTGCTATGTGGTTTTATGATTCTTGTATACCTATGAATGCTGTGAATTCTCCTCTTTTCCAAATAACAATGAGCAAAGTCGCTAGTATGGGTCATGGATACACATGGCTTTCATATCATGCTATGTGTGTCACGTTGTTGAAAGATGCGAAACAATATGTACAACTTATAGTTGATTCTTATAGACGTTACTGGGCAGAAAATGGTTGCACAATTATGGATGATGGGTGACGGGATACAAGATAAAGACCATTTATCAATTTTATGGTGTATTGTGCAAAAGGGATATCAATCATCAAATCAGTTGAGAGTAATGCCCAAACATTATGCAACTTGTTTAGTGAGATTGTTAAGATTGTTGGTCGTCAGAATGTCGTTCATTTAGTAACTGATAATGCTACAAACTATAAGGCTGCATGAAGATTGTTATGTGAGAAGTATCCGTCCATTGTCTGGTCTCCTTGTGCAACTCATTGTATGAACTTGATTATGAAGGACATGTCGGAGATGCATGAAGTCGTTGATTTGGTTACACTTGCATCGAGGGTTATAGTTTTTGTTTATAACCACAAATGGCCATTAAATTGGTTAAGATAAAGACCAGGTTGGACAAAGATTATTCGTTCGGGTGCCACTCGTTTTGGTACTGCATTTATAGCATTGAAGAGTTTGTGTGATCACAAACATGATTTGCAAGCTATGGTCACCTCCCCGGATTATAAAAAAGTGATTAGATTAGAAAAAGCAAAAGAAGTTAAGCTTATCATATTGAATGAAAGCTTTTGGAATAATTGTGCTATCATAGTAAAGGTGATGACTACAATGTTGAGACTTTTACGGATTTATGATTCGTATGAGAAGCCGGCTTTAGGTATATATATAATATTCTTTAATGATGTTTACAAATATATCATCATTTTTATTATTTTAATTGATGTTCTTTAGGTTATATATACAAAGGGATGTATAGGGCAAAAAAAAAAGAATTAAGAAACTTTTTTGCAACAACAGAGAGTTGTACACCCCGTATACTAACATCATTAAAAATCGATGGGATAGGATGTTGCGTAGGAGTCTTCATGTTGTTGCTTATTGGTTGAATCCAGTCTTTCAATATGATCTAGAAAATTTTTCTAAGAAACCAGAGGTGGTTTGTTGGGGGGGGGGGGGGGGGTAATGGATATGATTGAGCGTTATAACAGTGTTGGTATTGTGTATGGTCTAACTTTCATGGACCAACTAACGTTGTTTTGTGAGCATGAAGGTAGTTTTGGTTGAAAACTTGCTTTCGCTTCTCGCAATACTACTCGTCCAGGTAACTTTTTTTTTTCAACCTTTTTTTAATAGTGAATTACAGTATTATAATAATATTTTATTATTTTCCATTAGATGAATGGTGGAAATTACATGGTGGAGATGCTCCGAAATTGCAAAAATTTGCAATTCGAATTTTAAGCCAAACTGCTTCTTCTTCCGGGTGTGAAAGGAATTGAAGTGTCTTTGAGAGAATCCACACTAAAAGAAGGAATCGATTGGAGCATCAAATGCTTAATGACCTTTTGTTTATATTCATTATAATTTGCGTCTACAAAATAGGTAGTGTATACTTTCAAACTTTTTTTTTTCATTTTCTTTATTTATGTGTAAAAGTATATTAATACTTTTTTGTGGGCTCAAGGATTACAAAAAATTCTTATAATCCGATCAATTATGAAAGTATTGATAAAAATCGAGTTTTGGGTGGTTGATGAATACCAGAAGGTAAATTAAGTTATAATGAATTGGAAAATATGGTTGAAGAAGAACCACCAAACTACAATGAATCAACGATGTTTGACTCCCAAGTTTCTCAAGGTTAGTATTTTATGTTATTCTATCAATACTTTGTTATTCTTCTATTTGAGTATAACTTTTGCTAAAATTGAATTTGCATTTGGTATTGAAGATGATGATGGAGTTGTGTTAGAAGAAATTGACATGGATTCCTTTAGGTGAAAAATAAATTGTAATTAAAGTTTGCATTTTGATACATTTCATGGTGTTTTGATGTTTATGTTGTGAACTTTGTTTTTTTTTTTTTAAACTAGAATAAAGATGCGGGGAATGAATTTCATTGTATTTTGTAAGTTTGGTACTTTTATTTAATATTGAAAACTAATGTTTGTTGATATTTTTGGTTTAAAGTTTATTTTTGTATTTTTTTTTTTTTGAGTATTTTAAAATTTTAAATACAATAATGATGTAATAATAACGTCATTCGGTTCATCTGGTTGAACCGATCCGACCGATTTACCCATCAACTCGGTATGGTGGCCGGTTCGATGTCGGGCCTTTGAAGTCAAATAATTTGCATGGTGTATTTATATACTCTAAAATCAATCAAAGAGGGATGAAGAAATTTTTTTGGACACTACATAATTGTCTGAATAAAATAAGTGGCCTTCTCTCTCATACATTCATGTTACAACGTTATCATTACACACGTGTTCAGGTTCAACTTCTGACTCTTCTCCCTGTCATAGTTAACGTGTCACACATTCCGTGAATCTTTCTGGCCACCTCTGCACACACATGACACACCCTCCTCACTCCTCTCTCTTTCTTCACGTTCTACAAGAAAAACCCCATCCGACTTCGACTTCGACTTCGACTCCTCAGTTATCCCCGAGCCACCACGTTAGAAGGTACGCTCCTCTTTATCTCACTTACTGAGACTTCCTTGTTTTGTTTTATGTTTTTCCATTGGTGCAAAGCATCCGTTTCACCGTTTGCCTCTATGTATGCAACCTGTTTGATGATTTGTCTAGCTGAAAAGTAGTATCTGACTTGTCTGATTTGCTAAAAAACAGAGATTTTGGCTCCTTCTTTTTTTCCTTATATGGACGTGCGTATAAATTTTCTTGCTGCCACAAGTTGAATATTGATAACAAGTTAACAGTGTCGATTGCGGCTGCTACTGTGTAGGGTCTGAATCGTGTGTCAAGCCTATAAATTAGTAAAGAAAATTAGGTTGAGTTGTTACTATATACACACAAATAATACGGATTATCCTATATTACTCGGTTAGGGGTATAAAGCATAAATAAGAATTGCTTCGTCTCTTTTCTTGTTCTTTCTTCGCTGAAAACTATCTGGTTATAATTAAGCAGGACATGAGGGATGATTAACTGCTTAATTGCTTTTCTTAAGATTAAAGACCAAGTTTTTTTGCTTGGCTTCTGAATAGGAACTACGAATTCGGGCCTAGAGGTGTGTTTTAGAGAAAAAAGAAACAATAATCTCGATCGTTTTACATTACCTTGAAAAGGATTCTATTCCTATTGACGCTGAAGGTGTAATTGTGTTGCAACTTTTGATACTCGGTTCAAACTCAATAGGCTAATGAGTTTATATATAGGAATACAATTGTTGAATGTAACTTGCACTTACGACTTACCTAAAGCCATTTTTTGCGAGAACTGTGGAAGAAGTACAATAGTTGTTCTATTGTGATTTGTGAAGTAGGATGTTTAGTTTATTGCAGCCATGAGTTTAGAGCTGATTTTCTTACGCATATGACATGTTTTGGCTTGTGTGGTTTCAGATTCTAGAACAATAAGGACCAATAAGCTTCGACTCCAAAGCAAATGACAAACATGTAGCTGCAGATGAGGTTGGATCAATAATATATATAGTCCATAAACATGATCCCTGAATTGGTGGGTGCAATCTTGCTCATAGTAATAAAGCCTTTTTCACTTTTTAAACTATCTTGTATGGCTGGTGTGAGAGGAACTTGTATAGTTATAAACACTTGGGTTGACATTCTGAGTGCATCTATCTACTTCCATGTAAACATATTTTGGAGATTTATGCTTTGGACTGTATCTATCATAACTCTACCCACACGTGCTCTGGGTGCACTACACAGAGAGAAACAGGTAATTAGTATATATATATAATATATGTATATCATCATCTTCATTCCCTAATTATATCATAACTAAGATATAAAAGTAGTCCCTTGATTGAGATTGAGAAGCATTCTATCTTCAGCTACAAGCACAACTCAGTGAACTACAAGAAAGATTGGATTCTCTTGCATGGGATAGGAGGGAGCTTCAAGAACATATACGAGTGGCCATTAAAGAGCATGAAATGATGGAACTGGTGTTAGGTGAGCTTGAAGAGGAACACGATGTAGCAATCCATAGAATCCAAATCTTGGAGACTGAGGTACAGTTTATATTAACTTATTAACATACTTGCGATATTTATATTTGATATATAAATAAAAGTATTTCTGCTTTTTTTTAATCTCGACAGTTGCAAAATCTCAAGGATGAAAACCTCCGTCTGAAGGAAGTTGATGGAAAATCACAGTGGGACATGACTGGTTCAGAATATGGCCAAAAGCACAAGGATGCTAAAGTGTCTCACACTAAAGATGGAATTTCACCATGGAAATTATCGGATCAATATTATAAAGATGTGATGAGGAAAGCAGCTAGTTTTGAGGATGAAAAAAAAGATGATAGTCAACTACCCCTGAGTAGAAGTGTGTGTACTGATGATGTTGTTGGTCAAAGGAGAGAAGTTGCAGTGTCACAGAGCCTTTTCAGTGCAATGTTATCAGTGTTGGTTGGAATGATTATATGGGAAGCTAAAGACCCATGCATGCCGTTAGTGACAGCTCTTTTTATGGTGGTTATTATGTCGTTAAAAAGTGTTGTTCAGTTCTTCTCCACCATTAAGAACAGACCAGCTTCTGATGCAGTTGCTCTTTTGAGTTTAAATTGGTTCATACTTGGCACTCTCACATACCCAACACTACCCAGAGTTGCTCGTTTGTTGATGCCTTTCTTTATCAAATCATCAAAACGTGCATTTGGTGGTTTCTTTCTCTTTCTTACTTAGCTTCCAAAACACTAAAGTCATTTTCTTTTCTTTTTTTTTGTTTTTGGGTCTTAACTTCAGGACTTAACAGGATAGTTTTGCTTTCGACTTAACATTATTAGCTAAGCTACTTGTAAAAGTCTTGTATAGAACGCACGTATTGTAACTTTGTAAGTTGTATTAGTATGGTGCTTTTGTTGTTATATATGTAAAAGGTTAGAGTCTGGAGAGTTTATGACATCTTTCATGTGGTTTGTAACTTTGTATTGATACATATTGTAAATGGGACATGCATGGGGGACAAAGAAGTGGTCAGGTATCTTTCATCATTGGGTATCTTGGACCATTTGTCCAATAAATACTCTCTCGATAAAACATATGATGCATAAAAGGTCCATCATGTGTCGCTTTTTGGGACAAAGCATGGATTGTGCATTCAATTGATGAAGGACGCGTGGCTATGGTGTAGGGCATCTGGGATCTGGCCTTCAAATTTATTGATATCTGAAGGGATTATGTTCTGCAGCAAGGACATGCGACTTCAAACCTAAAACCCCATGTGATCCTTGAGCAATAATCATCTATGATAGATGTTGATATTACTTTCGTGCACAAACAAGTGATGGCAAACAAGGACCTAGTCGTGAAGGAAATAATTAAACAAATGTTGCCACCAAATCTTTACATATTCAATCCACGAAGTTCGTCAGTTTATACATATAGGTTTCATGGACTTTACTTTTTGACCGACTCATCATGGATTCTGGAAGCCTTTTTCATCTAGAAGACCTTCAATGTTCGACATGAAACATGCCTTCATTATGGTACAAGATGCTTTAGCACATACTTAATTGGTAGTGTCATATGGCAAATGGTTGGAACAAAATTATAACGACTTTTGGGGTTCCCAAAAGAAAGAATACATAAATATGAAAGAATAATTGGATTTTATTGTTGTCAAATAGTTTTGATCCAATGCTATTATGGAAAGAACTTTTGAGTTGTATCTGTTGTATAAATGTCTCAACTATTTCAAGCTTGTTCAATTTTTTTAGACGATTTATTACTATATAAATGTATTTTTATATGTCATTGAGTTTGATCTTATTAATTTACTCATAAATTAAATAATCGTCATCTTTTCTCTTAAAGCATCTTCAATCTCATTCTATTTTTATCATTACATTCTATTTATTATAAAGTATAAAATAGAGTAGAAGCTTCAAACCAAACTTGATTTCACATTATATCTAAAGATTTTTATCATTACATTCTATTTATTATAAAGTATAAAATAGAGTAGAAGCTTCAAACCAAACTTGATTTCACATTATATCTATAGAGCAACGAATAGTTATATCTTCAATTTGGAGCAATGTTTTAAAAACTAGTTTTTTAGTTGAATCGGTATGGTGATCGGTTTAACCGGTTCGACAGCCGGGATAACAGTTTTCTATAATTTTTATATTTTTTCCTATTTTCTTATATATATATACATATATAAATCATGAATTTGATGTTTACAAGTTCAAACATTAAAAATACATATAAAAATAAGTTGTAGATCAATCCAAAATACATTAAAATAACACATAATCATAAGTTTTAGTATTTTACATCAATTTATATACGTCAAAAAGAAAATAAAATATAATACCGTAACAAAATATTGTTTTAGATAAATACAAACATATCAAAAAAGTTTATAACATTTACTATATTTTTTATTTAGAAAAAACTAAATATATTTGAAAAAAATCACCAAAGTTTATTATGCAAATGGTTCTTTTCTATGTATTTTGGTTCAGTTTAACCGGTTCAACCAATTTATTTTGACTGATTCGATCGGGTTTTTTCTAAAAACCGGTCAGTTCAATCCGGTTCATAAATCGACGTAAAACCGGTGATAATTGAACCGTTTTCTTCACCGGTTTCCGGTCCAACCGGTTCGACTAACCGTTTCAATCCGGTTTTTAAAACATTGATTTGGAGTTTTATTACACAATCTTCAAACACACTTTATTTTTAGAATGTAAAAGAGTACGACTGGCAATTCTCGACACGACACGAAATAAATGGGTTTGGGTTGAGTTTTTCAACCCACCAATCCGTTCCGTTAATCCGTTTATTAAACGGGTCATATATGAGTTTCTCAAAAAATAAACAGGTTGACCCGTTTATATTTTTAATAAAAAAACATATATTTTTTTAATGTATATGTTTAGTTTTTTAATATATTTTTAAAAAAACATATATTTTTTTTTATTTTTTAATGTATTTATGTATCAAGTATTAATATTTAATAAGTATTATATATATTTATATTAATGTTTAGTTTGAAAATGTTTTTATGAATGTTTTACTTTTCATTTGGATGTTTAAGTCTTAAGTAGTTAAATGTCTAAAACTCAGATATGTTTGTATCAACAATCAAGAATGTATTTATGTTTAATTGTCAATTTTATTTATGAAATCTGACCCACAAATCCAAATCTGACTCACAAACTCGTTAACCTGTGAACCCATATAAATAAATGGGTTGGCGGCTCATATATGAGTATATGTTTCAAACCCATCAACCCGTGACCTGCCTGTGATCTGTATATTTAAATAGGTCGTGTTTGGGTTGACATATTTTGACTCGCCGACCGGCGACACACCAACCCGAACACAATTTAATTGTCAGGCCTATAAAAAAGAGCTTAGAATAAGGTTGAATCACTTTGCATTCTAAAAATAAAATATAACTAGAGATGATCTTATAATTTTTTAATTGCGTGAATTTATAAAAAGTATATTAATAATATATTAGTTGTCACTCTATATCAGTTTACATTATTCGTTTGTTGAATGATAAATAAAAAGACGCAATAAAAAGTTACGTTCACTGTTGTCAAACTTACTCTATATCAATACCGTTAAGCCAAAAGGTTTTTTTTATAACTACAATATGGTTAGGTTCCGGATTTCACAGCTTAATTTAATCGAGGTAGTATAAATGACGAGTTAAACTATTTTACTTTGGTTGATATTTGTATATTTTTATGAATTAAGGAATTACTTATGTAAATTAATAAATTAATTCATAAAAATATACAAATATCAACCAAAGTAAAATAGTTTAACTCGTCATTTAAATAGCCTTTAGCCAATAAGTAATTTCTACATTTTCAAACATGTGTGTCAGAAATTCCTTTTCAATATATAATATAGACCTGTGAGAAGGAAAAATCAACTTTTTGTAAAATGAAATCAAAATGGGGTCTCCCTTGGAATATATATACATCATTAATGGAAAAGGCAAAAATGTTGAATTAAAGTTGATTGCGTGTATATATATACTATATATATATTAGGTGTACATCCGTCGGTGCCGAACGGTGGCGACAATTATTACTGTCTGACGAATGTTTATTTTTAGAAAATGTTATCTGACGGTTTCAATGGCTATAAATTTTTTGGGTGGTATGTTAGAAAATTTTCATGCCTAGCCTTTGGAAAAACATTATGTCCAAGCTGAGATGATGTAAATCACTTCTCCACATCGAATCTTAAGAAGATAATTGAAATTAATTATAAAATAAAAATCCAAATCGAAGCTTTTTCAAATAATGTTTTGAAAGTTTAATCTTTGACAATTTATCTTGGATTATTTTCAATAATACGGATGATGAGGGAACTCATATCTCTTGGAACGATGAGAGAAAAAAAAAGGCGAAACAAAAGAAAATGTATTTTTTTTCAATTACCATTAGTCAAATACACACTAAGCATAGTGCATCTTGTTTTGTCATGTACTATTTAACAAACTAATCATAAGTAAATTTGTTATCTAGATGAAGAAGTCGAGATGTTTTGGAAAATGATTTTCAATCATGTCTGAACCACTTTAAATTGGGGTGGATTTTTTTTATCTATACATCTTATTTTCTACCTTATGAATTTTATTTTGAAATATATAGTTTGTTATATTGTATTTACACTTTCAACAACATAACGAACACATATAAAATTCTTTAAAAAAACATATTTATCTATTTTAGGTTTCACCTATGATAAGAAAATGGATAATGACTTAAAAGGGTAATATATTTTTCGATTTATACACATTTGGTCATTAAGTTTTTTTTCGTCCACATTTACCCCTTCAAGTTGTTAAAATGTACACATTCAGTGCTTATGATTGGTTACTCTAGGTTGACCGAGAAAAATGATTTAATAGGGTAATATATTTATCATTTTGTACACATTTAGTCTTTAATATTTTTGTACACATTTAGTCCTTAATATTTTTTTGTTTCAAAATAAGTCAATTTTGTTTTTTACTCATTCAATACTTATGAATGATTTCTTTAGTTTTTTCTCACGATATCTTGTATGGGACATCATTGATGAAATGCTCGGGACTGTTGATGTTTATGTGTAACATCTCATTTTCGCAACAAAAAAATCATTTTGAAATAAGGCAAAACTCCCTAATTATAAATCAATTATTAAGAAAAAAACGTTTATTCCAAAATACATTTATCGAAAATCAGAGTAATATAAGAAACACAGAATCCTCAATACTGTTGATAAGTGTGTACAGTTATGTCTCTACCTTCTCACGATCAACGATATAACCTAAAAACATAAGCAACTGGGTAAGCATAAAGTTTAGTGACTTTTCCCCAAAATACTCGAAACAACAAATATATTATCATGCATAACTGGTCCACACTTATTAGATTGGAATACATTGGCCTAATCAGTCATCCGACTAGAATACCCAGGGTTTGTTGGCATTCCGCTTTAACCAAACCGCTCTTCTCGAGCTTTTGTGCCTACGACTTACAACTGGTCCGCACCAGGTATCTTGGCCTATAGCATATATCAGGACCACCTCAACCTATCCCACCACCATATGGCTATCCCCTGTAAGATTTCGTGAGAAAAACCTAAAAAAATCATTCATAAGTACTGAATGAGTACAAAAACAAAAATGACTTATTTTGCAAATATATATATATATATATATATTAAGGACTAAATGTGTACAAAGTGATAAATATATCATCCTATTAAGTCATTTTTACCGGCTAACGTGGAGTAATGACTAAATGTGTACAGTTTAACAAATTGAAGGGGTAAATGTGGACGGAAAAACTCTCAGTAACTAAATATCTACAAATCGAAAAATATATTATCCTTTTAAATAATTATCCCATATGGAAAATACTTTATGTAATGTTGTGGCAAAAATGATCCATATAAGTTAATAATTAACCATATTTGGAAATGTTATAGGATTTAGTAGCTGAACAACTTAGTCTTACACCATGCATAATCTATATGAGATTTTCAAAAAAACATTCAATCAAATACAAATTTAATAAATTAGGTTGTCAATTTTTACAGCCAAGTTGGACATGGAAGGAATCGTGCACAAATGGTTAAAATATTTGAAATTAATACAACATGAGAGCCGTAAATAGAACCAATAAAGAAGATTAAAAATTAGGGTTGGAAACAGACTATAGTTTATTACCTCTCGATTGGTGATAAAAACACAAGAAGCTCTTGTAGTCTTGACCAAGAATACCAAAACAAAGAAATCAAAACTCAAAACATGTCATTTTCTTCATTCATCATATACCTAAAAAGGAATCGTAAGAATCTGAACTGAACCAAGCTATGAAAAAGTTATGTTGTATTACAGTGATAACGAAAAGTCATTTTTCTTATTAATGAAAATGGATAAACTAAAATAAGTTTCATGGGACACATATTCTTGATATTGAGCAAACTGAAAAGAAAAAAAAAACTTTAAAAAAATTCAGAATTAAATGTAACAACCAAGCATAATTATATTTTATAAAGAAAAAATACAATGAATAACTCTCCAGTAATACTTTAGAGATGATAATAGATAATATCCATTGTTTTAATCCTGATGCAGTTTATTAAAAAATCCACATCAAATTTTCTATAAAATTCATTCAAGAGAAGAAAATTTGCCCACCATATACAAATTTAATATATACACATATATATAAAAATTCAAGAATACAAACACACTATTTCCCTAGGTTACCTGCTCAAAACTCTTGCAATCATCTTCAAAAGCACCAAAACACACTCAAAACTCAAGAGAGAGGCTCACAAACGCACTAGGGTTTTCTGGAGACAAGGAGGTTGATAAGGGAAGTCCAGGAGAGGGGTTTAAAATGTTTAAATATGATGCAAAACCCCGAGAATAGGGTTTCTTCCTGGCAGACCTACTCGTCGATTCCATGCTTGGACTCGTCGAGTAGACTTTTTATATCCCACAACCTTTAAAGCATATACTCGAAGAGTTAGGGCTTCTAACTCGTCGAGTAGCTCAAAATAAATACTTGAATGACTGAATAAGAAATTGCGTACCAAGAACAGGTGTTACAATATTCTTTGTATTTGTCAATATATTTTTTTGAAAGCTAAAGGAGATTATTTTTGTTTGTATCAGGAGCTAAATGAGAGAAGATAGGAACCAAAATTAACTTTCAAATGTGTTCTCTTACAGGTGAACATCATTATATTTCCAAGTGTAAACTAATGATTTTTTAGCTACACTTACATTAAAATACAAAAGGTTTTCTTTGAGAATAACGGATTTTTGATCTCATCACTGCCATCAAGCATGCAATTCTTGATTTTCTAAGATTTTTTTGCTATATAAACAAAATTGTAGTCTAATTATTTCAAATATTCCAAATCATTGTGTGATTATAGCATTATTTGTTTTTTTCCTTTCAGCTATCGTATTGTTCGTTATAAATTTTTGGATTTAGGTAAACGTTGTATTTTTTTCTCATTAAGGCACTGTAGTTACAAAATCTACCCAATGATAGCATTGTATTTTCAAGATGTTTTCTTATGAAGATACTTTACATTTAAAAAACTACTAAAGTATCTCTTTGTAAAGTGAAACTTTCTTGATGTTCGAATGACATTTCTATAATTGGCCAGCTTTTCTGATGTACAAAGATGTAATATGGCGAAATGAACAATTTTGCAGTATAAAGTGGGAATTTCTTAGCGTTGTTCTTTTTGTCCATTGAAGTTATGCCAAATGTTAGATGGGTTTTCCGGAATTCTCATACCTATCATGGTAATGTTAATTATGAAGATATATGTTTTGTTCTGCCTTAACTTTGATTAAGATTACTGTTGTCAAATTCTTACTAGAAGGTATGAGGACCTGATCTAATTTCATTTTAATGTCCTTCTTTCCCTATAGAGTGCTATGTTATATTAACTTGTAAAATAAAAAGTACATCACTATGTTACTTCTTGCATTTGGTCTTTTGTTGGCCTAAATGCAAGAAATGGAATCGTAGCAACTTACTTTCATTTTGTTATTTATGAGGTTGTTAATGTCCCTTTTTGAAAAATTTACTTCAATAGCGAATATAGCAACTTACTTTCATTTTCAATGAAAATAAATTACTATTTCTTCATCTTTCAAAGTAAGATGATATATTAGTCAATAAAATGAAACTTCGTTGCTGTTTTTTGCATTTTGTCATGGTCTTTTTTTCTCTTTGGTTTGAAGAAACATAGGCAACTTAGTACATGGTCAACAAAAAAATGATGATTTCCTTTGTTTTCTTAATGACCTTTAACAAGTTTATAATCACCATCTTATTTTCTTGCTTCTAGAAGATTCTTTCATTTTAACTTATGACACGTGTTTGACTTTAATGTATTTTGATTATATAGAGTTTGAATATGCTTTCTTTTTTCATCCCAAGTTATCTTTATACATTCTATTTGTTGTATTTTTTCATTGTAGCACAGAGACAGTTAGTTCACAGGCAAAGTGGAAACATATATGCCTTTAACATGGGACTATAAAACAAGTTTAATGTAATCAATTCAATGTAACTCAATAAAATCTTCCCGGTTTGTCCATTTATTTGGTGTATCCAATCCCACAAAGCAGGGACTGTTCCCTATATATATATATATATATATATATATATATATATATATATATATATATATATATATATATATATATATAATTTTTTAATATAAATGATTTTGAGTTAGGAATTAACTTGGAAGAAAGGGTGTGTTTGGCACGGGGCTTTTAGAAGCGTTTAGGAGCTTCTAGCTTTTAGTTTTTTACTAAATGCTCTAGTTTAAACAAAAAATTTTGTTTGGTAGTACGTGCGTTTAGCTTTTAGTTTAAACAAAACGCTACAAATCTAAAAGTTACTTCATGTAGCGTTTAACAAAACGCTACTGAGCTTTTGAAATAAATTTTCATAATTACCCTTAAAAAATATATTTATATATTTATTTATTTTTAATTAATTGTTTTTTTTATGTAATTTTATATATTTTAAAAGTTTTCAGCTACTTTTGTCAAATGCTCATATAACAAATAAAAGTTATAGTTTCCCGCTACCAGCTACCCACTATATGCTACCCGCTACTCGTTTCCAGCTAACATCTAACTTTGTCAAACACGCCAAAAATGATAGCGTGTATAAATACTTAATGACATGAATTTAATGCTTACACATCACGCAACAATTGTGATGTTTATTTAATACAATTTGTTTCGTGTATTTCTTCTTGTTGTCATGAGAGGTGATCAACTGTTTTTGTATCAAAAAATTTAAAAACGGATGTTTTGGTTGTTAAAAGTTCAAATTATGATGAATTATCATATGGTTAAAAGTAATTCAATTCAAAATTATGCTATTTAAAGAAACCAAAAAGGCTAATTTTTATCATATGATGTGAAACAAAAAAGGTTAATTTAAAAAAACTGGGATTTGATACCACAAAAGTCTAATTCTTTTTATATTTTATTTATCTTACGCTCTTGGATTTTAACAAGGATGCAGTAATACCGAATCCGAAGTTTGACTTTCATTCTCCGGTCAAACTAACGCCGACCTTTTCTGACGTATCTTCACGTATCTTTACTCTTCTACCCGTCATCCTTTCTATACCACCGGCTACTTGAAAGGGGTATTTTCGTCAATTCTTCAGTACGGCACCCCGTTCTCCAACCCTCCATTCACTCAACAACCACTGCCGCCTGATAAATTAGCCAACGTCTCACCGGACCTTCACTGCCACTCCCACGTGTCACCATCTCATTGGATTCTTTACCCTCTAAATAACCTACACATCCCCTACCTTCATACCCTCTCACTCAAAGATAGGGTTCTTCTCTCTCTCTCTCCCTCTCTCTCTCTGTCTCTCTGTGGAAATTTACGTTCACATAACATGCAGATCTATAATCTACTGGTTTTATATTTATAGATCCGATTGATATAAAGCTACAGTTTTTGTATAGATGATGGGCGGGGCGATTTTGTTTCGTTACGGCGGTTTTCTGATTCGCTTGGTGCAGGTCGGGAACGGTATCGCCGGCGGGATCTTTTTTCGCCGTTGTACCTCTAGGAGGACTCGTAAATGTTGCGAGGGAGAATCATTTCGGTGAACGCCGGTCCCGCCTTGCATCAACTGAATCGGAAACCGTCGTGAATGTTTGATAGCAGCTGCGGATTTTGTCGGAAACATATCGGTGGACTCTGGATTTCTTTGATTTGGATTCGGAAATTCACAAAAGATCGATCTCCATCGGTAATTTGGATCTGCAGTTTCAATTCGAATTAAAATTGATGAAAATTATTGCATTCTTCTATAAAATTTGATTTCGTGGTATGGTAATTTTTAGTAGATATTCATTGAATTGTGGATTTCACTAGGAACGAAAAGTTGTATTGTCGTTAATTGAGTAAATCAATCAAGTTTTTATGCTATTGTTTAGCTGTTAAATGATTTGCTCTTTTGGTTCCAAGTAAAGACCTGCACTTCTAACTTTGGATGCCCTATTGGATTCTTGGAAGTTCAAAGTTCATATGAATTGCAAACAATTGGGGAAGAACATGTTAACCAGGTTAAAATCTAAGTTACCTAAATCTCTCTGTTATTATAAAGGCTAGATATCATAAGTTTAAGATCGAGCTAGATTAAACAAGAAAAAACCAAATCTTGATTGGTTCTCCTTTTCGCTTAGTGAGCCATTGCGTTCACATTTGGTTAGACATAGCTTTGGTTTTTTATTAGGTTTGCATAAAAATCTTGATTTTTTTTTAACTATTTTGCATCTCTGTGAGTACATGTAATACTTGTTTCGTTCAATATAAAGAAGTTGGTTATCATTTTCTGTTTTTTAGTATATTCAAATCATGTAAGTCTCATAGATCTATTGTTTGAGTCATGTCATGTATATTGTATTGCTAAATTCATTATTGGGTTGTTTTTTATGACCTTCTGTATATTTTAGCAGCTTGTGACATTATATGCTATTCTCAGAAAGAAGTTTCAGCTGTGTTTGTGTAGCATAGATCTGTGTGACTGTGTCTCTGATTTATGTAAACTAAAACAGCCTCTTGGATGCAATTTTTGTGCAACCTCAAATCCTCAGGTACTTTCTTTCTTTTTGATGTTAACTTTTAGTAATTTGTTGGCAAGTTTTTGTTTGTTTTCTAATTACAGTCAATTTACTTTTTTAGCACCTTTTTTTATTTTTAATTGAGTTTGATGATCATCTATTTAACTATTATTATCTTTTAGTATATTTTTAGTATGTTATTGTTTTTTGAAAATAAAAAAAACGGATTCCGAGAAAAAAAACTTGGAAAAAAAAAAACCTGAAAAGCATTAATGTGAAACCTAAAAACAAAAACCAAAAACAACTATGCTACAATAGTTATTTTTCCTAAAAACCTGTTTTCTAGGTCGGGTTTAGGTTCCAATCAAAATATGAAATTTTTTAGGAAAATAACTTTAAAGTTTTAAAATTATATAAAAAAAAATACTATTTAACTTTTTTAATAAGAAAATACGTGTGTGTATATATATATATATATATATATATATATATATATATATATATATATATATATATATATATATATATATATATATATATATAGAGAGAGAGAGAGAGAGAGAGAGAGAGAGAGAGAGAGTTATGTTATATATATAATTATTTTAAGAAAGTAATTAATGCATATTACATTTTGAAGATATAATGGATATTGATTACATCTTCAGTATTTAATATGCATTAATTACTTTATTAAAATAACTAAAATGATTGGTTCAGAATCAATCATACATGCACACAATAGATAGTGAAAACATTTGAACCTAACTCTCTCTCTATATATATATATATATATGAGAAAAGTGAATATACCCTTAAGGGTACATAAGCTTAGGTAACCAAACTTGCAATACTATGTCATTTTGTATTATATATATATATATTATAATTGTCCAATGTTCTTATAAATCAACTTATAACTTGATTTACTTCCAAAATTTTTATAAATTTTACGTTTATCTCCCTCTTAAATAATTTTCATTTTCAACTATAATATATATAGCCTAGTAGGTGTTCGGAAAAAAAATGTAATGTAAGAGGAAGATAATAGTGAAATTTCAAAAACGTTGATTGTAAATCAAGTTAGGAATCGAAGTTAAGGGTATATTCACTTTTTCCATATATATATATATATATATATATATATATATATATATATATATATATATATATATATATATTATTGGCACGATAGTTTTTAATCCTTCCATTGAAAAAAATATTGATTGACAATTATGCCCCTCTTTACTAAAGAGAGAGAAATACCAATAACGCATGATCTTCGGCTGTTACTTTCCAACATAATATACGACGTGTGTAATCTTATCTATAAAAAGTCAATTCACTTACCTCAATAGATACTTAAATTCCTTATGGGTAATATATTTACCCGCCTCTTGAAGGCACAAAAGATAGAGCAGAAAACATAGGTGAGCCTCTAATGGGAGATCGAAACTCATCGAAAACTTACCTTACAGGTGACAATAAGATTAAAATGTTGAAGAATGAAAGCGTGGCATTTTAACGCAAATCATATCCGTATCAACTGACGTATTCAAGACTTTAAGAGAAAGAATCAACTAAAATATATCAGGTTAACTTGACTATTGATAATCTTCCAACAATTCGGTACACTAAAAAACATGGATATAGTCTTCGATGAATTGGGTATCCCATCGGAATCAAAGTTAAAGAGGTTTAATATGTCTTCAATCATTTGAATTTTTAGAGTTTTAGCTCATGAACAATGAACAAAACAACGTGTTGGCATCATTGGGAATGGTGATGGTGCCGAATAATCACACATAGCAACAAAACCATCAATGCAGGCTACATGGTGGTGGGTTTTGAAGTTCAACCAGCATGAACATGATGTTAGTTTCTTATAAGATATTAAAACTTCTAGGAAATACTCAAAATCAAACGTGATCATGCTTCTGTCACCACGGTTGTGACAAAAGGTAGTTTACTTATGATGTCTCCTTTGCTTTGAGTGATATAAAGTGGCCTTCGAGATAGGATGCTTCTTTGAAAACAGAAGGTGCAAAGGTTCATTTGTTATCGATTCTTTATATAATGACGCCTAGAAACTCCAGAGACTATGCTTCTTCCTCAGTCGGCACTACTTCGGCCAATTCTTCTTCAGCAAACACCATGTGTACAAATGGTACAAATGGTAGCCAGAAATTAACGGTGGTCATGGCTTGCAGCAGATTCATTTCAACGACTCAAGTACCCTCATTAGAAGCTTTAATCAACGTAGCAACGGTGAGTGGTTTTCTTTTCTTGAGTTGTGAACGCACCTTGAAGCGGTGAAGACACCAACACCGAAAATCAGAAGAATGATGGTTGCATGTCGGGATTTGTGCTCATGATGGGAGTACAAAGATGTTTTCAAACATATAATTTACTTCAGTCAATAATTCTTTATAGTAGCAATTACCATCCAGGTTTGCGTTTTATGAAACAAAAATGGGGTTACTTTATTTAAAGTAGACGGGGGCATAATTGTCAATTACAGATTTTTTCAGTGGATGCATCAAAGATAGTCGTGGCAATATCAGCGCCCTATATATATATATATATATATATATATATATATATATATATATATATATATATATATATATATATATATATATATATATATAGAGAGAGAGAGAGAGTTAGGTTCAAATGTTTTCACTATCTATTGTGTGCATGTATGATTGATTCTTAACCAATCATTTTAGTTATTTTAAAAAAGTAATTAATGATATTAAATGTTGAAGATGTAATCAATATCCATTATATCTTGAACATGTAATATGCATTAATAATTTTCTTAAAATAACTAAAATGATTGGTCCAAAATCAATCATACATGATGTGACAATCGTCAATCTTGAGTCAAGTCGAGTCATCAAGTCAAACCGGTCAACTCGATTAAACCTTGTGTATTAGGGTTTGTGTTATGTTCATACTGTATAACTTGCTATATTAATGGGAAAACATCACTTGGGAAAAATCTTGTGTTAAAATTTCCTGAGCCTTAGAGAAAATCGATGAACTAAACTGATAAAACCATGTTGCATACTCATCGGGTATGTGTCAGATCCTTAAACAAGGCTTAACAGTGTTTATGGACCTTACATTGCGAAGCCGGACACTCACAAATGCCACACTCAAAACCTCTCTCAATCGTTTTTCACTCTATCTCTCTCTATTTAAAGTCTCTCTAAGTATGTGAAATCTCTCCCAAATCTCTCTAAGTATGTGAAATCTCTCCCAAATCTCTCCAAGTATGTGAAATCTCTCTCAAATATCTCTTTGTATGAGAAATCTCTCTAAGTATGTGAAATCTCTCCCAAATCTCTCTAAGTATGTGAAATCTCTCCCAAATCTCTCCAAGTATGTGAAATCTCTCTCAAATATCTCTGTGTATGAGAAATCTCTCCAAGAATGTCAAATCTCTCCCAAATCTCTCCAAGTATGTGAAATCTCTCTCAAATATCTCTTTGTATGAGAAATCTCTCCATGAATGCCAAATCTCTCCCAAATCTCTCCAAGTATGTGAAATCTCTCCCAAATCTCTCTCCAAAGTTTCCCGTAACTTTTTAGAATCATTCGGGTCATTCCAACCCTTAACCGTGTCAAAAACGGCTTAAAACGGGGTAAAAACGAGAAAAATTGATATTAGGAACCGAAACCTCTCGAGAAGAGAGAGACTTCTTAGGACCCGAAGGTCCTCTTAGGGACCGAGAGCAAGGAGGAGCCGAACCCTCCTGAGCCGAAGGTCCTCTCAGGGCCGAACCTCGCCCAGGAGGAAGCGAACCCGAACCCTGCTTAAGAGGAACCGAACCCGAACCCCGCTTAAGAGGAACCGAACCTCGCCCCGGAAGAACCGAACCCGAAGGTACTGTTCACCACTGTTCATTCGGCACATTTCGGTCGGACGCGTCGCCTCTTATCTCCGGACCCCCCCCCCCCCCCCCCGCCTTCGCCTTCGCCTCCCTTCGCTTCCTCGCCCCCTTTCGCTTCCCTCTGTTCGTTTCGTTTCAGGCTACAGCCCCCAGCAAGGACCGAACCTCGGCCTAGGGACCGAGAGGTCTCGCTGGGAATGCTTTTCTTCCCGGTTTTCACATAGTTTTGCGTTTAAGGCCCGTTTTTAATTATTTTAACGCGGGATTTTCACCCAAAATCATATTTTAACATAATAAACCCTAAATATTCACAATTTAATCATATTTTCATAAAAATCTTTATTTAAATATTAAAAGCAAGTGGGTAAAGTACAAAGAGGTGGAGTGTTGACTTTGCTTTACCTTATGACACAAGCAACCACTCCCACACCCACTCTATGACCAGCCACACCTCCCCACCTTACCTAGGTCACTTCAATGTCCCTTACACTCAATCTCTACTCATTCCCACGTTTTTAGAGCTGGAACAAAACACCCTCTCTCCTCATTTCTCTCATTTGCTCTCATTTCACTAAGTATCAAGCACCACTTTTCTCTCAAGCTTTTTCTCCACAAATTTCGAGATTCAAGGCTGATTTTCAAGTGTTCTTCCACTCTTAGTAAGTATAATTCATCCTCCTTATGATTATTTCACTTGTTATACTCAAATCATGGATATCTTACACAAACTCCATCATGGTTGTGTTAGAGCTTCGAATCTTCAAGTGATTCTTCAAGTGTTCTTGGGTTGAACACTTCTCTTCTTCAACACTTATCTACTGAAATCACTCAAGGTGAGTTCATACCCCTACATTTTCATGTTTTCTCAAGTTTTTAAGGGGGGAATACAAGTTAAAACACCAAGAACATAACTAAAATTTTCTAACAGCCTTCATCAGAAAAGTTCAACTCCATTCACGGACTGTTTTGGGCATCTTAAACATTTTTGTTTTCAAAACTGTACAAGGTGCAAATAGTTCAAGTTTGTAGCTTTAAAATGACTACTTGCACATCTCCATACGATTTTTCTACAATTTATGGTGATTTTTACAAAACTGCCTATCATTTCAAACAACAATCCGGACCAGTCTGTGATTTTGGACTTATTCACCCAAGTTGGAGGTCGTTAAAAATCGTGATAAAAATTATGAGTAAACTAGACACATTTTGTGAACTCTCAGAATTTACGGATCTAGTTTTCGACTTCGTATGATTTTTCCAAAACAGGGCAGAATGGCTAAAGTTAGCCAACAGCATGTAAATATCATAACACTTTGTATTATGTTGAGCAAAGTGTATAATCATAAGTTCTAATTATTGAATGTGTTTCCTTGTTAGTTTGTCATCATGAACTGAAACTAAGTCATTCATAATAAATATTAATCATTCATTTTAGAACACGTATATTAAACTATAAAGGTATAGTTTGATAAATTCATAACACTAATACATTTCCATAAAAGAGTTCATACATATTACATACATTTTAGATAAACTATAATAGGTATAGTTTATGATACATCACTCAACACACTCGTACAGAAATGGTACATTCATACAGGAAAGATTTATATTCACACACATTTCACGTAAACTTGTTAACCTATATTGTGAGACTCTCTCTCTCTCTCTCTCTCTCTCTCTCTCTCTCTCCCCGTACGTCCGAGTACGAGATATAATTCCTGGTAGTTATAATCAGAATCTCCTTGAGGGAGAACGTGATACTTATATATAGATCTATATTGGGTTTGACACCCTACACCTTGCTGCTAGCTACAGTGGGACATGCAGGTCTACGGGTGACAAATGTCATTTCATTTTCGCGATGCCTGAGAAACATTGTGGCAGGTTCACATAGTCACAGTATGATTATAACGACTCACCTAGGGAGATAACAATTCATAAAGTTTACGGGATTTCATAAAACCTAAGTAGGTTTTAGGTTGATTTAAAAATTTACTTTCCATATCAATTCAAACTCACGACATTTCTACTAAGTAAGAATGATTTCTTATACATTTTGGTCTTTGGTTATAAGGCTACATTATACGGATTTTAAGGAAAATGTCGGATTTTTCTGAAACAAACGTGACATTTATATGTGAAAGACTTCTACTAAGTTTTATAATAAAAGCTTATGAACTCACCAACCTTTGTGTTGACACTTTTCAAACAACTTGTATTCTTAGGAAATCACTAAACAGGTAATCAAGTGCTTTTGAGGATGGGACGTTAAGGCGTCAAACTTTTCATATTTTGTCGACATATTGTAATTGATTTTGAAACATGTAATTCATACAAGTGATGTAACTTTTTCAATTATATATATGTTGGTTGTGTTTGCTTAAATTACTATTGAAATTGTGGTTATGATACTATACATGAAGTCCTCCACCCCCGGACGTTTCCGCCATCCTTGGTTTGGGGGTGTGACAGATTGGTATCAGAGCACAGTTTATAGTGAATTAAGTATGTCAAACCACATAAGATATACAAACTATAAACACATTTGGGACTAAAAGTCTCTGATTCTTAAAACGCTTTAACGAGTTGTACTTTTAGAAAACAAATAATTTCTTGTTTTAAAGTATACTTACATGCATTCTATACTCGCATGGTGTCATAACTTAGGAGAACATAATTTGAAAGAGGAGGAGTCGAACATTATTAGTACGCCTTAGCATGTGTAATCGGTTCTGGGAGGGATATAGCCTGATCAACTATATCCGTCCGAGAAGTAACTTACGCACACTAAGGAATAGTCGTAATGAGCGACAAATCTGATAACCTAACTACACTCCATAAAGAACACGCTAAGAACCAAATATAAACATTTAAAAATACTATAGGAGTATTTGTACGTTTCTATAACGCCAGGTTATTATTTTCCGATATGTGCTTCTTAACCCCCCCCCCCCCCCCGTTTCTCGTGCAGACGACATGGCAGGATTTCATATACCCGGGGACCCATATTTACCCAATCAGGGAAATGCGGGATGGATTGATGATGAGCCTGAGGAGGATCCCGAAGAAGATCCCGAGGAGGATCCCGAAGTGGATCCCGAAGAGGAGCCCGAGGAGGAAGATGAACAAGAAGAAGAAGAGGAAGACGACCAAGAAGAAGAGGAGGAAGACGAAGAGGAAGAAGAGGAAGATGATGAGATAGTCATGTTTGGGAACGAAATGGAGGAACCACCAGAAGTATTCAACCCTCCCTACATCGCGAGGGTACCCGCGCACCGTTTTGGATACAACGAACCTGAACCCCCTTGGGTAACAACGATCGAAAGATGGAGCCGACAACAACGCCAGCGGTCACCATATGGCTACCAACGAGGTTACTATGATCTCACTCATGGTGGACCGGCTGGCAGAGCTCTCCCCGTCACGATACAGCGAATAGCAAGTATGGATGATCGTGGTAGGACGACGACCGATCAGGTCCGGGAGCTAAGCGCCATCGTACAGTCTACTATTGATCGTACCAGAGACCTGTAACAAGACTCCCACCACAGAGACCAACTTATTCAAGACCTTCTCGTTGCTCAAGCAGAAACAAGAGAGTAACGGGAAAGATACATGGCACTCGAAGAGAGAATGGTTGCAGCCGAACGGAGATTGGCGGAACTACAGGGCGCATCGACATCATCGCAGCCTCCGTCAAAGAAGGGTCGCAGTGATTAGAACTCGTTACTATTCTCACGTCTTGGTAATAAAGTTTTATGAGTATGCGTTGGTGCTACTCTTTTGTATGTAGGTCGACCCTGCGACTAAGTGATTACACTATTCAAAGGGTTTTTGTAATGCCAAAGCTATCTTTTGTGACGATGTAATGTAGACCCTTATGTGGTCAAACTTTTCCCTCTAAACGTTATGTACTAAAAGTTATCAATGAAATTTGGCATGCGTTGTATTTATTGAATGTTTGGCACTAGACATCCTAACCTGATCACACAAACAGTTTATGAATAATAAAGTTTTGATAAAATACAAGAGGAATGAAACCAGTAACACTCGACTCGTTATCACTATTGAAGTCTTACCGACTGGTAATTTTTTTTATGACAGAACTATGCCACCAAGGAAAAGACCAAGACCTTCCAACAACACGGTGCTGCCTCCACCACCACCCCCGCAGTTTGATCCTGCGATGTTTCAGGCTGCAGTAACGGCAGCCGTGGCCGCAGCAATGTCGCAAATGGGTACCAATGGTTCTGGCGGTTCTGGATCAGGAGCTACCAATTCCATTCATGGGGACAGCACGGGGTGTACGAGGGAGTGCTCTTACAAAGACTTCACGAATGGCAAACCCGACCCTTTCAATGGAAGCAGGGGCGTCATCACGCTGGTGCAATAGTTCGAAAGGACCGAGGTAGTTTTCGAAATCTGCGCTTGTCCCGAAGCGAGCAAGGTCAAGTATGCGACATTCACTTTCACTGGAAAAGCACTTACTTGGTGGAATGGCCGAGTTAAATCACTTACTCTTGCAGTAGCTAACGCTATCAGCTGGGAGGATTTGAAAGCCTTAATGTTAAAGGAATACTGCCCAAGTGGCGAAATACAAAAACTTGAAGAAGAACTTTGGAACCTCAGAATGACAGGCACTGATCTTGAAACTTATACTGCCCGTTTCAATGACCTAGCACTTCTCTGTCCAACAATGGTCACTCCAGAAGAGAAGAAGGTGGAACGATACCTCTGGGGGCTGTCATCCCAGATTCAAGATAGTGTATTGGCCTCGAAACCCACTACCTTTGAGAGTGCCAAGGAATTGGCACAACAACTCATAGATCACAGGGCTAGCTGTGGTACCATGATAACCACCACCGACCGAACAAAAGGAGGGAACAACAAGAGGAAGTTCTGGGGCAATAAAAAGAAACAACCAATGCAGGACCCCGCCAAAAAGCAACAGATTGTTGCTGTCCGTGCTGCCACTACTGCTGTCACTCCAGCGCCGCCGAAACAGTACACGGGAACTCTTCCCAAGTGCAACAAGTGTAACTACCACCATAACGGTGCTTGTCGAGAGTTACACTGCAATAACTGCAACAAGAAGGGACACATCGCATGATTCTGTAGAGCGACTACCCAACCCGCCGCTCAAGCCGCTACGACCGCCAACACCGGACCAAGCCAAACCTGCTATGGATGTGGTGAAACGGGACACTTCAGGAGGAACTGCCCCAAGGCACGAGCCCCTAATACTGGGGGTGTAGGGAGAGTCCTAACTTTAGCGCAGGGAGAAGCAGTCAAGGATCCCTCTGTGGTTACTGGTACGTTCCTCCTCAATAACTCTTATGCATGCGTACTTTTCGATAGTGGGGCAGAAAGAAGTTTCGTAAGTCACCAATTCAAACATATACTTAAGCAAAATTCCCAACCACTAGAAGATTCTTACGTCGTAGAAATAGCAAATGGAAAGGTTGAGCGCGCTAACGATATTTACATAGGGTTTACTCTCACTCTAGACAACCATTTGTTCAAATTGACCTTATGCCGGTCACCATAAAAAGTTTCGACATAATCATTGGTATGGATTGGTTAAGCCTTCATCGTGCCGACATTCTATGTTACGAAAGGGCCGTCCGCCTCAATCTGCCGAATGGCAACATTCTCACCGTTTATGGCAATAAACCTAGTGCGAACCTACAAATCATCTCTGGTGTTAAAACCCAAAAGTACCTCCGAAAGCAATACCATGCATTCTTAGCCCACGTCGTAGACAAGAAACAAGAGGTGAAGGACATCAAAGAAATTCCAGAAGTATGCAACTTCCCTGATGTATTCCCAGACGATCTGCCAGGTGTACCACTCGCACGACAAGTCAAATTTCGGATCGACTTAATCCCAGGAGCTACCCCCGTCGCCAAGGCTCCATATCGCTTAGCACCGGTAGAAATGCAAGAACTATCCAGTCAGTTGAATGAACTGTTGAGCAAAGGGTTCATCAGGCCAAGCTTCTCGCCCTGGGGAGCACCAGTCCTATTTGTAAAGAAGAAGGATGGATCTTTTCGCATGTGCATACACTACCGAGAACTAAACAAACTCACTATCAAGAACCGTTATCCCCTACCCCGAATCGATGACCTCTTCGACCAGCTCCAAGGAGCCAGCTACTTTTCAAAAATCGACCTGAGGTCGGGCTATCATCAACTACGAGTTCAGGAAGAGGATATTGTTGGATTAGTGTCTAAGTCCATAACTATTTTGGTATGTACTTGACCCGATGGTGCATGGTCCTTTTGGGTTGCCTTCACCAAAGCAACTTGATTGGAGAAATGAATAAAGAGAGAGAGGATAATATGATTTATTAATATGTTATAAGAATAATATATTAAAGGAGAAATCATATTTGTTTAATTAATATTGGTCAATAATTAATTAAGAATTAGTTTTGTGATCAAATGTAATTAATTAAACTAGAGGGGCTGATTTGTAATTATGTGATAGTTACAAAATAAGGTAATGATTATCTTATTTATATGGTGGACGAATTAAAGGTTGGAAAGCCTTAGAATTCGAGTATGATAAGGATTCAAGGATTATCTTATTGGTTGCTTAATGGATAATCAACTAGATAAGGATAATGACTGAAACCCTATCTCTACACCTATATAAACACCCCTAGGGTCATGAATTCGTGTATCCCTTCCCAAGAGGTCCTAGATACGAATTCTAACCTCTCACCTCTCTCTTTATACCTTCTCCACTTGCTTATGGTGTTTGTAAGCCATTAGAGGAGTGACACTTGTGACTCTAAGCCTTCCAAAGCAAATTCAAGGAGGAATTGGGATTGTTATTGCTACATAACAATCAAGGTATGTTCTAAACCTAATTACATGTTAATATGATTACTTACATGCTAGAATTAGGGTTTATAGTCTTGGTTTCAAAGCATGTACAATAGAGAAACCTAGATCCAAGCATTAGGGTTTGTATGAGCACATAGGATGTCTTATGACCAAAACCCATCAGTGGTATCAGAGACTAGCTTGGTTTCAATTGTATTGATGCATTGTATAACTGGAAAATCGTTTTTTTGGCTTTATGGCTGAGGAACTCGGCGAGTACCACAGTGTACTCGGCGAGTAGACCTCAACTCGGCGAGTACAGTGTGGTACTCGGCGAGTTCGAGCGTCAGATAATGCTTATCTCGGGATTTCTTGCTGTTTTTGCATTTGGATAGTTACCTTATCATGTTAGATCAATATAAATCCGATTTTATGATATATATGACTATATTCTTGATCTAATTAAAGATAATTATCAATTCACAAGATAATTGTTTCCTTATAAGATAATTGACTAATTATTTTGAGTAAATTGATAAATTGTTTTGCAAGAAATCATTAAATAAATCAAATATGGATAATTATGTGATTAAATGTTAATTTAAAATTATTTGTTATTTGATCCTTGTTGTTATGAAAGGTTTCATATTTTCCCCTTTAGGTTTTATAGTTTAAGTTTGAACCCAAAAGTTTTGGAGTTTTGAAATTTAAATAGTTAAAACCCTAATGTTTTGAAAAAGGTTTCAAAACTTGCCCTCAAGTTTTGGAATTTAAAAGTTGATTAAAGGTTTAATTAGAAATGTTAAATTCTAAAACCCTAGTAATGTTTTGAAAAGTTCAAATCACACCCTTATGGTTTTATTAATTAATTAAGGAGTATAATTAAAAGAGGTTTAATAAATCCATAAAAGTTTAGGTTAACCATTTAATTGAATTAAAAGTGTAATTGTTAAAGTTAACCACATAGTATTTTAAAAGTATAAAATACACCCTATACTATATATAACATTGAAAGTCTAACATTATATATATGTATGAGTAAAAGTCAGTCTTACCGTTAGTAGGCCTCATTCACGAAGCTGGTCTATAAGGGGTGTTTAAGGAAATTGCCTATAAAATGGCGATTGAATGGGTATCCACTCTTACCCACCGCACTCTTGACTAGTGGAGGGTCGTTAGCCGAACGGGTAGGATAGGATGAAACCTTCCATTATAAGTATAATGAAATACCAAGTAACTAAATGTTTTTCAAATTCCCAATCTTAGTTACTTAGGCAAAAGTGAATTGATGCAATTCCATGAAATTACACTTTGTGCCCTTGCGAAGACGTTAGTGGAGCGTGTGTGGTTAACCGGCACACTAAATGGTTCTAAGCAAAGGTAGCAAAGGGTGACTCAATGTTTGTCATAGTTCGGTGGAGCGTGTGTGGTTTACCGGCACATCGAATAGGTGATTGTAACATGTGAGGGCACCATGTAGTTTGCATGGTTATTCACACCCGCTTTGTGATCCTCGGCATCCCAGTCACAAACAATAGGGGCATATCGAGATTTAAACATGCCATTGAAATGTTCAATGAATCTCAAAGGATCTAGGAGTTTTCATAGATTTAAAAGTTAAAGTTCTTTTTCGTTTTTCATGGTGGAAACTAATGAATCGTGATTCACTTACCTTCAAATGTTCTGCAATTTGGGTTACGGCATCCCTCTCCCGAGTTGTAGGATATTGTGTTGGGTCCTAGCCTTGGAATTTCATTTGGGTGATTTACCAAGGACTCAATCAATCAACTAACTTGAATTCGTTTTTCTCCCGATGTCAAAGTTCGACAACTATGGTCTTCTCAAATCCCGTGGAACAAGCATTCCACATGAAGATGATATTCCACGATTCGATCTAGGAACAAGAAATCATGCTTCACTTCCTCCTCCTCCTCCAATTATTCTCCCTAAACCACAAGATTGTAAAATTGAAATGTTCAATATCACTCAAGCCCTTTTGGCAAGTAAACATAAAGAGGGCAAGTCGGTGTGTGCACACGTCTTAGGGATGAAGTCACACATTGATAGATTAAGAATGATGGGATCCGTTGTCGGTGAAGCGATGACTGTTGATTGGGTTCTTCAGTCACTTCCTAACTCGTATAGTGAGTTCGTAAGAGAGTACTATATGATGAACCGCGACGTGACCCTTATAGATTTCACCTATATGCTTATTGCTGCTGAATCAACAATGGTTTGGCGCAATAGAAAAGCAAAGTTGATTGGTGAATCTGCCTTCAAGACCTCTATAGATATAGACAATGGCAATGAAAGCCACGCAATGATCGAAAAGTTTGATCATAAGAGAAAGGCGATGTCTGAAGTAGTTCCATGTGTTGTTCAAAAGGAGTCAATTTGCTTTTATTGCCAAGAGAAGGGGCATTGGAGACGAAGTTGCCCTATTTACCTAAGAGATCTAAGAGATGGGAGAGTCAAAAGTATGACTACGCTTTAGGTAAGAATCCACTATCTAACTCCATTAAGTTCCTATTCATTGATTCTTAATACATGATGTGATAAGATTGCATTTGAATGTTTTGAAGGATCGGTGAAAAGAAAGGAAGCTTGATAAGAGAGCAAGATGAATCTAATCACAAGAGATGGATCTTGATTGCATGGACTTGAAGATTGGATTTTGAGCTTAGATAGTTATGATAGAGTTGTTAGAAATTTTCTTTTTACATAGTTTTCAATAGATTTTGCATTGTAAGGACAAATGATTTTCCGCTGCTTTTATAAATAAAACAAATTTTGACTTACTTATTTGTTTGTTTATTTCCTTGCAATGAAATCGTTATGAAAATTGATGTTTACATATTTCTACAACGAATGGATATGATTCTTAGTTATGTTATTTATGAAAACGTCGAGAATTTACCAAATAGGGAGAGTTTCTCATCGCCCAAAGTTTCAATTGGACAGAAATTTGGAATCACGCAACTTGGTTGCATGATGAATGAGAAATTTCGTATTTGGAAATTAGACTAATTCATTGACTAAGTGTCAAGTGAAGGATTAGGAGATCGAGTACACAAAGTTGTGTGTTGATCAAGTTCACCATAAGAGTAACAAATATATTCGTCATGATTTACTAAAGGCTTAGTAAATATGATTACACTTACAAGATTAAGTGTAATTTTGAATTGATTAAAGGGTTTAGATCAATAGCAAAACGAATAAGAAGAATCAAGTAGGCAGAAAGATAAGAGTTTCTCCATTCTAAGAAGAAGGGAGAGTAGCTTTTATGCTTTATGATAGGTCTTAATGATTTAGAACCATATCTCAATTGATCCTTTAAGTGAGTCTTGGTATAATTGTATGTCCAAGAAGAGGAATCAAAGATTGAAGAAATGGTCAAATCAAGAAGTCAATCATACTTCGTTCCAAAACAAGTCTTAAAGTCAAGATTGTGACATTGAGTGAATAGTATTAAGAAGGTTTATAACATTCATCAATTGTGGAAAGTTGTGATGTCTTGGATAAGACAAAGACCAACTAAGACCATTTTATGAAGTGTTTTGATAAAAGCTACACTAACTCTTGAATATTTGGTTGTCAACAAATGTTTATTGACAAGAGAATCTTATATGTCAAGGAGTCAGTGGGAGTCTTAATGGTCTTGAAAGGTTTCAAGAACAAATCAAATAAACCTTATTGATTATCACTAGCACACGAGTTGAGGTTTACAACCTATCGTGAAGACATTATTTTGTTTCTGTGCCAATCCAATCGAGTTAATTATGCATGTGAGTCCTATGAGTTCTCATTTGAATGCATAAAAGGCAAGGACCTTGATTAATGGAAAGTACATTGATAGGAAAAGGTGAGCTGCTTAACTACTTGGAAAACGTGGTGGGCAGTTGTGCTACCATAAGGCAAGAAATCAAGATTAAGGAAGTTCGATCCATATGAGTTTGAATTTGTCGTAAACTTTGGTTTTAACAAATTCACATGGATAGGAACACATACACCGTTTAAATCTAAGTGTCATAAGATTTCCTCCTTCATGAAAATGATTGTGAGAAAATGCTTTCACTAAGAAAGATTTTAAAAGATAGTGATTGTAAAATTGCATTCTCGAATTCGATCATGGTTACGGCATCCCTTTCCATAATTTGAATTGTGAGGTTTGGCAATTAGTCTTAATTGTTAAGACACACATATGAACTATCTAAGGCAAAAGTGTATAAGTTCAAGAAGCCTTGATAAAAGATTATCAAAGCACTAAGTATTAGAAACATGAACTTAAGAAATTCAATAAGTATTGTTTTCTGAAAGTTAAGATGTTTATGAATACATGTTGAAGCTAGTGGGAGCATAAGTGTTATGTTTTATAATAATCATCATGATAGTGGGAGCATAAATGTTATGATTGTATGATTATTAAGACACGTATTGCAAAGTTAGCAATATTAATTATAGAAAACAAGAGTTAAACCTTGCAAAGTAGTAAGGGTTATAAAGTTGTTTTGCTATAATTAAGGGAGAGAATATTATGCTTCATTTCAAATCTAAAGGATTAGGTTGTGGAATGTTAATAAATTTAGTCAAGGGTACATAGTGTGTTCTTAAAATTTCGATTATGATTACGGCATTCCTCTTCACAATTCGAATTTTGAGAACATAGCAAACAAAACATTATGCGTCGTGTCCCATACGCTTCGAGTATAGGATCGATTGCAAATGATTTAATGTTTGACCATTCTAAGATTTTCCAAATGTCTAGTGCATTTAGAGGGAAAAGGGACTAGAATCGGTGTTGACTAAAATAATTAAACAACTATCAAAGGACGATTCGAAGTTCGACGAAAATTGGTCGCTTGTGAGTAGTTGGAAGTATAGTATTGGAAATTATGGAAATGTTTCCATATTGGATGGACAATATCGACATCATTACGAATAGATAAGATTCTATTAAGAAATTAGTTGTCATATGGAAAATATGGAAGCGTGTCCATATTGGGAAGTAAATATTGAAAATCTATGTCTACATTAGAAACTTTTATGCAAAAGGATGTTCAAAGGAATGTACTTTGAGAGAGAGACATCATATCTAAGGAATTGTCTTGTAACAATCTCCGATAGAGGACTTTGTAATATCATTGGCAATAGTCTTTGAGACTTTGGTGCAGTGACATTACGAAAGGATCGTTGCATAAAGTGTTAGAATCTAGTATATTCTATAAGTAACAAGAATTTGATATTCTTACACTTAAGAAAATGGATTTGGAGTTGTAAAATGAGAATGATTGGAAACGTGTTCAATTTGTCTATTTCACAAAAGTAAGAACCATAGGTAAACATTGTGTGCATGCTAGGAGCATGGGACAAGTGTAATAATTCAACTATAAAGTTGATTACCCGAAACAACAAATAATGAGTAATCGATATGGTGATAAATAAAACGTGTTTTGTTTATACTCAAAGGTTTGAGGCCATATGGGATTAGTATTATTTTTGTGTTTCACTTTGCATGTTTTGACTTCCAGAATAATTGAGTTTATTAAGAATAATCGAATTATTCAAACGGGCCACAGTCGTTCATATGTTGGAAGTAGATATGAATGAAGACTGTCGTGAATTGGTGTGTGGATTGTCTAGAAGAGTATTAGACATAAGCAAATGTTTGCTGCAACGTTCATGAGTGCTTATGAATATGATTTGAGCATTGGATTAAACCCACGCTCACTTGGATCACTCCATGAATTGTATTACGAGTGATTAGTGAGACGATAACATCTTATATTCTTGAAACTGAGATGTGTGAGTTGTATCTTGCGAATCGGTTGCACATTGATAATATGTAAACGCACCAGTAACTTGGTGTTATAAAACATATTGTTGTGTGTAATTCGGTGAGTGAGTGCAAGCGAGCATTGTATCAAAGTTTATCCGTTCCTCTTATCCAAAGTAGGATAAAAGCGATATCTTTGGGCCCCTCGATGGTTTAGTGATGACATACGTAAATGCTCGGCCGGGGTAGGGCTAATTTGATTTGTTCAATTAGTCTGTCGTCATAAATCGGAAATTGAGATATAGTACAAAGAGAATGATTTGAAATCATATCTCATACGATATCTAGAAAGGAGGAATATATGATCCCTTATCTAAGGACACGCGTATCTTATATGATCAGAGTTGACAACGGCTTTGGAAAGCTACGATTGCAGATCAGGATCTGAAGTCATACGCAGAATAGTTGTTAGACTTATCCAAGTGGGAGACTGTTGGATTAGTGTCTAAGTCCATAACTATTTTGGTATGTACTTGACCCGATGGTGCATGGTCCTTTTGGGTTGCCTTCACCAAAGCAACTTGATTGGAGAAATGAATAAAGAGAGAGAGGATAATATGATTTATTAATATGTTATAAGAATAATATATTAAAGGAGAAATCATATTTGTTTAATTAATATTGGTCAATAATTAAGAATTAGTTTTGTGATCAAATGTAATTAATTAAACTAGAGGGGCTGATTTGTAATTATGTGATAGTTACAAAATAAGGTAATGATTATCTTATTTATATGGTGGACGAATTAAAGGTTGGAAAGCCTTAGAATTCGAGTATGATAAGGATTCAAGGATTATCTTATTGGTTGCTTAATGGATAATCAACTAGATAAGGATAATGACTGAAACCCTATCTCTACACCTATATAAACACCCCTAGGGTCATGAATTCGTGTATCCCTTCCCAAGAGGTCCTAGATACGAATTCTAACCTCTCACCTCTCTCTTTATACCTTCTCCACTTGCTTATGGTGTTTGTAAGCCATTAGAGGAGTGACACTTGTGACTCTAAGCCTTCCAAAGCAAATTCAAGGAGGAATTGGGATTGTTATTGCTACATAACAATCAAGGTATGTTCTAAACCTAATTACATGTTAATATGATTACTTACATGCTAGAATTAGGGTTTATAGTCTTGGATTCAAAGCATGTACAATAGAGAAACCTAGATCCAAGCATTAGGGTTTGTATGAGCACATAGGATGTCTTATGACCAAAACCCATCAGATATCCCCAAGACGGCATTCAGAACTCGATATGGGCACTATGAATTTGTAGTGATGCCATTCGGGTTAACAAACGCGCCTGCGGTGTTCATGGATTTGATGAATCGAGTGTGTCGACCCTTCTTGAATAAATTCGTCATCGTATTCATCAATGATATCTTGGTCTATTCAAGAAGCGAAGAAGAGCACAGACAACACCTACGACTAGTTCTGGAGATTTTAAGAACTGAGAAGCTTTACGCCAAGTTCTCAAAGTGTGAATTTTGGCTCCGTGAAGTAGGATTCCTTGGCCACGTAGTAAGCAAGGAAGGAATACATGTGGATCCCTCAAAGATCAAAGCAATCGAAGATTGGTCAACACCTACAACGCCAACAGAAATCCGGCCGTTTTTGGGACTCGCAGGCTACTATCGAAGATTCATACAAAACTTCTCCAAGATCGCTAAGCCTCTCACCACCTTGACTCAGAAAGGCGTGGTGTTCAAATGGGAAGATAAACAAGAAGCCGCCTTCCAGACACTAAAGCAAGCCCTATGCAGCGCACCAGTCTTGTCTCTTCCAGAAGGAACCGATGATTTTGTGGTGTATTGCGATGCTTTGAATCAAGGCCTCGGCTGTGTGCTCATGCAAAGGGGAAAAGTCATCGCTTATGCATCAAGGCAACTTAAGACACATGAAGTTAATTATACAACCCACGACCTTGAACTGGGAGCGGTGGTGTTCGCCCTGAAGATCTGGAGGCACTACCTCTACGGCACCAAGTGCACCATCTTCACTGATCACAAAAGTCTTCAACACATTCTCAATCAGAAAGAACTTAACATGCGCCAAAGAAGATGGGTGGAATTACTGAATGACTACGAATATGAAATTCGCTACCACCCGGGCAAGGCCAATGTAGTAGCCGATGCCTTAAGCAGGAAAGAATACTCGGGTCGCCGAGTAAAATCCCTAGCCATGACCATCCACTCCCAACTGGCCACGCAGATCAAGGATGCCCAGTTAGAAGCCTTGAGACCAGAAAACGTGGCAAACGAAGAACTAAGAGGGATGGAAAAGAACTTGGAAGTCAAAGAGGATGGAACTCGTTATCTCATGAATCGAATCTGGACACCGAAGTTCGGTGGGTACTGAGACGTTTTAATGAACGAGGCTCACAAGACTCGATACTCCATTCACCCTGGGTTAGATAAGATGTATCTAGACCTCAAAAGGTTATACTGGTGGCCAAACATGAGGGCTGAAATTGCTACTTATGTGAGCAAGTTCCTCACTTGCGCCAAGGTCAAGGTAGAATATCAGAAGCCATCAGGACTACTTCAACAACCGGATATACCCGAGTGGAAGTGGGAGTGAATAACCATGGACTTCATAACCAAACTGCCTAAGACATCAGGTGGGATGGATACTATATGGGTTGTCGTGGACAGATTGACCAAGTCCGCGCACTTTCTGCCAATAAAGGAAACAGACAAGATGGAGAAGTTAACCAGGACGTACATTAAAGAGATCGTGCAAATGCATGGTGTACCAACATCCATTATCTCTGATCGAGATAGTAGATTCACCTCGGGATTCTGGCAGTCCCTACAGAAGTCTCTGAGAACTAGGCTTGACATGAGTACGGCCTACCATCCACAAACTGACGGACAAAACGAGAGAACCATCCAGACATTGGAAGACATGCTGAGAGCCTGTGTGATATATTTTGGTAAGGCATGGGATACCCATCTGCCGCTTATCGAATTCTCTTATAATAACAGCTATCACACTAGCATTGGAGTCGCTCCATTCGAAGCTCTCTACGGTCGCAAGTGTAGATCACCTCTGTGTTGGGACGAAGTCGGGGATACTCAGCTAGCCAGGGGGCAAATCCCTGATAGCACCCTTACTGGGCCTGAAATCATAAGGGAAACCACAGAAAAGATCATTCAAATTCGGGAAAGACTGAAGGCGTCTCGTGATCGACAAAAGAGTTATGCGGATAAGCGACGCAAACCTTTAGAATTCCAGGTCGGAGACCGAGTCCTACTAAAAGTTTCCCCCTGGAAAGGAATGATACGTTTCGGTAAACGTGGGAAACTAAACCCAAGGTACATCGGACCGTTCGAAATCCTTGCTAGGATTGGTCCTGTGGCGTACAAACTTCGACTACCACAAGAACTTAGTAACGTACACCCTACCTTCCACGTATCCAACTTAAAGAAATGTATGTATGACGAGACACTCGTAATACCGCTCGACGAAATCGAAGTTAATGAAAATCTCTACTTTGTGGAGGAACCCGTTGAGATCATGGATCGAGAGATCAAGAGCACGAAACATAGTCGCATTCCCATAGTGAAGGTTCGTTGGAACGCGAAACGAGGGCCTGAGTTTACCTGGGAACGCGAAGATCAAATGAAGCAAAAGTATCCGCATCTTTTCCCAAACCCTTGAAGTCCCAGTCGAATTTGAATTTCGGGACGAAATTCCCTCTAACGGGGGGATGATGTGACAATCGTCAATCTTGAGTCAAGTCGAGTCATCAAGTCAAACCGGTCAACTCGATTAAACCTTGTGTATTAGGGTTTGTGTTATGTTCATACTGTATAACTTGCTATATTAATGGGAAAACATCACTTGGGAAAAATCTTGTGTTAAAATTTCCTGAGCCTTAGAGCAAATCAATGAACTAAACTGATAAAACCATGTTGCATACTCATCGGGAATGTGTAAGATCCTTAAACAAGGCTTAACAGTGTTTACGGACCTTACATTGCGAAGCCGGACACTCACAAATGCCACACTCAAAACCTCTCTCAATCGTTTTTCACTCTATCTCTCTCTATTTGAAGTCTCTCTAAGTATGTGAAATCTCTCCCAAATCTCTCTAAGTATGTGAAATCTCTCCCAAATCTCTCCAAGTATGTGAAATCTCTCTCAAATATCTCTTTGTATGAGAAATCTCTCTAAGTATGTGAAATCTCTCCCAAATCTCTCTAAGTATGTGAAATCTCTCCCAAATCTCTCCAAGTATGTGAAATCTCTCTCAAATATCTCTCTATATGAGAAATCTCTCCAAGAATGTCAAATCTCTCCCAAATCTCTCCAAGTATGTGAAATCTCTCTCAAATATCTCTTTGTATGAGAAATCTCTCCATGAATGCCAAATCTCTCTAAGTATGTGAAATCTCTCCCAAATCTCTCTCCAAAGTTTCCCGTAACTTTTTAGAATCATTCGGGTCATTCCGACCCTTAACCGTGTCAAAAACAGCTTAAAACGGGGTAAAAACGAGAAAAATGGACATTAGGAACCGAAACCTCTCGAGAAGAGAGACACTTCTTAGGACCCGAAGGTCCTCTTAGGGACCGAGAGCAAGGAGGAGCCGAACCCTCCTGAGCCGAAGGTCTTCTCAGGGTCGAACCTCGCCCAGGAGGAACCGAACCCGAACCCTGCTAAAGAGGAACCGAACCCGAACCCCGCTTAAGAGGAACCGAACCCGAACCCCGCTTAAGAGGAACCGAACCTCGCCTCGGAAGAACCGAACCCGAAGGTACTGTTCACCACTGTTCATTCGGCACATTTCGGTCGGACGCGTCGCCTCTTATCTCCGGACCGACCCCCCCCCCCTCGCCTTCGCCTTCACCTCCCTTCGCTTCCCTCTGTTCGTTTCGTTTCCCGCTACAGCCCCTAGCAAGGACCGAACCTCGGCCTAGGGACCGAGAGGTCTCGCTGGGAATGCTTTTCTTCCCGGTTTTCGCATAGTTTTGCGTTTAAGGCCCGTTTTTAATTATTTTAACGCGGGATTTTCACCCAAAATCATATTTAACATAATAAACCCTAAATATTCACAATTTAATCATATTTTCATAAAAATCTTTATTTAAATAATAAAAGCAAGTGGGTAAAGTACAAAGAGGTGGAGTGTTGACTTTGTTTTACCTTATGACACAAGCAACCACTCCCACACCCACTCTATGACCAGCCACACCTCCCCACCTTACCTAGGTCACTTCAATGTCCCTTACACTCAATCTCTACTCATTCCCACGTTTTTAGAGCTGGAACAAAACACCCTCTCTCCTCATTTCTCTCATTTGCTCTCATTTCACTAAGTATCAAGCACCACTTTTCTCTCAAGCTTTTTCTCCACAAATTTCGAGATTCAAGGCTGATTTTCAAGTGTTCTTCCACTCTTAGTAAGTATAATTCATCCTCCTTATGATTATTTCACTTGTTATACTCAAATCATGGATATCTTACACAAACTCCATCATGGTTGTGTTAGAGCTTCGAATCTTCAAGTGATTCTTCAAGTGTTCTTGGGTTGAACACTTCTCTTCTTCAACACTTATCTACTGAAATCACTCAAGGTGAGTTCATACCCCTACATTTTCATGTTTTCTCAAGTTTTTAAGGGGGGAATACAAGTTAAAACACCAAGAACATAACTAAAATTTTCTAACAGCCTTAATCAGAAAAGTTCAACTCCATTCACGGACTGTTTTGGGCATCTTAAACATTTTTTTTTTCAAAACTGTACAAGGTGCAAATAGTTCAAGTTTGTAGCTTTAAAATGACTACTTGCACATCTCCATACGATTTTTCTACAATTTATGGTGATTTTTACAAAACTGCCTATCATTTCAAACAACAATCCGGACCAGTCTGTGATTTTGGACTTATTCACCCAAGTTGGAGGTCGTTAAAAATCGTGATAAAAATTATGAGTAAACTAGACACATTTTGTGAACTCTCAGAATTTACGGATCTAGTTTTCGACTTCGTATGATTTTTCCAAAACAGGGCAGAATGGCTAAAGTTAGCCAACAGCATGTAAATATCATAACACTTTGTATTATGTTGAGCAAAGTGTATAATCATAAGTTCTAATTATTGAATGTGTTTCCTTGTTAGTTTGTCATCATGAACTGAAACTAAGTCATTCATAATAAATATTAATCATTCATTTTAGAACACGTATATTAAACTATAAAGGTATAGTTTGATAAATTCATAACACTAATACATTTCCATAAAAGAGTTCATACATATTACATACATTTTAGATAAACTATAATAGGTATAGTTTATGATACATCACTCAACACACTCGTACAGAAATGGTACATTCATACAGGAAAGATTTATATTCACACACATTTCACGTAAACTTGTTAACCTATATTGTGAGACTCTCTCTCTCTCTCTCTCTCTCTCTCTCTCTCTCTCTCCCCCCGTACATCCGAGTACGAGATATAATTCCTGGTAGTTATAATCAGAATCTCCTTGAAGGAGAACGTGATACTTGTATATAGATCTATATTGGGTTTGACACCCCACACCTTGCTGCTAGCTACAGTGGGACCTGCAGGTCTACGGGTGACAAATGTCATTTCATTTTCGCGACGCCTTAGAAACGTTGTGGCAGGTTCACATAGTCACAGTATGATTATAGCGACTCACCTAGGGAGATAACAATTCATAAAGTTTACGGGATTTCATAAAACCTAAGTAGGTTTTAGGTTGATTTAAAAATTTACTTTCCATATCAATTCAAACTCACAACATTTCTACTAAGTAAGAATGATTTCTTATACATTTTGGTCTTTGGTTATAAGGCTACATTATACGGATTTTAAGGAAAATATCGGATTTTTCTGAAACAAACGCGACATTTACATGTGAAAGACTTCTACTAAGTTTTATAATAAAAGCTTATGAACTCACCAACCTTTGTGTTGACACTTTTCAAACAACTTGTATTCTCAGGAAATCACTAAACAGGTAATCAAGTGCTTTTGAGGATGGGACGTTAAGGCGTCAAACTTTTCATATTTTGTCAACATATTGTAATTGATTTTGAAACATGTAATTCATACAAGTGATGTAACTTTTTCAATTATATATATGTTGGTTGTGTTTGCTTAAATTACTATTGAAATTGTGGTTATGATACTATACATGAAGTCCTCCACCCCCGGACGTTTCCGCCATCCTTGGTTTGGGGGTGTGACACTGCACACAATAGATAGTGAAAACAAAATAACCTAACCCTATATATAAAGTTAGGTTCAAATGTTTTCACTATCTATTGTGTACATGCATGATTGATTATTGACCAATCATTTTAGTTATTTTAAGAAAGTAATATATATATATATATATATATATATATATATATATATATATATATATATATATATATATATATATATATAATTTGTTATTGGTTTTGTAACTTGATCTCAGGTTTCCAGGTTATATAGAAGTAAAATTCACAAGAAAACTTTTAAGTTAGAAATACATTTACGGTTTTAAATTAATTATATATTTTTCATGGTTTATATATTCATGCATAAAAACGTATTTATATATGAAAAGAATATTCAATTATACATTAAAGTTATTTCTTAATATATGTTTTTTTTGCATATTCATGCATAAAAACATATTTATATACGAAAAGAATATTCAATTATACATTAATGCTATTTCATAATATATGTTTTTTTGCATATTTATACAGTTTAAAATGTAAAACATGTTTTTAAAAGTATTAATACGTTTTTTACAAGTATAAATATGTTTTATAGAAGTATAAATATGTATTTACATTTATATATATATATATATATATATATATATATATATATCTATATATATATATATATATATATATATATATATATATATATATATATATAATATATATATGAATTTAATATCTTAAAATTTTCATTTTGCTCAAAATTGAATTTCTTAATTACTTTTCATTGATTCAAATCGTCAAATTTTTGACAAGTATTAATGAATTATTTGTTCATAATTGATTTTTACAAAAAAACTTTGTAAGTTATATCTCTTAAAATTAAAGATATAATTAATATGTTTTATAATATAGTACTAGGTGTAACACCCGTGTATTACACGGATTTATTAAAAATAAAATTTTAATATCAATATATAAATATGAAATATTTTATAATGTAATATTTTACATAACATAATGTAATCTTCTGAAAATTTGCAAAATAAATTAAATCGTTTGAAATATTTATGAGAATTTATTACCAAATTTTTAGGATGATTTTATTTCCTTTTAAAACTCATTACAATTTCATGGAATTTTAATTTAAGAAAATGGAAATCCCTAAAAAATGATAAGTGGAAAATAAAATTTCTAAAATTTTTACAAAATGACAAGTATCAAAATGAATGAGAATATAACATGTGGTAAAAAAAAACTTTCATTTATTAAAGAGGATAATATGTTTGAAAATATCTCTTTCCTTAAAGGGTTGAGAAAGGTACAAATGTGCAACTTAGTGGTTTTCTTGTTTTTTTTTCCAAACACTAGGATTTGTAAGTATTTGTAATGAATTGCAGTATTATTTTTCCACTTGGAGGTGCTTTTGATAAATAAATTTCAAACTATATTGTTTAAATTATAAAGACATTATTTGGATAGTTAAACCGAATAAATTTCAAACTATAATAATGATTTGTATAAAATTCGAAATCTGTTGTAGTGGTTTTGTTTTGTAAAAAAAAAAAAAAAAAGAATCAAAGTTAGACAAAATATATTTTGATTGAACCAAAATTTTTTAAACTAAACTGGTTTTTCATGAAATTATCTATCTCAATCGACAAATTTCAGGATCGAATTTAAATAGACTTGGATGAATTTTTGAAAAGGTGGCACAAGTCCGGTTGATTAATGACTATTGAGCATTGGAAATTAATACTAATCTTTTTTGGTGTAGATTGTAGAATAATGTTGATTACGTTGAGATTTGATAACATTTAATTTAAATTATATTAAAGTCGTAGTCTGTTTTAAGGTTTTGATCCTTCCTTAAACCCCCTTTTCATTGCTCTTAATTTGAGATGTGTTACATATCGTGATCGACATATTTATATCGAAAACTACATGTACTTACTTTTTATAAAAATCGTTGTATACAACTACTATACATGCTAATATTGTCACATCTTCTGTGATTTTTTATTGGTATTTGTTCACTTTTTCTTTTGATTAAACCTAATTGTTGTATGGATTTTACCCAATCTTTTTATTTTATCTAGCTGCAACAATTTTCAACTTGTATTCGTCTATTCGATTATCTTATTAATTATTAAGAAAATAATAATAATACAAAAAGATAACAACGGTTCTTTGTTTTGTCTATGACAATTGTTGTATGGTCTTTACTTTTTACATATTGTTTTGTTTATCGGTTTTGACATTTGTCTTGTCCTAACTAGCTGACTTGGATTTCCAACCTTACTTTTTGTTTATTTAGTATTTCATAAATTACCAAAGATAGTATTCTTTTAACATTCAAAACAGTAAACTCATGGCAAACCTTTCTAATAAATAATAATTACTTATTACAAACCAATTTCAATAAAATATGAATGAGTTATAGGTTCGATTCTTTCATAATAGTATATGATTATAAAATAGTTATACATTTTTTTTATAAAATGGTTATACATAATAAATGATTTTTATCAATATCTAGAATTATCATTAATATCAACAATAAGAATTTTCAAAACCGATGGCAAGTCTACTCCCACTCATGCCTTTATCTTTTGGCAAGAAAACGACTAGGTTTGATAAAATCACCACACATAATGGATGATATTTCATTATCAATATGTAGAAAAGTGTTATAATAAATAAGAAATAATATATGCATACAAAAAGATTCATGTTCTACATAAAAATAATATCAGTAGGATATATTGTGAGGCCATTGTTTATCTTCTTTCCACACGAATTATACAAATATATACAAATCTTAGAAAAATAGTCATTAACAAAGTCTAAATTGATAAACAATGTTGGTAAAGGCATAATCATCCCTTCTAATCAAAGAATATAACATTATCACTTTGTTTCTTTCTTTTTTCCAGCTCATCTTCAATATTTATGTTTACAATCCTTGCAAACTGATGTTTTCTTGTAACGTTACTTTTCTCATTTCTTTCATAATAAGATTCTTCAAGCAAGTAAACAAATTTCTCTATCAAGAAAAAATGGGACAACGTCATTTTTAAAAGTTGTGGTCAGAAACTTTAATTTTTTTTAATGTTATCAATTAGAAACATCAATGATAGGACTTAGTTTGTTGTTTCCTGAATTCCTATTCAAAAGATGCGATTTTTTTAAAAAAAAAATTATAAAAAAAGAGACACATGTTTTCAAGAATCAAGTGTCTAACACCAAAGTAAGACCCTGTTTGGTAGCCTCTTAATTGAAAAATTAAGAGGCAAACTCTTAATTTTTAAGATGTAGAATCTTTGGTTACATATGAATTTCTGCCTCTTAATTTATAAGTTGTCTCTTAAACTTTCAAATCTAAAGGTGTGTCTGAAAAATAAAACCAACACCAATTCCCTATTTGCCTAAATACTTTATCTCCTTCCCTCTACTCTTTGTTCTTCACAAATGTCGCTTCCCACTGCTCTGATTGCAACCCTCCGGTCATCCCCTCCAGACACTGCCTCTATGCCCTCTACAAGAGACGCCGTCTCCGACTTCGTCGTCGGCAGCCAAGCCCTTCAGCTCCCTCATCGGTTCTCTTCCACCCCTTTCTCTTCTTGCTCTGATTTTGTCTGCATCCATTCGGTCGATAACATCGCCGCCACCGCCGCCGTCTTTGCATCGCCTTCGGTTGCCTCACTTGTGTCGCTGTTATCTCTAGTATCTTCTGCAGGTAACATTTTCTTTTTCTCTTGTTATGTAATTCGAGTTTAAGGCTTGAAAATCTAGCGTGTTTCCCCTGTAATTCGAATATCAGAGAACCGTTACTTTGAGGTTAGTTTTGGTTCAGTTTTGATTTATGATAATGTGTTGATTTCTGAAATATATGAGGTGATTTCTGATTTTATGTTTATTTGGTGAAATATATTGATGGGAATGTGTTACTAGTTGTTGATTTGTTCTTTTTTATTGAAAATGTGTTCCTAGTTAATATAAGTTGCTGATTTACTTCATTTGCTGAAATTCGTTGTGGAACTTGTTATGTGCTGAAATGTTGTTGACATATGTTATTGATCTTTGAAATTTGATAATGTTGTTGATGAAATCATGTGCTTTGCTTGTTTTTTTTTGTAGCACCTGGTTCCTGGTACGTAAAAATTTATCTAAGTAATTGTCATTTTAGCCTTGGACTCGGCGAGTTGTAGGTCCGACTCGCTGAGTAGGGATGCGGTCCGGGGGCACGCTTAAGTTGGCGACTCGGCGAATCATCACTGTTTGATGAAACCTTAATTCCAAGGGTTTGCCCCCTATTTAAGCTAGCTTGTGCGGTCCAAGCTCGCCCCCATTCACCCTCAGAATCCTATATCTCGTCCAAGCTTTGTTTCCTTGTGAGTTTGAAGCTTTTGGTGTGTCCTCTTGAAGTTTTGGAGTGGGAAGAAGAGTAGATCAAGAAGAAGAAGAGGAGGTCAAGCATCTTTGAGCTATCTTAGTGTGTTCCCCAAGGTATAACTCGTTTCCCCCTTGTTTTCTTGGTTATTGTCCCTCATATCTCCATTAAAGTCCTCCTTGAACCTTTTTCAAGCTTGTGTATGTTTGAGGGTTCGTAATAAGCTGATTAACCTTTAGATCTGGGCATGGTTGAGCTCCAGGAGCTCAGATCTACTGCCTTTTTGGGACCATATTGCATGAAAACCCTAGATCTACGTTTTTGGTGCATTTTGGACCCTAAAACCCTCATGGTTGCCTATTTACACGTAAAGTTGGAAACTTTACGTGTTAATCAAGTCCCAGGATCATGGATCTATGTAAGCCATGAACTGGATTCAAGCAGAATCAATTATATAGAAATTGCATGGTAACGACTTGGCAAGTCGTTCATCGGACTCGGCGAGTCGGGTCGCGAGTCCCAGGGTTGTTCCCTTTTGTGTCTGCAAGTTGGAGTAGTGAGTCATAGGGTATGACTCAGTGAGTTGGAAGCCAGACTCACTCATGTAGTAACTCGGCGAGTCAATGCCATGACTCGGCGAGTTCAAGACAATCTTCTTAGATCAAGAACAGACTCGACGAGTTGTTCATACAACTCGGCGAGTCACAGAGTAGAGTGTTCTTCGGATGAAGGCGAACTCGGCGAGTTGTTCATACAACTCGGCGAGTAGGATGTAGGACTATTAAGACTTGGGTATAGAGAAAGGGACTCGGCGAGTCGGCAAGCCAACTCGGCGAGTCTGGTCAACTGGCAGTTGACTATGACTTAACTCATGACTTGTTAAGGGTAAATAGGCAATTTACCCTGAGGGCGATTAGCAGTATTTGACTAAGTGTTTGGTGGGAATTACAGCCGGAGGATTTCCGGAGTAGCAGCAGCAGCAGGCAGACTATTCCCACACAGATCAGCAGCTACTACGAGGTGAGTTACCTTCCAGTAGCGGTGGGTCTAAGGCCACAATGTCGGCCCACCAATAGGAGATGTATGTTAGATGATTGTCTTTGTGATATCATCTAGGTTTGCTACTACCTGATATATTATATGCTAGCATGATATGTTATATGTTATAGTAGTAGAGTTCGGTTGTTAGGATCGAAGGGTAGTCAGACACCCCAGATACGTCTGACAGTATGTGATTATATGTTTGCATGCTAGCTTGTTATGTTATATGCGATAGAGGTAGTAAGAGGGGACCAATCCCCGAGTTCGGTTGCTAGGACCGAAGGGTAGTTCAGGCACCCCATATATGTCTGATAATATGTTATGTTATGATATATGTGATAGTAGCAGTAGGGGTGAAATAGTCCCCGAGGTTCGGTCGATAGGACCGAAGGGTAGTCAGCACCCCAGAATGGCTTGACATGGGTAGTCAGCACCCCAGAATGGCTTGACACGGGTAGGTCGGCACCCCAGAATGGTCGTACCGGGTAGGTTGGGCACCCCATAAATGTCTGACAATATGTATGATATGTGATTGTATGGTATGAGGTATGATAGGGGAACTCACTAAGCTTCGTGCTTACAGTTTTCAATGGTTTCAGGTACCTCTTCTTCGAAGGGGAAGGAGCTGGCACGGTAGCGGCCCATCACACACATGCTTCGTATTCCGCATCATGAGAACTTCCTGGGGATTTGTACTCTAACATTATTATGTTTATTGAAACGTTTTCCAGACATGCTATATCTTATTAAAATACTATGATCAGTAAATGTTTTAATTCGAATGTTTTGTTAAAAATATGTTTTCAAAAATGAAATTTTTGGCTCGTATTTTGGGGCGTTACATTTTTTTTTCTGAAATATGATAATATTTTGCTGATGAAATCATATGCTTTTTTGTTTTGCTTGATGAAATATGAATATTAGCATGTTATGGATTCACTAAATGAAAGTACAATGTTATATATTGAACATGTGGTGTCTATCAGTGGAGGATATTTCATACCCACAAGCTTAGGGAGCTCATTAACATTAGATTTGTTATGGATGGATATGGTTCTAAAAGATTTCACAAAGCAATGAAAGCATGAGCTTTGTGTATAATCAAGAAATGATAGTATTATGTTTAATTTGGATTTATGTTTAATCTGAATTTTATATGGTGTTTGTAAATTTTTTATAATTATTCAAGAAGTTGATTCTGTTATTTTATAAAGAACGTTAAATTTAGCAAAAGTAACACAGAAGGGTAAAATGGTTATTTGTATAATTCAACACTGCAATTCAGAGGTTCCAACTAAACAACATTTGAAAATTCGGATCTTAAAAATTCAGCTTTTATAAATTCAGATCTTGTCAAACAACCCCTAAATTGCAATATTATGTACTTTTAAACAAACACAAATGCACACATAATCTTGTAAAAGTCATCGTTGCTTCGTTTGGTAATGAATTTTTGAGATATCAGAGAAGTCTTAGCTTTTAGATTTTAAAAGTCCAATTAGAAAAATTGTTTAAAAGTATCAGTTTAAAACTTTTAATTTATAATACAAAAATTTATTTTGGGTAGCCCTAAAATATATATGCATGTGATAACAAAATGAATAGGTCGTCCATGAAAAATATATGTTTCTATCGTTCACATGTCATTTATGTAACTTTATATTTTTAAATGTTTACAACTAAATATTTTTATACAAATAAAAATAGAACTTTCAGCTTCAACTACCAGCTATCAACTATCAAATGTTTCTCCCAAATAAATGTTTTTGTTTGCTTTTTTAGGGTGTGTTCACAAAAAAAAATTGTATTACACGGTAAAATATAACTTATAATATGAACACAGTCAAAAAATTATAGGATATAGCTTTATGAATTCCATTTTCAAATCCTTCCACTCAGTCAAAAAAAAATTATCAAATATGGAAACAAGATGAAACATAAACAAGCTCCATATCCAAACTTCAACAGAAAGAACTCAAGAGTAATCGAACAGATGTGGAAAAAAAAAACATTAATGTCCTAATCAATCAAGAATCTGGAGAAATAAATAAATAAATAAATAAATAAAACAATTTGCCCATATGATTTGATATGATGAATTTGAATCGTAAGTTCTACTTGTTACCAACGACAGAAACCAAACCTCCATCGCCGGCCTCTTGTTCATCCAAAAACAAGTCATCGGTGCCCCTGATTCCGGCGTGTATCACGACAACAGCAGCCCCAACAGATAACGCCACCAATAGGATCGTTCCGACGTCAGTGCAAGCCAATGCGAAGATCGTTAACAAACTCAGAGTCATTAACACAACACGATCATCAAAAACATGGTTGAAAATCACAACAGGACTGCGGGGATCACGGAAGAAATAAAGGAAAAACCAACCAACAAATACGATCAAAAAGGTTATCATCGAGACTGGTTGATAAATCAGACTGAGGAAGAGTATGAGGAGGATAACCATGGCGTAATTCACCCGGAAGTAGTTGAGGTTCCGTTTGACTCGACGGGTGGCGTCGTCGTAGCTTAGTGGCCGAGTAACGGCGGAATGGTTGAAAAATTCTCGCCATGGGCGACGCCTGGCGATGAAGTTTTCGGTGTGGAACCTGGCACGTGCAATCAGTGTATTAGAATTTATCGGTAGCGGTAGCGGCAGCGGTAGATCGGTGCAGGCATTGGCGGTGGTGGGGGCGGTGCTGGTGGGGAGTGTGCCATAACCGGCGTTTGAGTTCTTCGACATTGTTGAATCAGTTAGGGAAAAACGGAGAATGAATCGTGGATTTGAATCCTTGGATTATTGATTTTGTATGGTGAAATTGGAGACCAGATCTGGAAAAAAAGGTGACAACGCCAGCGGTGCTACAAAAAAGTTAAGTTGCAGAAAGTTTCATTTTCATTTCACCATGAAAATGAAAAGGCTGAAGCTTTTTTTGGGTTTCAATTCAATTGTTGCTGAAAATCAGAGTGAATCCACTGAAAGTGGCAAAAGTTTGATCTTTGATTAATTTTATTATCGAGTATAGATTCGGAAAAAATGGTGGTTGAACCTGTCAACTCGTGTTACGGAAAACTTGATGTGTTGTTCATCGAACAAATGTAAGGCTGACATACATATCAAATACGATATTCAATCCCTAATCATCGTAAACGTGTACCCCATCCATGCATAAAACTAGGATTAATCAATCACATTGCTTTTATTTCAGATAATTTGATCGACACAAAACGACATTTGATTGATTCTACACGTTTCTACTTTCTAATGGTGTATACATTTCCATAGAGTTATTTTGGTTCTTTCCAAATAAATCAAGGGTTACCACATAATGACCAAAACACTATCACAAAATAACCATATTTTAATCTTGTTTTCAAACTTGTTACCATCTTCAAACACAATTTTTTTCAATCAAAAATATAAATTTACAAAACAATATATTTAAAATATTCCTTTGTAGTAAAAAGTTATTGGCGTTTTGGAATATATAATCCATTATGGGTTGGTCAATTTGGTGGCGATAAATTACGTTTAGCAAATCATAAAATCAGGTTATCAAGAATTGTCTTCTTCGCATTTCACATTTCTGTTCCCACATTTTCTCCTACAAAAAAAGAAAAAAAAAATATCAAAAACTTCACTTCCACAAGCAAAAAAAAATTTAAAACAAGAGGTTGAGGAAGATGTAGTATGTACCACCATGCATGCATCTAACAAACTGGTCAAGTTCTGAGAAGCATAATGTTGTATCAAGCAAGGGCAAAATGGGAAATGGTGGTTTATAATTAAAAAACACAAAATGATGATGATCCGGATCATTACTCGGTTTTGCAGTCTCAAGTAATCTCATCAACACTTCCCTATCAAAACATGGAAACGCATTTTCACCAGCTACACATAAACCTTCCTCCCAAGCTGAATTCAATACCTGTAAAAAATCAAAATCAATAAAGATTCTATAACATCATTTTATAAAGATCAAAAAAAAAAGTCAACAAACAACCTGCCAAGTCAACCCTTCTGGATCATGATTTTCTTTACTAGAAAGATTAAGATTCGATCCTGGACACACAAACTTCACTCCAACCGAGTGTTTCTTAAGAACCTTAAAAACTCTCGAGTATCCATCATGGTTATCAGGGTTATAATATCCAGCTGTCAACTCAGCTGCATGGCTTTTAGATCTATACCACCAATATACAGCTGGAATCTAAACAAAAAAAAAAAAAAATTATAAATGAGTGACTCTCATATACTAAATTTCAAGATTTTTACTAGAGTATTATTACCTTAACAAATATCTGTATTTCTTCAAATGCTAGGGTTGCAAGAGAGAGGATTATATTGGCATGATCTATTAAGAATTGGGAATACCATTGAAGGAAGAATCTCCCATAATGGCTTCCATAATCACCATGTTCACAAAAGAAACCACTTTCTTGTGGACTAGAATTGTAGTCACCACAATTTTCAGGTCCTCTACCCCAAAAAGTTTGACCACGAAGACTCGAAGCTTTGACTAAATTTTGTTGCATGTATTTATCGTAACACTGCAAAAAAGATTTGTGTCTTAGATGGGTAGTAATAATTTAATATCATATTAATTTGTTGTTAGTTACACAAATCAAAATGGGAATTAAGTATATCTATATATATATACCTGAAACTCACCAATACCAGGATACCTCCATCCCATTTTTTCTGAAAAAGAAGGATATTTAAGCTCACCATTGACACCAAGTCCTATTTCAACACCAGTAACAAGACCTTCAACAAACATGTCATCAAACTCTGTTCTGAAGCTTCTCATCACATCAAAATACACCTCAGCAGCAGTTCTTCCTTTCAAGACTCTTTCTTTATCAATACCCCATGAAAGACATTCAGTGTTTCTTCTTCCTTCACGATCTGTAAAGAAAATGTCTTTGTTGTCTTTCCCGATTTCAACAACCCATTCAGGGAGGGGTATGGAAATAGAATCATTCCCTCCATACTCATGAAATGCTAACCCTACCTTTAGAATTGAAGGAGAAATTAGTTTTTTTTTTTTGTTTTTTTTTCTCATGTGATAATAGAATCAAGAAGAGTGAGGAAGGAAATGTTGATACCTGTAACTTGAGCTCAAATTCATGGATGATGTTGAATAGTTCACGGTATCCAGACCAACAGTATTTATGTGGGCCCTGGGCTTCAATGATACCCCACCAACATTCCACAAATACACCATCAACATGCAATGATTTTAGAAGCCTTAGCTCCTTTCTAACAGCATCCCGATCAATCAACTGGCAGAATTTGTTAATCAACCCAGTCTGCAGTGAAATTATGTATAAAATAAAGTTGTTGATTGTTTGATATTAATAGAATGTGTAGAGAAATAATGAGTGGAATTAGACTATTAGAGATAACAAACAAAACACTTACTCCAAGCATCACATAAACAGGAACATATGCAGTGCCTAAAAAGTTTAATCCTTGGTCCACTATCTGGCCTTCTTGAATAAGCTGCGATGATCAAATGCAGGGTGAAAGATGATTTTCCATGTGATTGGAAGTGTGTTTTTGAGTTGCAGGGTCAAAGATGGTCAAACCTGATCAGTCTCCAAACAATCGTGTGAATTGATAGGGGAGCTGGCACTGTATTTTTCGCATTCTGTGGTACCTATTCCTGGGACCACAACAGAATCAAGAGAAGCAGGCGATGGGCTCTCATCGATTCTGAGAACTGATGATGGAAAATCGAGTGATGCTTTCACTGAATAACTTTTCAAAGAACTACTGGATACTGGACTTTCTACTGACCTTCCTGGATATACACCCTGTTGAGAAATCATGTGTTAGTACGGCATTACTTGTAAGACCTAGAGAGGAAAGGTGATTTGATCATGAAAATGATCTTTTGGTTTTGATGATAAAATTGGCATGAATGGAATCATGCTGACATGTAGAGAAATAAGAGCCCTAATAAATGAAATTATAATTGAAAGTAAAGAAGAATAGTTCACCAATTTAGAAGACGGTGTGGATTGGCGAAATGTAGTGCCATCGGCCTCGACGGTCCACCCAGCTTCGCGGGCAAGGGCAGCGAGTACGTCGTTCATGTCTGCGCGTGCCGGTAGAGGGAAGTTACCGTATTGTCGGAGACCGGCTAGCATACGACTAGTGATGGCACGGCGGTGGCGTTCTCGAAGCTTGGTTCGTTCTTTCTCTTTCTCTCTCTCATTTCTACCGCCCCTGGGACTGGTGTTGATCGTTGTGGTAATGGTGGAGATGCCCATCGCTGCCGCAGCGAAGCCTCGTGGGCGGCGCTGCTGCTGAGGTTGCGAATGGTGATTGTGGGGGCTGCCGTCGTGATTGTCACTGTTCATTTCTACTGCATTTTCTCCCCGCCAACATTAACACTGAGAATTCACTTATTTATGATTTAATCCGAGAATTCCGTTAAAATAATAATAATAATAATAATAATAATAATAATAATAATAATAATACAAATCTATTCAAATTATTAAAGGTTTTTTTACTTTCATTCAATTTAGACAAAATTGCAAAAATGGTCCCTGTGGTATACATTTTTTTGGGGTTTTAATCCAAACCCCAACTTTTTTGGATTAGTAGTCCTTTTGAGCTAGTTTCATTGCGGATTTGGTCCCTCAGTAAACTGAAATGACTGTAATACCCTTTGGGTATTTATTTTTCATTTTTCTTTGATTTTTCTTAATATAATATCTATTTATTTACTTTAATAATTATTTTAATAATAAAAAGGGCCCACTCTCTCTCTCTCTCTCTCACCGGACCATCCTTCCCTTTCCTTCTTCTTCACTTACAAGCAAGAACCACTGATGCCGGCCACTATAGCATATCCTTCCGCCACTCCCCGCTGTCATGGTAAAAACCCACCACCACCGTGTTTATTTTGTCGAGTACAACATCCCCAAACATCCTCCAAACATCCCCGACCCTTACTCATTCTCCCCTCGTTTCTCATGTGTCGACCTCGCTGGAATAAATAAAGAGAAGCAGCAGGAGTCGCCGGAGCGAGCACCACCGACTGCCACCGTCTTTCTCAGCCCACTTCACCCTCTCCTTGTCGTGATCCACTGCTTCGACCGCCCTCCATATTTCCACCAAGGTAAATCACACTAGCCGCCACCTCCTTCATTTGTGTCGGATCTTAGGTCTTTCACAAGCTCCACCAGTTGACACTTGTTGGAATCACTACCAAGATTTTCCAATAAACAACATTATATACAAAAACAACTTCAAACCAACAAGTTAAAGCCCATCCAATGTAACTGGAACGAAATCGGGGATAAAAGGGCTAAATCAGAGACCAAATACACTGATGTACGTATACACAAAAACATACAGATGTAGAGTTGTGAGGCAGAGAATGATAGTTTATGGAGGAGAGACGATGGTTTTTTCTCTCTTGATTTTCATTTTGTTGAAACAAGGTCTGTTAAAAGAAAAACAATAAAGGACGAAGGTGGAAGAAGGAAGAAGATGGAAGATGGAAGAAGATGGGGGGTCAGGGGAATTGGGTGTATTTCTTTTTCGAGAGAGAGAGAGAGAGAGAGAGAGAGAGAGAGAGAGGGGGGGGGAGGGAGGGAGGTGGGTCCTCACATTTTTTTTAATTATTAAAATGAATAAATAATTATTAAAAATTAAAAAAAAATGATTTTAAAAATAGAAAATAAATCCCCAAGGGCATTAATGTCATTTCAATTTATCGAGGGACTAAATCCGCAACAAAACTAGCTCAAAAGGACCACCAATCCAAAAAAGTCGGGGTTTGGACTAAAACCCCAAAAAAATCATACCACAGGGACCATTTTTGCAGTTTTGTCTTCAATTTATCAAATGTTATTTTATGGTTATTTTAAATTAATTTCTTTTTTATTATGTTTCAATTTTATAGATTTTTCTATTTTAATAGATTATATATAATACTTTAATGTAATAATTACAATAATCTATTCAAATAAATGAAGTTTTTTTGTCACATGTCAAACTCTCATTCAATTTGTCAAATTTCATTTTATGATTGTTTTGAATTAATTTTTTTCACATGTCATTTTATTAATTTTTCTATTTTAATAAATTACACATAATACTTTAATGTAATAATTACAATAAATGTAATCATGGTTGTCAAAATCGCGATCTTGATCGTAGGATCGTAAGATCTTACGATCTTAGGTATGAAAAACGAGTTGGATCGTAAACGGATCATATTTGAGGTAGGATCGCATGTAAGATCGTACGTAGGATCGGGATCCGATCCGATCCTACCATTCATTGATTTGTGTGTGTGACTATGTGTGTTTTATTTTTCATATAAAATTTCTTTTACCATTGTATGTCTTTTACCATTTAGCAATTTACCGTTTACCATTCTGTGTTGTGACTTATAACTAATATTTGGATGTTTTTATAACTTTTAAACAAAAATCGAATGTTTAAAATATTTTTCATGTTTTAAAATTATAAATTAAAATTATGATTTATTTTAAATGGATTCATAACAGGGGGTGGTGTTATCAGGAATTACCAATGACCATTATGACCTGTTGTAGTCCGGCTATAACAGGTCATAATGGTTACGTGTGAACACTTTCAACAAGTATCTTGCTTATATTTGTACAAAAGAAATAGTTAACAAAACAAAAAATAATAGTAAATTACATGAATGGTCCATGTAGTTTGGGGGAATTTATGCATTTGGTCTCTAACATATTTTTTTTTAACTTGGATGGTCCCTATTGTTTATTTTTGTTGCGTGTTTTGCCCCTGTCTTATCTAAAAAGACTATTGTGCCCTTATTAATTTATTTTTTTTTAATTATTTTTCTTATTTATGTATTTATTTTTTATATATTTGAAGTAAATTAATAGACCTCACATATCTGTATCTCCTTATCGTAAACCTGAAACCACATTCGAGAAATTTAATCTGGGCCCCACCAGTCACCATCTCTTCTTTCATCCTCTTCAACTTCTATTTCATTTCCATCTTTAGTGGTATCGACGTCTTCACCATCCTTATTTTTTTGGTCCTTCAACCAAAGTTTTAAAAGGCGTGAAGCGCTTCGAGGCGATTAGCCATCTGAGAGCCTCATTTTTTTAGGCGCTTTGAATCGAGGGATTCACGTACACGAGGCGCTTATATTTTAAAAAAAGAGTTAAAGTATTTTAGAACCTCTCATAGACAAAACAACTTAATAACCAATTTAAGAAGCAAAAACACCAATGTCATAATTCAAAGACAACTACAAAACATAACAAAAATCATAAATAACCAAAATGCTTAAAACTCATCAGCATCATCATCATCATCATCAACATCAATCCCAAGTACCTCCTTCTCTCCATCATCTTCAAAAACTCCAATATTTTCTTCTATCTCTTCATCAATCAAGCTAAATCCCCTATAAGCCCTTCTACAATTTGAGGTTTCAGCAACACTATTTCCTTTATCTCTTAATAAAGTTGAACTTGGTATAGATGACCTCCTAGTGGAATAATTAGGCTCAGATGCCACAGAAGCTTTATCAACAACAGGCCAAGTTAAATCATCTCCATCAAACACAAAGTCATCATCCTCAACATTTTCCTCATCCATATGGCACATCAACCACTCGTTACTTTCATCTATTTATTTCAAAAGAATAGGTTATGCGGTGTCCTTTCTTTGATATCTTCTTTGCAAAACACGATTAAACATGATGTACACCATGTCATTTAATCTACTTTATGCTAATATGTTCCTTTTTTTAATGGTTGTTGAAAGACACTCCAGTTCCTATCACACCCCGTAGCACTACAGGTTAAGCTAAGACCTCAGATAGCAAATTTCTGTAGCTCTAGTGCCGATGCTCAACTGTTAATAGAAAAAAAATCAGTTGTTAACAGGAAAAAAATAAGGTAACAAAAAAATCAAGCACCAATCCACTGTTTTTTATTACCTGGAGCTCTTTTGTCTCTTTGTCTTATGGCCATTAGATTGCCAAAAAGACCTTGGGCATTTTGATACAAGTCTAGTTGTTCCCTAATCTTATCTTGAGTGCTCAAATCAGGTACCAACCTTTGAATGGTTGCATACAATCCATTCATAACCTCAGCACACATTGTATTCTTGGGATTTTTATAATACAATTATGGATTGAAGAAAAACCCAGGTGCATGTAACGGTCTATGGAGTTGGCAATCCCATCTTGCATCAATATACTCAAAAGCTTTTTTATAATGTTCTTCTATATGCAAAAAACTAGTAGTGATAGTCTCTTTAGTCCTATCCATGGACTCATAGATGTATCCCATGGCTGGCTTTTTGTCTCCATCTACCATTCTAAGAACCTTTACAAGAGGTCCAGTCAACTTTAAAGCATAGACTATATTTCTCAAAAACCTTTCTTACAAAAAAGTTGATGTTAATCTCTTCCTCGCAACATCTTTTGACCGCTTGGTATTGTTCCACTCTGGAGACGTGATTATATTCCGTAAATTATTTATTTGTTTATGCATTTAGGAGAGAGTAATGAATGATTTTGCAAATCTCATGATTGCAGACCTATGTAGGTTTCTCTAATTTGGAAACCTCCTTATCATGTTGATAACGCCAACATGATTATAAATATAACCATTGCAGAACATAGATCCCTTCAAAGTATTCCGCACCTTTGGGATCTTTCCAATATCTTCCAACATCAAATCGATACAATGAGTTGCACAAGGAGTCCAGTATAAATGTGATCTTGTTGCCTCTAACATTGATCCTAAAATAGTTTTGAGAGAAATATGAAAGAATAAGACAAGTGTACTCAATATAGTAACTAACAGGTAAAAGAGTTACTAAGACTTAGTGACTTACCAGCTTTAACATGGTTAGATGCATTGTCTGTCACCACTTGCACTACATTCTCCTCTCCTATCTCTTCCACCATATCATCGAGCATTTTAAACAATGCGTTTGCATATTTTTTGATTTCTGGGACATCCAAGGACTTTAAAAAAAAATTAAACCTTTAAGAGAATTCACTAAAAAGTTCACAATATCTTTCTGAACAGTTGAATCACTCCATCCATCTGATAGAATCAAGCAACCTTTTACTGCCCATTCTTTCTTGTAATCTTTCAAAACTTTTTGGGTGGATTTCACTTCATTTTTAAGTAGAGGAACTCTAAGCTCATACATGCTTGGAGGTTTGAATCTCGGGCTAAATTGTGCAACAGATTCCATTGTAATATGAAAGCTATCATAAGAGATTGCATTAAAAGGTAGCCCTGCATCATAAAACCAACGACCTATCTCCTTACAAGCATGGTCCCTAAGGTCTGTTCGACATACTTCGTTAATTGTTTGTTGTTTTCCACATTTTCTACCTTTGAGTTTGTCTTCTGGTTTATTGGCATAAAACTTGTCTAAAGGACCCTTTTGTCTTGGTTTTTTAGGTGGAGGCTTGCTACTTCCTTGTCCCACGCCATCGCCATCTTCATCATAGTCATCAAGTGCCACTACATTTGAATGGTTAGTAGTTCTTGCACTTTTTTCTACTTCTTTATGGATCATATAGTTCTTCACTTCTTCCTGCACATGCTCAGGACACTTTGGGTATCTTTTACAATTTTTGAAACCTCCAACTAAATGTTGTTGTAGTCGGTATACTCCTTCATAAGTTGACTTTGCACAAAATTTGCAAGTAAACTTGTGCCTATTTTTTGGGTTAGTTGTACCATATCTCCTGCCTAGATCCATTGCTTCTTCAGTGTCAACAATAGGATTATTGGTGTCCATAGTATCAGTGGAATGATAAGAAGGGGTGACAAGAAAAGACTTCAGAATAATGGAAGCAAAAGAATACAGAAAACAAGAGAATGAAACTACATGAATTGATAGAGAATGAGGGAAAAAGATACATGGATTTATAGTGATTGTCGAGACCTATTGTAATACCCAGAAGTAATGCAGAGTCGACATTGATGTATGTGAAGCGTGAATTGAACTAAACGACACATATATGATTACAGTTAAAAAGCAATAACATCATCAATAGGTATAGGGTAGAATTGAGCCCAATACCCAACACTCGGTACATGAATCCCTAAAGGTGAGCCCTTTGGTGCCTCACAAAGAATCGCCAATTCCCAGCAAGATTTGATGCCTCATATACACTACCTCGCCTTAGAGGCTGGAGGCGTTTCCATTGTCGCCTTAAGTCACCTAGCGCCTTAGGCGCGATTTTTAAAACACAGCCTTGAACTCTGGCGAACCAACACCATAACCCACTGTCTCTTCATCTTTAGTGGGTTTTCGTGTTGATTCGTTGGAGTTGAAGGACCGAAGAAATAAGGGATGGTGAAGACGTCGATATCACTAAAGATGGAAAAGAAATAAAAGTTGAGGAGGATGAGAGATGAGATGGTAAGGAAATACAGATATGTGGGGTTTATTAATTCTTTTAAAGGTAAAATTTCATATATGTCCTTGCAAACATTAAGTATTACATTTATATCCTTTTAAAGTTCGTAATTGCATATATGTCCTTGTTAACCTATTAAACTCACATTTATATCCAAAATTTTATTTTAATTATGTTTAAATCAATTTAATATTAAATTTTTTATCTAAAATTCAAAAAAATACATATGATATTACTAAAGTAGCCTTCTTGCATTAAATATGAAAACTAAACTATTTATTTACTAGAGTGTCATCGTCGTCAACAATCATTATCAGCAATGCACGATCAGTTTACCTCCTATTACACCCCTCCCAAAGCTCCTGGATTTTTCTTGCTGAAAATTCTTAAATTCTCATCTCAATTCAACAATTTCAACCAAAATATGAGATTTTCCCTTTTTATAATGGTTATTTTCGTTTTTGGTGAACCAACTACATTTTTTATAACGGTTATTGTTCATCTTTTGATGGGATCTGACCGAGTGAATCCCAATCTCTAGAAAATAGAGCAAAAATTCAAGAAAATGGAGCACCTATCCTGTGCAACAAAATCTTAAGAAAAAAGGAATAAAATCGGATTTGAATCCCCTTAAAATCAAAATCAATTGGAACATTAGAATTGAGTGTAAATGTAATTCATAAGTCTGTTTCATTTTTTATTGTTGATTTGCTCCCCTGTTTCATAGTTAATGCTATTAGTATTAAACCTAGCAAACCTTGTTGCTGTTAGTTTGTGTCTTGATTACACCTTTTCAAGCCCAAATCGTAGATAGGTAATTGTTTTGATTTCCACTGTTTTTGAAATATTAGTCACATTGGTGAACATCCAATGGCGTGAAAGAACAACAAATAAAAGTAGTACTTATTTTGGAAAATGAAAGGAATGTGAAGCTTATTTCTGTCGTGATCATGGTTTTCATTGTTAATGTTCGTTCTCAAATAAGCAAAAAGCTAAATATTTTCCACCTTTTTATAATTTGTTGGCTTGAGTTTGTTCTTAGTATTTAATTCAAGAAGGCTATTTTAGTAATATCATATGTATTTTAAAATTTTAGATAAATATTTTCATATTAAATTTATTTAAACCTAATTAAAATATAATTTTGGGTATAAATGTGAGTTTAATAGGTTAACAAGGACATATATGTAATTATAAACTTTGGAATGATATAGACGTAATATTTCATATTTGCAAGGACGTATATGAAATTTTCCCTTTTTTAAACATATAAAAAATAAATACATAAAGAATAAAATTAATTACAAAAATAAATCAATGAGGGCACAGTAGTCTTTTTAAACTAAGATAGCGACCAAGCGGACAATAAAAATAAATAGTATGGATCATCCAAGTTAAAAAAAATAATTAGAAACCAAACACACAAATTTTCCCAAACCACAGGGAACATTTGTGTAATTTACTCTTACTTTTCGCTTTGTTCATATTTTGATAACTATTTTTTTTATACACATCTATGTAACGAACATGTTTAAAATATTCACATATGACCATTATTACCTGTTGTAGTCAGATGTAACATGCTACAACAAGTCATAATGATCATATGTGAACACTTTCAATAAGTTTATTACCTAGATACGTACAAAAAAATTGTTACCCATATGTGAACAAACTGAAAAATTAATTATCTTATTAAGTTATGTTCCCTTTTTTGAAATACAATTTTTTTTACATAATACGGTGTTTCTTTTCGAGAAATCAAATATATTACTATATTTTTTTCCTACCAATCTTCCTACTCACTAGATCAATGCAAGTATCAAAATCAAAGGAGAAAATTAAAAGAGGGAACTAATAGATTACAAATGTCAATATTTGATGTGAGTAGGAATATAAGTAGGAATAAATGGTAAGAGGATATTTAATTTTTCTTTTCAATAAGGTTTGAAAATATGATATTTTCGTAGGAATTCTCATAGGTGTAATCATTTCTTTTATTTTATGTTTGATTTTATTCAATTTGTGTGATCATTTATTTTTTTTATTTTTAATGATATTCAATTTGTTACGACATGTTAACTAAAATTTTAAGGAGAAATTCTCATAATTCCTAGTTCGCTTAAACTAATGTTCTGATACTAACTCTGACATTTCCAAAATTTTAGAACCAAAAAAGAAAAATCTTTATGCTTTGAAAATCAAAATATCTTCCATTGCAGGTCTCCTCTTTAATCATTCAGCATCCTACTCAAATCTTAGTGTTGCTACTTGTGATGCATATAAACTGAGTGGGTCGGGTTGGGAAACCTGATGAGATACATAGGGTTTTCAACCTCATAATATTTTCATATTGATATATCTTAAACCTGCAAAACCGATTCTTATTATTAATACATGTATATTATATATACCCCGTCTCATTTATCCTCACTTATTGATCCTATACAATGATCTTATGGGATCTAACCTATAGGATCAATGTGAACAACAAGTTGACGATACTGTTTCGGGAATTCCTTGACAGTAGAAGTGGAGTGCATCCTATGTATAGAATTACTTCTTATGTACAAAGTCTTTTTTAAAGCTCTATATCTTAAGTGTAGTTATGCTAATGTATTATTATGTGCTAGGGTACGAGTCTTACTTGTACTAGGGTACTATAATATGCTAAAAGTACTATCATGCAAAAAGTCCTTTTTCGACGCTATTACGTGTCAAGGTGAACAGAATCATACTAGATCACTATATTAGTATTCCCTTTCTATTAAATTTAATGAGCTTTGGGTGTTAGTCTTTCCTTTCATGAAGTAATTGAGGGAACTTCGTAGACTATCAAATAGAGTGTGTCAGTAATAGACCAATACTAGGTATGTTTGATGTTATTTTCCGGATAGGGTGAGTATGGGGGTAAAATACCTCACGACCAGATCACTACTAGGCACAATTATCTAGATAACCACCCCATATGTAATTGTTTTGTGATATTTTGAGCAGGGTTCAACAATGTGATTTATTCGGGGAATGGAATAAATCACATTGTTGAACCCCTGCTCAAAATATCACAAAACAATTACATATGGGGTGGTCATCTAGATAATTGTGCCTAGTAGTGGTCTGGTCGTGAGGTATTTTACCCCCATACTCACCCTATCCGGAAAATAACATCAAACATACCTTGTATTGGTCTATTACTGACACACTCTATTTGATAGTCTACGAAGTTCCCTCAATTACTTCATGAAAGGAAAGACTAACACCCAAAGCTCATTAAAAAAATAGAAAGGGAATACTAATATAGTGATCTAGTATGAGTCTGTTCACCCTGACACGTAATAGCGTCGAAAAAGGACTTTGTGCATGATAGTACTTTTAGCATAATATAGTACCCTGGTACAAGTAAGACTCGTACCCTAGCACATAATAATACATTAGCATAACTACACTTAAGATATAGAGCTTTGAAAGAGACTCTGTACAGAAGAAGTAATTCTATACATAGGATGCACTCCACTAATTATCAATCTCAGCACACGCATACTCTTAATAAGATGTCCCCTAATATCCAAACTTAATTGAACTAAGCATCCCTTAGGGTATAACTAAATAAGGTTAAAATACTCATAATCACCCCAAAGTTTATGCTCATGTAATATCTTTACAGTACATGGTAAACCTCACATCTAATAAACTTAACTCAAACTAAACATCATTTATAAGTCTTATCTTATCACTTAGGCAAGACTATAATGCTTATAATCAAGTTATAATACCAACATTGTTTTGGACAACATTATCCTAATTTAGTGTATATATTTAACACATAGTATTAGGTATTAATGAACATTTATATTCTCAACAATAATACTTCTTATTATATTTATCATGTAATAATATTATATATATATATATATATATATATATATATATATATATATATATATATATATATATATATATACATATATATATATATATATACATCTTATTTAATATAGAACCATATTTGGTTCGCACATCATATATACAACTAACATATATTCCAGGCAATTAGCATATAATTCACATTTAAATTTTCGACAGATATTTACGACTTTAATTAATACTTGTATTAAAATCATGTTCATGAAAGTAACCATGCACTCACCTGACTTAAGTGGAAAAATCTCTTCAGCTTATCCCTTTCAACATCAGAGTTTCTAGTGAAAGCCAGGAAATTATACGGGTAACACTCCGACCTAAAAGCTCCTCTTCATCAGGCTCCTTGGTATCTCATAGACCTGCTAAAATGTTCAAAAGTTCGGAAAAAGTCGGACTGAAGGATGGAAAATGTCTCAAAGTGAATGAGACTAAATTATGTAACTGGAATGGGCTAAAATCAACTCAATATATAGGGATTTAGAAAGCGCGTCATGCGGCAGACAAGAGGCATGTTGTGTCTTTTTGGTCGACGATGCCCCACCTCTATTTTTCGCCACGTGTCGCAAGTTTGTAGGCACACATTGCTCCTCCTAGAAGCACACTTGCACGCCAATTTTTTTTTATTTTCTAAAAACCGTATATTTTTTATACAAGCTCCATTTTTGACGTTCTTTATATCCACACATATCTATCAATGAGTACTACAACTTTCATTTAAACTCCGTTGGCTAATTCTCATTTTATTTTTAATTTTATATTTTTAAATGGATTAGAGTGTTAAAACCCGTATACAAATCATAACTCTTTCATACGAATTCCGTTCTTGACTGTCTTTATATCAACGAAATCCTATTTGCGATATCTTAAACTCTCATTTAGATTATTTCAGCTAACAATCAAAAGATTTAAATTTTGATTTATGTGTCTACACTTCTGTGCTGAAACTTTGAAAAATCATAACTTCTTCATATGAAATCAGATTTGAGCGTTCTATATACCCACAAAATTGTCATCATGCCTACTACAACTCTAATTAAGTTTATTTGTCCTAAATAATCTTTTATTAAAAACGTTATTTCTATCGCTTAGTGAAAAATTGTCTTTGTAGTCATGTAGCACGCACAACTAACAATTATCCTAATCGATGATTAAATTATTCAATAAAATGAATAACTTTTATTATAATTACTCAAATCATTTAACCCTCACTAATGGGCATTACAGGCATATCATCTCATAGAGAAGCTTGAAGGGAGGCATACTAATGTTGGCAGGATGGATGTTGTAGGAAAACTCAACCAAAGGAAATGAGGAGTCCCAACTCCCACCAAAGTCAATGATATAGGCCCTCAACATGTCCTCGAGAGTCTGAATAGTCCGTTCACTTTGGTCATCTGTTTGTTGATGATATGCATTACAAAAATGCATCCTGATACCCAACTCCTCATGAAACCTATTTTGGAACCTATAAGTAAACCAAATGTCTCGATCAGAGACTATATAAATAGGTACTCCATGACGAGCCAGAACCTCTCAAATATAGATTCCACCCAATTGCTAGGCTGAGAAGCTCTCCCGAATAGCAAGGAAATGGGCACTCTTGGTCAAACGATCCACAATAACCCATATAGCATCAAGTCTCTTGGTCATCCTTGGTAACTTGGTAATATAATCCATAGTGATCTGCTCCCATTTCCACACAAGGACCTCTAAAGGCTGCACCTTAGCATGTGCTCTCTGATGCTCGGCCTTGACCTCCTGACAAGTCACACACCTCTCGATGTACCACGTTATCTCTCCTTTCATGCAGGGACATCAATAACTGATTCTCAAGTCTCAATACATTTTTTTCGTACCAGGATGAATCGAGAACTTAGACTTATGGGATTCCTCCAACACTATATGGCATGCTCCACCAGAAACTGGAACCCGAACTCTTCCCCACTGAGTTAACAATCATGCATATTAGTAACAAAAGCAATAACCTTGCCCCTAATCTTCTCCTTTTTTCTAATTCTCCATCGTGATTCCCTCAACATGTGCTTCTCTGATCATATCCATAAGTGGTGAAATGATGGTCATACCCAAACATAGGTCTCAAATAGGAGTACCAACCTTCTTACGGCTCAAAAGAATCAACCACCACATTGTCCTTCCCCATATGATAAAAGATCTCACAGTCATAATCCTTAACCACATCAAGCCACCTGTGTTGCCTCATATTTAGATTTTGTTGATCCAAGAAGTATTTCAAACTCTTATGATCCGTGTAGATAGTACAACAGACCCGTATAAATAATGGTGCAAAATCTTGAGGGAGAAAACCACTACCCACAACTCAAGACCATAAGTAGGATAATTCACCTCATTATACTTCAACTGCCTCGAAGCGTAAGCCATCACATGCCTTATCTGCATTAGAACGACACTCATGATTAGAATTGACGTGTTACAGTATACCAAAAAGTCATTAACTCCCTTATCGAGTTCCAGAACTGGTGCCTCACATAACATCTGCCTTAGAGTATCGAATGTCACCTGCTGCCTAAGCCCCCAACGGAAAGTGGCATCCTTACTAGTCAATCTCGTGAGAGGAACTGCAATCTTGGAGAAATCTCAAATAAACCTCCTATAATAACCTACTAGACCAGGGAGACTCTCTATCTTAGATGGAGATCTTAGAACTTCACATTGAATCACTACCTCAATTTTGGACGAATCGACCAAAATATCGTCCTAGTTAATGAGATGTCCCAGAAACTGAACCTTACACAACCAGAACTTGCACTCAGAGAACTCAATGTACAACCTCTCGACACGCAAGATTTGTGGGTGTTACACTTTTATGATCTTTCTTTCCTTCTCTTTCTCGTACTCTATCTTTCTTCTCTATTTTTTTTTTCCTTTTTACTCTTATCTTAGGCTCTTAACATGATATTATCATACTCTTCTATTAGCCTCTTAATAGTTTCTTCTCATATTGTTCTATTAGCCTCTTAAAATTTAACATAACCACTTAATGGATCCTTAATCTATCTTTTCATTATGTATCTCTTAATCTCACTTAGTTAATGAATTAAGCACCCCATTATGCCTAATTCATCATAATCTACTCTTATGCATCAATTCATACTCTAATCACTAGTTAGGGTTTTAAACTCTAACTCTCATTGGATTGATTCCACTCATGGGAATCACATACAAGCTTGTTTAAGGCATCTTATGTCACACCCCCAGCCGGAAGCGGAAAAATCGGGTGGTGAGATGAGATCATGGGTCACAGTAATAAGCATACATTGAACATAAACAATAATGTAGTAAACATGTACTTTTATTCATTGAAATAAGTAGGTTACAATATCCCCTGGTTTAGGGTACCAGAAAAATGAAAGGTACAAAATAAGCCATAATAAATAGATAATAAAGGAAATACTAATACATAAAAGACGAATGCAATCTCATGATCATACTTATAGTATGTCTTCCAATATTCTAACATCTTGAGAATACAAGTGTTTTGAAATAGTGTCAACTAAAAATTTGGCGAGTTCACAGGTTTGTAATAACTGAATCAAAACATACTTTCTCCTTAAAGTATAACTATATTAGAGTTGCTAAGTACTTTTCGAGATCGAAAAGCATTATTTGGATATATAGATTGTTTCCTATCATATATATAATGTATATTTATCATCCTGACTGATATAACTAAGTTCATGATAAAAAGATATTACATATAAGCATTTCAAGTTTCCTATATTCCTATATATGATATAGGTATTTCATGTTTCCTATACATATTATATTCAATGTGAGTGTCATAACCGAGCTAGTTTAGACTGATATGCGTCCCCGACGCTTCATCAGGGTGTCAAATAGTAGAAAAGACAATTATCACCCAATGTGACTCGATTGTCAAGGTTGTAGCTAGCAACTGTAGGTGGGGGTGTCAGCTCGTATAGATCTATACATAATTCTCCCGTTCTTGTAATTAACGGTTATATGACAAATGTCTTTCTAAGTATAGTGATACTTAGGCTGATGCATAGAAGGCTCACATGAATTTGAAGTTTATTAATAACCCCAACTTTAATAGCAAGTTTTTGGGTACTAATCCCATAATAATATACAATACTACAAAGATTCCTTAATTTAAGGTTTCACAGCAAGACTATTGTATTGGGTATTGAAATAGCATTATTACAATACAAACCTACTATATATTTTGATTAAATAGATGCCCGATATAGTTTAAATACCATTTCTATAAACCTAATAGAAATAAAATATTTATTTCATGTATTCCTCCCACTCCACCCCCCCCCCCCCCCCCCCACCAAAAAAAAAAAAAAAAAAAAAAAAAAAAAAAAAAAAAAAAACGATAAAAGACTTTAAATGGTGTCGTGACACTCATTTGGTTGAAGCGTATATGACAAACCAAAGAGAAAACGATTTTTCGAAATTTGGTAGTTTCGCACTTCGATGAATAGTAACTTGATAGGTGAATAATTTTTTTGACCTGCATAAATAGTACCCAATCGGAGCTTGATCGGAAAACCACACAAATCTTGCTGAAAAACTACTCCGATAACGACGAACAACGGTGGTGGACGGTATTTGTCGTCGTCGTTTTACTCGTCGGAAGTTGTTGGAGCCTGGAGGGTTTAGGTTGGTTGGAGGAATTCTTGTTGGTGATTACTTAGAGGAAAAGGGAACGACAACCGACGTTTTCAGCGGTTCTCGCTCTTCCGACGAGGCGGAGATGGGTTGTTAGCGGTGGCTCATAGAGTTATCGGTAACCGAGAGGGAGAGAGATCGAAGGGGAGAGAGGAAGAGAGGGTTAGGTGCAAGAATTTAGGGAGGAACCTCTCTTCCTTTTATATGAACTTCCAATCCGATCCAAGGGCTGAGAACGAAGGCCATCTGACGGTCCGAATCAATTCTAGCTTTTTAACTCTTATCGTATGTAGGTGATAGGCGTTTCATGAAAAGTAGGTGACGATGGTTTCGATAATTAAATCAAATACCAGACATTTTTCTAAGAAAAACAGTCCTTACTAAGCATTTGAAAGAGTTTTTTCGAACATTTTTCCGTTTACAGTCACGAACTTTCACTTCGTAAAAGAATCGATATGAGACGTGATGGAAAATTTAGCTCTTGAATCAAATACTACATTAAAACCTGATTCGTAATATATAACTAACTTTTTGATTCAAAACCTAGAAATGATTCTACAGGTTGTACGAATATTACTTGGGGAAGAAGGTGAACCTTAGCCATTCAACCCTATTCTTAACAACTCGGGGTATTTTCGGGCATAAAAAGTTAGCAACACAATAATTTACTAAACTGATTGAGATTCGTGGGAAAATGTTCGGGAATAATGTAACATCCCAAAAATCATAGTTGAATTTTTTGATTTTCAAAGTCATTTTCATAAAAACCATGTAACAGTTAGCCATCGTTTTCCAAAATATCATAACAAATCATGCTATCAAAACATCTCTCAAATCATAAAAATTCATAGGATGATGTGTACGATCAAGTCTTTGCCTTCCCCCGATCATCTTAAGTACCTCAAACATTGAAATCCACAATTGTATGCCAATACTTATTGAGTTCCCAAAATACTCTACACGATAATACGATAACAATTACAATACATGCATATAGGGTTTGTTGGCCCGTGGCCTCAACCCAATCATCCACGGTTTGTTGGCATATTGCCTTAACCCAACAATCCAGGGTTTGTTGGCATATTACCTCAACCCAACCATCCTAGGTTTGGTGGTCTACCGCACGATGTAGTACCATCACCTCAACTCAAGCATATAGGGTTTGTTGGCCTCCCACCTCAACCCAACCACCAATATGTTGGCATATTGCCTTAACCCAACAATCCAGGGTTTGTTGGCATATTACCTCAACCCAACCATCCTAGGTTTGTTGGTCTACCGCACGATGTAGTACCACCACCTCAACTCAAGCATATAGGGTTTGTTGGCCTCCCACCTCAACCCAACCACCAATATGTTGACATATGCAACAGATAAAAAATAATCAACAAGTATAGGTAATCATACAAATCTACCAATCTAACAGGTCACTACGGCATAACAAGATCCTATATACCAGGATATATAATACAACCTAATGGGCCAGCATTGGTGCCTTCGACCCACAAGTATAGTGAGGAAAACTCACCTCAAAGTCTAGCAGATAGCTTAACTGATCACTATTCTAATTACCGGCTCTACATGTCACCTAAACAACAAAAAAGGGCGAAGCCTCAATATACTAATCAAATTACCCCATTTGATCTATAGTCAAATGTGGTCAAAGTCAACGGGCAACAGTCAAAAAGTCAAAAGTCATCACTCAGCAATATTACACCATGTGCAACAACTTTACGCCATGCGTAGAGCCCAAGGGAGTAAAACCGGCGGGGGGGGGGGGGGGGGGGAATGAGGCTATAAAATGTGTATCCAGAGTTACACCCTTGATACTAAGCCAAATCCCAACTTTATCGTTAAGCTCTTAATATAAAAGGTTAAGCCACCAAACTTCTAGATCTATACTATATAAATGCCTTAATCGATATAGTCTCTGACTTTATTCATTTTCATGCATACCAAGTGTGACAACCAGGAAGTTAGATCCAAGCAAAGTGCATCTACAGATAAAATAGGATCCACATCACGTCTTCGTTGTAATAAAAAATTGAAAAGATTATATTAAAATTTAATCAAAAGTTTCTACAAATTCAAATTGCATTAAGGATGTCTAGGTTTGGATTAATAAGATAAAAACCTCAAATTGTAATCGAAAACATTCAAGGTAGGCCAAGAAAACCCTCAGATCGAGAACCCCTACCCTCGGACCGAGATCCATATGCTAGGGAGAGGTGATTTTGGTCACCTTAAGAACGAGAACCTCATAGGATTTCGATTGGGTGCAAGACCTGAAGAGTTGACCATGACATGCGACCATCAATCTTTACAATGTATTACCCTACATACATCCATAGAAGACACATGAATACTCTCCAAACATCCATACTACACATACTAATACCCCTCATACAACAAACCCTCTCTTTCCTCCCTCCTTTTAAGCATCGGCTGAGAGTGGGTATAATAGTTGTATAAAATTTAGATATCATCACTCTTTTCTACACAAAATTCGTATAATGTGAAGTTAGCATGTAAAGATAACAAAAACTTAACTCTTTTCGTGATAACAAACATCAACAGGAAAAATATGTGTTGTACAAACTACAAATTTTGGAAATTTTTACTAAAAATAGCTTTTCTAGTAAAAATTGTTATATTTTAGTCATTAGTGTTTTGGTGGGTTAAAACCCAAGGATATTATGTTTTAATAACATATATTAACATTAGACAAGAATTCAACTTTATATTTATATAAAAGTTTATATAAAAAGTTCACACAAAAACATATTCGGCAAACTATAACTGGTATAGTTGTGGAGTCACAAAACCACACATTCATAATTTTTCAATGATATAATTATTTCATTATACAAGAGAAAGGGAGACGTAGTTCACGTAAATCCGTTAATGCTCTAGTGAGACATTCTCTTCACCGTACCTATCCAACGTACATTTTAAGTCCTGCATTATAACCGGAGTCTCCTGGATGGAGAGCGAGATAGTTGTGTATAGATCTATACGGGATTGACAACCCCACAACTAAGTTGTTCGCTACAGTTAGACCGAAAAGTCTAGAGTGACAAATATCTACCGATTCCGACGTCTGAAGAACGTTGTCTAGGCATAACAGTCACATTAAACATGTTTATAATAACTTACGTAGGGATTAACTATACTATTTGGTTTACGAGAAGCTTACACCTCATCAGTTTTATAAGAGAATAAAACTACATACTATCTTACAGTATAACATTTCTTACATTTTTGGTCTTAGGGTTTAAGACTACACTTCATAAATTAGAAAATATTGGATTTTTGGGGAACATACACTATCATTTTACAAGGAAAATATACAAAAGTCATACATACATTTTTAGTCTTGGATATAAGACTTACAACCCATTTTTATAGAAAATATTGGATTTTCTAGAAGTATACAAAACCATTTTAAACAAAACAATTACATACACTTTTCATACAAAAATTCTTATGAGCTCACCTACATTATTTTTGACGCTTTTCAAAATCACTTGTATTCTCAGGGAACCCGTAAACAGGTATTCAATTCATTTTGAGAACAAGAGTTTTTGCATCATAGATTTCTACTTTTTAGTCGTTTGATGTGTAATTTTGAACAACCACAATGTGTGAAACATGTAAACTTGTATTCTCAATGATGTATGGGTTGCTATGTTTCATTTGAATTCAACTGTTATTGATACTATACAATGATGTCATCTGCCTTCGGACGTTTCTACCGTCCTGGTTCAGGGGTGTGACACCAAGGGCACATACTCATAATCTAACTCCAAAAGGTCATTCAAAGTTCAAAAACACTTGCATGGATGGATGAGAGTGACTAAGCTCTCATTTTTATGGTTTAACAATCCTAAAAAAATATGAAATGAATCTTTAATGGTCAAGCATAACTCTTACTCATAAACACCAGGTTTATGGGGACAAAAGCATGAAAACCTAAAACTAAGCTAGATATGTCATAAAACTCATCAAGATGGAGATTTTATACCTCCTGGAGATTAATGAGGGGAAGGAACTTCTGGATCCAAAGTCGATTCAAGCTTCTAAGCAACTCCACTACCTTTTTCTTTCTTCAAAAATCACACAAACATACTCTTAAGCTCACAAATACACCAAAAGGGAACGAGGGTTTCAAAGGGAACGTTTGGGGGAATGGAGTTTGAGAATGGAAGGGCCTCAAGAAAGTTTGATCCCTTAAATAGGGTTCAAAAATCCTAAAATTAGGGTTTGGGCTCTAGGCAGGTACGCGCTGTGTACCCAGATCTATACCTTGCGTAGATCACTAAAACCCCATCTTGAACATACCCTTCTACGCAACATGTAAAAGGCCATCTAAGCCCTATGTAGATACACACCAAACATAAAAACCTAAAATTTAAAGGGAAGGAATTTACTTGCAAGTATCGGGTGATACAAATAAAAATTATTTCCTAAGAGCTCTCATTTTTCATTTGAAGTCGGGTTTTGACACCTATCAGGCATTAAGCTATTACTCGGTTGTACAGTGTGACATCCCCAAAATCTCGGCCAGAAAAGACTGGTTTCATTTATGCTTTTTAAACATTTTCAGAGAAAATCCTTTTGATTTTAAAAGAGATGCGAAATTTGTTCCCCAAAACAAAACATGATAAAATAGATTTTTATCAAAACATTTCATAAAGAAATATAGTTTCATTTCATAATCAAAATTCGGGATGTCATGTTCCGATACAGGCCATAAAGCATAAACGATAACATTACAAGTCATTCAACAAATATGTACATATACATACTTGTAAACAAAACAACTTGATGATTCGTCCATCTTATGCACTTGCACCACTCATGTAATACATATAAACTGAGTGGGTCAAGCTTGGGGGCCTGGTGAGCATATAGGGTTTTCAACCCACAATAAATAATTATATTTAATTCAACAATCAATAATAACCCAATTACCCATTCCCGTTATCCTCACTTTACGTCCCTAAAATAACATCTATCTCAAGGGATCTAATCTAGGATTTTCATCGGGACGATCACTATTGCAGAGGGGCTTCCTCAACAATAAGTGTCCTAAAGGCAACCATGTGGGGGATAGAGTACACCGGTGAACACATCGTTCACAACACCTACAGGTTATGAGCCTGCTAGCTTTCCACAGGACTGTTTACAATAGTCCGTGGTCGTCATTTATACTCTACTGAATGACTAGAATAACACCAACAACGAGGCCTCTCATCAATTTATTTCATTGCGCACCAACTGTCTACCCATGTTCTACCCAACATATTAGTAGATAAAAATATACATGCTTTATACATAATTTAAAAAAAAAAAACTATATAGCATGCTCTTTCAATACTTCATCCAAATAGCAAGTAATATGTATACACATAACAAGAAATTTCAAGGAGAGTCATATAAGTCTATGTGTTAGAAGGTAATAATAATACCCTCACACAACCCGTATTCTTAAATACATTCAACGATTACTTGTATAATATTGTGTATTGAAAGGGACTATACACTCACTTTGATTAGAAGATGATCGGGCAACACTACGACTTGCAAAAGTAGTATTCTTCGGTAGATCTTCACAAACACTGGACTCCTCGCGGGTAGAGCTTCGGCTTGGAAATCCCACTTCTCGGGATCCTCAGGGCTTCGGATTTTGCTTCGGGGCTCGGGAATGATATCGGGGCTTCAGGATATAATTGGCATGCAAATCGAGGCAAAAACTAAAGAGAAGAAAGAGTTTAACAAAAGAAATTGGCAGCTCTTGCATTCTATTTATAGGGTGCTGAATCTGGGATTACGCTGGGCGTAATTTCCAAGTACGTTGGACGTAATATTGGTTACGCTGGGCGTACGCTTCGGATAAGCTTTGATATGTGTGCCACGATCTTCAAAATATCATAACTTTCGCATACGAGCTCCGTTTTCGACGTTCTTTATATCCACGCGTAGGTGAGATTATGCTCTACAACTTTCGTTCAGACTGCGTTGGCTAATTTTAAATTTATTTTTTATTATTTATTTTTATTAGGCCGGGATAGAAAAACTTCGTTAGAAATTCATAACTTCTTCGTCTGACGTCAGTTTTCATCCCTATTTATGTGGTTGCACTACCATCGATGAGATCTTAGATTCTCGTTTAGAAAGTTTCGGCTAAAACTCGCTCGATCTCAGTTCGAACTTTTGGGTTGTCTACTTCTAAGCTAAAACTTCGAAAAATCATAACTTCCTCATACGAAGTCAGATTTAGGCGTTCTTTTTATGCATGCTCTCGGTTCAACATTATCTACATCTTTTGTGTTGATCACTAAGGCTAAATATCACTCCTTCGTAAACTCACTATTTACGTCATGCTGTGCCACACCGGTTTTGTCACGAAACTTCGACATGTCATAACTTCTTCGTTATAACTCGGATTTCAGCATTCTTTATATTTTCGGAAACCTCGTCTCAACCACTACATCTTCGTGCATCAATATCGGGTTTATATAACATTTCATTTTTACGCTTATTTTTATTCTTGATTAAATCAAATCACATAATTAAACAGATAAGTATAAAACACATAATTCGCAAATAATACATTCTTATTATTTCAAATTGGGTTACAAAGGTTAACCTAGAGTATTACATTGCTAAAAATGGCAAGCCTAGAAACATGGGCGTTACATACAGATTCTTAAAGTAGTCGCATCTTGTGCATACGAACTCCGTTTTAGAAGTTCTTTATGTGAAATTTTTCCTATTTTCATGGACTAGGTGATGAGCCTATTGATACCCAATAATAATGTCTAATACACGTATCTCTTTCAGTCATATGCATTAACTCATTCCTTATGTATAATGAAACTATTCGTTTATTAGGGATTCATATCAATCCAAAACTTAATTGATATTTTGGATGTATTTCAAAGTTTAAAACCCTATAAAAAACAAAACCATATATTATTACACATTTAGGTCTATTACAACAATGACTAGGTTAACACTGTTCCTTTAACGATGACCTAATTTCTACAGTTATCACATCTTAGTACCTTCTTAAACCCTTCTAACAAGCTTTCTTACTCTAATGTAACATAGCTAGCTCAATTAATCAAAACACTATTAAAGCTATAACTAGCTTAAAATTTGAGAAAGTGGTTACTCATGAACTCTTGATCATCAATTCAAGCCATAAAACCCCTGACCTCCATTTTCCCCTCTTTCCTTCTCAAAATTGTCGAAGCTCATTCCCTAGGGCTTGGGTGGTGTTTATAAGGATAATGAAAACTTAAACAAAACTTAATTTGTCTCGTTTACATGCCGCAAAGATAACTTTAACTAAAGTCAACGACCGCTTAAATGCTTTCTGTGTCATGGCATACACTTTCAATGATGTGGAAACTGATTAACAACAGTTACCTTAGCTGGTTCCATTCCAACTTTGGGACACTTTGGTCCCAACTTCTAACCCTCATATCTTATTCGTTTCTTACCTGTTTTTGATGTTCTTTATATCTACGTGGAGGTGGGAACATACTCTACACATTTATTAAGTCGTTTCTCACTGACTTAATACTTGTATTGATCTACTAAGTCACAAACTTATCCTAAAAAACATAAAATTCCCATTTTATCCCTTTGACCAAAAATGCATCTTCTCATGCATTCTTTCTGTTGAACTTACTCATCCAACCTCATCTTAGTGACTTAAACTTATCTTGTCTATTTTCATGAAGTCACAACTTCATAATTTAATTTTTTTCTCATAGATGACCAAATTGCCCTTTTGGTTAATATATGACTAAAAGTCAACTTTATCAAAATTTTGGGTTCTTACAACAACTATAAGCACGAAGCTTAGTGAGTTCCCCAAATATCACATACAACATAACATAATAATAAACTATGGGTTACCAGCAACCTTGGAACTATCAGTAGTCCTAAGGACTATCAGCAATCCTATGGGCTCACAACAGCCCTATGGCATATCAACGATACTATGAGTTATCAACAACCCTGAGGAGTTTTAGTAGTCCCGAATTTATCAACAAATCAATAAATACATATACAAATAATTAGAAAATAAGGTTCACCATTGTGACATAGGTAATATACTGAGATGAATCACCTTACAAATAGTAAACTAACACAACAATTCTCTGACAACAAAGATTGATACTATAAATCACCTAATCAACAAATATAAAAGTACCCTGTCATTCTACACCTTAAAACTTTCATGTTTACTGAAAGACAACTTTGTCAAAAAGTTAACGGTTAAAGTCAGCCCCAGCTGACCTCCACTTTGTGGCAACTATACGACAAAGCATTCGTGGTGACACCAGCCACCATGCCGTGACAAGAAGATTTTCACGTTGTGGGAACTGTTCTCCCATAGCCTAACAAATTAAGCTCTTAATCCTTAACCTCATGAGCTATAAGTCTCGTATTTGAACCTTTCCAAGGTCTTGATGGATAAAGTTTCCAACTTTATCCATTAAGACATCCCACTAAGCCAATATCTTAAATCCTAGCTTCTTAATGGTTGCATCCATTGCATTGGCACTAAACTAAGACATGAAAGTCTCATTTCTAACCACCACCATGGTCCACAACTCGAATAAGGCACATAAGGGTTCTGAAGTTCAATCAAACTCCAAGAACAAGAAGATATGGACAAAAAAGCTCATAAAATGACCTAGAGCTAGATATAGAGATTTAATGAGCAAGGTGAAGACTTTATACCTCCAAAATGCCAAAAATATGATGAGGATGCAAGATCAAAGTTGGATCCAAGCGAATAAGCACCAAAATGAACTCCTTATTCCTTTAATCTTCATAAAAGTGGATTCAAACACATATACACACCAAATACATATATTGAGGCTAGGGTTTGGATATGATAGGATCTTAGAGGGTGGAGGCTGCCAAATAAGGAAAACCTTAGGAGTTTGTGCATTTAAATAAGGTACAACACGAAGATCTAGGGTTTCTACCAAAAATAGCCACCATGTCGTGGACAAAACCTTGCCACGTCGTGGCATCAATTGCGAATGTACACCCCATTTCGACAATACCACATCGTGGGCAAGCCAAAAATCCTTATAATTAGAATCTTAATTAAATTAAACATGGAAGAAGCATACCTGGAAAAACAAATGTTACAATCTCAGTGCATTAACATCACACTTGGTTTGGCCAATAGCATATTTTGGCATGCTCTTTAAGGTTGAGCGTATTTTGGCATGCTAACATCTCATTTGGCAAAAGTCTAATACATTTGGTGAAACTCAAACATTTTTGGCCAAATGCCCCACCATATTTGTAACTGATGGGTTTTGAGCATTCTAACACTTCCTAAGTGTACATGCAACCCTAATAACCTTGGATCTATGTTTGTCTAATTATCATGCAAAGTTGAATTCCAAGGTTATATTCCTATCTAGCATACATGGGGAATAATTTTAACTTAAAGTATAGATAGAATAACTTACCTTGTTGTTGTTTGTGTTCCTTGAAACCTTGTGAGCCTAGCACCCCAAGTGTGATGCCTCAAATGCTTCACACAACACCAAATGCTCTTGGAAGAACTTATGAGAGAACACACACTTCTCAAAATCGGCCAAGCCCTCTTGTTTCTTAGTGTATATCCAATTTTAGGTGGAGAACATGTTTCTTATATAGTGTTGACACATCTAGGGTTAAACCCTAATGTGTCATGACTCTTCATTTCCATGACCCATGGGTTTGTAACTCCCATGGAGCATCCAATGGGTGGAACCCAACTTGATAATCCATGGAGCCTCTTAGCCCACTATACAAGATATGGATGATTTACATAATCAACCCATATATTTAATTAGTTATCTTTTGATCACATAATTAATTCTAAATTAATTCTTGATCAAACTAATCAAATAATATTATTAATATATTAGAACTTATAATATATTAATAATCTCCAAGTGTTATTTCTCTCTTTTAGTCTATCCAATTGCATGGTGCCATGCAACCCAAATGGACCATGCCGGGTCGGGTCAAGTACATACCAGAAATAGTTATGGACTTAGACACCTTATCCAACAGTAACATCCCAAAAAAATCATGACCAAAAATTTCTTTAAAAATATTACTAAATCATAGCATTAGATCATTTCAAACATACTGAAAGGGTTATATGACAAATCAGAGTATTTTTCCCAAAACACTTATTCATTTTATCAGAGTAAACATCCCAGGCTAAACTCCTTGGTGTGTGCCATGCGATCATCCCGAGCTCTTCTTTCCGCTATCGGAAGTACCTGAAACCAAAACTAAAAACCGTAAGCACGAAACTTAGTGAGTTCCCTAACCTACCACATACCATACATATCTACTAATCCACACATGCCATATACAACCGTGAGCATATAAGCACATACTAGGCCCCCGCCCGTTGCATTGGGCCTCGCCCGCCATCGAACCCCATCCGTTGTCAGGCCCCGCCTGGCATCAGGTCCCACCTAGCATCGAGCCCCGCTCGGTATACATATATGTTTCCCTTAGACCCCGCCTGTCTATGAGCCTCGCTCGCCATACACATACATACAATTAAATAACATAATGAAACATACATAAACATTCCCTAACCATAGCTTGATCTAAGGCCTCACCTAACTTGGGCCCCGGCCCTAGTCTGCTACTGAAGTAGTGGAACCCCATCCACACTCCTACTAGTAGTGAGATACGGTCCCCGCCCACACTCACATCCTTCCTACCACGGGCCTCACCCATGTTTTGCTAATATCAAGATATGGAACCTCATCCATACTCAGCTAGCGATGGGATACGGGACCTCGCCCACACTTACCTCCCTACAAGGATCTTCCTCGGGAATACCCCAACATCGGATCCCCAGCCCGGAAACATACTATTATCTAACGTACTTCGGGCTTACCCCGACATCAGACCCTTGGTCCGGATCCTATCATACCGACACATGCAGGAATCACAAAGACCTCCAGCATCCTAACATTCCTCGGGCCTCGCCCGACATCAGGTCGTAACCTGGAACATATATCAATAAGTTCCTAAGGCTACCCCCGGGTCTTCCTTCTATATATAATCATAAACATAAACATTAACATAATGGGCCGACATTGTGTAACGTCCGTAGATCCGGGCTAGTCAATTTAGAGACAATAGGGGTTGAAAACAACTTTTTGACAAAAGATTATTTAGAATAAATAATCTTAACCAAGTTGTAGTATATTTCACAAGGATTCCATACATATAAAGAACACCGAATTCCGAGTTATAACGAAGAAGTTATGACCCGTCGAAGTTTCGCAACAGAACTGACACGATACCGGGAAATGTAAATAGTGAATCTACGATAGAGCGAGATTTAGCCTTAGCAATATAAACGAAAGTCATAGTGTATGTTAAACTAAGAGCGTCAATTAAAAGAACGCCCAAATCTGACTTCGTATGAGGAAGTTATGATTTTTCGAAGTTTCGGATTAGCAGTGTACAACCCGAAATTCGAATAATACATCGAGAGGTTTTTAGCCAACACGACCTAAACGAGAATCGAAGATCACGCTAAGAGTAGCGTAACGAGAAAAAGATGAGCGAAAACGGACGTCGGATGAAGAAGTTATGGATTTTAATGGACCAATCCCGTCTCGGCCTGTTAATAATATAACTTTTAAAATAAAGTCAAAATTAGCCAACGGAGTCTAAACGAAAGTTGTAGAATATGTTCCCACCTTCTCGTGGATATAAAGAACGTAAAAACGGAGCTCGTATGAAAAAGATACGAATTTTAGAAGTTGGCACTCGATTTTGCGAGACCTGATGCGAGTTAGGCGATGTGGCTCGGTCTGAGCCGTCCGATGAAGCCCAGCCTCGCGTCCGATGATCGACACATTGCTCCTTCGCTACGCCCCGCGTCCAAGATTGGGTACGCCCAGCATTCCTCGGTCTTATCCGGGTCCTGTCCGAGTGCGAGCTAGCTGTGCGAAGCTGGCAACCTTATCCGGGACTACGCCCAGTGTAGCTGCTATAAGTTTTTTTTTTCATATCTGAAAGTTATAAGTTTTTTTTTTCTTCATAATTTATACTAAATATGCTATTTTTGAGCTAAAAAAATATGATTTTACCACATCTAAATTAGGAATGTAATATATGCATGGATAGCGTTACAAATAACACAACTAAAATTGAGTTTGTATACGAAATTTATAAATGATCAAAATTGAATGTTAGTTTTCATATTTTTCACAGAATAACCTACTACTTTAGATTTGAAAAGTTATTAATTTTGACATCTAAATTTGGAATATAATATTGTCCATACAAATCTATTGTTACAAATAATACATTTTAAAAAAATCATAAGAAAAAATTATCAAGGTTTAAATTTTGGAAAAAAAATTAAAATTTTGGTGTCACCAACCTACAAAAATATTAAGTCACCTGCAAAAAATTTTGAATTTTTGGGCTACTTTTTTGAAAAACCCTTAAAAAAAATACTGGCATTATGATATTCTCATGAGTATATTACAAAATAAATTTATCGTTTAAAAACACAATTTTAGTCCCGAGTTCCGAGTTCCGAGTTCTGACCGATGTAGGCGCCGTTGCGCTATGTTATGAACGGCAAATTGCGCGGTTGTGCACCAACGGCCTCTCACAACCTTACTCCACCTGACTTCGCCAGCCTCCGAAACCCGCTAATGTCGACGATCGTGTTGTTCCAATCCAATTTTAGAAAGTGCTCAATGCGTTTGCGAAGTTTCGGAACGTCAAAACAGACCAGATAATCGAAATTAGGTATGCAGCTCTCATGTTTTGAATTTTGATAGCATTAAACCCTACTTAAAAGTAATGAATCGAAGTCCAGTGAATCCAACCCTTCTCAAATCAGTTCTTAAAATCCATCACTTGTCAAACGCTGCTTTTTCATCCCTACAGACTTTACCCAATTCTAAAACAGATTCATTCCTAAACCCACTCTACAATTTTCTCCCTCACACCCAAAACCCTAGCAAAATCGTTGATACTATATGCACAAATCTCAAAGAAAGAAGAACCGCTCTTCTTGAGAAAGACATGATCCCTCATCTGGGGACCGAAGAAGTCTCAAGAGTTCTTCTTAGATGCCAATCTGATCCGTTTGCAGCTCTTACCTTCTTCAATTGGGTTAAAAACGATCTAGCGTTTCTCCCAACTATTCATAACTATTGTCTTATGTTGCATATATTAGCTTGGTCTCGCAAGTTTCCACAGACAATGAAGCTTTTCTCCGAGTTAATAGAGCTCAACAGGAATAAACCTGAAAAGGCAAGTATTTTTGAAAATTTGGTTCTGTGCACCAAAGATTGTAGCTGGGAACCAGTTGTATTTGATATTCTTCTCAAGGCATACCTAAAGGCTGGTTTGGTTCGCGATGGTTTTGTTACTTTTAGGAAGATGTTGAAGCTTGGTTTTGTCCCAAAAATCATTTCTATCAACTTTCTTTTAGATGGGCTTTTGAAGTTGGATCGAATCAATGAATGCTGGGGAATTTATGAAGAAATGGGGAAAATCGGAGTACGTGGTAACACGTTTACTTTCAACATATTAACTCATGTTATATGCAAGAGTGGTGATGTTGATAAGGTGAATGGGTTCCTAGAGAAGATGGAAGACGAAGGATTTGATCCTGATATTGTCACATATAACACATTAATAGATAGCTATGTCACAAGAGGACGATTAAAAGATGCACTCTATCTTTATAACATCATGTGTATAAGACGTGTGATGCCAGATTTGATTACTCATACATCTCTGATAAACGGGCTTTGTAAACAAGGTAATGTAAAGGACGCTCATAAGTTATTCCACAAAATGATTCAAATAGGGATAAACCCAGACATATACTCATACAATACTCTTATATGTGGTTACATTAACAAGGAAATGATGCAAGAATCACGCATGTTGCTTCATGAAATGATCAGAAAAGGGGTCACCCCTAACAAGTTCACTTGTTTAGTACTTATAGAAGGATATAAAAAGAAAGGAATGTTGATTTCAGCTGTGAATCTTATTGTAGAGCTTCAAAGATTTGGAATATCAGTATCTAGAGATCTTCAAATTGATCTAGTCATTGCTTTGTGCCAGGTGGATAAACCTTTTGCAGCCAAGAGTCTATGGGAACGCATAGTGAAAGATGGTGAAGAAACTTGTATGATTAAAATCTACAATGAATTGATCGTTTCATTTTGTAAATCTAATTATGTAAATGAGGCTATACAGATAAAAGACGAGATGTTTTTCAAGAATGTGAACCCAAGTTTTGTCACATATGGAGTAATCATAGAGTGTTTGTGTAGACTAAAAAGAACCATGGAGGGTGAAGCTTTCATGAGGGATATGATTGAAGTAGGCATCCAGCCTGATATGACAATATTTAAATCTTTGATTTTTGGGTATTGTAAAGAGAAGAATCTGAATCAAGCTGAGTCATTATTGATCTTGTTTGCAGAAGAGTTTCAAGTATGTGACAATGAATGCTATAATGAGGTTTTTAAAGGGTTTTGTGAGAAAGGTGATATGGGTAAGTCAATGGAATTTCAGAAAAGGATGCAAAAGATTGGATTCACTCCAAATAGTCTGAGTTTTAAGTACGCAATTGATGCCCTCATTGTCAACTCTAGCATGATTCATACATATTAATTTATATCATGTATTGCACCATTTTGTTGCACACAAGGCACTTATATGTATACACGACGACTTATTCATCTAAATTTATGTACATATATGCGTTTTATCATTTACATAATATCTACCAAACCAGAATTGAGTCACTAACAATGGGACATATCTGAATCTTGATCCCAATTCACTAACCCTTAGTGCTCATTGTCTTGACAGGAGTTTGTTTCCAATAAATCCGACCTCCTCCATTCATATCTTTGCTTTCTTTGGGCATAAAAACCGCATTTCTTGCTGTCTTCTGTGTAGGTGGTGGGGCCCACTGTCCAGAACTAATAGCCATATCTTTCAAATTCTTAACACCTTCAAGGGTCTCAATGATCACAGGCATTTTGGGCCTATCTTTAGGGTTCAAACTCACGCAATATAAGGCTAAAAGGGCAACCTCTTTGGCTCCTTTAACCGAATATTGTCCACCCAACCTTGGGTCAATTATTGCACGCACCCTTCGGCTGCTAGTCAAATATGGCCTTGCAAAGTCAACAAGATTTTGTTCGCTTTTTGGTCTCTTTTTATCCATTGCCCTTCTTCCTGTCAATAGCTCTAACAACACCACTCCAAAGCTGTAAATGTCACTCTTTGTGGTCAAGTGCCCTACAATAATTTAACATATCGATATTTCATTAGCAATAGAAATGAATTGTAATAATTTGTCCCACATCGATTAAACAAATTAGAATTGTAAGCCTCTTAGGGCATCTCCTGCTCAACACCATTCATTATTGTAATAAAAAAAAAGATGTGGGTTAGATTTGTAAAATACTAACAAACATAAGGGTTGATTTTAAAAATATATGAAAGTTGGTAAAATGAAGATAACTAGAGTATCTTGTATTCTTGTGTATTCGGTTTAAAAAGCCCGAACCACACTTTATTTGGGTTAGCGGGTCTGGGTTTTTCGGATGCAGTTCAGTTGGTAGTGTTCGGTTTACAGTTTGCTGATTTTTATTTGGAGCCCTCCCGAAACCCGAATAAGAGGGGCAGTTGAAAGAAGTTCATATGATTCCATTCCTTTTGGCTTTTGAGTGACGTCAGCATAATAAAAATAATGAACTTGCTTTATTACTTTAAATTTTTTATATAATTATTTATCTTATATATCTCTGTCATTTTGCTAAATTACTTCAATTGAGCACCGCCCCTAATCTCAATTATTGATTTGCTTAAATTACTTCAAATTTGATATAGCACTATTAATTACACCAAAACATAACATATTTTATCTTAATCTTGACTAATAAATTCTCACTTTATGTTAATTTATCTAGTCATTTAATATTAAATATAAAAAGTAATAACCTAGTTTACACCAAAAAAAAAATCATTAGAGAGATCTTACCAGTGTTGACATATTCAGGGGCAGCATATCCATAGGTGCCCATAACTCTAGTAGTAACATGAGTGTTCGATCCTTCTGGACCCATTGTTGCCAGCCCAAAATCAGATAATTTCGCATTAAAATCCTGCCAATTTTCATGAGAACTGTTAAATCATGTCCATATTTGTATAATAATAATAATAATAATAATAATAATAATAATAATAATAATAATAATAATAATAATAATGTTGTAGCCTAATATAATTATATACATACGGAATCAAGTAGGATGTTGGATGTTTTGAAGTCACGATATATAACGGGGCTTTCAGCACCATGCAAGAACGCAAGACCTTTCGCCGCGCCTATTGCAATTCTTATCCTAATCCCCCATGCCAAACAAACCGAAATCCCTACGTAAATTTAACAACAAAATCCTTATCAATCATTACTCTACAATCCCTAAAATTTAACAACAAATCAATAATCAATAAATATTTATATAAAAAAAAAACTTACTCTTGAACAAATGATTCTCCAAACTTCCACGAGGCATAAATTCGTAAACAAGAAGCCTCTCTTCTTCTTCACAACAATATCCAATCAATTTCACCAGATTAGGATGCCTAAGTTGACCCAGAAATATCACCTCCGCCTTTAATTTTTTAAAACATATAAAATTATTATTATTTTTTTTTAAAAAGTAAAGAAAAGAAACCATTAGATTAAACTAATAGAGACGAATGAAAAGAAGAAGCTTACAAGCCATTCTCGATGACCTTGTAATCCTTCAATATCAAGAAGCTTAACAGCAACGGGTTGAGGTTTCAACCCGGATCTCATGGTTTCATCGACATAACCCTTATGCACTTTCCCGAACCCTCCTTCACCCAGCAAAAAATTACTCGAGAAATTCTGAGTTACACCTCGGAGTTCACTCAGTTTAAAATCAAACAAGTCTGGTCCGAAGCTCTGTATGTCTTCATTAAGACGCATAGAAGACGACCTGCTTAGATCTGAGAAAGACATGCGTCTGAAAGAAGGTGATGGGGCTACATTTTTCGAGAATTCCGATTTTGAGGGTCTGCAACGGCTGAAGCTGTGAAAAACCTTGTTTTCAGCCGAACAGCAGTAGGGTTTCCATGTAGTTTTTGGTGAGTCCTTCGCTTTCATGATTTTTATGGATGAAAATTGGTTAGTGAGTAATGGTGGTGTATAAGTAAGTGTTAATCTTGTGGGATTATCATTATCTTGATATAAATGTTGAAATTGCAACAACTCTGCAACCACTCTACTAAAATTGGATGCTTTGTTGCAGTCTTTTCTTTTGTAGGGGTATTGTTTATGTTACTAGATTTGTCATTTAGGTTTGTGGTCCATTTTATGTATATTTTTATAACTTTAGAGAAAACCCTTTTTTTTAGCCAATAATATGTGAACCTGAGTTACAAAAGATTTGGTACGTATATGAATGTGAATGTCAAGTACAGGTTAAAAGATTTGTTCCCTATTTATTAGGTTTTGACTTGTTTGTTGTGACCCTCTTTGTTTCTTTTACATGTCTAGGCTAGAGATTCAATTAATAGTCTCACCTAGATTTGTTTTTTACATGTCTAGGCTTGAGATACAAATATTATCAAGTGTAACTTTAAGGACGGAAGGAGTACCCCCATCTTATGGTATGGTGGGGGTGAATTTGAGCTTTCACCGCAATGCTGAACACGACACTCCTAGTGTGGTGAAACTTGAAAACGATATGAAGAACTATACCATTAGATTTTACTGCATTTTCTTTCATCTTTTTCTCTTCTTCAACCATTATAAATTTGATTTTAAAAAAAAAAAAACATTTACTACTTTATAAATACCAATCATTTTAACATTTTGTTTAGGATTTGGGCAAAATTCGGCATGATTTAGTATTTTAATTATTGTTATATTTTAATAATGTTTTCTTATTTTGGTTATGTAATTTTTATTTTTGAGCAATGGAATATTTTCATTAATTTTGTGTTTATTAACCATTTTAATTAATTTTTTCTTATTAAATTATAGTTTTTAATACTATAGTAATTTTATTTTATCAAAAAAGGTAAAATGAAGTGAAGTTTGACAATTTCCTGGATTTTAAAGAGTGAAATGAAAATAAGAAGAAAATAAGTTGGTGCTAAGGTGACAGTGAAATGTGATCACACCGTCGTCCGATATAAAGAAATCATTTGATATGTATAATTCTAACACATTGTTCATGTGTTCAACTTAACGAGAGAAAAAAAAAAAAAAACAGAAACAAGTGGAAGTAAGAAGAAAGTTAAAAAAACAAAGTGTTACTCGGTTTCATTCATGGAAGAAAATGGAAGAAAATAGTTTCCTTTCAATTTGGAAGGATTTACATAGAAACGAACAAAATGTTTAATTTTTTTTTTATTTATCTCCAACTCAATAACATAAAATACAATTATCCTGCATTTTTCTTTCTCTTATTTTCTCTCTTTATTTTCTTTCATCTTCTTTTTCTCTTCTTTGCTAAACCTTGGGAACTAAGCGTAACAAAATCATTTAATATTTATGGTCATTAACAATTGTTTATTGTAAATCATATTTTTTTGGAACGACAATTTTCTAGTCTACTCCTAAATCACTACTAATTTCACCTATGTTTTAAAAGGGACTTGAACCCTTAACCTCAAACAGAGCGAACAACACTTAATACCGTCTATAAGCCTTTGGAATAAACTGGAGGGTAGGTCAGCTCTCCAGATTCAGTTGGAATAAATTGGAGGGTAGGTCAGCACCCCATAACTGTCTGACATGGGTAGGTCGGGAACCCAGAATCGCCTAGCAGGGTAGGTCAGCATCCCATAACTGCTTGGCATGGGTAGGTTGGGCACCCCAGAATTGTTCGACAGTATGTTTGCTTTATGGTATGTGGTATGATGGGAGATTCACTAAGCTTTGTGCTAACGGTTTCACTTTTGGTTTAAGGTACCTCTTCGTTGAAGGGAAAGAAGTCGGCACGGTAGCAGCGCATCGCACACACTTGATTCCGCTTTTTAGAGATCCATGGGATTGTACTCTGACATTATTACTATTGATGATATGATTTTTGAAATTTGCGATTGTTGTTTTATGGATTGATATGTTATCGATAATGTTTTAAGTAAACTGTTTTATGAATAACATATTTAAAAACAAAATTTTTTATCATGATTTGGAGATGTTATATATATATATATATATATATATATATATATATATATATATATAAAGATTATTAATGCATTACATTTAGTTATGGTAATATTTGTGATATTTAATATTTTTTATATGTGTTCTTACGGTACATATTAGAAAAATCTCTCTCTCTCTCTCTCTCTATATATATATATATATATATATATATGTATATATATATATATATATATATATATATATATATATATATAGGATATAGATCCGGTAATAAATTTTTTTTGGTAGGAAGGTAAGAAGTTTTTTTTCTACATATTTTTTTGACGAACAAAAAAAATGAATCACTAATTGATTCATTTGTAAGATGATTCATAAAAAAAAATTCTCAAAAAAACATCTTTATGATTCATTTTTAAGTAAATTAAGAAAAAATTTACTTTTATGATAATTTTAGTGAATAACAACAAAATCATTATATAAATGAATCATCAAGATGTTTTTTTGAGAATTTTTTCTTGTGAATCATCTTACAAATGAATCATCTAATGATTCATTTTGTTTGTTCGTGAAAAAAATATGTAGAAAAAAAATTTCTTACCTTCCTACCAAAAATTTCTTTCTTATTTGATCTTGATTCTATATATATATATATATATATATATATATATATATATATATATATATATATATATATATATATATATATATATATATATATATATATATATATATATATATATATATATATATATCAATTTTCTAATTCAATTCATTTTTCAGAGGTGTACATGAGAATTTAAGTGGGTGAATATTTTAAATGACTTAGTGTTGCCACTTGTAATTAATTAACATTTAAATAGTTTATGTTAAACTTGGGTGGTTGAATACCAAATACATTTGAGGGCATTCGCAACCAACATGGATGTTGTTTAGCACAATTTTCAAACATGTGGGGTGCTTTTGGAATTAAAAACTCATGAAACGGGAAGAACGATTTCTTGCGAGAATTATCCCCAAAATATTAAACTTTTCATTTTTGGCCTTTTCTTGTTTGAGTGAGGCCATCAATGACACCAATGGTCAAGAATCCCATGCCATTATTGTTTACTTAATTAAGTATTCATCGATACTTGTAATCATATAATTTTTATTTTTGAATGAAAATTTACAATTATTTGATTCTAGTTTATCTAAATGTGTAATATTCATCATAATCTTAAATTTACATGTAATTTTAATCAAGTTATTTGTTATAAATAAGAAAATAATTAAAATATTAAATTTTTTGTCACAATGTAGTCGTATATATTACCTAATTTGTTTGGAATCCAGTTAAAATAAAATAACATATGATATTTTGTGTGTGTATTTGTATTATTATATATAATCAATAATATATTAATATACAGGTATAAAACGGATATAAAACCATATTTTTCTTATCCGTTTCTCATAATAAATAATATTTCTTTGTAAAAAGGTGCAATGAGACATGCATGGTCCCAAGTCGGCACCTATTTAATCTTGATTTTATAGAAGTACAATGAGAAAACATGACAATAAAAGCAAGTACACTATGATGACGAATCTCACAAACTTTACCATTATAATAGAGATAAATTTTATTCTATAATATTATCCTAAATGATAAATTATTTCTTTTAGAAAAAATATATCATTCAATATGATACGTAATTTAATACAAGTTTTTTTTTAATATATATATATATATATATATATATATATATATATATATATATATATATATATATATATATATATATATATATATATATAGAATCAAATATTTAAATTAAAAAGATAAGACTTTTTACAAAAACAACCATTGTTTATTTCTTTTTGTATAAATGTTGTTCTTATTTTGAGAGAACTCTTAACTCATTAACCGGTCATGAATGTTGAGGTCAAATTTACAAAAAGAAAATGAAATTTTCATTTGGATCGTTAGGTTTCAATATTATTTTTGAAAAAACAATATGATATAGTAGTTTTAATAATAATTAGAAACATGATTGGCATCCGTGGTTTAAGAAAAGTCTCATAGACAAATACATCTATCAAAACCAATGTTTTAAAAACCTGTTTTGAACTATTCAGTTTGTGAACTAAGAACGTAAACGGTTCAACAACAACCGGTTTTATGTTAATTTCTAGACCTGATCGGATCGTACGGTCAGGACCGGTCCATAGATATTTCATGCCCCCGGCAAAGGCACTTAAAAATGCCCTTATATTCCCTTATATTTGTACTAAACTAAAAAAATGTAAATTTATTAAACAAAATTGAATCATATTCTTTTAGTGCTCAAAGTATAGGCAATTTTTTTTTATCTAACAAGTATCAGTCTACAAAAAGGACAGCCATGTAATTTTACAAATAGTAAGAACAAAAAAGTTTTGTCAAAGTTACATTGGTTAAATCTTAAAGTATGTATGAATTCTTGAAATCGAGACCGGTTCTTCCATAAGCTCAAGTACAACATGCAAGCTTTTATGCATTAACAAGAGATTTGCTTCAACATCAAATCCACATTTGCAAATTGCTATTGTAGCATCAACATACTGAATCAAGAGAGAGGGAATTTTTTTTTTCCTTTTATCCATTTATTTCGTATTTACAAAAATACTCCAGCAACTAAACAATCATACATTTCTGCACAAGTAGGGAAAATTGAGATGAATACATATAAGTGTGATTTGAGCTAACTTTCAAGATTTGGTTGAATTGGTAAGTAAATAGCTCATTTTCATGAGTATACACAAGCAATGAAGATTAAGACAAATACACTTCTGTAAAAAAAAAGTGATCTAACAAATGACAAATCCTAATTCGTATATGTACATAAATTAAAACAAACAACCCTAACCTATAATTTATTATTATGAACCTCGTGTTTAAAGCCATCCATATCCTATATAAACATAAGATTAAAACAACAATGACAAAAAAACAATAACCAACAAACAAAATATTGCACTGATTATAGAAATGCTTATATCAAATTTTCAGAACTTCAGAAAATATCAGAAATGTTTATATCAGGGAAAAAAAAAAAAAAAAAAAAAAAACAGACTTATATCACTAAATCATATATCAGAATTTTAGAAAATGGCATTACATCAGTCCTTGAAAAATAGAAATATCAAAATAACTTTTAGTCATGTGACTTTTAATGTTGTTTAGAAGAAAGGAATTAGAAAAACCTCAACCCTCACCTCTTTGTATGAAAGGAAGAATTAGAAATCAACATGTTTTTCCAGAAGAAAATAATCAGTCATGGACTCTTTGATTCTAAAAGATAGAACTAGAAATACTTAAATACTTCAGTCTCTCCGACTCCTCGTAGCCCTCACAGTCTCTTCGTCTTCGATATGATTTTTTCACCAATCGAGAATTGCCGCCCATTTCATTCACGTTTCAACATCCCTTTGGTCGTTCCCTTACCTTGCCCATACGAGTTGGACATGATCTGATGCCCCTTGCTATATTGGTGCCCTGGGCAACGACCCAGCTCACCATACCCTTGGGCCGGGCCTGCGTACGGTTTCTTCACAAAGTAGGTTGAATCGATGTTATATAACTGGTAAAAAACCGTTTGAACCAGTTTATCAGACTTTGATAGTTGGATTTCACTTAACCTGTTACAACAAAAACCAATTTCCAAAGCAAATTGAACAGCTCGATCGATCAGGTTAACCGGAATGTACACAACTTATAGGCTAATGAACACCGTTGCCACTGTCGGATATAAGAAAATCATTTATTTTATATACATATATGTGTAGAAAATAGATATACATAAAAATTATGGAAACTGAGTTGAACCGGCGGTAGTGGCAGATGCAGAGGAGGGTTTTAGTGGGATGCATGCACTCCACTTGACATACAATTACCTTAAAATTCATATAGATAATCTGTAAATATTTGTTTATTTCTAATTCATTGACCCAAGGAGATTATAGTAGCCTTACTTAAGCACCCCACTTATGAATATGACTGGATCCGCTACTGACCCGACCCGTTAAACTGGCCAATGAGACCATGTTCAAATAAAAATCGGTTTTCAAAGCATTAAATCAAACTCATTACAAGGATGGTCTCAGTGGTTTCATTTACATTCGTGGTTGGACTTTCATGTAAAATGAAAAGGTCAAAAGAGAAGAGTAAATAAGGTTAGGATCAGTTAGCTTTTTGAGAAATCCTAATTTGCAAGTCTAAATAGACCCCCCTCCCCCACCCGATCATTGTGTAGAATGAAGACATGTGATCAAGAATTGGGCTTTTTTCACAAGAACGGTCCCTGAAGTTTGGTATGTTATCAACTACTACCCCAAACCCGTTTTCTTTAACATTTATGCTACTTTCGAAATGTCAAATTTACCCCTTAACTTGTATTTTTTTTTTCATATTTGATTAATTTTATTTAACTTATTTGCATTTCAGATTTCCATTATGCTATTTATTACCCCTTTAAAAATCCAAAAGACATTTTAGCCCTTCAAATCAATTTATATATCAAACAAATTCTTTTAATATTATAATTATAACATTTAATAATTTTTATCATTCAAAAATAAATAATTGTCACATTTATTTGAACATTGTATTCCCTTTATTGTCCAAAACATCAAACCTAATAATAAATATTTTGTAACATCCTATTTAAGGGATAGAAAATTTTGATTTAATTGAATAGAATAAAATTAATAAACAAAGAAACAATTAAAATAATAAATAATAGAAGAAAATAATTAGTTAAGTAATATTTAAGTGGATGTTTGAGTATGAAGAAGTTAATAGAACTATTAACTTGAAAATAAGACAAGGGGGACTAATAATGTCAAACTACCAAACCTTTTATAGCTTGGTTTGACTTAGTCAACGTATTAATTGTTAGAAAAAGGGTGAATGTGAGGCAAAAGTCTAAACTCTTAATTGGTTGAAATCCTTCACAAATGCCACTTACTTACAAACTAAGAAGATGGAAAGTTTGTATTGCCAAACCAAAAATATTGATTAACTAGTTATTTCTCTAAATGGAGTTTGGTTAAGTTTAAAAAATAAGTTTTTTAAATTATTATCTGTTCCATATCGGCATAAGTTAAAATGGGTGTTTGGATAAACTGCTTTGCAAAAACAACATATAACGGCATGGAACCGGAGATAAGTTGTTTTGGATAAGTTAGTAACTCCTAACTTATTAAAACTTCTTATAACTTATAGTTGTCCAACATCTTTAGGAAATATTTTTTTGTTATTTTGTCTAACACTAAAAAAGGTTTATCAACTTATAGCGTTTTGATATCGGATAAACGAATGCAATCACTTTTTTAAAAACTTGGTTTTGACGCCGCTATAAATTAATAATCTATAAGTTAAAAAGTTAAAAGCATTTTAAATACGATTAGTAAAACACCATCTTAGATGAAAAACATGATTTTTGAGGGAAATGGAGAGTTATATCGGTGATTTTGGAGAAGCTTTTGTGAAATAGAGAGAGTTTTAAAGGATTTGAAGAATATTAAATTAAAGGTGTGCAAGCTTGGAAAGGTAATTCTCATCGCTAGTTTTCCTAATTTCTTCATAAAATCCCAAATTAGGTTTGATGCAACACCAAATTCAAAAATGGAGCCTATTTATGGAATCTCTAGGAGTTAATTAAGTGTTGAGTTAATTATGTAAATGTTTCTAACATCAGTCTTTTGCATTTTAGAGCTTGATTCATCATTTGATGGAGCTTGTGAAACAGTCCAAAAATTTCGTTTTAAAATCATTTAAGAAAAGCTGTAACCCATCAAACATCACAATAAAATCATAAGTTATGTATCTCAAATCATCATACCAAATGTTGTATCAAAATCATGTTTCAAAATATAAAAGTCTAATCATCCCAGGCTGAAAGAATGGTGTGTGCACTGCAATCATCCTGAGCTCTTCCCTTTGCTACCGGAAGTACCTGAAACAAAAACTGAAAACTGTAAGCACGAAGCTTAATGAGTCTCCCCAAACTACCACATACCATATACATAAACACATAATAGTATACATTGAGCCTTGTTCACTACATTGGGCCCCACCAAACATCTGATGAATCCGGCATCAGGCCCCGCCCGACATTGGACCGAAGTCTGGCATCGAGCCCCGCCTGGCATCGGACTGAAGTCTGGCATGCATATAACATATCAAAAAACATATAACATAAACACATAACATAAAAATATAAGCTAAACCTTCCTCGAGCTTATCCCGACATCAGACCGAAGCCCGTAACCTATAACACATAACATATAAACTAAAATTTCTCGGGCTTGCCCTGACATCAGACCGAAGTCCGGAACAAATAAACAAACACATGCAATAAAAACATTCCTCGGGCTTTCCCGGGCATCGTACCAAAGTCCAGAACATATAAACAGATACATGCAAGAATCACGAAGACATCAAGCATAAAAACATTCCCTGGGCTTGCCCCGACATCGGACCGAAGTCTACAACATATAATCTACATCAGGCTAACCCTGGCATCGGACCTAAGTCCGGCATATGCTAACATACATAAACGGGCCGACATTGGTGCCTTCGAACCATTCCTACTGGAGAAAAACTCACCTCTCAAGTTCGTTGCTAAAATCTCGTGTGAGGAAATCTCTGATGGCTGCTCCAACAACTCCCTGACTATCATTATCACAATAAACACTTAGTCAAAAACTAAGAATCTTTCTAAGGATAAATGACCATTTTACCTCTGGTCAAATTCAACATTCTAGGTTGACCCAACTCGCCGAGTCCTAGAACCCTGAAATCGTGATCTAACTCATCGAGTCACTTCCCTGACTCGTCGAGTTCCCTAGCTACTCATAGTCGCGATTTGGCAAATCAACTCGTCGAGTCCCTTCACTGACTCGTCGAGTTCTACCTTAAGCTGAAACGGGACAACACGACTCAACTCGTCAAGTTCCTCTATGGACTCGACGAGTTCCCTAGTCTGTTTGGGCCATCTTAATGGGTTAAGCCCCTACTATTCAAATCTAAAATTCTTATCCCTCATGCACACTGGAGAACATCCTTTTAAGGGTAAAGTTTCCAACTTTACCCGTTAATACCTCTACTTCATGGGTTTAGCTCAAACCCTAACTCTTTAGGACCTAGATCTTGGTCCACTAGCCATCCATACACCAAACTAATGCATACTAAAATAGATCTAGACCCAAAACACTCCATGAACACGTAAAGCTTCCACTTTTCATTCCATGCATGGCCTTTTGGAGCTTAAAAAGCCAAAATGACACTCTATGGCTTACATGGGGCTTTAATGGTCATAAAGTTTGCACCTTTATGCCATGAAAACCCTCCATAATTCCAGATCTTAATATATACTCACTTGGGACGTCCATGTCCCAAAGATCAAGATTCTTGAACCAAAACCCTCATAAAATGGAAATAAGGAGATCTAATGAACTAATAGCCAAGTTAGAGACTTGATTACTAGAAAATAATGAGGATGGAAGAAGTCTCTGGATCTACTATCTTCTCCTTGAACCTTCTAGCTCCTTCTTCTTCTTCAAGCTTCAAGAACACACAAATATTACTAAAAATGGCTCACATACTCACACAAAGCTCTAAGGTTTTGTGGATTAAGGTTTGGGACTTAGAGGTTGGAAATGAGGCCATAAGGTGGGGATTAAGATGCTTAAATAGGGTGCAAAACCCCAAAATTTGTTGGATTAGTGTCTAAGCCCATAACTATTTTGGTATGTACTTGAGCTGATTGCAAGCATGATCCTTTTGGGTTGCCTTCGCCAAAGCAACTTGATAGGATGATTTATGGAGAAAGAGAATAATTATGATTTATTAATATATTATATGAATGATATATTAAAAGAGAAATCATATTGTTTGTGTGACATCCCCAAAATCACGGCCAGAAAAGACCGATTTTGTTTATGCTTTATAAAAATCAGAGTACTTCATTTTATAAAAAGGTTGCGGAATTTGTTCCCAGAAAAACACGAAAAATACGTTATTAAAACATTTTCGAAGGAATGTATTTTATTCATTTCAAAATGTTTGGGATGTCATCGTTAATACAGAAACATAAGCATAAACAGAACTTACATTTATTTACACTAGTGATCTACATCTCTTTAAATCTCTCAGTGTAAAGTGACTTCGTATCAACACCTGTGATATAAATAAACTGAGTGGGTCAGGTTGGGAAACCTGGTGAGTACATAGGGTTTTCAACCCACAATAATATAATTATTATTTTTTTAAACATCAAACAATCAACCCAATTACCCATTCCCGTTATCCTCACATTTCGTCCCTAAAACATCTAACACAAGGGACCTAGTCAAAGGACTATCATTGGGATGGAGTATATCTGGTGAGCACACAGTTCACACAGTTCGAACAAACACACAGTTCGGTTAAACACACAGTTCGAATAAACACCTACAGGTTGCGAGCCTGCTAGTGTTCCACTAGACTGTCTAGAATAGTCCGTGGTCGTAATCTATACTCCGCTAGATGACTAGATCATCAAGAACATCTATAACGAGGCATCTCATTATTTCATTTTATCACACAGCAACTAATACATCTACCCATGTTTTACCCAACACATTTTGTAGATATAAAATACATATACAGTTTAAATCATTGAAAACATGTATAAAACGTTCATCCAGCATAGATAGCAAGTATACAGATAATATACACACACAGCACGTAATTTATATAAAATACTTCATATCTATGTGTAAGCTGAAAGTAACTATGCACTCACCTGAGAAGGTGGTGACTCGGTACTTGGACAGCGCTTCATTTACTTTAAAATAATTTCTTTCGACGAAACAGTGGGTTTATAGAAAACCAGGCTTTGCTTGGAGCAGCGTTTCCGAGCCGAAAAGCTCTTCTTCTCGGAGCCGTCGAGCACTCCGGGGCTTCCGCCTCGTGCTAGGGAGGTTCCCTAGGCTTTTCGGGGGATTTCGGGGCTAGAGAGAGGTTCTAGAGAGAGAGAGTAAAGAGAAGAAAGAATGGGAAAGGTGTGAAGAAAATGAGGGTGGGAGAGGTGGTATTTATAGGGTGAAAATGGCTGAACTTGGTGCCACATGTCACCATCTAGTGGCAAGACTTGGGGAGAAAGCAATGGCCAAGATTGTGCCACATCACCCATTTTCGCACAGCACACTTCCGACTTCTAAAATCCGTAACTTTCACATACGACCTCCGTTTTTGACGTTCTTTATATCCACACGTAGGTAAAAATAATATCTACAACTTCCATTTTGACTCCGTCGGCTAATTCTCGACCGATCTTAAATTTAACAGTACGAGGCGTTTAGACTGTTAAATGACCGCGAAGAATTCGTAACTCCTTCATACCGACTCCGTTTTCGTCTGTCTTTTTACCGTTGAGTTCCTATTAATGAGATATTGAACTCTCATTTAGGTCACGTAAGCCAAAAACCGCTCGAACTAAAATTCGAGTTTCGGGTCGTGCACTGCTAAGCCGAATCTTAGAAAAATCATAACTTCCTCATACGAAGTCAGATTTGGGTGTTCTTTTTATCGACGCTCTTAGTTTAACATATTCTACGACTTTTGTTTAGATTGCTAAGGATAAATCTCGCTCTATCGTAAATTCACTATTTACGCTTCCCGGTGTCGTGCTGATTTTGCCGTAAAACTTCGACGGGCCATAACTTCTTCGTTATAACTCGGATTTCGGCGTTCTTTATATGTACGGAAACCTTGTGACATATTCTACAATTTGGTTAAGATTATTTATTCTAAATAATCTTTTGTCGAAAAGTCATTTTCGACCCCTATTGCCTCTAAATTGACTAGCCCGGATCTGCGGGCGTTACAATTATCTCCCCCTTAGGATGATTACGTCCCGGAATCATCAACGAAACAGGGCTCGTATAATGACTCCATACGTCATCTCTTCATCCTAGGTAATAATTATAACTTCTTTATTCCTTCGAGTCTATCTTTTAGACTTATTGTCTGTAAGTAGTACTTAATTGTGCACCTGCTATCTTCTTCAGGTTAGACTCCAGATTACGACGTATCATCATGTGATGCTCGTTTAGACTTAGGTCTTTTAGAGTTAAATTCTAAAATAAACTATGCCTTCCTTCACTTTCTAATGTGATATAATCACACTTTAACATGTATCATTTCTAGCTACCAACTTCTTTAGCGTCGAGCCGATACTTCTATTGGTCGCTTTGATTTTTAATCATTTGGTTTAAGTCGGACGCTATATCAAACTTGGTTCTCTGAACCACATAACCTACTCATCGTAGTCGGACTCAATGTGACATGACCACTAGGGTTGGGATAACAACAATCTTCTTAGTCATTACCGAAACAATGGTAACGGCATACTTGAATAAAACGAAATCAATTACTGGCTTCTTGGTAACCTTGTGACTTTCCCTGATCCAAGTGTGAGTCCTGTGCTTCCGGTAGTTTAGGCCTCTACTACCATTCACACCTACTCATACTCGTCCCAAGTATTGTCCCACAGTCTCTCCAAGTCACCATACAAGAAAAAAAAACAACTTAACACATCAGATAACAAAACAAAGGTTTTATATTATTTCTTGAAACGATTACATAGGTGTTCAAGTTCACCCTAGACTATGCCTCTAACAGGCTACATCATATGATTCTATGGCTACATTATAACTCGATCCTTGGATGTCAAGCCGTCATTCCTGAATCCTCGCATTGTCATCTGCTTCGTCTAGGATCATATGGAATGCTCTTGCCTTCAGTTTTGGCGGAATGTTTGGTTTTTCCGCCTCTTTCTTTTTCGGGCAATCCTTAGCAACATGCCCTTCTTCACGGCACTCATAACACACCCTTTTGCACTCGTTGGCGTAATGTCCGGTCTTCCCACACTTGTAGCACGTCACTTCTTCGCTACATTTCCCAAAGTGATTCTTTTTGCACTTCTCGCACCATTTCACTTTGTTTCCTCCTCCGCTAGACTCCTTTGAAGCAGACTTGATCTTCTTATTGGGCCTCGTAGATTCCTCAAACTTCCTCTTTTCGCCAACCTCAATCTTGTTGGCAGCTCTTCCCTTAATCATATCTTCCACAGACTTGGCAGCCCAGATAGCTGCCTCCAGAGTAGGTGCCTGACGCACTGGCACTGCATACTCCCATGGAAGTCCCTTTGCGTACTTGTAGATTTTTGTCTGCTCATCCAGAACAAGACGCAAGGCAAACTCCATCTTTTCCGTGAAGTTGTTCGTGTATTCATCGATTGACATGCTTCCCTTCTTCAGGGTTAGAAACTGGTTCTCTAGCTCAAGCAGGTTTTGAGCTGAGCAGTACTTTCGTTTGAATTGCACCAGAAATTCTGTCCATGTCAGTTGCAGGGGCTCATTAGGGCTCAGAGTCTTCCCCAAGGTATTCCACCAACGTACAGCGCCTCCTCGAAACTGACGCACTGCAAATGTGGTTTGTAGCTTCCCGCTACAATCGCATGTCATGAAGGCTAACTCCATCTCCGAGATCCAATCCATGACCCCGATCGGATCCTCCTTTCCAGTGAAAGTCGATGGCTTGCAAGTCAGAAAATCCTTGTACTTGCATCCATTCCTCTCGACTTCGTCATCTTGGTTGTTTTGTCGAACTATTGGTGGGTTGACTTGACCAACAGTCCCACTGTAGTTTCCTTCCTCAGTCTGCCCTTCGTTCAACTTAGGCTGTTCGATCTGAATAGTGGCTTCCTCACGATTTTGCTGGAGCAAACGTCGAGTTTCCTCCATTTGACGATCCAACATCGCTTGGATCATCGCTAGCACTCCGGCCATTGTGACTGACTCAGCGGCGGCTTCCATCACCGGTATTTGCTCAATCACTGGGGGTTGGTTTCTGTTCCCATTTGCATTCACGTTTCCGCTACGGGTTCTTGCCATCTTGATCTATACACCGAATAAGGTGAATGTAGATCTTTACTTAGGATTGACGGTTAAATCATCCTTATCACTCCGAAACGTTTATATGCTAGTTCTAATATCGTAGTCGTACGTTTAGAATCCTAAACACATAAGGTTTCCAGATCCGGTCGGCAACAAACCATAGATCCGAACAACTAACAGCATATCAGACACAAGTATTTAGCACATAAAAGCATTTTAGGCATAATTCCTAAAATAAGCTAGTGCTCACACCTCACAATCATCGCTTAGCATTCTAAGTTTAAGTCTAGAAATAAATCCATATTCCTAGTTCGCTTAAACTAATGCTCTGATACCAACTGTGACATCCCCAAAATCACGGCCAGAAAAGACCGATTTTGTTTATGCTTTATAAAAATCAGAGTACTTCATTTTATAAAAAGGTTGCGGAATTTGTTCCCAGAAAAACACGAAAAATACGTTATTAAAACATTTTCGAAGGAATGTATTTTATTCATTTCAAAATGTTTGGGATGTCATCGTTAATACAGAAACATAAGCATAAACAGAACTTACATTTATTTACACTAGTGATCTACATCTCTTTAAATCTTTCAGTGTAAAGTGACTTCGTATCAACACCTGTGATATAAATAAACTGAGTGGGTCAGGTTGGGAAACCTGGTGAGTACATAGGGTTTTCAACCCACAATAATATAATTATTATTTTTTTAAACATCAAACAATCAACCCAATTACCCATTCCCGTTATCCTCACATTTCGTCCCTAAAACATCTAACACAAGGGACCTAGTCAAAGGACTATCATTGGGATGGAGTATATCTGGTGAGCACACAGTTCACACAGTTCGAACAAACACACAGTTCGGTTAAACACACAGTTCGAATAAACACCTACAGGTTGCGAGCCTGCTAGTGTTCCACTAGACTGTCTAGAATAGTCCGTGGTCGTAATCTATACTCCGCTAGATGACTAGATCATCAAGAACATCTATAAAGAGGCATCTCATTATTTCATTTTATCACACAGCAACTAATACATCTACCCATGTTTTACCCAACACATTTTGTAGATATAAAATACATATACAGTTTAAATCATTGAAAACATGTATAAAACGTTCATCCAGCATAGATAGCAAGTATACAGATAATATACACACACAGCACGTAATTTATATAAAATACTTCATATCTATGTGTAAGCTGAAAGTAACTATGCACTCACCTGAGAAGGTGGTGACTCGGTACTTGGACAGCGCTTCGTTTACTTTAAAATAATTTCTTTCGACGAAACAGCGGGTTTTATAGAAAACCAGGATTTGCTTGGAGCAGCGTTTCCGAGCCGAAAAGCTCTTCTTCTCGGAGCCGTCGAGCACTCCGGGGCTTCCGCCTCGTGCTAGGGAGGTTCCCTAGGCTTTTCGGGGGATTTCGGGGCTAGAGAGAGGTTCTAGAGAGAGAGAGTAAAGAGAAGAAAGAATGGGAAAGGTGTGAAGAAAATGAGGGTGGGAGAGGTGGTATTTATAGGGTGAAAATGGCTGAACTTGGTGCCACATGTCACCATCTAGTGGCAAGACTTGGGGAGAAAGCAATGGCCAAGATTGTGCCACATCACCCATTTTCGCACAGCACACTTCCGACTTCTAAAATCCGTAACTTTCACATACGACCTCCGTTTTTGACGTTCTTTATATCCACACGTAGGTAAAAATAATATCTACAACTTTCATTTTGACTCCGTCGGCTAATTCTCGACCGATCTTAAATTTAACAGTACGAGGCGTTTAGACTGTTAAATGACCGCGAAGAATTCGTAACTCCTTCATACCGACTCCGTTTTCGTCTGTCTTTTTACCGTTGAGTTCCTATTAATGAGATATTGAACTCTCATTTAGGTCACGTAAGCCAAAAACCGCTCGAACTAAAATTCGAGTTTCGGGTCGTGCACTGCTAAGCCGAATCTTAGAAAAATCATAACTTCCTCATACGAAGTCAGATTTGGGTGTTCTTTTTATCGACGCTCTTAGTTTAACATATTTTACGACTTTTGTTTAGATTGCTAAGGATAAATCTCGCTCTATCGTAAATTCACTATTTACGCTTCCCGGTGCCGTGCCGATTTTGCCGTAAAACTTCGACGGGCCATAACTTCTTCGTTATAACTCGGATTTCGGCGTTCTTTATATGTACGGAAACCTTGTGACATATTCTACAATTTGGTTAAGATTATTTATTCTAAATAATCTTTTGTCGAAAAGTCATTTTCGACCCCTATTGCCTCTAAATTGACTAGCCCGGATCTGCGGGCGTTACAGTTTGATTAATATTATTAGTCAAGAATTAATGAGAATTAATTTTGTGGCTAAAAGACATTAATTAAATAAAGGGGACTAGAACTGTCAATTGTGTGATAGTTAAATATTGGGATAATGGACTTCATAGAGGATGGAGTGGACGAAATCTATGGGGAAACCCATAAGAATTTGTCCAATGCCTCTAAGGAGGGAGTCCATGGGCTGCTTAGGGCCTCATCAGTCAGATTAGGGTTTCATAGTTCAAAACCCTAATAACCTCACATATATAAGGACCCCTAGGGCATCCAAAACTGTGGCTAAGCATTCCTTAGGGTTCTTGGACGTTTTTTTGGTGACTCATTCTCTTTTCTTAAGTCATCCTCTTACTCTTGGTGTTTGTGAGCCATTAGAGGTGTTACACTTGTGATAATAAGCTTTCAGAAGCCAATTACAAGGAAGAATTGAGATTGTTATTGATACATAACAATCAAGGTAAGATCCAAACCCTAATTCATATGTTAATTCCATTATTGTATGCTAGATCTAGGGCTTATAGTTGTGGATGATTATTGCATGTTCATTAGACAAACTAGATCCAAAGCTTTAGGGTTTGCATGTACACCATATGAATGATGTAATGCTCAAAACCCATAGTGGTATAAGAGCCTAGGCTGTTTGTTTGATGTATTTAATGCTTTACATAATCGTTCAAGCTGTAAATCGCAAAAATCTGCTTTCTGGAGTATGAACTCGTCGAGTTCATAGTGGAACTCGCTGAGTTCACTGGTAACTCGACGAGTCCATTGTTGGCACGACGATTCAAAGTGTCAGATGCCAGATTTTTCGGGATTTTGAGCTGTTTTGGATTGGGATAATTACCATAAACGTTTTTCATTAATAAAATGCAATTTTTATCAGTATTTGGTGATTATCCTGACCAAAATAGAAGATAATTGTTAAAATTAAGATAATTACTTGTTTTATAAGATAAATAATAATGATTTGTAATTTTGTTTTGAATTATCTAGTAAGAAATTGAATTAGGTAAAATTTAGATAATTACCAATTATTTGATTAATTTTAATTATTTGTAATTCGATCTAGATAGTTTTGAAAACTTTCAAAACTTGCCCTCAAGTTTTGGAATTTATATTTTTGATTAAAAGTTTAATTTTGAAATATTTAAATTCTAAACACTAATGTTTTGAAATGTTTCAAAACTTGCCCTCAAGTTTTGGAATTTAAAATTTTTAATTAAAGTTTAATTTTTGAAATTTTAAATTCTAAAACCCTAGTTTTGAAAAGTTCAAATTACACCCTTATGATTTTATCAAGTTAATTAAAAGTATAATTAAAAGAGAGTTAATAAATCTATAATCATATGGTTTATATTTAACTAAAAGTGTAATTAATTAAATTAAACCACCTAGTATTTTAAAAGTGTAAAATACACCCAATACTATATATAACATTAAAAGTCTAATATTATATATGTATAACTTAAACTGCTAGTCTTACCATTAATAGGCCTCATTCACGAAGCCAATCTATAAGGGGGGTATAAGGTTATGGCCTATAAAATGGTCGTTTAATTGGTGTCCACTCTCACCCACTGCTTCCTTGATTGGTGGAGGGTCGTTAGCCGAACGGTTAGGATAGGGCAAACCCTCTCCCCATTATAAGTATAATGAATAATAAAGTAACTAAATGTTTTTCAAAAATTCCCAATCTTAGTTACTTTAAGTAAAAGTGAATTGATGCAATTCCATGAAATTACACTTTGTACCCTTGCTAAGACGTTAGTGGAGCGTGTGTGGTTAACCGGAACACTAATTGAGTTCTAAGCAAAGGTGGCAAATTGTGACTTGATGTTTGTCATAGTTCGATGGAACGTGTGTGGTTAACCGTAACATCAAATAGGTGACTGTAACATTGGGGGCACTATGTATATTTGCATGGTTATTCACACCCTGTTTTGTGATCCTCGGCATCCCAGTTACAAATCGAGGGGCATATCGAGATTTAAACATGCCATTGAAAAGTTCAATGAATCTCAAAATATCTAGGAGTTTTCAATACATTTAAAACTTAACCTTCTTTTCGTTTTTCATGGTGGAAATTGGTAAATCGTTATTTACCTACCTTCAAATGTTCTAAAAGTTGGATTACGACATCCCTCTTCCAATTTTTAGGATATCGTGTTGGGTCCTAACCTTAATATCTCATTTGGGTGTTTTATTAAGGACTTGATCAACTAAACTTGAAATTTCTCCTGTTTTGTAGATGTCTAAGTCTGACAACTATGGTATTCCTAAATCCGTTGGAAAAAGGTTTCCACATGAAGATGATATTCCACGATTGGATTGTGGAAATGGAAATCATGCTTCACTTCTTCCACATTCTCCAATAATTCTCCCTGACCCACGTGTTCGAAGACTTGAAAAGTTCAAGGTCACTCAAGCCCTATTGGCAATAAGACACAAAGATAGAAAGTCTGTGTGTGCACACATCTTAAAGATGAAGTCACACATTGACATGTTAAGGATGTTGGGTGTCGATGTCTCAAGGAAGTTGGTTGTTGACTTGGTTCTTCAGTCACTTCCCGAATCATATGGTAAGATCGTTAGAGAGTACTATATGATGGACTACGACGTGACCCTTATTGATTTGACTTATTTGCCTATTGCTGCTAAATTAGAAATGATTTGGCACACTGGTTGAGCAAATTTTTCTGATAAATCAATATCCCAGCCTTCTTTGGGCAATGGCAACATTGGAAGTCCAGAAAAGTTTTCTCTACGTAAGAGAAAGGCTGAGTATAAGATAGTCCCGTGTACAATTCCAAAAGAATCCATATGTTTCTACTGCCAAAAGAAGGTGCATTGGTTACGAAGCTGCTCTGACTACCTGAAAGATCTAGGAGATGGGAGAGTCAAGATGTATGACTCTGTTTCAGACTATCTAACTCTATTAATTTCCTATTTGGAGTTTCTTATTACATGATGTGATAAGATTACATTTCGATGTTTTGAAGGATTGAAGAAAAGAAAAGAATCTTAAAGGAAGGAGCGATTTGAGTTTGATCGCGAAGAAATGGTTTATGATCGCATGGATTTGATGATCGGATTTTGGAGCTGTTGCTTAGAGTTATGGTAGATTGCTTAGGAATATATAATAACATAGTTTTCATTTTCATTGTAAGGATATGTTTTTCCGCAATAATTTTTTTTTTGATTTTTTCTTATTTATATTTCCTTGCAATGGCAATTGTGAAAATTGATGTTTGCGTGTTTCTATTATAATCAATATTAAGTGGATGTGATTCTTAATTATGTTATTTATGGTAGTGTCGTAATTTTCTAAGTAAGGAAAGATTCTCATCGCCCAAGTTTTAATTGGACAGAAGCTTGGAATCATATGATTTGAATCATGTGATGTATGGAAATCTTGATACTTAGAAATTTTAAGGCTAATTCATTGACAAAAAGTCAAGTAAAGAACTAGGAGATTGAGTTCACAATGTTGTGCACTTGTTAAGTCCACCACAAAATAACAATAAGATTATTCGTCATGATTTACTAAAAGTCTAGTATACGTGATTATGCTTATAAGATTAAGTATAATTCTGAATCATTGAAAGTTTCAATGAATGGCAGAACGAATAAAATGAATCAATTAGGCAGAAAGATAAAAGTTTCTCTAATCTAAGAAGAAGGGAGAGTACTTTTGTATCGTATTTTTTGATCGTCTTAAGAACCATATTACAATTGATCTTCTAAGAACCATATTACAATTGATCCTCTAAGGACGCCCCATTAGGTTCTGGGTTTTCCCGTTGGGTTTCGGGAATCTTATCGGGTTTACAACAATTCATAACGAAATCTATATTTCATTTTAGGGTACCTCGACGTCTTATAAAAATACATGTTATAGCATCTCTCCTAAATTAAATATATGATTCATCACTTTAATAAAATAAACCGGATGATATATTAAAAATTATTTGATTTATTATTAGTCTAATACATCGAAAAAAATGATCATTCACACTAGATTGTTAATAACTAAAAAAATTGTCCACAATAAGTATTTTATCTTGAATGCGTGCAATTAACATCAAAAGGTTTCGAACACACACACACATACAAATATATATATATATATATATATATATATACATATATATACACACATATATATATACATATATATATATATATATATATATATATATATATATATATAAATAATCGGGGCGGTCCCGAACCCGATAACGACCCATTACTCGACCCTAAATGATCGAGTTTCGGGTTTCCCCATCGGGTTCGGGATTTTTTCCATCCCTACATGGGGGGAGCCCACGACACTTGGATGTAAGACCATGTGGGGGACCCCATGGCTTTTCAAGCAAAGACCATAAGGGGAGGCCATGGCACTTGGATGTAAGACCATGTAGGGAGCCCATGGCTTTCCTATTAAAGACAACCCATGACACTTAGGTGTAAGAGCATGTGGGCAGTCCATGGCATCCTGGAGTAATACCCTGGGGGGAGCCCACGACATCCCTATATGTTGTATGCATGGATTATGTGATTGATATGCCTTATGTGATTGATACAAATTATATGGTTTTATGGATTATGTGGGGTATCCTCTGGGGAACTCACTAAGCTTCGTGCTTACAGTGTTGTTTATGGTTTCAGGTATCGTTGGTTTGGAAAGGAAGGGCCCGATTTGATCACAGTGCAAACACCATGTTTTTCCGCATTATTTGATTTTGGGATGTAACTTTGATAACTGTTTTAATTAAGCAATGTTTTTGGAATGCTTGGATTTAAAAGATAACTGTGTTTTTACTATAATAAAAATGAAATTTTTACCCATGATTTTTGGGTCGTCACAAATGAGGTGCTATAAGTCATAAAAATGCTATCTTGGCTCTTTTGGTGCATACATGAGTTATTTAGTGGTTAAGACAAGCTAGAATCTTGATGTTTGGCCTTATTAAGACATGCATGACCATAAAGTTGGAAATTTATGGTTTGGAACACCTCGATGGACCTAGATCTATAAGTTGGATGTTGGACCGAATGGGATAAGTCCTTAATCAAGTTTTGCATGGTCATCGCATACGCTAGGTGTACCAAGGCGTATGCTGGGCGTAGGTGGTCAAAGGGCATGATTTCGGTCCATGCAGAGTACGCTGAGCATATAGTTGGGTACGCCCCGCGTACTCATCCTGTTGGGTTATCGAGTTTGGGTTGCAAGGTTTGGGCCACCTTTTAGGCTTAGCTGCTTGGGCCCTTATTGGTCCATCTGATAATGATATTTTGGGCCAAGGGAAGTGTTTGACCTTGGAGTAAGGCCCAAATAGGAGTAGGCCCAATTAGGAAAATTGGGCCCATTATGGGCCTTGAGTGATTATTTATTGTTGGGTCTGAGAAATAACCCATCCAGGGAAAGGGTAAAGTGGCCATTTACCCTAAGTGTGGATTAGTGGTCAAGGATTGTAATCCGATTATTAATTGGATGATTATTTTGCTGTGTTAGTATGGGGATTTTTGTGAGCTAGCAGCCGGAGACTTTCAGTGTGAGTTTTCTCATTGTACTTGGAAGTCGAAGGCACCAATGTCTGCCCTTTGATTGATATCTTGTTATGCATGTTCTATACTGTTGGGATCTGTTAGATCGATATCCTGTTAGATAGGATGATGTTATGCTATAGTGATATGTTAGATCGACATCCTGGTAGATAGGATGATACTATGCTTAGTGATCTTTAAGATCTATTTATTTGTTTGCTGGCTAGTTAATAGTATGCTTATCCATATTATGTGCACATGTTTGGTTGGTGGTTGAGGCTTCACTGATTTGTGCGTAATCCAATAGGCCGGGGCATTCCAACCCAATGGTTGAGGGCCTAGGGTAATCCCTCCTGAGGATGATTGGACACATATTATGTTGCCATTCCAACCCCATGGTTGAGGGGCCTAGGGTATTCCAACCCGATGGTTGATTGGACCCTTAGTATGTTGGCATTCAAACCCGATGGTTAAGGGCCCTAAGGTATTCTACCTGGTGGTTTATCGGACCCATAATATGCCATTATTGTATATGTGTTATTTGTTGTGTTGATACTTTGGGGGAACTTACTAAGCTTTGGGCTTACAGTATTGGGTTATGTTTCAGGTACCTCAAATGATCGTGGGAAGGCAAATGCTTGATCGTGCACCTCCTCATGTTGTGTTTTGTGATTTTGGGAAAAAAATATGATGATAAACTTGTTTTGAAAACTACGATGTAAACAATTATGATTTTTGGTTGATTTGAAAAAGTTTAATTTTTAAGAAATTTTATGGATGTTACAGTATTTTTTAAAACACGAAAATATTAAAAGAAATAAATGGGGGTGGTTTATGAATAAACGGAACACGGAAGGGACTATTTATGTAAAGTGGATGATTATAGGGTGGAAAGTTCCAACATATAAAAGTCTCTAGACCAAATTTGCAAACATAAGAAACGTTTTTGGCCAAAGTTAGAAATAAGACACTTTTGTGGCAAAGTAGATGATTAGGGAGTAAAAAATGGCAACATATGAAAATTTAGGGACCAAATTTATCAAACATAAGAAAGTTTTATGGCCGAAGTTTAAAATAAGAAATTTTTTTCGCCAAAGTTTGAAATAAGAAACTTTTGTGGCCTAAGTCTCAAACCTTAAAAGGTTTTGTTACCAAAGTTTGATGCTTTACTGGTATCGTAAAGTGTGTACTGGTGTTCACTTTGTGCAAAACTTGTTCGACTATTGAAGGAGATTGTAAGACATATTGATCCTTTAGGGTGTTATTTTCCTTCGAATCAATATTTGGATTTTTCTATTTGGATTTTTCTATTGCAGAGTCTATATCCTAAATCAGTAATGTTGCATTTATTTGCAACTTAGCTCGATTAGGTTTTTATTTTAAGCTACAAAATTGGTAATGGATTTATTTATAGATTTAACACATTCGGTCCTCAAATTTAATGTCATCTATCACAAATATCACCTTTATTGGTATCTAGCGGCTGGGAATTGCTTATATGTTTTGCAATTCGTTTCATATGAAGTAAAAATGGACCGTTCTTGCTCTTTTTTTTCCTTAAATCATATACGTTTAAAGTCTAATCAGTAGATTTTGACAAATCCTATGAAATCTTTTATTTTTAACAAGAGGAATCAACTATGAACGTGTCATGGATGCAATGATTTGTGAGTTTTGTAAGGATGTTTTCAATGAGCTTCCATATGAATTTGGTGTTGATGTGAATTATTTAATGAGCATAAAGCTTGAACATTCAGTTGGTTAACCACATATAAGTTGTAACATCCCGACTCCCAGAGAAGAGGAGAGAATCAAGCAAGGAATGAGGAAGGACTGTGGGATCTAGTGTTCATCCACCTTGAGCTTTTGTTGGAAGGTAAAAGTCATCACCTTGCTCATCATATTGTTTAGACCTTGTTGATAGGAAGCTTTTAGGGCTTTTTCCATATTTCCTTGAGATTTTGAGTGATCTGAGTTTGCTAAGTTTTTGAGACATCAGATCTGGACCTTGTGAGGTCCCTAGAGTCCACAGGTCCCAACTTTATTCAGCTATAGAAGAGCCTTTATGCTTAAAACCCTAAATGGGATTTTTTTTTGGCATTTCAAACCCTAAGTGTCATGCATGGATGTAAACATTGTGGCTTTACGTGGTATCTTAGCCTTGGACTCGACGAGTCGGCTAGGGTTTTCCCAGACGAATCTGGACATAGGTAACTCGACGAGTTGATGAGACAACTCGAAGAGTTAAGTTGGATTTTCATGACATTTCTGCGGAAACGAGGGGACTCGGGAGTCACATAGATGCACTCGGCGATTCGGGTCAACAAGGATTGTTGACTCGAGTGTTGACTTCTGTTGACTTTAGGGTTTGGTCAAGACAAGGGTTATGGGGACCATGGAGAGGGGGGGGGGGGGAGGGTAAATGGTCTTTTACCCATCCTAATAGTTTGAGAGAGAAAATAACTTAGTTTATTTAGATTCGTGATTTAAGTGTTAGTTAAAGATAATTATCCTATGTGTTAGGCGGAGGCTAGTTCGGAGATTCGTGTACAAGGTTTATTTGCTTTCTTGCTTACGAGGTAGGTCTTCTCATTATAGTTACCTAGAGTGGTAATCTTTGTGTGACCGGAGGGTCTTATGTGCTTATATTGAGTATTGTAATATCCTGCATTATGTCTTTGTGATTTATGATGTGTATTATTCTGAGCTTACTGAGTTAGGACCGGAGGGTCCAACCGAGTTGCGAGACCGGAGGGTTCCACTGAGACACATTGACCGGAGGGTCTTATTCGAGCATAACCATGAGAGGCTAATAAGATATGTGTTGTATTTTGGGGAACTCACTAAGCTTCGTGCTTACCGTGTTATGTGTTTCAGGTACTTCTCAGGATCATGGGAAGTCATTGGTTTGATTGTACACACGAGACAGAGATATGTTTTGAGGATCTTGGATTGTGTTCTTAAACAACTTATGCACATGTGTTTTTGATAATTCGATATTTTCTGGGAATTTTGAGATTGTGTTAATAAGATTAATGTAATTTTTAAATGAAAATTTTGTTTGAAAATTTACGTTGTTACATCACTGATTTGAAATAAGTATTAAGGGTTTTTTGTTTCAAGAATGTGTTTTTACTTGTCATGATGTGTAAGAAATATCAATGTATTTTTATTGATTTCTTTATTATAACATCATATTTTCACATCTTATTAGAGCATTGTATTTTGAAAGATCTATTTAGTTAAATCAGTGTCATTGAAAACAAAACAATTTTGATTGCTATAATTGGATAGATTTGTTAAATATTATGTTTAATTTGGATTTTTGTTTAATTTGGATTTTGTATGGTGTTTATATATATATATATATATATATATATATATATATATATATATATATATATATATATATATGCATGCATGCTCGTTTAGGCTCACGAGTCTAATCAAGCTTAGTGACATGGCTCAAGCTCGATCCCGTTTAATAAACGAGTTTAATATTAAGCTCGAGCTCAGCTCAGACTTGTTTAAAACCGGTTTCGAGTCAAACTTTTAACGAGTCGATCATGAATAGCCCACGAATAGCTTGTCTCATTTGTATATTATATGAATAGCTCGCCATCACCGCCTCATATCCAATGACTAAAATTAGTTTATAACTTTGAGTGTTCAAATTCGAATGATGATGAGTAATATTAAACTTTGAAATACTGTATTATTTTGCGTCGTTTTTTCTGAAAAAAATTATTGGTGTAATGGTGTTATATGGAGAGCTTTTACATGTTGAAGGCACGAATCTTGGTCAAGATCCCAGTACCAAATAATTGTTCTGAAGTCATACAGTAACAAATATTCTTTGACTATGATGAAAAGTTGATATACAGTAACATTACTTCATAAAAAATAATAAAAGTTTATTGAAAACTAAGACGTCAATATAAAGTTTGAAAATGACAAACGAAAATATTCATCTGACTTATCATTTGAAGTTAACCAGAGATATTAAGTTGTTTCAATGTTTTGTAAAATTTACACACTAATGTGTTTTTCTGTTCACTAGTAGTATTTACTTGAAAAATGGAATTTTTAATCTTGTTTAATTACGTTTTATTGTTTTCTTATTAATATAGATTGGAAATTAAATATGGGAAAAGCTATTTGGAGTGGTTGCATAGAAAGGATGATGCCATGCATGAGGTATGTTCACTCCACTTTATTTAGTGTCTTATATATATTATTCAAATTCAAATATGAATGTAGGGCACAGATAATTGAATAAAAGTTAATTTGTTCATTTAAATTAACATTAAGTAAAGTATATTAATTATTCAAATACGATGAATATAAATATTGAAGAAAAGCCAATTTTGCAAGATAATATGGCAAGATAACCTTGATAGAAAAAAAAATAGTGAGGAATGATTTTAAAAGTCGTAGGATAAATAGTTTTGGATGATACTCAAACTAAATTCGTTAACAAAAAATAGAGGTTTTTTTTTAATATTAATCGATCAACATCGATAATTTATAAATAAAATACTAATATATATTTGAGTGGTAATAAGGCTCTTTTATTCATCGTATTTGAATAGTCTTAAACCGGTCCAGGCTCAACTTCTTTTCCAAAATATGTGTAAATGAGGCGGCCATATGTTCACCTGCATTGAAGACCTTTCACCACGATTGATACATTAGTACGAATTGAGCCCAATTGAGCCTAATGCAAATAAAAGCCCAATTGAATCAAAAGCCTTCCTGATACATTGATCGTTGTTAAAAAAGCAATGTTTTTGCGAGAGAAAGAAGATAAATCAATATCTTTAAAAATTAAGAGAGAGATAATTATAGAGAGAAATCTATAAAGAATTTTGGGTACGATAAATTTTAATTGAACTTAGATTTTACATGAAAAAGAAAATTTCCATAACATTAAATTGTTTAGACCATAAAGATGGCATAATGGTGATTACTTTATATTAAACCACTTTAAAATAAAGTGATTTTGAGTTTGAATCTCACAAGTTTCAACCTTGGATATGGTCTGCAGTTCAAATTTTTTAAATAGAAATTGTTAAAAGCAAGTTTGGTTGTTCATATTTTAGTAAAGTGATTCTTACATTGGGTAAATGTCATTTACCACCCTTTGAAACAATGAAAGTGATTTTATACTTAAACCTAAGACCTCACTTATTAATTCTCATCTTCTTATATGGCAGTTCTCACATTCTTACGGCTAGAGCAAGTGTGATATAAATTTATACTTAATTGGATGTGTTGGTACATTAGAATTCATAAGCAATTAAAAAAACAAATTGCCACGATGATTTTCTTCATTTAGTGCGAGTGTTTATTTGCATTACTCGTTTGTTGTTAGCTATGAACCCGTTTATTTGTGTCGCATTTGTGTGGAAATGTGGAGATCAATTAAAATAAATAAGGAGTCAATGTTAAGGGGTGTTTGTATGTTTGTTATTGGGTCTAGTAAAACTGCATCTGACTTTCGGTCATATTCAGATCGTTTGATACCGTATTTTTTGCCTTTAATTTGGTTCAATGGCGGTGCCAAAACGAAATGACATGGGTAGCATATGTAAATTTTAAGGATAGCACACCAAAAAAATTCTCAAAAAGTTTCCACTGTGTTTGAAAATTTGAGAGATATCACAGGCTACCCTAGACATCTACACAAATCTGTCCCTCTCGTATATCCTCTTACTTGGTCTTGGACATAACCAATGCTAACTCATTCATATCTGATTTGATCTAGATTATCAAAAACCCTAATATTGTATTTTGGAACTTATGAATTCATATTAGAAATCTTAAGGTGAGTTGCATATGCTTTCTTAGAAACAAACACCAACTAATGCTCGTTCAAACTCTAACCCAAAATTCCAAAAAAGTTTTATGATTTTCTTATAGACCCTAATCATATAGCAAAATATGACATTATTATTTTTCCGATATGTGCTTTGATTGATCATTAATTTTAGACTTTAGTTCAATTGAAGTGTTACCATAAATTTATATTGGATCCTAACTTTCGTTTTAGCAGTATACCATAAACCTTTATGTACATAAACTAGATAAATTTGCTAGAATGAATATGTTCAATGTCATACAAAACCCACTAATCATTCCAAATTCCCCATCTCTTTTTGCAAATAACAAATTTAGGTTTTGTTAGTTCTTGATATAATTAAAATGGGTGTTGAATCAACCGTGGATGCCTAATTAAGCTTTTTTTTTTTTTTTACTACTTGTATATCTCATCGCTATTTGTTATAACTTTATAGACGGTCACATACACAAATAATAATAATAATAATAATAATAATAATAATAATTTTGAAACGACAAATCTAACATACTTCTAACCTACTTCTTAAATTCATTTATGTCCACGATGAGACTTGAACCCTCAACTTCAAGGAGGGAGGGCAACACTGGATACCGTTGTACTAGAAGCTCTTTGGTTATTTATATTCAACTATATCCATAGAAGATACAAAATTGACATGTTTATTAATCATTTAACAAAATGGCGGTGGAAGATCAAAAATGGACCCAATTGCTTATGGAAAAAGTGCATTAATGGTATTCACAACCTGAACAAAAAACCAATCACGTGTATTGCAAAAGAAAATGGCAAATGGTACTTGGTACAACATACCAAAAACTATTAAATTGCTACTAGAATTCGACATCTGCTATCAAGACATGTTCAGTCTAATCCCAGGCTCAAACACTAATTTCCTCTTCTGGAAGGATAGGTGGTGTGGATCCTTTACACTTCAAGAACGTTTTCAAGACTTTATTCTTTGGAAAAGGTCAAACTTTTCTCAATCAATGAACGGGTAAGTGTAACTGGAATTGGAAATCTCAAAATATGAGCGTTGAAACTACATCAAATTTTGAGAGTTTATGCTCAATGCTCTACAATGTGAACACACTCCCTGTCACAATCGGATTTCGCTTTAACTGGAACAAATATGGAAGATTCACAATAAGCACCTTGAGAAATTTGATAGATTTGAAAGCATCCAATCCAAACGTAGGTATACAAGTAAACTGGTCAAATGTTGTCCCACTGAAAATAAGATGCTTTATTTAGAAGGTCATGATAAACAGAATATATGTGGCTGCAAATCTAGAAGTGAGAGGCAAAAACTACAAACAGACACATGTCCTCTATGCAACAAAGAGAAAGAAACAATGGATCATTTATTCATGAATTGTGAAGTAGCTTTGGAGGCAAATGAATGGATCTTCAAGTGGTGTGGAATTTCCGATACCACGTTTAATAACATGATAGATCGAATCAGCTATGCATCAAACTGGGGTAACAATACACGTAAAAATGAGAGGTTAAATGCAATTCTCTATGGACTGCAAGAAATAGTAAGTTGTTCAAAAACATAAACACAAATCCTGCAAAGATCGCAGATAAGGTGATCTCACATACATACGTGTGATTCAAATACAGAACTTTCAATGTAAAAATTAGGTGGATTAATTGGAATATATCTTCATTTTGCTAAAAATTCTATGTATCATAACTTGTAACCGTTCATATTTTAGCTACTTGCTAATCATATAGCTTTTATTAATATCATTTGCCGTTTCCAAAAAATAAAATAAAAAAACTATTTTGATTTTCTTTAAACATGTTCTATTCATGATCCATGCCCCTTTAGGTTTTTTAAATTTCAAGGGTGGGTAGCTACCAAAATCAAAAGTTTGTAAATTTGATTGCATCATAGAGAAAATAGCAAAGTTGTCCACAAAATAAAATGGTGAGTGTTATAATTCATTAAATTTTATAGAGCTGAATAATAAATATCCTATAAACATTTAATTGTTATAATTATTATTAAATACGTAATAACATTACATAGTTTAATTAATTAAATTAGGGGAATAATTTCCTGAGATCGATGATTATTAGATCTGAGAAATAATATTGAAACACTTGTCAATTCATGAAGCTGGCAGAGAAGTGGGTATTGGGTGCGATCAGAGTGCGTGACAACCTTTCTCAACGTTTCCACTAAACTCCCCCATTTTCTGCCCTCAAAATCCATCAAAGATTCTTCTCTGTGCGCTCTCCCTAGTCATGAGCCTTTTCGGTCTCGGCAGGCAAGACAAATTTCTTCAATTCTCAATCTTGTTTTTCAATCAGATTCCTTTTTATCTGTTTTATATGTGTCAAGATTTAGGATGCATTGTTTTGACATTTATTGATCCGGGTATCTCAAAATCATCGTGATTATGGTTAATTTTTCGTGTTTAGATCGAATTGATTCTCGGTTAGCTTATTTTACCTTCCCTTTGTTCTAAACAACAATGAAATCAGCTTGACTTTTATTGTACTCTGATCTCATTTCAACTTGCGAAATTACGTACGATTACTAAATATTCGATTAATTAATGACTACATTAAACTTTATATCATCCGCTAAAGTAAACGACTGGTATTAATTGGGAAGTCAGTCGCAGGTCATGCTTTGATTCTTTTCGAAATTGGGGAGTTTGTTTTGGTAAATATTAGTATTAGGGATCACAGAGTGCTGATCCTCATTGATATATCTTGATTTGGGTATTTGTTAATTCGTGGACAATGATTTGGCTCGATCAAAGTTGGGCGGAAATTCATGGTGAAATAAATGTCCATAAATGGATTATGCAATTGATTGTCTGAAAAATGTTTTCTATTATTGTGGCTTTTTATAGAAGTGAAATGTTTCTATAGGGCAATATGTTACTGATTATATCATAATATAAGTTATTGGGTTTGGCATCAAATGCTACAATTTTTGTAAAAAAAAAAATATTCCATCAAGTACCTGTGTTATTATGTCTCTTGAACATAATGTAAAACGCCAAATTCAGGAACCAAAGGACATTCCGTCCAAAGAAGAGCGCACCTTCTGGGAGTAAGGTTAATCATGCTATTTACATTTCATTTTTAATTTTCTAAAACTCAGAGTAAAAAATAAAAAAAATAAAATAAAATAAAATCTTTTTATTTACAGGGCGCACAACTAAGGCAACACATTGATGCTACTTTGGGCAGTGGAAACCTGAGGGAAGCTGTGAGACTTCCTCCTGGGGAGGATATCAATGAATGGCTTGCTGTCAACAGTTAATAAATATCCTTCGATTCATATTTTGAATCTAATTTTGACTTTTTGAGTTTTGACTTATGGTATTTTGATTTTCAGCTGTGGATTTCTTCAATCAGGTGAATCTTCTGTATGGCACCCTAACTGAGTTCTGTACACCAGAGATTTGTCCAACTATGACTGCGGGTCCCAAGTATGTATTAAATATTGAATTTTTTAATTGTTTACACAACCGATATTATTTTTATTTAAACAAAATAAATAAATAAAAATCAGGTATGAATACCGATGGGCAGATGGTGTGCAGATCAAGAAGCCTATTGAAGTCTCGGCTCCAAAATATGTTGAGTTTTTGATGGATTGGATTGAATCACAGTTAGATGATGAATCCATATTTCCTCAAAGGCTTGGTATCCCATTCACCACAATTTGCCTCTTTTAATACAACATTTTAGGTTTTATTTTGATTTTGATTTTGTTTATAAGTTTTATTAATTATTTTTCAGGAGCACCATTCCCAGCCAATTTCAGGGATGTTGTGAAAACAATATTTAAACGGTTGTTTCGTGTATATGCTCATATCTACCATACACATTTTCAGAAGATTGTGAGTCTTAAAGAGGAAGCCCATCTAAACACATGTTTCAAGCATTTTATACTATTTACATGTGTAAGTTTTCTCCAAACTTATTCTCTTCTAGTGGTAAGTAGAAAACTGAAAAGAATCCATAAGTGGGTTGTTGGGTTTTGTGGGGAAATGAAAATGTGTTTTTGCTTTTGATATGCAGGAGTTTTCATTGATTGACAAGAAGGAGCTAGCTCCACTTCATGAGCTTATAGAATCCATTGTTACTTATTGAAAGAAGTTGGTGTTTTCATTTCATATAATTACTTGACTTTGATTTTATTCGGGAGCTAAATAAGTTGCTGTGGTTACAAAAGTTGTGCTAACTAAGATTGTTGTTTACTGGTTTGTGTTGTATGGTTTTATTTTATAATGCATAAGGTTCACTTGATAATTGTATGGAATGTGTCACGTGTTCTGTTTTCATTCTTGCTGATGATTGAAATCTAAATCAATATCTTCACATGAAGAAACCTAATAACGTATTCATGGCATATATCAGACGACACCCAATGAATAAGGTACTTTCCCTCATCAATACTAAGTTAAAAATAAAAAATACTATATGGTAATCTTTTTTTTTTTTTTTTTTTTGAATTGCTTTTTAATTCCATCCTTATTTCAGTGGAATCAACTTTCCCTCCATCAATACGAAGTTCACCTTATTTAAGAATCAAATTATTTATCAAATCTTGAACCAAATATGAGAATGTAAATTCTAATTCCCTCTGATCCAAAGGATTCCTACCAAACAAACACCACCTTGTGATAAAATTTTCCAAAGACAAGACACAATATCCATAAGGAAGACCATAATATATTCAACATAATAATGGTGATTCTCTTTGTGTTTGTAATCAATTAAAATATATATTGTTTAGTCGGAGTAAAGAAACAAAAACCGTTTTACCTTTTAAAGTATTAGTTCGTTAAAATATATTGGATCAGGTCACGTTAAGGGATATGACCGGTTGTTCTGAAAAATCAGTATTGTTCCTCGGCCTAAGGCTTGGGACTAGTTAACGGTGTTAGGCATGTTTGTTTTTTGTTTTTTTTAATTATTATTATTATTTTACCCTAACGACATCCCATACAATAATAATATGGCGACTTTGGTTTGTAACATTACGACAAAACTGCATAAATGGTCTCCGTGGTTTGCACAAATGATCACTTTTTGATAGTTTAGCTATGATTTTGATCTTATCTCGTTAACTGTAATAGATATGTTGTTAATTTTCTAAATGATAATTTTATCCTTCAGAAACCACTAGGTATAATTACATGGGTTTAATTAAAAAAAATAAATATAAAATTTTAACAATTTGAAAAGTTTAAATTTATAAGAAAAATGAGAAAAATTTGAATTAATATAATTAATGAGACTTTAATGTATTGAATAGATTACATATATAAATTTTTTCTAATAAATACTTTACATATATATTACCTTACACATTAAATGTGGAATTTTAATTTAATAAAATGAAAAATACAATAAAATGACAAGTGGAAAATAAAAAATTTAAAAATTCTAGAAATGTCATGTGTCAAAATGAATGAGAAGATGACATGTGGCAAAAAAATCTTTATTTATTATAATAGAGATTTCTCCAGTTTTATCTTTTTATCAAATTACTAGGACAATTTTTGTATACCTACTTTTTAATTTTATTGGATTATTATATATTATTAAATTTTATTTTTAAGATATAATATTTATATATATTGATCAAATTTATTTTATCGGATTCTTAATTTATTTTAATTTGTGTTAATTTTTTTTAATTGTTTTCTTATTATTTTAAATAAAAAATTGGCCAAAAAAACAATCTCACCCACCATTTCTAATTTATTTTAAATATTTTGAATATAACACATTTTAGACAACAATCACAACACCACCACCATCACTTGGTCACCATCACCACCATCAGACCGCCTCCCTCTTATAAAGTTTACATGTAAGAACACCCCTACCGATCAACATTCCTTGTATCTTTCTCTGTTCTTTGTTTTTGTCGGAGCTTGAAAACCACCACCACATGTGTCCTCCATTCCAGCTTCTATATAACCTTATACCATCGAAGCTTCAAACATGCACCATTAGAAAAAGATATGGCGGCATCTATGAGGTTTGAAAACCCTAAATCTAACATTGTTGTTGTTGGTGATTTGTTTCACTAATTGTATTTAAGTGTAATGGGTTTACTTGTTGACCAAAAATCAATCTTGATGAATAAGGAAGGTACGGAGCGCACACTTGTTTAAGTTTATTCAAAATTAAAAGTAGACTGTCATTTAAAGGCGAAACCCCTGAACAAACGGGGGTCCGGGGGCAGTTCCCCTGGGAGCGGGGTCCAAGAGGTAGAGCCCCTGGCTGGGGTCGAAATATTTTTAGACCTTAGAAAACCCGAATTTATGACAGTTTTGACTGTTGAGAAAAATGTTTTATGACAGTTTTGACAGTTTTCAAACAAATAATGTTTTTACCCAATTTTTGGTCAGTTTTCTGGTACTCATGAAATTCATACATTTTCATTCTCTGTTCTTTTCTCTTCTGAGTGTTATCCAATCAAAGATTAGAGAGTACCACCCAAATACTTTGATTTGAAAGTGGAATCTCAACTCTCAGAATATCCAAGTGCCTTTATTACCCCGAATTTCTAACAGGCATCATCAATGGCAATGTTGGTAACAAATAGACGATTGGAGGTTGTTTCTATTCATGGATTTGTTGCAAATTGTGCGGGTAGTAGACAGGTGTCGTTTTCGTTAAGAATGGCCGACTGTAGGCAATGATAGACGATTTCTGACGAGATGGTGCAACAAGGCAAGGTGGTATAAGACAATAAATGGAGGGACTCATCAAGAGTGTTTGGACTAGATCTTTTGGTGGTTTGAATGGTGGTCGTTGTAGCGGAAAAAACGGAAAACAATTGGCTTAGTGGCGGATACAAAGAATTACAAAGGACTGTAAAGAAGCTGATGCATGTGGTAACCTGCAAAAGTTAGGTGGAACAAGTTGGTGAAGTTTCTGTCGGACCTCCGATGAAGATGATTAACAGTAGTCCCGACGATTTTTGATGGTGGGAAGTTGTGCTTTTGCATATTTCCTAGACTTTGTGGTGGAACTAATAAAATTAAAAAATAAATTAATACTATATATCAAAATTAAATTAATCAAAACAATAAAAAATATTTATTAATATAAAGAAATTAATAAAATAATATTTATTAGAAGGGGTGGGGTCGGTGGGATATATTTGGGTTTTTTATTTAAAATAATAAAAAACAATTAAAAGAATATAAAGAAAATAAAAAGAAATTAATAGTCCAATAAAATAATATTCATTAACATATAAATATTATATATTATAAATAATATCTATTAATATATAATAATCCAATAAAATTAAAAAGATGGTATGCAGAAATGATCTTTTGTAGTTTGGTAAAAAAACAATTATTAGAAATGGTCCCTGAGGGTAAACATATTGAAAAAAATTTAACAACATAGCTGTTAGAATTAATGAGATTCCAACCAAAACCACAACCAACCCACCAAAAAATAACCAATTTTGTGGGTCGAAATATTTTTGGACCTTAGCCACACAAATGTGCACAAACCACAAGGACCATTTCTGCAGTTTTGTCTAACATTATCAACATGAGCTAACTGCTTCAAAGTTTAAACTAGCCAAACAGAAATATGCACTAATACAAGCACCAATTAATTAGCCAAAACATCCAAATGATGAATAACGAAATGTGTGCATGCATACGTATAGTTATTTCAACTCCAGCTCTACCTCCATCTAACCAAACACCACATCAATTCAATTCAATCGAATTTAAAATACAAAAAGAAAGTACAAATTTAACTACACCTGACCTTATGCCAAGCACTCTGCTACTCCAAAAAAGACAAAACTCTAACACCCCCATTATAACTGCTCATGAAACCCCTCATCAGGTGTAATATGAAGCATCCTAAACTCAGGCTTCCCACATTTCTTATCTGCAAAAATATACGACCCCACCACACCAGAAAGAACCAAAAAAACAAGCCCAAACATCTGCAAATTAGCCAACACCTGTCCACGAACCTCATGATCATGATGCAAACATGAGACCTCATTTGCTTCAAGCTTACAGCCAGCTGGCATCATGGGCCCATAGAGTGTGAATGCAGTCTGATAAAACCATAGCCCTTGAAGTGTCACAGCAATGCCACCACACAGATCAGCAGGAAAGCTTGTGGGCATTATGGCCCCTGCAACAATGGAGATTATGCAAAGGGCTACCAGTAGAACAAGGAGGAGATGATAATGACCTTCTAGCCCTTTGTGTGTTGTTGAATGGAAGAAGAATAAAAGGTACTCTGCACAGAATGCTGCTGCTGATATTAAGCACAGGGCGCCTTCTGGTAAAGGCAGGAAGCTGAAATTGACCAAAGAAGGTCAAAATTCAAGATTTAATGGAAGAAAACAAAAATTTGTGCAAAAACGAATATGGATAGATGAAAAGAGATGAGTAAAGTTGAAATCTTGGATACAAGCTGTGTTAGTTTTTCTTTACAATTAAATTTGGAATATAAGGATGCTATGGTCATGTTTATTCGGTCCATAAAATAAAGCAAACATCATTACGCATTGAGTCATTTTACTCATACAGTAGTTAATGAGAAAGAAACAGCCCATTAGTTCTTTATAAGTCGTAATAATTAATAATAAAATGTAAGCGCAACTATGAATGATGAAGACTGACCTGGTTTTTTCAGAGAGCAAAGCAACAATACTGAAGAGGAAGAACATGAGAAGCATGCCTCCATGTTCAAAGTCATTCATGTGATGTGGGTTCAAGACACCATTAACAAAGAACTTAAGGTGGGTTGAATATAAAAGCTCTATACACATATCAATAAAAGCTCCGACTGCTATAACATAGAGCTCTAAGTACTTTAATTTCCCATTAAAACCTGGAACAGGGTTCCACATTCTTACACGAAATGATTTTGGGTCTGCTGCATAACGAACCACTGTGCACCATATATGCCATGCTCCAACCATAAGAAACAGTGTCCCTGGAACTGCATGTCCAGCGAAAGATCCCATTTTTTTTCTATCTTTCCACAATAATTCTGTAACCAAAACTCTTGTCGAACTTGATTTTTCTTCAAGAACGGGATAAAGACCAAAGAAATTGAGACGGGTTTCTTTGAAAATCAAAGAAACAGATCGCGATATGAAATTATGTCACTCTTCTGTTATTCAATTTGGGGAAATCTTGTTATACCAGGTACAAAGTAAAGAAACTTCTAGTCTATCACCCTTGTTTCTTTCAAGTTCTTCAAACCAATTGGATCGGTTCCTGTTTCAACAAAACAATTTCTTTAGTCAAAAAGAAATTCCCAATGTCATTTACTTAGGAAATTTCAGAAAAGTTTCTTCTATATCATCATTACAATATATTATAAAAGTCAAATCAGTATCACGGTCAAAAATGGAAGCTTGAAATCAAGAAAAAAAAAATCAGATCGTATAAATGAAAACCCTATTGCTGCCGATTAGTACAGCTACGGTGAATCAATCACGTATTGTTATTGCTGCAGAATCGATTAAAGTTTAGAACAGCTTCTTGTACATCATAGTAATATCCAACAGTCAAAAGTCAACCATAAGCAAAATAGAGAACGGAAGCTTGAAACAGGAAACGAATAGATCATATAAATCAAATACCCATTAACCTAAATGCGGGTACAACTATGGTAAATCAACGAAAGGTGACTATACGAACGAGCATGAAATTTAGAAAAAGAAGATATGAACTTATTACACATGAGTAATATCGAAAGTGTGATTGATACTTGTTTCATGATTACGATATGATTCGAAAAGCTTACTCAAATCAAGATTGAGGAGATGGTTATGATTATGGAGGAAGAAGGTGGGATCGGAATCGGATAGCGTTGCCGTCTGTGAAAAAGGAAAAGCGACAAAAAGAAATAAAAATGGTAGCTTTTGACGGCAAAATTTCTTATCGTAGGAAAAAGCTTTAAAAGTTTGCAATTATGAATCATGATGATGGGTATTGGTTTAAATGCATAATTTGGGATTGAATAATCTATTTCTACCATTTTTGGGATTGAATAATCTATTTCTACCATTTGGTGTTTTGGGTCCCACGGCTTTTGGTTAAACCCGAAAACATCTGCGTGTTGTTTCATTTTTACTCGTTACAATCGACGTTTAAGATTTGGGGAATAGATCGAAATGGAAAATTGGCATGACCATGTAAGATTTTTGTTTTTTATTTGTATTTTCTAATGAAAAATTAGAATGAATATTTAAATTGTTCTAGTTATGTTATTTAAAACAAATAGAATTTACTTGTTATTTGATAACCGAAGAAATTAATCTCCACATGAAAAAGGAATAACCAAAAAAATATTAAATAATTCCAACGAGTTCACAATGAATAAAATACTCTCACCAAAGAGGTATCATAACCATCTAAAGTTCTCATAAAAATTCCAAAATATCATTCTAAACTATCAGATCTTAGACGTTATATTGTGAAGATTTGGGCAACTCTTACGAGTTCCTTATAGCTTAATTCAAAATCATATCCAACAAAGTTATGTCACAAGTCTACTTTAACATCTTCATTCAAAATCATATCCGAAAAAGTTATCCCACAAGTCTACCTCGACATCTTCATTTCCAAATTCCAATACTTCTATCCTTTTTTTCATGTTCCTTCTTCGTCGACCAACATTCAAATTTATATATCATGACGGACCTAACAACTACCCTGTAAAAACCCTCTTTAAGTTTCAATGACACTCTCCTCTCACATAAGAATCATGATGTCGTCATCCATTTTAACAAACTTGTCTTTTGTAACATCTCAATATCAGGTAATTTTTATTATTGCTTTTATCTTTATCAAATGTGGCACAATTGGTCCCTTGAGGAAAAAGGCTTGCATTTGTGGCCGTATGCAAGGCATAATTAAGAGTACATGCAGCGTACTGATGCAACGTGGAATCGCGAGTGATCCGCTAGTATGTTGGGCGTACGTATGGTACGTCGGGCGTCCTAGCCCATACTCCAAACCCTAATCCTAAGGGTTGCTCCCTATTTAAACAACATTATGTCCCCATTTGATCATCCTTATCAGCCATCATTCCCTCCTTAAACCTTAATTCCAAGTTTGAGTTGCTTGTGTGAGTCTTGTGGGATTATTGGGTGTTTTTGGTGCATCTTGTTGAAGAAAGAGACTATAGAAGAAGGAGTGGGTGCTAGCAAGCTTGTAGACCTAGGAACCTTCCTCTTGGTGCATCATTTTCAGGTATAAAGTTTATACTTTGATAAGTTTTCCATTAGATCTACATGGTTGAATTTTTATGAACTTTTGTCCCCAAGATCGGACCTTTGTGAGTTTGGAGCACTCCAGGGGCTTGTAGTTGTCCTTTCATGCACTATAGGATTTGTAGATTCATAAAAATGATTGCTTGACCAATTCTTATGGATCATGCATGAGCAAAGTAGCTTAGAATGTGTTCGAAGTTTAAGTTTGTTGCATTGGGACTTTTCTAGCCATACAAAGGCTTAAAGTTGATGACTTTATGGAATAAGACACCTTAGGATGGTCAGATCTCAAGTTGGGGGTTGGATGTCTTAATAGATTAAGACATAAAGTTGATAAGTTGAGACAGACAGAGTACGTCGTGCGTACTCTTGGCTACACCTCGTGTATCTAGTTCCGACCCCGACCATAGGTTGTTCGATTTGTACGCCCCGCATGAGAAGAGGTACGCCCAGCATACGCGCTAGGCAATTAACTTTTGACCTTTGTTCAAGATTTACGGTTTTCGACCATAGGAAGGGCAAAATGGTCTTTTCCCCTTAGAGGACTTAGTTATGGGATTTGGACTCATGAGTTGAGTTTTGAACCTTAATTATTAATTAGGGTTAATTATTCCGTTAATTAGGTGGAGTCTAGTTCCGACAGCTCGGGTGTGAGTGTTAGATTAGGTGTCTAAGCCCATAACTATTTTGGTATGTACTTTGCCCAATTATGAACATGATCCTTTTGGGTTGCCTTCACGATAGCAACTAATAGGATGAATTAAGGAGAAAGAGGATTAATTATGATTTATTAATATATTATGTGAATAATATATTAAAAGAGAAATCATATTGTTTAATTAATATTGATTAAGAATTAATTTAGAATTAATTTTGTGGTCAAAAGATATTAATTAAACTTAGGAGACTGATATTGTAATTATAAGATAATTGCATTGTGGGCTGAGAAACCCTTGGAAAGGGGTTGGACAAAATCCTTATGGATAGCCCATAAAATTTCGTCCATAAGGAGTATTCTGGAAGGATCTTGTGGGCTGCTTAGAGCCTAAGCAACCAAATAAGGCCTTTAAGTGAAACCCTAATTCCTCAGCTATATAAAGACACCCCAGGCATCCAAAATCGGCTAACCTAACCCTAAGAAGAGTTCTAGAGTTGATTTTACTCTCTCTTCTCTTCTTTCTTCTTCATTGTTGCTAGTGGTGTTTGTGACTCTATTAGAGGTGCAACAGTTGGGGTACTAAGCTTCCAAAAGTCAAGATCAAGAAGTTTTGTGATTGTTATTGCTACATAACATCAAGGTAATATTCCTAACCTTATTCATATGTGATTTTTTAGATTTGTATGCTAGTCAATTAGGGTTTATCGCTTTGGTATTCAATGTTGTATGTTTACTTAGAAAAACCTAAATCAAAGCAATTAGGGTTGCATGTACACCATAGGATTGATGTTATGCACACAACCCAATTGTGAGGTCTACTTGTCGTCAGTATCAGGCGAGTATCCTCACTTATTCTTACCTGTGTGGTATAATAGTTGTATCTGTGATGATCGGGTGGGTCTACCTGTAACATTCGGTTTTAGATTTGCTTCATTATTCGGGGTTGCGGTCCAATCTTCAGTTGTCATAAGTCTTAGGGCCTTGGGGAAGAAAGGTTTTGGTCTTTTCGGAGGTGGGTGTTATGATTTGAGTGATCCAATTATTCGATGGTGCCTTCGGAGGCCAAGGGTATAATTGTAATTTGATAAGTCGGTCTTTTATGGATTTTGGGATTTTTCGGGAAGTTTTAAGGCTATGGTGTGTTGTTAGGAGCGTAGGGCTTCTCGCCACTTTTCTGTGGATATAAGGTTCGTTGGAAACATACCTATGATGAGGAAGTTAGAGTAGTTTGAAATAATGGCAGAAATGGCCCTTGGTGGAAAAAGTCGGCAAGTTAGTCCCATGCGTGCATGAAGGAAGGCACATGCCTAGGTGAGTACGACCAACGTAGCTGGGGGTACGCCAAACATAATGACCAGAGTGTGAAACCCTAATTTTTAGTGTTTGAGCACTCTTTATAATTTATACATCTTTATGAGCTAAAGGTTCTTTCATTTCTCAACCTCCATTGCCTTATAGCCTCATTTTGAAAACCACAATATCATTTTGAGTGTTTGAGAGATCCAAGTGTGCATTTTGCAGTGTTTTTTCTCATTTTCAAGAAAAGGGTGCTTGGTGCTAGCTTGTGGTTCAAAGGAAAACTTTTAGATCCAGACTTTTGGCTTTATTTCCAGCTCATTCAAGGTATAAAGTTCTTATATTGACTTCTTCTTATTCCAGTTTGAGTTTAGGGAAAGATTAAGGGTTTTTATGGTGTATTAAGTTCTCTTTGTGAGTTTGAGCCACTCCAGGATATTGGCTCTTCTGATGTTTCTAGTTCATAAAAATGCTTGCTTGATGTTAAAAATGGTCCATGAAATTTCCAGTTGGATTTGAATGGGTCTTAATGGATTAAGATGGTTGTTAGGTCCCATAGAGTCATTCAAATGCATAAAGGTGCCGACTCTATGCATTAAGAGCTTTATTTTAAGGTTCCCTGAAGTTTGTGTACAAAGGGATTAAGTGGTTAAGTTGGAAATCGAGTTTTGGATTAAGCCATGTGATGCGTGCAAATAGCTACACCTAATTTTACCTACTCTCCTACTAGCTATTTGACCCAGGGCACTGCACCCTACGCTAATAGTATAGCACAAAAGTCGGGTATCGAACACAGGGAATGAAATTAATTATTTAACCTACTTACTATTAAGTTAACCTAAAATCCTAACAAAAGTAAAAGGGTTTTTTTTATCTAATTTTGCAAGTTTAGATAAACATAAATTCTCAAACACAACTCAATCAAATATTAAAAACACTTCTATTAGTTTGAATCCACTTTCCCTCAATGGTTTGAATATTAATTGTGATAATTCCCGTTGGTTACCAAATAATGTATTATTAGCAATTCAAGTCTAAATTTACAAATAATGACGTAAAGTGTGAAACTACTCAAAATCCAGAATGGGGAACAAAGATGCGAAGGCTACTGAAAGCCCGAAGGATGCGAGCTTCGGTGCGAAAGTGTAGAAGGTGGGAGGTTCGCATGCGAAAGTGTCCAGTTCATAGCGAGAGGTCTCAGTTGCGAAGGTGTATGGTCCGAAAGTAAGGGTTTGCATGTGAGAGATAGGCTGCGAGATCTACCCGGTTTTCTAAATTTGGCCCAAACCTCTTACATGGGCCTTACCCTAAAGCCCATCCAAATATTATAGTCCATATACTTGTTCTTGGATGGACCATCAATAACCTAATCAACAAGCCCAACATAAAGGACTAACTCAAGGCCCAAACAAAATTAGGGTTTTCACATAAAATGACGATTAGGGTTAAGTGTTCTTACTTAACCCATTAAGGACTTAACCCATTAATTCCAATATTACCTTAAGATAATTATAGGGGCATTATTATGTATTATTTAGAAATTTAATTAACGACTTCAACGCGGGTCCCGATAATCCAAACTAACATATCCAAAATTAGGGTTTTCTAAACCTTAATTAGGGTTTCTAACCCAAGCACATGCTAATTGGTCAAACGGATAGGATTTTATATTATTTAGGGTTTCATTAGGTCAACTAGGGTTTCATTAGGTCGGGCACCACCCACTACCACCTCGGGTAGTGGTGGTCAATAGCGGCTGCCACCACCTCATGGTGGTGGTTATAATTTTAGACTAAATATGTTCAAGCATCTAAACCAGCAATCCAATCTCACTATGCACACCGCCACCTAACACGACGGCTGGTGGTGGGTGTTTCTGGTCAAATATTGCATATACAACTTCACACCCATAAAGACCCATACAGTACACCCTCACACACACAAAAACACACACAGCCACCCCTAATGGTGGCTGGTGGCAGCAGAAAAGAGAACATGTGGCAGCAGCCATGGTGGTTTTCCATGCTTTCCGGCTAACGAGCACACATGCACACACGCATATCCAAGGATCACCGCGACACACCTTCATGTGAACATACACCCACTGCTAGTCCCTCCTCACGATGGTGAATCTCGACCAAAACAACTAAAATGTTGGTTGTACTAGCGGTGATGGCAGTGGCTAGTTGCTGTAGAACAAGCTTAGAAGCGAGGGATGGTCGGAACGGCACCGACAACAACTGAGTGTGACTATGAGTGGTGACAGAAAAGAAGAAGAAGGAGGAGGAGGACCGCGGAAAGGTGGCAGTGGACGCTTACAACTTCGTCAGTAGTCCTCATTATCATCGATAGCAGGGGCACAATGGTGGTGTTTCAGTGACGAGGATGGCGGCGCCGGAGGTGGTTGAAGTGAGGTTGGCGGCTGAATAGTAAGTAGGGTTAGGGTTTCTTCGACCTCACGGGAGGGAAGGAGTGCTGAGTTTTAAGTCCCATGCTATATCAAACTTTGATCCTTTTTTATGAGTTTAGCCCCCCCCCCCCCCCCCTAAATCCACAAAACCTTTCCAACTTAAGTCCATAACTTACTCTTTAGCCCCTGCCTCCAAAATCCTTTCATAATAAGTCCAATATCTTACGAAACAACCCCTGACTTCTGAAAATCTTTACAAAATAAATCCCAGAATTACACTTTAACCCTCGAAAATCCCAAATTATATCATTTGGCTCGTCGAAACCAACAACCTGCTAATTGTTATGGAATTTAGGGCTAATATAAAATAATATACAATATAAATTTACATCTTGGGGTTCAGTTTTTATTTCTTAATTACTCAATCTCAAACGGAATGTTACAAGAAACTTATGCATATGAAGGAACGAGACTTGTGTGCTTCCTTTGAAAAATATGAATATATGTATATACTTTCATAACTAGAACATAAACATGCATGATTTAGTATTACGCAAAGGTTAAAAGTTTTATCCAACATATATTAGATTTTGGACCTTTGTGTAAAGTCATTGTCCAAAATGTATTTTTATTGCATGGCATGTAACCTCCCTCGAAAGTGGAAAATGAGTGAAAAATAGTAGAAAGGATGGGGGTATGAACTTACCTTTTATGCTTTTCCTAGAAGATGATGAGAAGATGAGGTAAGAATCAAGTCTTGGAAAAAAACCACCTTCTTGAACTTCAAGATCTTGCCTAGGGTTTTTGGGTCAAGATTATGAATAAGATAACAAAATATGATGATGAATGGGTAGTAGAACTTGACAATATGGAAGGAAACTTACCAAAAACCCTTGTTAAACACTTGCCAAAAAGACTTGAACCAAGTAGAGTGTTCTTGGAGAGAGTAGATAGGATGAAAGTGAGATTAAAGATGAAATGGCAGGGAGGGAGGCCTTTTGGCCAAGTTTTAAAGAGGGGGAGTGAGAGATAGATGTGTTGGTTTGCATGGGGAAGTAGCAGATGTATTCTTTTGAATATAAAATTTAAGGTTAAGGTCTTTGGAATATAAAATTCAAAGTATGGGCTTCTTTATATTATAATGACATATATAAGATTTCTTTTGGTTATAATACATAAAGATGGTTATGGTGATGTTGGGTGTTAGGAGATTGTTGGAAGAGAGGAGACATGATTTGTCTTCTCATGTTTTTTATAAAACATAGTCCTTTTTTTTATAAAAGTTTGGCATTTTTATAAAAGTGTGGTGAGTTTTGAGTCATTTGTAAGGTTTAATAAATAAGAAAAAAATAATGTTATTTAATATTATTTTTTTGGAACGGTTATTTATTATTATTAACAATAATATTAAAACCTTATGATTTAATTGTTTTCCCAATTCGTTGTATAAAATATGAGCGTTAAAACACGATAACTTTCGTTTCCTCATGACCTTTTTCGCAAAATAATCGGAGTATCAAACTAACTACTAGGGGCATATTACGTTTACATGTTTATGGGTTTTTGAACATATATACCTCGTGTTATGAATATTACCCAATTGAAGATAATATTTGTGTGTTTTATCGAATATCTATGCTACTGTAGTCTATTGATCGCAATTAAAGCTTTTATTCGATATTTGATTCAAAATGGCGTATGTAGTATTATAATATCTAATAATACATTAGGTAGGTTATGAAATTTACATTTCACTATTTTAACCTAATTTACGATTAAGTTGACTTTTGTTGACCAAAATTTGACGGATGTCACACAAAAACCTATTGGGGGAGAGCTGACTATCTACGGCGAGGGTATCAAGTCGGGATCAGCCTTCTGTTATCCCGCCAGGGCAAGATAGAGTTCGCAACATGAGTGTATGAGTTATCTGGCATATGTAGTGGATACTCGGGTTGAGAAGAATGGATCGACCTCTATTTCTGATGTTTCGGTGGTACGTGATTTTCCCGAGGAGTTACCAGGTGTGCCTCCTAGTAGGCAAGTAGAGTTTCAGATCAATCTGATTATGAGTGTGGCACCGATCTCCAAGGCAACGTACCATCTTTCACCTCGTGAGATGTAGGTTTTATCCTCTCAACTGTAGGAGCTGTTAGGAAAAGGGTTTATTCGGCCGAGCAGTTCTCTGTTGGGAGCATCGATCCTTTTTGTCAGAAAGAAGGATGGTTCACACCATATATGCATCGATTATCGGGAGTTGAACAAGCTGACGGTGAAAAACCGTTACCCATTGTCGATGATTGATGATCTTTTTGACCAACTTCAGGGGGCATCTTGGTTTTCCAAGATTTATTTGAGGTCCGACTATCATTATATGAGGGTGCGAGATGAGGATATTTAGAAGACGGCCTTCTAAAATCGCTATAGGCTTTATGAGTTCGTAGTGATGCCTTTTGGGCTCACCAACATACTGACGATGTTCATGGATCTCATGAACCGGGTGTGCAGGCCTATGTTGGATCGATCGGTGATCGTCTTCGTCGATGACATTCGGGTCTATTCAAAGACCAGAGAACGACATGAGGAGCATTTACGTGAGGTTCTTAGGGTTTTGAGGATGGAGAGGTTCTATGCCAAATTCTCCAAGTGTGACTTCTGGTTGTGCTAGTTTCAGTTTTTGAGAGACCTCATCAATTAGAATGGTATCTTAGTCAACCCAGCCAAGATAAAGGCGGTGATGTAGTAGGAAGTATCAGGATCTCCATCTGATATTCGGAGTTTCCTCGGATTGGCGGAATATTATCAGAGATTCAATAGAGAAATCTCCAAGATTGTTGTTCCTCTCACCAGGTTGACAATGAAGGATATTTTTAGTTGGGGCCTGAGCAGTAGGCATCATCTGAGACTCTTTGCCAGAGATTGTGTGAGGCGACGATACTTGTCCTCCCTAAGGGAGTTAAGGACTTTGTCACCTACTGTGATGCATCCATTTAAGGGTTGGGTGTTGTGTTGATGTAGAGGGGGCATGTGATAGCATACGCTTCAAGGCAATTAAAGGCTCACGAAGCAAAGTATCACATGCATGATTTGGAGTTGGGGCGGTGGTTTTCGACCTCAAGATTTGGCACCACTATCTTTATGGTGTTCGGTGTACCATCTACACGGACCATAAGAGTTTGAGATATCTTATAGATCAACCTAACCTAAATATGAGGTAAAGAATTTGGTTGGATGTACTGAAAGACTATGATTGTGAGATTTTGTATCAACCGGGCACAGCCAATATGGTGGCCAACGCCTTGAGCCAGAGGGCGGTGAGTTCCCCGATTCGGGATGTGTGCATAAGGATGACTGTGATGACTCCAGTTTTAGAGATTATCAAATAAGCACAGTCGAAGGCTATGAAAGAAGAAAATCGGAAAAGTGAGCCAATGATCGGCCATATTTCAGCCATTGATATTGACAGTCGAGGGATTTTGACTCTTCATGGGTGGGTATGGGTACCATATTATTGGATTAAGTGTCTAAGATCATAACTATAATTGGTATAAACTTAAATTAATAGTAGCACAATCCTTTTGGGTTGCCCTCAAACCTAGTAAGTGGACATGATTATTTTTGAGAGAAAGGTTGATTTATTATTTGATTAATAGATTGAAAGAATTGATTTTTTAATATATTATGGAAATAATATATTAATTAGAAATAATAATATGTAATTAATATTTAATCAGAAATTAATTGGAATTAATTTGGTGATTAAAAGAATTAATTAAAAGTGCATGGACTGAAGTGTAATTGTTCAATAGTTGAGCAAGAGGCATTCTAAAAGCCTCCATGAGGCTTTGGACGATTTTAGGGTTTCTAGAATTATCCCTGATGGATAATTAGGAATGTGGATAATTACCCGGTTCAAGATAATATTATTATATTGGGTTTAGGCTTATTTGGGGTTTCTTGAGTGCACTATAAATAAGCTACATTGGGCTATGAAATTCGGCACTCCTTTCCCTAGAAAAGATATGGCCAAAATTCTCCTCCTCCCTCTCCATAATCCTTAGTTTCTAATTTTGGGTGTGAACCATCAGAGGCACGACGCTTATGGTGCTAGCTGCCAAAATATTTGAAGAATGATTCAAGGTTGTTTACAATAACAGTCTTTAAAGTAAGTTTCTTAACCTATTGAATTCGTTTTTCATTAGAAAATTTTTATAGGATGATAGTTCATAGTATGTTTCCTATACGTGAAATACATAGATCCTCAATAGATCGCATGTGCCCTAATCATTTGAATTGTTTTAATGTTGTCCGCTTAGAGCATAGAAATTTTATAGCCTATGTTTTTCATCACATATGCGGGTGGGGATCGATGGATTCTGATGGAGGAGGCCCACATGTCGAGATTTTTCATTCATCCAGGGGCTACCAAGATGTATCTCGACCTAAAGTAGAATTACTGATGTCCATGTATGAAGAGAGATGTGGCGTGGTTTATTAAGTGATGTTTGACCTGTCGGAAGGTCAAGGCCGAGCACCTGTGCTCTCATGACAAGTTGAAGCCTCTAGAGGTTCCCCTATGAAAGTGGGAGCAGTTCACCATGGATTTTATTATAAAGTCGGCGAGGACTGTGAAGGGTGTTGACATTATTTGGGTGATAGTGGATCGTTTGACGAAGAGTGCTCACTTCTTATCCATTAGTGAGAGCTCTTCTGCAGAGAAGTTGGATGAGATTTATGTTCAAGAAGTGTTGGATCTTCATGGAGTGTCGACTTCTATTGTGTTGGATCGGGATGTGCATTTTACTTCCAGGTTCTGGAAAAGATTTCATGAGGAGTTGTGCACCTGAATATATTTCAGTATTGGATACCATCCACACACGAACGAGCAGAGCAATCAGACTATTCAGACGCTCGAGGATATACTATGTGCCTGCATTGTTGATTTTGGTGGGAGTTAGGACTTTTATCTTCTGTTGTTTGAGTTTTTTTATAACAACAACCATCATGTCAGTATTAGTACCCCCCACCCCTTCGAGCTTCTATATATAGAAGGAGATGTCGGAATCTTATTTGTTTGGGCGATGTTGGATAAAGGGTCATGAGTAGCACACATGTAGTGCTTAAGACGACCGAGCTTATACAACAGGTCAGAAAAAAGATTATTGATAGATCAGATCCGCTAGAAGAGTTATGCAGATCGGTGACGCTCTGAGCTAAAGTTTCAGGTGGGGGATTTAGTGCTTCTGAAGGTGTCACCCTGGAAGGGTGTTATCCGCTTCAGGAAGTGGGGAAAGCTGGGCTCCAGATTCATTGGCCCTTTCCGAGTTTTGGTCCATATGGGCAAGGTGGCTTACCGATTGGAGCCACTGGAGGAGTTGAATCAGATTCATGACACCTTCCATGTTTCCTAGCTGAGGAAGTGTATGGCTAATGAGACAGATATGGTCCCTTTTGAGGACATCCAGATCGATGATCGCCTGAACTACGTTGAGAAACCTGTGAGAATTATGTATCAAAAAGTACAGACCTTGAGGAACAAGGTAGTGAACTTGGTCAAAGTTTAGTGGCAACACCGGAGAGGCTCGGAGTCGACGTGGGAACCCGAGTCAAAGATGCGTGAGCAATATCCTGATTTGTTTCCTGAGGATGAATTCTAGGGCAAAGTCTGATTCTAGTGGGGGAAATTGTAACATCCCCATATTATGTAATTTTTATTATTGCTTTTATCTTTATCAAAAGTGGCGCAATTGATCCCTTGAGGAAAAAGTCTTACATTTGTAGTCATACGCAGGGCGTAATTAAGAGTATGCATAGTGTACTCATGTAACTTGGAATTGCGGGAGATCCACTAGTATGTTGGGCGTACGTATGGTATGCCTGGAATACTAGCCCAGACTATACACCCTAATCTTAACGTTTTCTCCCTGCTTAAACAACATTATGTCCCCTATTTGATCATCCTTATCAGCCACCATTCCTTCCCTAAACCCTAATTTTGAGTTTGAGTTTCTTATGTGAGTCTTGTGGGCTTATTTAGTGTTTATGGTGCATCTAGTTGAAGAAAGAGACTAAAGAAGAAGAAATTGGTGCTAGTAACTGTCCATTAGATCTTGATGCATCATTTTCAGGTATAAAGTTTGTATCTTGCTAAGTTTTCCATTAGATCTACGTGGTTGAAGTTTTATGAACTTTTGTCCCTAAGATTGGACCTTTGTGAGTTTGGAGTACTCCAGAGGCTTGTAACCGTCCTTTCATGCATTATAGGACTTGTAGATTCATAAAAATGATTGCTTGATCAATTCCTATGGCTCATGCATGAGCAAAGTAGCTTAGAATGTGCTGGAAGTTTAAGTTTGTTGCATTGTGACTTTTCTATCCATGAAAAGGCTTAAAGTCGATGACTTTATGAAATAAGACACCTTAGGATGGTCAGATATGAAGTTAGGGGTTGGATGTCTTAATGGATTAAGACACAAAGTTAACAAGTTGAGACAGACGGAGTATGTTGTGCGTACTCCTGGCTAAGCCCCGTATAGCCGGTTCCGACACCGACCATACGATGTTCGAGTTCTACGCCCCACGTAAGAAGATGTACGCCCAACGTATGTGTTGGGCAGTTGAATTTTGTTGACTTTTGACCTTTGGTCAAAATTTAGGGTTTTGGACCATGGGAAGGGCAAAATGGTCTTTTTCCCTTATAGGACTTAGGGATTTGGACTCACTAGTTGAGTTTTGAACTTTAATTATTAGTTAGGGTTAATTATTTCGCTGATTAGGCGGAAGTCTAGTTTCGGCAGTTCGGGTGTGAGGTTTACTTGTCGTCAGTATCAGGTGAGTCTCCTCACTTATTCTCACTAGTGTTGTAGAATAGCTATATCTGTGATGACCTGCTGGGTCTAGCTGTTATTATTATGTTATGCTGACTATATGTGAATGATATTGTTGATAGTCTCCAGGGTTGTTTATAATCTATAGAGCGTGTTGTTAGCCCACTGGGACTGCTGATAGTCCTTAGGGTTGGTGATAGCACATAACTATTTATTATGTTGTACTATATGTTGTATATTGGGGAACTCACTAAGCTTCATGGTTACAGTTGTTGATTTATATGTGACATGTACTTCTGAGGACCGCAGGAATCCTTAGGTCTGATTGTACATACTCGCTAGGAGATTTACCACTAGGATAGTTTGTGAACTCCGATATTTTGTGATAATGCTTGTTTTGAATAATTATGTAATTGATAACTTGGCTTGTGAAACCTTCATTTTGGTAAATTAAAAATGAAAAAATTTGATCTAAATTTTGAAGTGTTACATCTTTGTACGATGGGTAACATCTACATCCACAACATCTTCCTTATGTATCATGATCCTAGATGCTTGAAGCTCTCCTTATATGTAAGAGCTTGATATCCTAAACTTACATCCACTCCTTCACATTCGCATCCCTGTGGAAATTACACCAAAGATATTATATTTTAATAGTGTTAATCTTGCGACATCTCGTCTAAAGTCTAGACAGAGATGTATATACTAAGATTCCATACTTGATAGAGTCCAATTTCAACCAGAAACGACTCTGTGTCTCCAACGGGGGTCCGAACACAGGTCGTAGACCGATAATACATATCTTGAATAGCCATGTCTTATATTCAAGGGACCCCTTTAGCCTCCAACATATCGCCTCACAAGGGAACTGACATATGCCTTTTCGAGGTGAATAAACACTAAAAAAATCTATTTTTAAAAGATATAAATAAATTTATAAAATTTTAATAAGTTGAAATGTGTTTATGATAATATATATAAGTTAGAAAGAATAATATATACTACGAAATATATATTTTTTGGTGTGAAAATGATATACACAAAACACTATTTGTAAGCTATTTTGATATAGAAAAATGGAGTTATGTTGGAAATGGTTAGGAAGGCTTTTAGAATTGATAGAATGGATGGTATCATTGCTGGAAAGAGCTTTTAGGAGGTGAGGGAAGGAGTTTTGGACGGAGAATGAGAGAAATAGGGAGATGTTAGGAATGGTTTGCCAAATAAGGAAGGAAGCAAAGATGAAAAACAAAAGGAAGAGAAGTAAGAAGTAAATAATAAAAAGAAGTTAGGAGAAGGAAGACCGGGAAGGAGGCATGAATACCACCCAGTTCGGTACCGGTTGTAAAAAGAGCATAAAGAAGTTGGGAGAAGGAAGATCGGGAAGTAAGGCGGCATGAATACCACCCAGTTCGGTACCGGTTGTAGGAAGAGCGTGAGACGGGAGAACTGACATTTATAGAAATGAAAACATTACATGGAGAACAGGATTATGAGAAGAGAATGTTTAATTGTGTTTGAAGCCATATAATTGCTTTCAACCGTTGTCTTTTTTCATAGGTGGTGTTCTGGTGTATAGATTTTTCCATTTACAACTAGAGGTGCAAAAGAATCACGCTACTCGAGATTGACTCGTTAAAATCTCGACTCAATTCCACTTTTAAAAGAACCTGAGTCGGACTCGATCTTAATATTAGGCTTGTTAATTAAATGAGCATGAATTTGCGCATGTGTTACTTAGCTCGATTAAATTTGCAACCCTAAATGAACATAGATGTATAATAATAAGAAATATATTTTTTAATTTATATTTTATATACTAAATAAATAAATATTTAATAAATATCATTCTAAAATTATGATATAGAGCCAAGTCCAAGCCAAACACAAGCCCGTATAATTACTAACAAGCCCATCTCAAGCTTCTTCGCACATTGAAACGAGCTGAACTCAGCCAGAAAGTTTTAAACAAGTCGAGCCCGGATCCTTGTCAGACTCGGCTCGGGGCGGCTAGGTTGCAGCCCTATTTACAGGTATCGAAAACTGAAATTTCCAAACCTAGAGCGATGTACAATTTTCACTAATGACACTGCATTTCTCATAATTTATATAATTGTTATTAGTATTTGTATCGAGGCTTGGAAGATGAAATACAAAGCCTTCATCTTCTTAAGTTTACAGACTACATACGTAATACATCCTGATCTGCCATAAAAATTGCAGAAGATTTATATCTACATAAGAAAAAAGCTTACATAAATTACATCAACAAAACCAAATCAGGTTGCTTTTTGGCTAACAAACTCCACAAAGGCACCCAATGCTTTTACTGAACTCGCCGGAAAACCACCCTCGAATTCTTTGCTAAGTTCCTTCACCTGTTTATGCACCTTTTCATCACTCATCAGTTTCTCGATTCCTGCTGCTATATCATCCTTTTTAAACTTTCCTGGCCTTACATCGTCACTATCACCACGTGACATCAAGAACCCTATCTTAAGATGGTAGGCCACCAGCTTCGCATTATCGAACTGATCGCCACGAATCGGCCATCCCAAGATCGGGACCCCTCGCCCTATTGCCTCCACCGTCGAGTTCCACCCGCAATGAGATAAGAAGCCGCCGGTAGATGGATGGCTCAGGATCAAGAGCTGTGGTGCCCATCCAGTGATGATTAAACCCCTGTTACCAACTGCCACGTCTAAGCCCTCTGGATAATACCCTTCCTCTTCTTCGCTGTCGTCTGTGATAGCTGCCGCCCCTAAGAAAGAACGGGGGATGCCGGATTTACCTGAACCAGGTTGGATCACCCAGATGAAAGGCTGCTTGGATTCTTCCAACGCTTTCGCTAGTTCTTTGTACTCTTCAATTGAGGGTCCAACTTCACTCCCAAACGAGATGTAGATTACGGATCCATGTGGTTTTGATTCCAACCACTGGACCACCTCATCTTCTGTGTAATTGGATTTGTGGTTCGATCTCATCTCATGATCACGGAGGAGTTCACCGGCTGATTTCCAGAACTGTTCAGGTAGCAGCGGCCCAACGCCCCAGACTGGAAGCTTGGTTTGTTCGGCCATGTATTCGATGAATACATGCTCTAGATTTTCACAAGTGTTGATGAGCAACGCGGCCGAGCCCTTCACCTCGTCCACCCAACGTGGCTTCTGACCCGGTCCAGCCGAACCACCACCACCACCTCCACCTCTTGGCCCATGGGGCCTCATCCTATTTGGTGGTCCGGTGTGTCCATCTGGTTTCGCGTGATCACCAGGTGGCCCGCTCCGCCTTTGAGGCCTTACTCTCTGACCTCTGCTAAGATCCGAAAAAGTCACAGACATTTCTTTAGGCAACCCGGGGATCTCTCGGATCTCACCGGGCTTCATGTTTTCTGCCTCGGCCTTCCACATTCCGTAGCCCATGGCGGATGCGGTTGCGCCGGAAGTTGAGAAAGACACCACCGGAATTTCATGATCTACGAAAATCTCTTTGCACCAGCTCATCATGTTGTCAATCACGACACACGTGGGTCGTACTCCGGATCTTGTGGATAGAAACGACTTGATTCCCTTACCCATCTGCAGATTCTGCTCTTGAAGCGGGTTTCCCCTACGACCAGATGACTGAACCTCTTTTTCAGATCCGGGTTCGTCGGCGGTCTCCGGTGGTGGCGAAGCGGTGACGGAGATGTCAGTAACATGAATTAAGGGGGAGTGGTTAGAAAACGTGGAGGGAATGGATGAAGAAAGATGAGAAGGGATGACGAGGGTAACATTGAAATTATGAGCGGAGATGTTCTTGCAGAGCTCCATAGCTGGAAAGAGATGACCTTGACCAAAGAATGGAACTACAAAAATCTCACCGGTTACTTCCATTGTTGTAATTTGAAGCTTTCTCTTCTTGATTTGGGTTTCGTTCTCCATGGATAAGTTTGTGTGTATTTATAAAAACCTGAGTTGCATATAAAGCAGTGGGGTTTGGAGTCGTGGAGTTGACTTCGAGGGAAAGGAAGGGGACTGCAACAAGTTTTATCTTTCTTCTTCTTCTTCTTCTTCTTTCTTTAAAAAAAAAAAAAAAAAATCATTTATCTAAAAATAATGATATTTCCTTTTGAATTGATTGACATAACCTATCGTTTAAATCCCTAACAAATAGTGGTATTACAAGTTCCACCCTGACCACCCGAGTTAATGAGGTGTTTTTATGGAAAAAGTGAGTCGCTAATTTGGGTGTGGACAGAGCTATAAAAATCTGGCGTGGTCGACATGTAAAATCATATTGATCGACAATGAATATATTAGCAATCGTTTGAATTGCCTTTATAATAAGTTTGATGATGAAGTATTTATAATGATAACAATAACCATATATGAGTACCTACTTTCATATAAAATCAAATTTGTTGAAATTTATGTCTCATACATATCGATAATAATGATAATTTACTAATAATATTAATGGAAACAAACATAAAACTTGATTTTTTTTTTTTGGTTAGCAAAAGCTCCATTGGAGCAGGTACGAAGTAGAAACCAAAAAAAAAAAAAAAAGTAGTTCTCATACAATTGAATTGCACCGGTTCTTCCAAACTATAGTATCCGGATCATTTTTTTTAAATGCTAAGAATATCTTCAACTCCGTTATTTCATAAATTGTAAAATAAAATAAAGACTTTAACTCGACTTTATTTTACATTATATAAATATATATAAATGAATAAAGAATAATGACTTAAAATGGTAATATATTTTTTGATTTGTATATATTTGATCATTGAATTTTTTTTTTCCATCCAAATTTACACATTTAGGCTGTGTTTCACGCACTACAGTTAGTTTATTTTTCGAGTTTTTTTATTTTGTCGTGTTTGTTAAGCTAAAAAGTAGCTTATTAACTAACTTATAAAATAACTTTTTGAAAATCTATTTAGACTAGCTTTTTATGAGCTTTTTTAAAATTTTCCAAATACACTCCTTAATTAATTATAAAAACACATACTCTTACATGTCTTTTTATGTAATTTTATATAGTTCAGTTAGTTTTTCAGCTAGTTTTACCAAACGTTATTTTTTATCAGCTAGCTTTTCAACTAACAACTAATTTTTTATTTAACAGCTAGCTTTTTAGCCATCTGTTAGCTTTTCAGCTAACAACTAGCTTTTCGGATAGTCCGCCAAAATAACTTAATGTGATAATATATTTATCACTTTATACGTATTTAGTCTTTAATATTTTGCATACATTTAATCATTAATATATATATATATATATATATATATTGCAAAATAAGTTATTTTTGTATTTGTAGTCATTCAATACTTATAAATGATTTCTTTAATGTAACATCCCAAAAATCACGACTAAAATTTTCTTTTAAAAAACATTACTAAAACCATATTCATAAAAACCGTATCATAAATCATAACATAATTTTGTAGCATTAATTCGAAATACAAACTTATTATCAGAGTAAAACATCCCAGGCTAGCTGACTATATATGGTGTGTGTGCACTGCAATCTTTCCGAGCTCCTCCTTTGAAAACTGAGTGCCTGAAACCAAAAACTGAAACTGTAAGCACGAAGCTTAGTGAGCTCTCCCAAACTACCACATACCATACAATAACATATAAAGCACATACTGGGCCTTGCCCACTGCATCGGACCGAGATCCATGCTAACTGGGGCCTTGCCCCCTGAATCGGACCGAAGTCCGGAAACTGACTGGGACATTGTCCCCTGCATCGGACCGAAGTCCGGACTAACTGGGGCCTTGCCCCCTGCATCGGACCGAAGTCCGGAAACTGACTGGGACCTTGTCCCCTGCATCGGACTGAAGTCCGGACTAACTGGGGCCTTGCCCCTTGCATCGGATCGAAGTCCGGAAACTGACTGAACATAGCATGGCATAACATATCAACTAGCATGAACACATATACTGCATACTGCATCGGGCCGTAGCCCGGAACACATAACACATAACACATAGCACATAAATCCTGTCTGAGCCACGAAGGCATCAAACATACTAATGTGACAATCGTCAATCTTGAGTCAAGCCAAGTCATCAAGTCAAGCCGGTCAACTCTATTAAACCTTGTGTATTAGGGTTTGTGTTATGTTCATACTGTATAACTTGCTATATTAATGAGAAACATCACTTGAGAAAAGTCTTGTGTTAAAAATTTCCTAAACCCTAGTTCTAATCAATGAACTAGAACGATAAAACAATGTTGCATACTCATCGGGAGTGTGTAAGATCCTTAAACAAGGCTTAACAGGGTTCACGAACCATACATTTCGATGCCGGACACTCACAACTATCCCACATGGAACCTCTCTCAATCGTTTCCACACTATCTCTCTCTATGTCAAACCTCTCCCAAATCCCTCTAAGTATGTGAAAACTCTCGCAATTATCTCTTTGTATGAGAAATCTCTCCAAGAATGTCAAACCTCTCCCAAATCTCTCTAAGTATGCGAAATCTCTCTCGAATATCTCTCTGTATTAGAAATCTCTCCAAGAATGTCAAATCTCTCCCAAATCCCTCTAAGTATGTGAAAACTCTCGCAAATATCTCTTTGTATGAGAAATCTCTCCAAGAATGTCAAATCTCTCCCAAATCTCTCTAAGTATGCGAAATCTCTCTCAAATATCTCTCTGTATTAGAAATCTCTCCAAGAACGTCAAATCTCTCCCAAATCCCTCTAAGTATGTGAAAACTCTCGCAAATATCTCTTTGTATGAGAAATCTCTCCAAAAATGTCAAATCTCTCCCAAATCTCTCCAAGTATGTGAAATCTCTCCCGAATCTCTCTCAAATAGTTCCCGTCACTTTTTAGAATCATTTGGGTCATTCCGACGCTTAACCGTGTCAAAAACAGCTTAAAACGGGGTGAAACGAGAAAAATAGACATTAGGAACCGAAACCAAGAGAGAAGCCTCTTAGGACCCGAAGGTCCTCTTAAGGACTGAGAGCAAGAGGAGCCGAACCGAACCCTTCTGATGCGGAACCGAAACCTCCTGAGCCGAACCGAAACCTTCTGATGCCGAACCGAAACCTCCTGAGCCGAACCGAAACCTCCTGATGCCGAACCGAAACCTCCTGATGCCGAACCGAAACCTCCTGATCCGAACCGAAAGTACTGTTCACCAAACGAACCGAAGGTACTGTTCACTACAGTACGTTCGGTTCTGACATTCTCGCCTTTTATCCCGAACCGAACCCCAATGACCCTTCGGACCGAACCCTCGCCCCTCGCTCTCGCGTCTGACACGCCCCTTTCGTTTCCTTCTGTCCGCTTCCGGCTACAGTCCTCACCGTGGACCGGGTCTCGGCCTAGGGACCGAACCTCGGCCTAGGACCGAGAGGTCTCGCTGGGAACTCATTTTCTCCCGGTTTTCGCGTAGTTTTGCGTTTAAGGCCCGTTTTTAATTATTTTAACGTGGGAATTTCACCCAAAATCATATTTTAACATAATAAACCCTAAATATTCACAATTTAATCATATTTTCATAAAAATATTTATTTAAATAATGAAAGCAAGTGGGAAAAGTACAAAGAGGTGGAGTGTTGACTTTGCTTTACCTTCTAACACAAGCAACCACTCCCACACCCACTCTATGACCAGCCACACCCCCCACCTTACCTAGGTCACATCAATGTCTTTTCCACTCAATTATCCCTCTTTCCCACGTTTTTGAGGGCTGAATATTCATCCTCTCTCCTCACTTCTCTCATTTACTCTCATTTCACAAGAAGATCAAACTCTTTCCTCTCTCACTTTCTCTCTCTAGAAATTCGAGATTCAAGGGCTGATCTTGAGTTTTTCCTCCACATTTGGTAAGCATAATCCATTCTCTTTATGATTATCTCAATTATTTCCACTCAAATCATGGATATCTTACACAAACTCTCTCATAATTGTGTTAGATCTTCGAATCTTCAAGTGATTCTTCAAGTGTTCTTGGGTTGAACACTTATCTTCTTCAACACTTACCTACTGAAATCACTTAAGGTGAGTTCATACCCCTACATTTTCATGTTGTCTCAAGTTTTAAGGGGGGGGAATACAAGTTAAAACACTAAGAACATAACTAAATTTCTCTAACAGCCTTCATCGGAAAAGTTCAACTCCATTCACGGACTGTTTTGGGTATCTTAAACATTTTTGTTTTCAAAACTGTACAAGGTGCAATTACTTCAAGTTCTTAGCTTTAAAATGGCTACTTGCACATCTCCATACGATTTTTCTACAATTTATGGTGATTTTTACAAAACTGCCTATCATTTCAAACAACAATCCGGACCAGTCTGTGATTTTGGACTTATTCACTCAAGTTGGAGGTCATTAAAAATCGTGATAAAAATTATGAGTAAACTAGACACATTTTGTGAACTCTCAGAATTTACGGATCTAGTTTTCGACTTCGTATGATTTTTCTATGATTTTTACAAAACTGGGCAGAATTGCTAAAGTTAGCCAACAGCATGTAAATATCATAACACTTTGTAATATGTTGAGCAAAGTGTATAATCATAAGTTCTAATATTTGAATGTGTTTCCTTGTTAGTTTATTATTGTGAACTGAAAATAAGTTATTCATATTAAATATTATTCATTCATTTAGAACACGTATTATGTAACTATAAAAAGTATAGTTGGATAAATTCACAACACTAATACATTTCCATAAAAAGAATTCATACATATTATATACATTTTAGATAAACTATAATAGGTATAGTTTATGATACATCACTCAACACACTCGTACAAAAAGGGTACATTCATACAAGAAAGATTTATATCCACACACATTTCACGTAAACTTGTTAACCTATATTGTGAGACTCTATCTCTCCCCGTACGTCCGAGTGCGGGATATAATTCCTGGTAGTTATAATCAGAATCTCCTTGAGGGAGAACGTGATACTTGTATATAGATCTATATTGGGTTTGACACCCCACACCTTGCTGCTAGCTACAGTGGGACCTGCAGGTCTACGGGTGACAAATGTCATTTCATATTTGCGACGCCTGAGAAACGTTGTGGCAGGTTCACATAGTCACAGTACGATTATAGCGACTCACATAGGGAGATAACAATTCATAAAGTTTACGGGATTTCTTAAAACCGAAGTAGGTTTTAGGTTGATTTAAAAAAATTTTGCTTTCCATATCATTTCAAACTCACGACATTTCCACTAAGTAAGGATGATTTCTCATACATTTTGGTCTTGGGTTATAAGGTTACATTTTTCGGATTTAAAGGAAAAATATCGGATTTTTCTGAAACAAACGCGACATTTACCTGTGAAGAACTTCTACTAAGTTTATTAATAAAAAGCTTATGAACTCACCAACCTTTGTGTTGACACTTTTTAAAACAACTTGTATTCTCAGGAAAACACTAATCAGATTATCAAGTGCTTTTGAGGATGGGACGTTAAGGCGTCAAACTTTTCATATTTTGTCAACATATTGTAATTGATTTTGAAACATGTAATCCATACAAGTGATGTAACTTTTCAATTATATATATGTTGGTTGTGTTGCTTAAATTACTATTGAAATTGTGGTTATGATACTATACATGAAGTCCTCCACCCCCGGACGTTTCCGCCATCCTTGGTTTGGGGGTGTGACAGATTGGTATCAGAGTACGGTTTATAGTGAATTAAGTATGTCAAACCACATAAGATATACAAACTATAAACACATTTGGGACTAAAAGTCTCTGATTCTTAAAGTGATTTAACGAGTTGTACTTTTAGGAAACAAATAATTTCTTGTTTTAAAGTATACTTGCATGCATACTATACTAGCATGGTGTCATAACTTAGGAGAACATAAATTGAAAAAGGAGGAGTCGAACATTATTAATACGCCTTAGCATGTGTAATCAGTTCTGGGAAGGATATAGCCTGATCAACTATATCCGTCCAAGAAGTAACTTACGCACACTAAGGAATAGTCGTAATGAGCGACAAATCTAAAAACCTAATTACACTCCATAAAGAACACACTAAGAACCAAATATAAACATTTAAAAATACTATAGGAGTATCTGTACGTTTCTATAGTGCCCGATTATTATTTTCCGATATGTGCTTCTTAACCCCATTTCTCGTGCAGACGACATGGCAGGATTTCACATACCCGGGGACCCCTATTTTCCCAATCAGGGAAACGCGGGATGGATCGATGAGGATCCTGAGGAGGATCCCGAAGAGGATCCTGAGGAGGATCCCGAAGAGGATCCCGAGGAGGATCCCGAAGAGGATCCCGAGGAGGAGCCCGAGGAGGAAGACGAACAAGAAGAAGAAGAGGAAGACGACCAAGAAGAAAATGAAGAAGAAGAGGAAGACGACCAATAGGAAAATGAAGACGAAGAGGAAGAAGAGGAAGGTGATGAGTTAGTCATGTTTGGGAACGAAGCGGAGGAACCACCAGAAGTATTCAACCCTCCCTACATCGCAAGGGTACCCGCGCACCGTTTTGGATACAACGGACCTGAACCCCCTTGGGTAACAACGATCGAAAGATGGAGCCGACAACAACGCCAGCGGTCACCATATGGCTACCAACGAGGTTACTATGATCTCACTCATGGTGGACCGGCTGACAGAGCTCTCCCTGTCACGATACAACGAATAGCGAGAATGGATGATCGTGGTAGGACGACGACCGATCAGGTCCGGGAGTTAAGTGCCATCGTACAGTCTACTACTGATCGCACCAGAGACCTGGAACGAGACTCCCGCCACAGAGACCAACTCATCCAAGATCTTCTAGCAGCTCAAGCAGAAACAAGAGAGTATCGGGAAAGATACATGGCTCTCGAAGAGAGAATGGTTGCAGCCGAACGCAGATTGGCGGAACTACAGGGCGCATCGACATCATCGCAGCCTCCATCAAAGAAGGGTCGCAATGATTAGAACTCATTACTATTCTCATGTTTTGGTAGTAAAACTTTAGGAGTATGCGTTGGTGTTACTCTTTGTATGTAGGTCGACCCTGCGATTATGTGATTACACTATTCAAAGGGTTTTTGTAATGCCAAAAACTATCTTTTGTAACGATGTAATGCAGACCCTTATGAGGTCAAACTTTTCCCTCTAAATGTTATGTACTAAAAGTTATCAATGAAATTTGGCATATGTTTTATTTATTGAATATTTGGCACTATACATCATAACCTGACCACACAAACAGTTTACAAATAATAAAGTTTTGATAAAATACAAGAGGGATGAAACCAGTAACACTCGACTCGTTATCACTATTGAAGTCTTACCGACTAGTCATTTTTTTTATGACAGAACCATGCCACCAAGGAAAAGACCAAGGCCTTCCAACAACCCAGTGCCGCCTCCACCACCACCTCCGCAGTTTGATCCTGCAATGTTCCAGGCTGCAGTAACGGCAGCCGTGGCGGCAGCAATGTCGCAAATGGGAACCAATGGTTCTGGCGGTTCTGGATCCGGAGCTACCAATTCCATTCATGGGGACAGCACGGGGCGTACGAGGGAGTGCTCTTACAAAGACTTCACGAATGGCAAACCCGATCCTTTCAATGGAAGCGGGGGCGTTATCACACTGGTGCAATGGTTCGAAAGGACTGAGGCAGTTTTTGAAATCTGCGCTTGTCCCGAGGCGAACAAGGTCAAGTATGCGGCATTCACTTTCACTGAAAAAGCACTTACTTGGTGGAATGGCCGAGTTAAGTCACTTACTCCTGCAGTAGCTAACGCAATCAGCTGGGAGGATTTGAAAGCCCTAATGCTAAAGGAATATTGCCCGAGGGGCGAAATACAAAAACTTGAAGAAGAGCTTTGGAACCTCAGAATGTCAGGCACTGATCTTGAAACTTATACTGCCCGTTTCAACGACCTAGCACTCCTCTGTCCAACAATGGTCACTCCAGAAGAGAAGAAGGTGGAACGATACCTCTGGGGGCTATCACCTCAGATTCAAGATAGTGTATTGGCCTTAAGACCCACTACCTTTGAGAGTGCCAAGGAATTGGCACAACAACTCATAGATCACAGGGCTAGCCGTGGTACCGTGATAACCACCACCGACCGAACAAAAGGAGGGAACAACAAGAGGAAGTTTTGGGGCAATAAAAAGAAGCAACCAACTCAGGACCCCGCCAAAAAGCAACAGATTGTTGCTGTTCGTGCCGCCACTACTGCTGTCGCTCCAGCGCCGCCGAAACAGTATACGGGAACTCTTCCCAAGTGCAACAAGTGTAACTACCACCATAACGGTGCTTGTCGAGAGTTGCACTGCAATAACTGCAACAAGAAGGGGCACACCGCACGATTCTGTAGAGCGACTACCCAAACCGCCGCACAAGTCGCTACAACCGCCAACACTGGAGCAAGCCAAACCTGCTATGGATGTGGTGAAACGGGACACTTCAGGAGGAACTGCCCCAAGGCACGAGCCCCTAATGCTGGGGGTGTAGGGAGAGTCCTAACTTTAGGGCAGGGAGAAGCAGTCAAGGATCCCTCTGTGGTTACTGGTACGTTCCTCCTCAATAACTCTTATGCATGCGTACTTTTCGATAGTGGGGCAGAAAGAAGTTTCATAAGTCACCAATTCAAATATATACTTAAGCAAAATTCTCAACCACTAGAAGATTCTTACATCGTAGAAATAGCAAATGGAAAGGTTGAGCGCGCTAATGATATTTACATAGGGTGTACTCTCACTCTAGACGACCATTTGTTCAAAATTGACCTTATGCCGGTCACCATAAAAAGCTTCGATATAATCATTGGTATGGATTGGTTAAGCCTTCATCGTGCCGACATTCTATGTTACGAAAGGGCCGTCCGCCTCAATCTGCCGAATGGCAACGTTCTCACCGTTTATGGCAATAAACCTAGTGCGAACCTACAAATCATCTCTTGTGTTAAAACCCAAAAGTACCTCCGAAAGCAATACCATGCTTTCTTAGCCCACATCGTAGACAAGAAACAGGAGGTGAAGGACATCAAAGAAATTCCAGAAGTATGCAACTTCCCTGATGTTTTCCCAGACGATCTGCCTGGTGTACCACTCACACGACAAGTCGAATTTCGGATCGACTTAATCCCAGGAGCTACCCCCGTCGCCAGGGCTCCATATCGCTTAGCACCGGCAGAAATGCAAGAACTATCCAGCCAACTGAATGAACTATTGAACAAAGGGTTCATCAGGCCAAGCTTCTCGCCCTGGGGAGCACCAGTCTTATTTGTAAAGAAGAAGGATGGGTCTTTTCGCATGTGCATAGACTATCGAGAACTAAACAAACTCACAATCAAAAACCGTTATCCCCTACCCCGAATAGATGACCTCTTCGACCAGCTCCAAGGAGCCAGCTACTTTTCAAAAATCGACCTGAGGTCGGGCTATCATCAACTACGAGTTCAGGAAGAGGATATCCCCAAGACGGCATTCAGAACTCGCTATGGGCACTATGAGTTTGTAGTGATGCCATTCGGGTTAACAAACGCGCCTGCGGTGTTCATGGATTTGATGAATCGTGTGTGTCGAACCTTCTTGGATAAATTCGTCATCGTATTCATCGACGATATCTTGGTCTATTCGAGGAGCGAAGAAGAGCACCGACAACATCTACGACTAGTTCTGGAGATTTTAAGAACCGAGAAGCTTTACGCCAAATTCTCAAAGTGTGAATTTTGGCTCCGTGAAGTAGGATTCCTTGGCCACATAGTAAGCAAAGAAGGAATACATGTGGACCCCTCAAAGATCAAAGCAATCGAAGATTGGTCAACACCTACAACGCCAACAGAAATCCGACAGTTTTTGGGACTCGCAGGCTACTATCGAAGATTCATACAAAACTTCTCCAAGATCGCTAAGCCTTTCACCACCTTGACTCAGAAAGGTGTAGTGTTCGAGTGGGAAGATAAACAAGAAGCCACCTTCCAGACACTAAAGCAAGCCCTATGCAGCGCACCAGTCTTGTCTCTTCCAGAAGGAACTGATGATTTTGTGGTGTATTGCGATGCTTCAAATCAAGGCCTCGGTTGTGTGCTCATGCAAAGGGGAAAAGTCATCGCTTATGCATCAAGGCAACTGAAGACACATGAAGTTAATTATACAACCCACGACCTTGAACTGGGAGCGGTGGTGTTCCCCCTGAAGATCTGGAGGCACTACCTCTACGGCACCAAGTGCACCATCTTCACTGATCACAAAAGTCTTCAGCACATTCTCAATCAGAAAGAACTTAACATGCGCCAAAGAAGATGGGTGGAATTACTGAATGACTATGAATGTGAAATTCGCTACCACCCGGGCAAGGCAAATGTAGTAGCCGATGCCTTAAGCAGGAAGGAATACTCGGGTCGCCGAGTAAAATCCCTAGCCATGACGATCCACTCCCAACTGGCCACCCAGATCAAGGACGCCCAATTAGAAGCCTTGAAACCAGAAAACGTGGCAAGCGAAGCACTAAGGGGGATGGATAAGAACTTGGAAGTCAAAGGGGATGGAACTCGTTATCTCATGAATCGAATCTGGACACCGAAGTTCGGTGGGTACCGAGATGTTGTAATGAACGAGGCCTACAAGACTCGATACTCCATTCACCCTGGGTCAGATAAGATGTATCTAGACCTCAAAAGGTTATACTGGTGGCCAAACATGAAGGCTGAAATTGCTACTTATGTGAGCAAGTGCCTCACTTGCGCCAAGGTCAAGGTGGAATATCAGAAGCCATCAGGACTACTTCAACAACCGGATATACCCGAGTGGAAGTGGGAGTGAATAACCATGGACTTCGTAACCAAACTGCCTAAGACATCAGGTGGGATGGATACCATATGGGTGATTGTGGACAGATTGACAAAGTCCGCGCACTTCCTGCCAATAAGGGAAACAGACAAGATGGAAAAGTTAACCAGGACGTATATTAAAGAGATCGTGCGACTACATGGTGTACCAACATCCATTATCTCTGATCGAGATAGTAGATTCACCTTGCGTTTCTGGCAGTCCCTACAGAAGTCTCTGGGAACCAGGCTAGACATGAGTACGGCCTACCATCCACAAACTGACGGACAAAGCGAGAGAACCATCCAGACGTTGGAAGACATGCTGAGAGCCTGTGTGATAGATTTTGGTAAGGCATGGGATACCCATCTACCGCTTATCGAATTCTCTTATAATAACAGTTATCACACTAGCATTGGAGTCGCTCCATTCGAAGCTCTCTACGGTCGTAAGTGTAGATCACCACTGTGTTGGGCCGAAGTTGGAGATACTCAGCTAGCTAGAGGGCAAGTCCCTGATAGCACCCTCACTGGGCCTGAAATCATAAGGGAAACCACAGAAAAGATCATTTAAATTCGGGAAAGACTAAAAGCGTCTCGTGATCGACAAAAGAGTTACGCGGATAAACGACGCAAACCTTTGGAATTCCAGGTCGGAGACCGGGTACTACTTAAAGTTTCCCCCTGGAAGGGGATAATACGTTTCGGTAAACGGGGGAAACTAAACCCAAGGTACATCGGTCCGTTCGAAATCCTTGCTAGGATTGGTCCTGTGGCGTACAAACTCCGACTACCACAAGAACTTAGTAATGTACACCCTACCTTCCACGTGTCCAACTTAAAGAAGTGTATGTCTGACGAGACACTCGTAATACCACTCGAAGAAATCGAAGTTAATGAGAATCTCCACTTTGTGGAGGAACCCGTCGAGATCATGGATCGAGAGATCAAGAGAACAAAACAAAGTCGCATTCCCATAGTGAAGGTTCGTTGGAATGCGAAACGAGGGCCTGAGTTTACCTGGGAACGTGAAGATCAAATGAAGCAAAAGTATCCGCATCTTTTCCCAAACCCTTGAAGTCTGTAACGGCCCAATTTTTACGTCCGAAAATTTCATTTTTAAGGTATTACCTTAGAAAACATTAATAAATAAAAACATTGTTTGTTCACACCATAACACATCGCAACCATGTTCTAAAAAGTCAAACCATACATCCCATCAAAATATCAGAGTACAATCCCAGTGAATCTCATAAATGCGGAAACCGAAGAGTGTGTGTGTGTATGACGTGCCGCTACCGCGCCGGCTCCTTCCCCTTCGATGCAGAGGTACCTGAAAACAAAACTGTAAACGTAAGCACAAAGCTTAGTGAGTTCCCCCAACGTACCGCATACCATACAAACACATAACATACGTACTGCCAGGCTATTCTGGGGTGCCTGACTACCCGGTACGGCCATTCTGGGGTGCCGACCTACCCATACGGCCATTCTGGGGTGCCGTCTTACCCGTTTCAAGCCATTCTGGGGTGCTGACTACCCATGTCAAGCCATTCTGGGGTGCTGACTACCCATCGGCCCTAACAACCGATTCTCGGGGACTATTTCACCCCCTACTACTACGATCACATATAACATAACAAGCCAGCATGCATACATATCATCACATACTGTCAGACGTATCTGGGGTGTCTGACTACCCTTCGGTCCTAACAACCAAACTCTACTACTATCACACACAACATATCATGCTAGCATATAACATGTTAGATAATAGCAAACATAGATGACATCACAAAGACAATCATCTATCATACAACTCCTACTGGTGGGTCGGCATTGTGGCCTTAGACCCACTGCTACTGGAAGGTAACTTACCTCAAAGTAGCTGCTGAACTGATCGGGAACTAACTGATTGCTGCTGCTCCGGGAGTCCTCCGGCTGCAATTCCCACAACATACTCAATCAAACACTGCTAACTGTCCTTTAGGTAAAATGACCATTTTACCCCCGGTTAGCTCTAAGCCAATGCTAGGGTCAACTTTCAGTTGACCCGACTCGCCGAGTGGACCACCACTCGCCGAGTCCCTAGCAAACCAATGTCCTGGGTCCCTGGTTCTACTCGTCGAGTCGGGCTATGACTCGACGAGTTCACCTTCAAACTGTCATTCAACTCCTTCATCCTACTCGCCGAGTTGTATGAACAACTCGTCGAGTTCATCTTCATCCGATGAACACTTTATGCTAAGACTCGACGAGTTGTATGAACAACTCGCCGAGTCTGTTCTTGATCTATGAAGATTGCCTTGGACTCGCCGAGTCCTAACATGGGTGAGTTCAGCTCCCAACTCACCGAATCACCCCCTGTGACTCATGGCTCAACTCGACACATGAAGAAGGGACAAACTTGAAGACTCGCGAGCAGACTCGCCGAGTCGTTGCCATACACTCCTAAAATATACCGATTTGCTCGATTCCAGTCCATGCCATTCATAGATCTGGACTTCTAGGACACGAATCACACGTAAAGTTTCCAACTTTACGTGTGGTTATTTACCAATATGGATTATAGGGCTCAAAATGTCTCAAAAGGGTAGATCTAGGGCTAACAAGCCTCATGGGGCCAAAAAGCTAACAGATCTGAGCTCCTGGAGCTCAATCTTGCATAGGTCCAAAAGCCAAATGCCTTATTACGACATATAATGCACATACAAACTTAGGGAATTGACCAAGAAGGACCCAAATGAAGTTTTAAGCATAGAATCAAGGGGAAAACGGGTTATACCTCAAAGGAAATGTTGAAATAACACAAAGATGGCTGATCTCCTTCTCCTCTTCTTGATCTACTCCTCTTACTCCTCAAAACCTTCAAGACCACACCAAGAACACCTCGAACTCTCAAGGAAACAAGGGAAAACGATGTAGGGGGAGTTCTGGGGTGAATGGGGACGAGTTGGGGCGGAAAGAGAGTTTAAATAGGGTGCAAACCCTTGAAACTTAGGGTTTCATCCAGCAGCGGTGACTCGCCGAGTCCAGGATGTGGACTCGCCGAGTCGCCTACTTAAACGTGTCCTGAGTCTCGTCCCTACTCGGCGAGTCGGACCCTATGACTCGCCGAGTCCAAGGTTAAATTAGGGCAATGCTCAAATAAAATTCACATACCGGAAACCAGGCGCTACAAATCTCCCCCACTTATTTTAGACTTCGTCCTCGAAGTCTGCTGTCTGGTCCTGAAACAGCTCGGGGTAGTGCTCCATCATCTCGTCCATCGGTTCCCAAGTCCACTCTGAACCCTTGCGGTGCTGCCATTGCACCTTCACTAGCTCCACCCTCTTGTTCCTCAAATCCTTCGACTTCCTGTCGAGGATTGCGACTGGCGCTCAATGTAGTTCAGGCTGTCATCAACCTGAATATCCTCCAAAGGTACTACTGCAGAATCGTCCACTAGACACTTCCGCAACTGCGAAACATGGAAAGTGCTGTGGATCTGGCTAAGCTCGGCTGGCAGATCCAGCCTATATGCTACCTTGCCCACCCGGGCTAAGACCTTGAATGGTCCGATGAATCGCGGGCCCAACTTGCCCCGCTTCCTGAATCGGATGACGCCTTTCCACGGCGACACCTTCAGGAGGACCATATCCCCGACCTGGAACTCTAAATCGGATCGACGCTTGTCGGCATAACTTTTCTGCCGACTCTGAGCAGCCTGAAGCCTGCTCCGGACCTGCTGGATCCTCTCAGTCGTCTTGAGCACCACTTCGGTGCTTCCCATGACTCTCTGGCCAACCTCACCCCAGCATATCGGGGTCCTACACCTCCGTCCGTACAACATCTCAAAGGGAGGGCGGTCGATACTCGCGTGATAGCTGTTGTTGTAGGAGAACTCAGCCAAAGGAAGATAGGTATCCCAGCTACCACCGAAATCCAGAACACACGCCCGCAACATGTCCTCCAAAGTCTGGATGGTCCGCTCACTCTGACCATCTGTCTGCGGGTGAAAGGCGGTGCTGAAATGTAGACGAGTGCCTAACTCGTCATGGAATCTCTTCCAAAACCTGGAAGTAAAACGCACATCCCTGTCCGAGATCACCGATACCGGCACCCCATGCCGTGCCACAATCTCCCTGATATAGATGTCGGCCAATTTCTCGGCTGATATGCTCTCCTGAACCGGAATGAAGTGAGCACTCTTGGTCAATCTATCCACGATGACCCAAATCGAATCCACTCCACGCGCGGTCCTGGGAAGCTTCGTGATAAAATCCATCGTGATATCTTCCCATTTCCACAGTGGAATATCCAACGGCTGCATCTTGCCATGCGGTCTCTGATGCTCGGCCTTGACCTTCCTGCAGGTCAAACATCGCTCGACATACCATGCCACATCCCGCTTCATGCAGGGCCACCAATAGTCTAGACGAAGATCCCTATACATCTTCGTCGCCCCGGGATGAATAGAGAATCGGGACTTGTGCGCCTCCTCCATCAAAATCTGGCGCACGCCTCCGTGATACGGCACCCACACCCTATGGTGTAGTGTCAATAACCCTCGGCTATCATAATCGAAGGAGGAAACCTGACCTACTACACGCTCGCTCTTCCGATGCTCCTCCTTGATAGCCTCCTGTTGGGCCTCCCGAATCTGCTCCAACAGGGGAGTCACCACGGTCATCCGCATGCAAACGTCCCTGATCGGCGCCGCCTTGCGGCTAAGCGCATCGGCCACCACATTGGCCTTCCCCGGATGGTAAAGGATCTCGCAATCATAATCCTTCACCACATCCAACCACCGACGCTGCCTCATGTTCAGATTCGGTTGATCCATGAGGTACCTCAAGCTCTTGTGGTCCGTGTAGATGGTACACCAAACCCCATAGAGGTAATGTCGCCATATCTTGAGGGCAAATACCACCGCCCCCAACTCCAAATCGTGCGTCGGGTAGTTCGCCTCGTGAGGCTTGAGCTGCCTCGAAGCGTAAGCAATGACATGCCCCCTTTGCATCAGCACCGCGCCCAACCCAGAAATGGACGCATCACAATAAACCACGAAATCCTCTACGCCCTCAGGCAGGGCTAAGATCGGCGCCTCACACAATCTCTGTCTCAGCATCTCAAACGCAGCCTGCTGCTCGGGTCCCCACCGAAAGACCACGACTTTCTTCGTCAGTCGTGTCAGGGGTACGGCTATCTTGGAGAAATCCTGGATAAATCTCCGATAGTAGCCCGCCAATCCCAGGAAGCTCCGAATCTCGGATGGAGACTTCGGGACCTCCCATCTCATCACGGCCTCGACCTTGGCCGGATCAACCAGAATCCCGTTCTGGTTGACGAGGTGCCCAAGAAATTGCACCTCGCGCAACCAAAACTCACACTTGGAGAACTTGGCATACAAGCTCTCCCTCCTCAGGGTCTCCAATACCTCCCTCAGATGCTCCTCGTGTTCCTCCCGAGTCTTGGAATAGACCAAGATATCATCGATAAAGACTATCACAGACCGATCCAGCATCGGTCTACACACGCGGTTCATGAGGTCCATGAACGCGGCAGGAGCATTGGTGAGCCCAAACGGCATCACCACAAACTCGTAATGACCATAGCGCGTCCGAAACGCAGTCTTCTGCATATCCTCCTCCCTGACCCTCATCTGATGATACCCCGAACGCAAGTCAATCTTGGAGAACCAAGATGCTCCCTGAAGCTGGTCAAATAGGTCGTCAATCCTTGGAAGCGGGTATCGGTTCTTCACCGTTACCTTGTTCAGCTCCCGATAATCTATACACATCCGGTGCGACCCGTCCTTCTTTCTTACGAACAGAATCGGGGCTCCCCAGGGTGAACTGCTCGGCCGAATAAATCCCTTGTCCAGCAGCTCCTGCAGCTGCGTAGACAACTCCTGCATCTCGGGAGGAGCCAACCGATATGGTGCTTTGGCTATCGGAGCCGCACCGGGAATGAGGTCAATCCTGAACTCCACCTGTCGCTCCGGAGGTATCCCAGGTAGTTCCTCCGGGAAAACATCAGCAAAATCTCGAACCACCGGGACCTCGCTCACGGTCGCCTTACCCGCCTCCCGGGCATCCATCACATACGCGACATAACCCGCGCATCCCTGCTGAAGGTAGCGCCTAGCCCTCGCTGCTAAACACACAGTGGGTCCACACTGCGGCCGCTCTCCATGAATCACTAACTCTCCCCCGCTTGGGGTCCTGACTCGCACTAGCTGCTGTGCGCAATCTATCACTGCCCCATTAGGGCTCAACCAATCCATACCAATAATCACCTTGTTCCCACGCAATGGAATGGGAACCAAGTCTACCAGGTAACGCTCCTCAAACAGTCGCAGGACACAATCTCGAAACACCATCGACGCTCGAACCGATCGATCATCAGCAATCTCTACCTCTAACGGGCAATCTAACTCACCTGAAGTCTCATGAAATCTCTTGCTAAGAGCAAGAGAAACGAACGATCGGGATGCACCCGAGTCGAACAATACCTGAACCGGGATGCCGTTCACATGGAACGATCCTAATACACATGTATACACACGGAGCACATATCAATATCATAACAACGTAAAATAAAAGATAGAAGGAAGGAATCATACCCGTCACCACATCGGGCGCGGCGCGTGCCTCCTCAGCAGTCAACTGAAATGCCCGACTCCTCAACACTGGAGCCTCTGCCTTGCCCTGACGGCCATCCGTGATCCGCAGGGTCGCTGGAGCTGGCGCCTTCACTGGCACTGAAACTGTCAACATGGGGCAATTGGCCTTCTTGTGGCCCCTCTGGTTGCAGTGGAAACACAGCAACTCCGATGTCTGAATAACTGTCGCAGGAGCAGTGCAATCCCTGCTGATATGGCCAAACTTGCCGCACTTGTAGCAGCCTGACGATCCCATCCTGCACGCCCCCTCGTGCGGCCTGCCGCACCTCCTGCAGCGGCTCGGTCCCGACTGGCCTTTTGGCCTCCCATCTGACCCCTTGGGCTTCTTCCCCGAAGCCCCTGATGCCTGACCATCCTCAAGTTTCCGTTTCCGAATGTGCTCCAAATCTATCTCTCTTTCCCTAGCCCTGGCAATCATGGAGTCCAGGGTAGGGCAAGCCGAAAAGCTAACATGCTCCCGAATGTCAGCTCGTAGCATATCATGGTAACGAGTCTTCCTCATATCCTCGTCACCTGCATACTGGGGCACCAATAAAGCCCTCTCCCGAAACTTGGCGGTGATCTCCGCCACGGTCTCTGTCGTCATCCTCATGTCTTTTTATGTAATTTTATATAGTTCAGTTAGTTTTTCAGCTAGTTTTACCAAACGTTATTTTTTATCAGCTAGCTTTTCAACTAACAACTAATTTTTTATTTAACAGCTAGCTTTTTAGCCATCTGTTAGCTTTTCAGCTAACAACTAGCTTTTCGGATAGTCCGCCAAAATAACTTAATGTGATAATATATTTATCACTTTATACGTATTTAGTCTTTAATATTTTGTATACATTTAATCATTAATATATATATATATATATATATATATATATATATATATATATATATATTGCAAAATAAGTTATTTTTGTATTTGTAGTCATTCAATACTTATAAATGATTTCTTTAATGTAACATCCCAAAAATCACGACTAAAATTTTCTTTTAAAAAACATTACTAAAACCATATTCATAAAAACCGTATCATAAATCATAACATAATTTTGTAGCATTAATTCGAAATACAAACTTATTATCAGAGTAAAACATCCCAGGCTAGCTGACTATATATGGTGTGTGTGCACTGCAATCTTTCCGAGCTCCTCCTTTGAAAACTGAGTGCCTGAAACCAAAAACTGAAACTGTAAGCACGAAGCTTAGTGAGCTCTCCCAAACTACCACATACCATACAATAACATATAAAGCACATACTGGGCCTTGCCCACTGCATCGGACCGAGATCCATGCTAACTGGGGCCTTGCCCCCTGAATCGGACCGAAGTCCGGAAACTGACTGGGACATTGTCCCCTGCATCGGACCGAAGTCCGGACTAACTGGGGCCTTGCCCCCTGCATCGGACCGAAGTCCGGAAACTGACTGGGACCTTGTCCCCTGCATCGGACTGAAGTCCGGACTAACTGGGGCCTTGCCCCTTGCATCGGATCGAAGTCCGGAAACTGACTGAACATAGCATGGCATAACATATCAACTAGCATGAACACATATACTGCATACTGCATCGGGCCGTAGCCCGGAACACATAACACATAACACATAGCACATAAATCCTGTCTGAGCCACGAAGGCATCAAACATACTAATGTGACAATCGTCAATCTTGAGTCAAGCCAAGTCATCAAGTCAAGCCGGTCAACTCTATTAAACCTTGTGTATTAGGGTTTGTGTTATGTTCATACTGTATAACTTGCTATATTAATGAGAAACATCACTTGAGAAAAGTCTTGTGTTAAAAATTTCCTAAACCCTAGTTCTAATCAATGAACTAGAACGATAAAACAATGTTGCATACTCATCGGGAGTGTGTAAGATCCTTAAACAAGGCTTAACAGGGTTCACGAACCATACATTTCGATGCCGGACACTCACAACTATCCCACATGGAACCTCTCTCAATCGTTTCCACACTATCTCTCTCTATGTCAAACCTCTCCCAAATCCCTCTAAGTATGTGAAAACTCTCGCAATTATCTCTTTGTATGAGAAATCTCTCCAAGAATGTCAAACCTCTCCCAAATCTCTCTAAGTATGCGAAATATCTCTCGAATATCTCTCTGTATTAGAAATCTCTCCAAGAATGTCAAATCTCTCCCAAATCCCTCTAAGTATGTGAAAACTCTCGCAAATATCTCTTTGTATGAGAAATCTCTCCAAGAATGTCAAATCTCTCCCAAATCTCTCTAAGTATGCGAAATCTCTCTCAAATATCTCTCTGTATTAGAAATCTCTCCAAGAACGTCAAATCTCTCCCAAATCCCTCTAAGTATGTGAAAACTCTCGCAAATATCTCTTTGTATGAGAAATCTCTCCAAAAATGTCAAATCTCTCCCAAATCTCTCCAAGTATGTGAAATCTCTCCCGAATCTCTCTCAAATAGTTCCCGTCACTTTTTAGAATCATTTGGGTCATTCCGACGCTTAACCGTGTCAAAAACAGCTTAAAACGGGGTGAAACGAGAAAAATAGACATTAGGAACCGAAACCAAGAGAGAAGCCTCTTAGGACCCGAAGGTCCTCTTAGGGACTGAGAGCAAGAGGAGCCGAACCGAACCCTTCTGATGCGGAACCGAAACCTCCTGAGCCGAACCGAAACCTTCTGATGCCGAACCGAAACCTCCTGAGCCGAACCGAAACCTCCTGATGCCGAACCGAAACCTCCTGAGCCGAACCGAAAGTACTGTTCACCAAACGAACCGAAGGTACTGTTCACTACAGTACGTTCGGTTCTGACATTCTCGCCTTTTATCCCGAACCGAACCCCAATGACCCTTCGGACCGAACCCTCGCCCCTCGCTCTCGCGTCTGACACGCCCCTTTCGTTTCCTTCTGTCCGCTTCCGGCTACAGTCCTCACCGTGGACCGGGTCTCGGCCTAGGGACCGAACCTCGGCCTAGGACCGAGAGGTCTCGCTGGGAACTCATTTTCTCCCGGTTTTCGCGTAGTTTTGCGTTTAAGGCCCGTTTTTAATTATTTTAACGTGGGAATTTCACCCAAAATCATATTATAACATAATAAACCCTAAATATTCACAATTTAATCATATTTTCATAAAAATATTTATTTAAATAATGAAAGCAAGTGGGAAAAGTACAAAGAGGTGGAGTGTTGACTTTGCTTTACCTTCTAACACAAGCAACCACTCCCACACCCACTCTATGACCAGCCACACCCCCCACCTTACCTAGGTCACATCAATGTCTTTTCCACTCAATTATCCCTCTTTCCCACGTTTTTGAGGGCTGAATATTCATCCTCTCTCCTCACTTCTCTCATTTACTCTCATTTCACAAGAAGATCAAACTCTTTCCTCTCTCACTTTCTCTCTCTAGAAATTCGAGATTCAAGGGCTGATCTTGAGTTTTTCCTCCACATTTGGTAAGCATAATCCATTCTCTTTATGATTATCTCAATTATTTCCACTCAAATCATGGATATCTTACACAAACTCTCTCATAATTGTGTTAGATCTTCGAATCTTCAAGTGATTCTTCAAGTGTTCTTGGGTTGAACACTTATCTTCTTCAACACTTACCTACTGAAATCACTTAAGGTGAGTTCATACCCCTACATTTTCATGTTGTCTCAAGTTTTAAGGGGGGGGGGGGGGGGAATACAAGTTAAAACACTAAGAACATAACTAAATTTCTCTAACAGCCTTCATCGGAAAAGTTCAACTCCATTCACGGACTGTTTTGGGTATCTTAAACATTTTTGTTTTCAAAACTGTACAAGGTGCAATTACTTCAAGTTCTTAGCTTTAAAATGGCTACTTGCACATCTCCATACGATTTTTCTACAATTTATGGTGATTTTTACAAAACTGCCTATCATTTCAAACAACAATCCGGACCAGTCTGTGATTTTGGACTTATTCACTCAAGTTGGAGGTCATTAAAAATCGTGATAAAAATTATGAGTAAACTAGACACATTTTGTGAACTCTCAGAATTTACAGATCTAGTTTTCGACTTCGTATGATTTTTCTATGATTTTTACAAAACTGGGCAGAATTGCTAAAGTTAGCCAACAGCATGTAAATATCATAACACTTTGTAATATGTTGAGCAAAGTGTATAATCATAAGTTCTAATATTTGAATGTGTTTCCTTGTTAGTTTATTATTGTGAACTGAAAATAAGTTATTCATATTAAATATTATTCATTCATTTAGAACACGTATTATGTAACTATAAAAAGTATAGTTGGATAAATTCACAACACTAATACATTTCCATAAAAAGAATTCATACATATTATATACATTTTAGATAAACTATAATAGGTATAGTTTATGATACATCACTCAACACACTCGTACAAAAAGGGTACATTCATACAAGAAAGATTTATATCCACACACATTTCACGTAAACTTGTTAACCTATATTGTGAGACTCTATCTCTCCCCGTACGTCCGAGTGCGGGATATAATTCCTGGTAGTTATAATCAGAATCTCCTTGAGGGAGAACGTGATACTTGTATATAGATCTATATTGGGTTTGACACCCCACACCTTGCTGCTAGCTACAGTGGGACCTGCAGGTCTACGGGTGACAAATGTCATTTCATATTTGCGACGCCTGAGAAACGTTGTGGCAGGTTCACATAGTCACAGTACGATTATAGCGACTCACATAGGGAGATAACAATTCATAAAGTTTACGGGATTTCTTAAAACCGAAGTAGGTTTTAGGTTGATTTAAAAAAATTTTGCTTTCCATATCATTTCAAACTCACGACATTTCCACTAAGTAAGGATGATTTCTCATACATTTTGGTCTTGGGTTATAAGGTTACATTTTTCGGATTTAAAGGAAAAATATCGGATTTTTCTGAAACAAACGCGACATTTACCTGTGAAGAACTTCTACTAAGTTTATTAATAAAAAGCTTATGAACTCACCAACCTTTGTGTTGACACTTTTTAAAACAACTTGTATTCTCAGGAAAACACTAATCAGATTATCAAGTGCTTTTGAGGATGGGACGTTAAGGCGTCAAACTTTTCATATTTTGTCAACATATTGTAATTGATTTTGAAACATGTAATCCATACAAGTGATGTAACTTTTCAATTATATATATGTTGGTTGTGTTGCTTAAATTACTATTGAAATTGTGGTTATGATACTATACATGAAGTCCTCCACCCCCGGACGTTTCCGCCATCCTTGGTTTGGGGGTGTGACAGATTGGTATCAGAGTACGGTTTATAGTGAATTAAGTATGTCAAACCACATAAGATATACAAACTATAAACACATTTGGGACTAAAAGTCTCTGATTCTTAAAGTGATTTAACGAGTTGTACTTTTAGGAAACAAATAATTTCTTGTTTTAAAGTATACTTGCATGCATACTATACTAGCATGGTGTCATAACTTAGGAGAACATAAATTGAAAAAGGAGGAGTCGAACATTATTAATACGCCTTAGCATGTGTAATCAGTTCTGGGAAGGATATAGCCTGATCAACTATATCCGTCCAAGAAGTAACTTACGCACACTAAGGAATAGTCGTAATGAGCGACAAATCTAAAAACCTAATTACACTCCATAAAGAACACACTAAGAACCAAATATAAACATTTAAAAATACTATAGGAGTATCTGTACGTTTCTATAGTGCCCGATTATTATTTTCCGATATGTGCTTCTTAACCCCATTTCTCGTGCAGACGACATGGCAGGATTTCACATACCCGGGGACCCCTATTTTCCCAATCAGGGAAACGCGGGATGGATCGATGAGGATCCTGAGGAGGATCCCGAAGAGGATCCTGAGGAGGATCCCGAAGAGGATCCCGAGGAGGATCCCGAAGAGGATCCCGAGGAGGAGCCCGAGGAGGAAGACGAACAAGAAGAAGAAGAGGAAGACGACCAAGAAGAAAATGAAGAAGAAGAGGAAGACGACCAATAGGAAAATGAAGACGAAGAGGAAGAAGAGGAAGGTGATGAGTTAGTCATGTTTGGGAACGAAGCGGAGGAACCACCAGAAGTATTCAACCCTCCCTACATCGCAAGGGTACCCGCGCACCGTTTTGGATACAACGGACCTGAACCCCCTTGGGTAACAACGATCGAAAGATGGAGCCGACAACAACGCCAGCGGTCACCATATGGCTACCAACGAGGTTACTATGATCTCACTCATGGTGGACCGGCTGACAGAGCTCTCCCTGTCACGATACAACGAATAGCGAGAATGGATGATCGTGGTAGGACGACGACCGATCAGGTCCGGGAGTTAAGTGCCATCGTACAGTCTACTACTGATCGCACCAGAGACCTGGAACGAGACTCCCGCCACAGAGACCAACTCATCCAAGATCTTCTAGCAGCTCAAGCAGAAACAAGAGAGTATCGGGAAAGATACATGGCTCTCGAAGAGAGAATGGTTGCAGCCGAACGCAGATTGGCGGAACTACAGGGCGCATCGACATCATCGCAGCCTCCATCAAAGAAGGGTCGCAATGATTAGAACTCATTACTATTCTCATGTTTTGGTAGTAAAACTTTAGGAGTATGCGTTGGTGTTACTCTTTGTATGTAGGTCGACCCTGCGATTATGTGATTACACTATTCAAAGGGTTTTTGTAATGCCAAAAACTATCTTTTGTAACGATGTAATGCAGACCCTTATGAGGTCAAACTTTTCCCTCTAAATGTTATGTACTAAAAGTTATCAATGAAATTTGGCATATGTTTTATTTATTGAATATTTGGCACTATACATCATAACCTGACCACACAAACAGTTTACAAATAATAAAGTTTTGATAAAATACAAGAGGGATGAAACCAGTAACACTCGACTCGTTATCACTATTGAAGTCTTACCGACTAGTCATTTTTTTTTATGACAGAACCATGCCACCAAGGAAAAGACCAAGGCCTTCCAACAACCCAATGCCGCCTCCACCACCACCTCCGCAGTTTGATCCTGCAATGTTCCAGGCTGCAGTAACGGCAGCCGTGGCGGCAGCAATGTCGCAAATGGGAACCAATGGTTCTGGCGGTTCTGGATCCGGAGCTACCAATTCCATTCATGGGGACAGCACGGGGCGTACGAGGGAGTGCTCTTACAAAGACTTCACGAATGGCAAACCCGATCCTTTCAATGGAAGCGGGGGCGTTATCACACTGGTGCAATGGTTCGAAAGGACTGAGGCAGTTTTTGAAATCTGCGCTTGTCCCGAGGCGAACAAGGTCAAGTATGCGGCATTCACTTTCACTGAAAAAGCACTTACTTGGTGGAATGGCCGAGTTAAGTCACTTACTCCTGCAGTAGCTAACGCAATCAGCTGGGAGGATTTGAAAGCCCTAATGCTAAAGGAATATTGCCCGAGGGGCGAAATACAAAAACTTGAAGAAGAGCTTTGGAACCTCAGAATGTCAGGCACTGATCTTGAAACTTATACTGCCCGTTTCAACGACCTAGCACTCCTCTGTCCAACAATGGTCACTCCAGAAGAGAAGAAGGTGGAACGATACCTCTGGGGGCTATCACCTCAGATTCAAGATAGTGTATTGGCCTTAAGACCCACTACCTTTGAGAGTGCCAAGGAATTGGCACAACAACTCATAGATCACAGGGCTAGCCGTGGTACCGTGATAACCACCACCGACCGAACAAAAGGAGGGAACAACAAGAGGAAGTTCTGGGGCAATAAAAAGAAGCAACCAACTCAGGACCCCGCCAAAAAGCAACAGATTGTTGCTGTTCGTGCCGCCACTACTGCTGTCGCTCCAGCGCCGCCGAAACAGTATACGGGAACTCTTCCCAAGTGCAACAAGTGTAACTACCACCATAACGGTGCTTGTCGAGAGTTGCACTGCAATAACTGCAACAAGAAGGGGCACACCGCACGATTCTGTAGAGCGACTACCCAAACCGCCGCACAAGTCGCTACAACCGCCAACACTGGAGCAAGCCAAACCTGCTATGGATGTGGTGAAACGGGACACTTCAGGAGGAACTGCCCCAAGGCACGAGCCCCTAATGCTGGGGGTGTAGGGAGAGTCCTAACTTTAGGGCAGGGAGAAGCAGTCAAGGATCCCTCTGTGGTTACTGGTACGTTCCTCCTCAATAACTCTTATGCATGCGTACTTTTCGATAGTGGGGCAGAAAGAAGTTTCATAAGTCACCAATTCAAATATATACTTAAGCAAAATTCTCAACCACTAGAAGATTCTTACATCGTAGAAATGGCAAATGGAAAGGTTGAGCGCGCTAATGATATTTACATAGGGTGTACTCTCACTCTAGACGACCATTTGTTCAAAATTGACCTTATGCCGGTCACCATAAAAAGCTTCGATATAATCATTGGTATGGATTGGTTAAGCCTTCATCGTGCCGACATTCTATGTTACGAAAGGGCCGTCCGCCTCAATCTGCCGAATGGCAACGTTCTCACCGTTTATGGCAATAAACCTAGTGCGAACCTACAAATCATCTCTTGTGTTAAAACCCAAAAGTACCTCCGAAAGCAATACCATGCTTTCTTAGCCCACATCGTAGACAAGAAACAGGAGGTGAAGGACATCAAAGAAATTCCAGAAGTATGCAACTTCCCTGATGTTTTCCCAGACGATCTGCCTGGTGTACCACTCACACGACAAGTCGAATTTCGGATCGACTTAATCCCAGGAGCTACCCCCGTCGCCAGGGCTCCATATCGCTTAGCACCGGCAGAAATGCAAGAACTATCCAGCCAACTGAATGAACTATTGAACAAAGGGTTCATCAGGCCAAGCTTCTCGCCCTGGGGAGCACCAGTCTTATTTGTAAAGAAGAAGGATGGGTCTTTTCGCATGTGCATAGACTATCGAGAACTAAACAAACTCACAATCAAAAACCGTTATCCCCTACCCCGAATAGATGACCTCTTCGACCAGCTCCAAGGAGCCAGCTACTTTTCAAAAATCGACCTGAGGTCGGGCTATCATCAACTACGAGTTCAGGAAGAGGATATCCCCAAGACGGCATTCAGAACTCGCTATGGGCACTATGAGTTTGTAGTGATGCCATTCGGGTTAACAAACGCGCCTGCGGTGTTCATGGATTTGATGAATCGTGTGTGTCGAACCTTCTTGGATAAATTCGTCATCGTATTCATCGACGATATCTTGGTCTATTCGAGGAGCGAAGAAGAGCACCGACAACATCTACGACTAGTTCTGGAGATTTTAAGAACCGAGAAGCTTTACGCCAAATTCTCAAAGTGTGAATTTTGGCTCCGTGAAGTAGGATTCCTTGGCCACATAGTAAGCAAAGAAGGAATACATGTGGACCCCTCAAAGATCAAAGCAATCGAAGATTGGTCAACACCTACAACGCCAACAGAAATCCGACAGTTTTTGGGACTCGCAGGCTACTATCGAAGATTCATACAAAACTTCTCCAAGATCGCTAAGCCTTTCACCACCTTGACTCAGAAAGGTGTAGTGTTCGAGTGGGAAGATAAACAAGAAGCCACCTTCCAGACACTAAAGCAAGCCCTATGCAGCGCACCAGTCTTGTCTCTTCCAGAAGGAACTGATGATTTTGTGGTGTATTGCGATGCTTCAAATCAAGGCCTCGGTTGTGTGCTCATGCAAAGGGGAAAAGTCATCGCTTATGCATCAAGGCAACTGAAGACACATGAAGTTAATTATACAACCCACGACCTTGAACTGGGAGCGGTGGTGTTCCCCCTGAAGATCTGGAGGCACTACCTCTACGGCACCAAGTGCACCATCTTCACTGATCACAAAAGTCTTCAGCACATTCTCAATCAGAAAGAACTTAACATGCGCCAAAGAAGATGGGTGGAATTACTGAATGACTATGAATGTGAAATTCGCTACCACCCGGGCAAGGCAAATGTAGTAGCCGATGCCTTAAGCAGGAAGGAATACTCGGGTCGCCGAGTAAAATCCCTAGCCATGACGATCCACTCCCAACTGGCCACCCAGATCAAGGACGCCCAATTAGAAGCCTTGAAACCAGAAAACGTGGCAAGCGAAGCACTAAGGGGGATGGATAAGAACTTGGAAGTCAAAGGGGATGGAACTCGTTATCTCATGAATCGAATCTGGACACCGAAGTTCGGTGGGTACCGAGATGTTGTAATGAACGAGGCCTACAAGACTCGATACTCCATTCACCCTGGGTCAGATAAGATGTATCTAGACCTCAAAAGGTTATACTGGTGGCCAAACATGAAGGCTGAAATTGCTACTTATGTGAGCAAGTGCCTCACTTGCGCCAAGGTCAAGGTGGAATATCAGAAGCCATCAGGACTACTTCAACAACCGGATATACCCGAGTGGAAGTGGGAGTGAATAACCATGGACTTCGTAACCAAACTGCCTAAGACATCAGGTGGGATGGATACCATATGGGTGATTGTGGACAGATTGACAAAGTCCGCGCACTTCCTGCCAATAAGGGAAACAGACAAGATGGAAAAGTTAACCAGGACGTATATTAAAGAGATCGTGCGACTACATGGTGTACCAACATCCATTATCTCTGATCGAGATAGTAGATTCACCTTGCGTTTCTGGCAGTCCCTACAGAAGTCTCTGGGAACCAGGCTAGACATGAGTACGGCCTACCATCCACAAACTGACGGACAAAGCGAGAGAACCATCCAGACGTTGGAAGACATGCTGAGAGCCTGTGTGATAGATTTTGGTAAGGCATGGGATACCCATCTACCGCTTATCGAATTCTCTTATAATAACAGTTATCACACTAGCATTGGAGTCGCTCCATTCGAAGCTCTCTACGGTCGTAAGTGTAGATCACCACTGTGTTGGGCCGAAGTTGGAGATACTCAGCTAGCTAGAGGGCAAGTCCCTGATAGCACCCTCACTGGGCCTGAAATCATAAGGGAAACCACAGAAAAGATCATTTAAATTCGGGAAAGACTAAAAGCGTCTCGTGATCGACAAAAGAGTTACGCGGATAAACGACGCAAACCTTTGGAATTCCAGGTCGGAGACCGGGTACTACTTAAAGTTTCCCCCTGGAAGGGGATAATACGTTTCGGTAAACGGGGGAAACTAAACCCAAGGTACATCGGTCCGTTCGAAATCCTTGCTAGGATTGGTCCTGTGGCGTACAAACTCCGACTACCACAAGAACTTAGTAATGTACACCCTACCTTCCACGTGTCCAACTTAAAGAAGTGTATGTCTGACGAGACACTCGTAATACCACTCGAAGAAATCGAAGTTAATGAGAATCTCCACTTTGTGGAGGAACCCGTCGAGATCATGGATCGAGAGATCAAGAGAACAAAACAAAGTCGCATTCCCATAGTGAAGGTTCGTTGGAATGCGAAACGAGGGCCTGAGTTTACCTGGGAACGTGAAGATCAAATGAAGCAAAAGTATCCGCATCTTTTCCCAAACCCTTGAAGTCTGTAACGGCCCAATTTTTACGTCCGAAAATTTCATTTTTAAGGTATTACCTTAGAAAACATTAATAAATAAAAACATTGTTTGTTCACACCATAACACATCGCAACCATGTTCTAAAAAGTCAAACCATACATCCCATCAAAATATCAGAGTACAATCCCAGTGAATCTCATAAATGCGGAAACCGAAGAGTGTGTGTGTGTATGACGTGCCGCTACCGCGCCGGCTCCTTCCCCTTCGATGCAGAGGTACCTGAAAACAAAACTGTAAACGTAAGCACAAAGCTTAGTGAGTTCCCCCAACGTACCGCATACCATACAAACACATAACATACGTACTGCCAGGCTATTCTGGGGTGCCTGACTACCCGGTACGGCCATTCTGGGGTGCCGACCTACCCATACGGCCATTCTGGGGTGCCGTCTTACCCGTTTCAAGCCATTCTGGGGTGCTGACTACCCATGTCAAGCCATTCTGGGGTGCTGACTACCCATCGGCCCTAACAACCGATTCTCGGGGACTATTTCACCCCCTACTACTACGATCACATATAACATAACAAGCCAGCATGCATACATATCATCACATACTGTCAGACGTATCTGGGGTGTCTGACTACCCTTCGGTCCTAACAACCAAACTCTACTACTATCACACACAACATATCATGCTAGCATATAACATGTTAGATAATAGCAAACATAGATGACATCACAAAGACAATCATCTATCATACAACTCCTACTGGTGGGTCGGCATTGTGGCCTTAGACCCACTGCTACTGGAAGGTAACTTACCTCAAAGTAGCTGCTGAACTGATCGGGAACTAACTGATTGCTGCTGCTCCGGGAGTCCTCCGGCTGCAATTCCCACAACATACTCAATCAAACACTGCTAACTGTCCTTTAGGTAAAATGACCATTTTACCCCCGGTTAGCTCTAAGCCAATGCTAGGGTCAACTTTCAGTTGACCCGACTCGCCGAGTGGACCACCACTCGCCGAGTCCCTAGCAAACCAATGTCCTGGGTCCCTGGTTCTACTCGTCGAGTCGGGCTATGACTCGACGAGTTCACCTTCAAACTGTCATTCAACTCCTTCATCCTACTCGCCGAGTTGTATGAACAACTCGTCGAGTTCATCTTCATCCGATGAACACTTTATGCTAAGACTCGCCGAGTTGTATGAACAACCCGCCGAGTCTGTTCTTGATCTATGAAGATTGCCTTGGACTCGCCGAGTCCTAACATGGGTGAGTTCAGCTCCCAACTCACCGAATCACCCCCTGTGACTCATGGCTCAACTCGACACATGAAGAAGGGACAAACTTGAAGACTCGCGAGCAGACTCGCCGAGTCGTTGCCATACACTCCTAAAATATACCGATTTGCTCGATTCCAGTCCATGCCATTCATAGATCTGGACTTCTAGGACACGAATCACACGTAAAGTTTCCAACTTTACGTGTGGTTATTTACCAATATGGATTATAGGGCTCAAAATGTCTCAAAAGGGTAGATCTAGGGCTAACAAGCCTCATGGGGCCAAAAAGCTAACAGATCTGAGCTCCTGGAGCTCAATCTTGCATAGGTCCAAAAGCCAAACGCCTTATTACGACATATAATGCACATACAAACTTGGGGAATTGACCAAGAAGGACCCAAATGAAGTTTTAAGCATAGAATCAAGGGGAAAACGGGTTATACCTCAAAGGAAATGTTGAAATAACACAAAGATGGCTGATCTCCTTCTCCTCTTCTTGATCTACTCCTCTTACTCCTCAAAACCTTCAAGACCACACCAAGAACACCTCGAACTCTCAAGGAAACAAGGGAAAACGATGTAGGGGGAGTTCTGGGGTGAATGGGGACGAGTTGGGGCGGAAAGAGAGTTTAAATAGGGTGCAAACCCTTGAAACTTAGGGTTTCATCCAGCAGCGGTGACTCGCCGAGTCCAGGATGTGGACTCGCCGAGTCGCCTACTTAAACGTGTCCTGAGTCTCGTCCCTACTCGGCGAGTCGGACCCTATGACTCGCCGAGTCCAAGGTTAAATTAGGGCAATGCTCAAATAAAATTCACATACCGGAAACCAGGCGCTACAAATCTCCCCCACTTATTTTAGACTTCGTCCTCGAAGTCTGCTGTCTGGTCCTGAAACAGCTCGGGGTAGTGCTCCATCATCTCGTCCATCGGTTCCCAAGTCCACTCTGAACCCTTGCGGTGCTGCCATTGCACCTTCACTAGCTCCACCCTCTTGTTCCTCAAATCCTTCGACTTCCTGTCGAGGATTGCGACTGGCGCTCAATGTAGTTCAGGCTGTCATCAACCTGAATATCCTCCAAAGGTACTACTGCAGAATCGTCCACTAGACACTTCCGCAACTGCGAAACATGGAAAGTGCTGTGGATCTGGCTAAGCTCGGCTGGCAGATCCAGCCTATATGCTACCTTGCCCACCCGGGCTAAGACCCTGAATGGTCCGATGAATCGCGGGCCCAACTTGCCCCGCTTCCTGAATCGGATGACGCCTTTCCACGGCGACACCTTCAGGAGGACCATATCCCCGACCTGGAACTCTAAATCGGATCGACGCTTGTCGGCATAACTTTTCTGCCGACTCTGAGCAGCCTGAAGCCTGCTCCGGACCTGCTGGATCCTCTCAGTCGTCTTGAGCACCACTTCGGTGCTTCCCATGACTCTCTGGCCAACCTCACCCCAGCATATCGGGGTCCTACACCTCCGTCCGTACAACATCTCAAAGGGAGGGCGGTCGATACTCGCGTGATAGCTGTTGTTGTAGGAGAACTCAGCCAAAGGAAGATAGGTATCCCAGCTACCACCGAAATCCAGAACACACGCCCGCAACATGTCCTCCAAAGTCTGGATGGTCCGCTCACTCTGACCATCTGTCTGCGGGTGAAAGGCGGTGCTGAAATGTAGACGAGTGCCTAACTCGTCATGGAATCTCTTCCAAAACCTGGAAGTAAAACGCACATCCCTGTCCGAGATCACCGATACCGGCACCCCATGCCGTGCCACAATCTCCCTGATATAGATGTCGGCCAATTTCTCGGCTGATATGCTCTCCTGAACCGGAATGAAGTGAGCACTCTTGGTCAATCTATCCACGATGACCCAAATCGAATCCACTCCACGCGCGGTCCTGGGAAGCTTCGTGATAAAATCCATCGTGATATCTTCCCATTTCCACAGTGGAATATCCAACGGCTGCATCTTGCCATGCGGTCTCTGATGCTCGGCCTTGACCTTCCTGCAGGTCAAACATCGCTCGACATACCATGCCACATCCCGCTTCATGCAGGGCCACCAATAGTCTAGACGAAGATCCCTATACATCTTCGTCGCCCCGGGATGAATAGAGAATCGGGACTTGTGCGCCTCCTCCATCAAAATCTGGCGCACGCCTCCGTGATACGGCACCCACACCCTATGGTGTAGTGTCAATAACCCTCGGCTATCATAATCGAAGGAGGAAACCTGACCTACTACACGCTCGCTCTTCCGATGCTCCTCCTTGATAGCCTCCTGTTGGGCCTCCCGAATCTGCTCCAACAGGGGAGTCACCACGGTCATCCGCATGCAAACGTCCCTGATCGGCGCCGCCTTGCGGCTAAGCGCATCGGCCACCACATTGGCCTTCCCCGGATGGTAAAGGATCTCGCAATCATAATCCTTCACCACATCCAACCACCGACGCTGCCTCATGTTCAGATTCGGTTGATCCATGAGGTACCTCAAGCTCTTGTGGTCCGTGTAGATGGTACACCGAACCCCATAGAGGTAATGTCGCCATATCTTGAGGGCAAATACCACCGCCCCCAACTCCAAATCGTGCGTCGGGTAGTTCGCCTCGTGAGGCTTGAGCTGCCTCGAAGCGTAAGCAATGACATGCCCCCTTTGCATCAGCACCGCGCCCAACCCAGAAATGGACGCATCACAATAAACCACGAAATCCTCTACGCCCTCAGGCAGGGCTAAGATCGGCGCCTCACACAATCTCTGTCTCAGCATCTCAAACGCAGCCTGCTGCTCGGGTCCCCACCGAAAGACCACGGCTTTCTTCGTCAGTCGTGTCAGGGGTACGGCTATCTTGGAGAAATCCTGGATAAATCTCCGATAGTAGCCCGCCAATCCCAGGAAGCTCCGAATCTCGGATGGAGACTTCGGGACCTCCCATCTCATCACGGCCTCGACCTTGGCCGGATCAACCAGAATCCCGTTCTGGTTGACGAGGTGCCCAAGAAATTGCACCTCGCGCAACCAAAACTCACACTTGGAGAACTTGGCATACAAGCTCTCCCTCCTCAGGGTCTCCAATACCTCCCTCAGATGCTCCTCGTGTTCCTCCCGAGTCTTGGAATAGACCAAGATATCATCGATAAAGACTATCACAGACCGATCCAGCATCGGTCTACACACGCGGTTCATGAGGTCCATGAACGCGGCAGGAGCATTGGTGAGCCCAAACGGCATCACCACAAACTCGTAATGACCATAGCGCGTCCGAAACACAGTCTTCTGCATATCCTCCTCCCTGACCCTCATCTGATGATACCCCGAACGCAAGTCAATCTTGGAGAACCAAGATGCTCCCTGAAGCTGGTCAAATAGGTCGTCAATCCTTGGAAGCGGGTATCGGTTCTTCACCGTTACCTTGTTCAGCTCCCGATAATCTATACACATCCGGTGCGACCCGTCCTTCTTTCTTACGAACAGAATCGGGGCTCCCCAGGGTGAACTGCTCGGCCGAATAAATCCCTTGTCCAGCAGCTCCTGCAGCTGCGTAGACAACTCCTGCATCTCGGGAGGAGCCAACCGATATGGTGCTTTGGCTATCGGAGCCGCACCGGGAATGAGGTCAATCCTGAACTCCACCTGTCGCTCCGGAGGTATCCCAGGTAGTTCCTCCGGGAAAACATCAGCAAAATCTCGAACCACCGGGACCTCGCTCACGGTCGCCTTACCCGCCTCCCGGGCATCCATCACATACGCGACATAACCCGCGCATCCCTGCTGAAGGTAGCGCCTAGCCCTCGCTGCTAAACACACAGTGGGTCCACACTGCGGCCGCTCTCCATGAATCACTAACTCTCCCCCGCTTGGGGTCCTGACTCGCACTAGCTGCTGTGCGCAATCTATCACTGCCCCATTAGGGCTCAACCAATCCATACCAATAATCACCTTGTTCCCACGCAATGGAATGGGAACCAAGTCTACCAGGTAACGCTCCTCAAACAGTCGCAGGACACAATCTCGAAACACCATCGACGCTCGAACCGATCGATCATCAGCAATCTCTACCTCTAACGGGCAATCTAACTCACCTGAAGTCTCATGAAATCTCTTGCTAAGAGCAAGAGAAACGAACGATCGGGATGCACCCGAGTCGAACAATACCTGAACCGGGATGCCGTTCACATGGAACGATCCTAATACACATGTATACACACGGAGCACATATCAATATCATAACAACGTAAAATAAAAGATAGAAGGAAGGAATCATACCCGTCACCACATCGGGCGCGGCGCGTGCCTCCTCAGCAGTCAACTGAAATGCCCGACTCCTCAACACTGGAGCCTCTGCCTTGCCCTGACGGCCATCCGTGATCCGCAGGGTCGCTGGAGCTGGCGCCTTCACTGGCACTGAAACTGTCAACATGGGGCAATTGGCCTTCTTGTGGCCCCTCTGGTTGCAGTGGAAACACAGCAACTCCGATGTCTGAATAACTGTCGCAGGAGCAGTGCAATCCCTGCTGATATGGCCAAACTTGCCGCACTTGTAGCAGCCTGACGATCCCATCCTGCACGCCCCCTCGTGCGGCCTGCCGCACCTCCTGCAGCGGCTCGGTCCCGACTGGCCTTTTGGCCTCCCATCTGACCCCTTGGGCTTCTTCCCCGAAGCCCCTGATGCCTGACCATCCTCAAGTTTCCGTTTCCGAATGTGCTCCAAATCTATCTCTCTTTCCCTAGCCCTGGCAATCATGGAGTCCAGGGTAGGGCAAGCCGAAAAGCTAACATGCTCCCGAATGTCAGCTCGTAGCATATCATGGTAACGAGTCTTCCTCATATCCTCGTCACCTGCATACTGGGGCACCAATAAAGCCCTCTCCCGAAACTTGGCGGTGATCTCCGCCACGGTCTCTGTCGTCATCCTCATGTCTTTTTATGTAATTTTATATAGTTCAGTTAGTTTTTCAGCTAGTTTTACCAAACGTTATTTTTTATCAGCTAGCTTTTCAACTAACAACTAATTTTTTATTTAACAGCTAGCTTTTTAGCCATCTGTTAGCTTTTCAGCTAACAACTAGCTTTTCGGATAGTCCGCCAAAATAACTTAATGTGATAATATATTTATCACTTTATACGTATTTAGTCTTTAATATTTTGTATACATTTAATCATTAATATATATATATATATATATATATATATATATATATATATATATATATATATATATATATATATTGCAAAATAAGTTATTTTTGTATTTGTAGTCATTCAATACTTATAAATGATTTCTTTAATGTAACATCCCAAAAATCACGACTAAAAATTTCTTTTAAAAAACATTACTAAAACCATATTCATAAAAACCGTATCATAAATCATAACATAATTTTGTAGCATTAATTCGAAATACAAACTTATTATCAGAGTAAAACATCCCAGGCTAGCTGACTATATATGGTGTGTGTGCACTGCAATCTTTCCGAGCTCCTCCTTTGAAAACTGAGTGCCTGAAACCAAAAACTGAAACTGTAAGCACGAAGCTTAGTGAGCTCTCCCAAACTACCACATACCATACAATAACATATAAAGCACATACTGGGCCTTGCCCACTGCATCGGACCGAGATCCATGCTAACTGGGGCCTTGCCCCCTGAATCGGACCGAAGTCCGGAAACTGACTGGGACATTGTCCCCTGCATCGGACCGAAGTCCGGACTAACTGGGGCCTTGCCCCCTGCATCGGACCGAAGTCCGGAAACTGACTGGGACCTTGTCCCCTGCATCGGACTGAAGTCCGGACTAACTGGGGCCTTGCCCCTTGCATCGGATCGAAGTCCGGAAACTGACTGAACATAGCATGGCATAACATATCAACTAGCATGAACACATATACTGCATACTGCATCGGGCCGTAGCCCGGAACACATAACACATAACACATAGCACATAAATCCTGTCTGAGCCACGAAGGCATCAAACATACTAATGTGACAATCGTCAATCTTGAGTCAAGCCAAGTCATCAAGTCAAGCCGGTCAACTCTATTAAACCTTGTGTATTAGGGTTTGTGTTATGTTCATACTGTATAACTTGCTATATTAATGAGAAACATCACTTGAGAAAAGTCTTGTGTTGAAAATTTCCTAAACCCTAGTTCTAATCAATGAACTAGAACGATAAAACAATGTTGCATACTCATCGGGAGTGTGTAAGATCCTTAAACAAGGCTTAACAGGGTTCACGAACCATACATTTCGATGTCGGACACTCACAACTATCCCACATGGAACCTCTCTCAATCGTTTCCACACTATCTCTCTCTATGTCAAACCTCTCCCAAATCCCTCTAAGTATGTGAAATCTCTCGCAATTATCTCTTTGTATGAGAAATCTCTCCAAGAATGTCAAACCTCTCCCAAATCTCTCTAAGTATGCGAAATATCTCTCGAATATCTCTCTGTATTAGAAATCTCTCCAAGAATGTCAAATCTCTCCCAAATCCCTCTAAGTATGTGAAAACTCTCGCAAATATCTCTTTGTATGAGAAATCTCTCCAAGAATGTCAAATCTCTCCCAAATCTCTCTAAGTATGCGAAATCTCTCTCAAATATCTCTCTGTATTAGAAATCTCTCCAAGAACGTCAAATCTCTCCCAAATCCCTCTAAGTATGTGAAAACTCTCGCAAATATCTCTTTGTATGAGAAATCTCTCCAAAAATGTCAAATCTCTCCCAAATCTCTCCAAGTATGTGAAATCTCTCCCGAATCTCTCTCAAATAGTTCCCGTCACTTTTTAGAATCATTTGGGTCATTCCGACGCTTAACCGTGTCAAAAACAGCTTAAAACGGGGTGAAACGAGAAAAATAGACATTAGGAACCGAAACCAAGAGAGAAGCCTCTTAGGACCCGAAGGTCCTCTTAGGGACTGAGAGCAAGAGGAGCCGAACCGAACCCTTCTGATGCGGAACCGAAACCTCCTGAGCCGAACCGAAACCTTCTGATGCCGAACCGAAACCTCCTGAGCCGAACCGAAACCTCCTGATGCCGAACCGAAACCTCCTGAGCCGAACCGAAAGTACTGTTCACCAAACGAACCGAAGGTACTGTTCACTACAGTACGTTCGGTTCTGACATTCTCGCCTTTTATCCCGAACCGAACCCCAATGACCCTTCGGACCGAACCCTCGCCCCTCGCTCTCGCGTCTGACACGCCCCTTTCGTTTCCCTCTGTCCGCTTCCGGCTACAGTCCTCAGCGTGGACCGGGTCTCGGCCTAGGACCGAGAGGTCTCGCTGGGAACTCATTTTCTCCCGGTTTTCGCGTAGTTTTGCGTTTAAGGCCCGTTTTTAATTATTTTAACGTGGGAATTTCACCCAAAATCATATTTTAACATAATAAACCCTAAATATTCACAATTTAATCATATTTTCATAAAAATATTTATTTAAATAATGAAAGCAAGTGGGAAAAGTACAAAGAGGTGGAGTGTTGACTTTGCTTTACCTTCTAACACAAGCAACCACTCCCACACCCACTCTATGACCAGCCACACCCCCCACCTTACCTAGGTCACATCAATGTCTTTTCCACTCAATTATCCCTCTTTCCCACGTTTTTGAGGGCTGAATATTCATCCTCTATCCTCACTTCTCTCATTTACTCTCATTTCACAAGAAGATCAAACTCTTTCCTCTCTCACTTTCTCTCTCTAGAAATTCGAGATTCAAGGGCTGATCTTGAGTTTTTCCTCCACATTTGGTAAGCATAATCCATTCTCTTTATGATTATCTCAATTATTTCCACTCAAATCATGGATATCTTACACAAACTCTCTCATAATTGTGTTAGATCTTCGAATCTTCAAGTGATTCTTCAAGTGTTCTTGGGTTGAACACTTATCTTCTTCAACACTTACCTACTGAAATCACTTAAGGTGAGTTCATACCCCTACATTTTCATGTTGTCTCAAGTTTTAAGGGGGGGGGGGAATACAAGTTAAAACACTAAGAACATAACTAAATTTCTCTAACAGCCTTCATCGGAAAAGTTCAACTCCATTCACGGACTGTTTTGGGTATCTTAAACATTTTTGTTTTCAAAACTGTACAAGGTGCAATTACTTCAAGTTCTTAGCTTTAAAATGGATACTTGCACATCTCCATACGATTTTTCTACAATTTATGGTGATTTTTACAAAACTGCCTCTCATTTCAAACAACAATCCGGACCAGTCTGTGATTTTGGACTTATTCACTCAAGTTGGAGGTCATTAAAAATCGTGATAAAAATTATGAGTAAACTAGACACATTTTGTGAACTCTCAGAATTTACGGATCTAGTTTTCGACTTCGTATGATGTTTCTATGATTTTTACAAAACTGGGCAGAATTGCTAAAGTTAGCCAACAGCATGTAAATATCATAACACTTTGTAATATGTTGAGCAAAGTGTATAATCATAAGTTCTAATATTTGAATGTGTTTCCTTGTTAGTTTATTATTGTGAACTGAAAATAAGTTATTCATATTAAATATTATTCATTCATTTAGAACACGTATTATGTAACTATAAAAAGTATAGTTGGATAAATTCACAACACTAATACATTTCCATAAAAAGAATTCATACATATTATATACATTTTAGATAAACTATAATAGGTATAGTTTATGATACATCACTCAACACACTCGTACAAAAAGGGTACATTCATACAAGAAAGATTTATATCCACACACATTTCACGTAAACTTGTTAACCTATATTGTGAGACTCTATCTCTCCCCGTACGTCCGAGTGCGGGATATAATTCCTGGTAGTTATAATCAGAATCTCCTTGAGGGAGAACGTGATACTTGTATATAGATCTATATTGGGTTTGACACCCCACACCTTGCTGCTAGCTACAGTGGGACCTGCAGGTCTACGGGTGACAAATGTCATTTCATATTTGCGACGCCTGAGAAACGTTGTGGCAGGTTCACATAGTCACAGTACGATTATAGCGACTCACATAGGGAGATAACAATTCATAAAGTTTACGGGATTTCTTAAAACCGAAGTAGGTTTTAGGTTGATTTAAAAAAATTTTGCTTTCCATATCATTTCAAACTCACGACATTTCCACTAAGTAAGGATGATTTCTCATACATTTTGGTCTTGGGTTATAAGGTTACATTTTTCGGATTTAAAGGAAAAATATCGGATTTTTCTGAAACAAACGCGACATTTACCTGTGAAGAACTTCTACTAAGTTTATTAATAAAAAGCTTATGAACTCACCAACCTTTGTGTTGACACTTTTTAAAACAACTTGTATTCTCAGGAAAACACTAATCAGATTATCAAGTGCTTTTGAGGATGGGACGTTAAGGCGTCAAACTTTTCATATTTTGTCAACATATTGTAATTGATTTTGAAACATGTAATCCATACAAGTGATGTAACTTTTCAATTATATATATGTTGGTTGTGTTGCTTAAATTACTATTGAAATTGTGGTTATGATACTATACATGAAGTCCTCCACCCCCGGACGTTTCCGCCATCCTTGGTTTGGGGGTGTGACAGATTGGTATCAGAGTACGGTTTATAGTGAATTAAGTATGTCAAACCACATAAGATATACAAACTATAAACACATTTGGGACTAAAAGTCTCTGATTCTTAAAGTGATTTAACGAGTTGTACTTTTAGGAAACAAATAATTTCTTGTTTTAAAGTATACTTGCATGCATACTATACTAGCATGGTGTCATAACTTAGGAGAACATAAATTGAAAAAGGAGGAGTCGAACATTATTAATACGCCTTAGCATGTGTAATCAGTTCTGGGAAGGATATAGCCTGATCAACTATATCCGTCCAAGAAGTAACTTACGCACACTAAGGAATAGTCGTAATGAGCGACAAATCTAAAAACCTAATTACACTCCATAAAGAACACACTAAGAACCAAATATAAACATTTAAAAATACTATAGGAGTATCTGTACGTTTCTATAGTGCCCGATTATTATTTTCCGATATGTGCTTCTTAACCCCATTTCTCGTGCAGACGACATGGCAGGATTTCACATACCCGGGGACCCCTATTTTCCCAATCAGGGAAACGCGGGATGGATCGATGAGGATCCTGAGGAGGATCCCGAAGAGGATCCTGAGGAGGATCCCGAAGAGGATCCCGAGGAGGATCCCGAAGAGGATCCCGAGGAGGAGCCCGAGGAGGAAGACGAACAAGAAGAAGAAGAGGAAGACGACCAAGAAGAAAATGAAGAAGAAGAGGAAGACGACCAATAGGAAAATGAAGACGAAGAGGAAGAAGAGGAAGGTGATGAGTTAGTCATGTTTGGGAACGAAGCGGAGGAACCACCAGAAGTATTCAACCCTCCCTACATCGCAAGGGTACCCGCGCACCGTTTTGGATACAACGGACCTGAACCCCCTTGGGTAACAACGATCGAAAGATGGAGCCGACAACAACGCCAGCGGTCACCATATGGCTACCAACGAGGTTACTATGATCTCACTCATGGTGGACCGGCTGACAGAGCTCTCCCTGTCACGATACAACGAATAGCGAGAATGGATGATCGTGGTAGGACGACGACCGATCAGGTCCGGGAGTTAAGTGCCATCGTACAGTCTACTACTGATCGCACCAGAGACCTGGAACGAGACTCCCGCCACAGAGACCAACTCATCCAAGATCTTCTAGCAGCTCAAGCAGAAACAAGAGAGTATCGGGAAAGATACATGGCTCTCGAAGAGAGAATGGTTGCAGCCGAACGCAGATTGGCGGAACTACAGGGCGCATCGACATCATCGCAGCCTCCATCAAAGAAGGGTCGCAATGATTAGAACTCATTACTATTCTCATGTTTTGGTAGTAAAACTTTAGGAGTATGCGTTGGTGTTACTCTTTGTATGTAGGTCGACCCTGCGATTATGTGATTACACTATTCAAAGGGTTTTTGTAATGCCAAAAACTATCTTTTGTAACGATGTAATGCAGACCCTTATGAGGTCAAACTTTTCACTCTAAATGTTATGTACTAAAAGTTATCAATGAAATTTGGCATATGTTTTATTTATTGAATATTTGGCACTATACATCATAACCTGACCACACAAACAGTTTACAAATAATAAAGTTTTGATAAAATACAAGAGGGATGAAACCAGTAACACTCGACTCGTTATCACTATTGAAGTCTTACCGACTAGTCATTTTTTTTATGACAGAACCATGCCACCAAGGAAAAGACCAAGGCCTTCCAACAACCCAGTGCCGCCTCCACCACCACCTCCGCAGTTTGATCCTGCAATGTTCCAGGCTGCAGTAACGGCAGCCGTGGCGGCAGCAATGTCGCAAATGGGAACCAATGGTTCTGGCGGTTCTGGATCCGGAGCTACCAATTCCATTCATGGGGACAGCACGGGGCGTACGAGGGAGTGCTCTTACAAAGACTTCACGAATGGCAAACCCGATCCTTTCAATGGAAGCGGGGGCGTTATCACACTGGTGCAATGGTTCGAAAGGACTGAGGCAGTTTTTGAAATCTGCGCTTGTCCCGAGGCGAACAAGGTCAAGTATGCGGCATTCACTTTCACTGAAAAAGCACTTACTTGGTGGAATGGCCGAGTTAAGTCACTTACTCCTGCAGTAGCTAACGCAATCAGCTGGGAGGATTTGAAAGCCCTAATGCTAAAGGAATATTGCCCGAGGGGCGAAATACAAAAACTTGAAGAAGAGCTTTGGAACCTCAGAATGTCAGGCACTGATCTTGAAACTTATACTGCCCGTTTCAACGACCTAGCACTCCTCTGTCCAACAATGGTCACTCCAGAAGAGAAGAAGGTGGAACGATACCTCTGGGGGCTATCACCTCAGATTCAAGATAGTGTATTGGCCTTAAGACCCACTACCTTTGAGAGTGCCAAGGAATTGGCACAACAACTCATAGATCACAGGGCTAGCCGTGGTACCGTGATAACCACCACCGACCGAACAAAAGGAGGGAACAACAAGAGGAAGTTCTGGGGCAATAAAAAGAAGCAACCAACTCAGGACCCCGCCAAAAAGCAACAGATTGTTGCTGTTCGTGCCGCCACTACTGCTGTCGCTCCAGCGCCGCCGAAACAGTATACGGGAACTCTTCCCAAGTGCAACAAGTGTAACTACCACCATAACGGTGCTTGTCGAGAGTTGCACTGCAATAACTGCAACAAGAAGGGGCACACCGCACGATTCTGTAGAGCGACTACCCAAACCGCCGCACAAGTCGCTACAACCGCCAACACTGGAGCAAGCCAAACCTGCTATGGATGTGGTGAAACGGGACACTTCAGGAGGAACTGCCCCAAGGCACGAGCCCCTAATGCTGGGGGTGTAGGGAGAGTCCTAACTTTAGGGCAGGGAGAAGCAGTCAAGGATCCCTCTGTGGTTACTGGTACGTTCCTCCTCAATAACTCTTATGCATGCGTACTTTTCGATAGTGGGGCAGAAAGAAGTTTCATAAGTCACCAATTCAAATATATACTTAAGCAAAATTCTCAACCACTAGAAGATTCTTACATCGTAGAAATGGCAAATGGAAAGGTTGAGCGCGCTAATGATATTTACATAGGGTGTACTCTCACTCTAGACGACCATTTGTTCAAAATTGACCTTATGCCGGTCACCATAAAAAGCTTCGATATAATCATTGGTATGGATTGGTTAAGCCTTCATCGTGCCGACATTCTATGTTACGAAAGGGCCGTCCGCCTCAATCTGCCGAATGGCAACGTTCTCACCGTTTATGGCAATAAACCTAGTGCGAACCTACAAATCATCTCTTGTGTTAAAACCCAAAAGTACCTCCGAAAGCAATACCATGCTTTCTTAGCCCACATCGTAGACAAGAAACAGGAGGTGAAGGACATCAAAGAAATTCCAGAAGTATGCAACTTCCCTGATGTTTTCCCAGACGATCTGCCTGGTGTACCACTCACACGACAAGTCGAATTTCGGATCGACTTAATCCCAGGAGCTACCCCCGTCGCCAGGGCTCCATATCGCTTAGCACCGGCAGAAATGCAAGAACTATCCAGCCAACTGAATGAACTATTGAACAAAGGGTTCATCAGGCCAAGCTTCTCGCCCTGGGGAGCACCAGTCTTATTTGTAAAGAAGAAGGATGGGTCTTTTCGCATGTGCATAGACTATCGAGAACTAAACAAACTCACAATCAAAAACCATTATCCCCTACCCCGAATAGATGACCTCTTCGACCAGCTCCAAGGAGCCAGCTACTTTTCAAAAATCGACCTGAGGTCGGGCTATCATCAACTACGAGTTCAGGAAGAGGATATCCCCAAGACGGCATTCAGAACTCGCTATGGGCACTATGAGTTTGTAGTGATGCCATTCGGGTTAACAAACGCGCCTGCGGTGTTCATGGATTTGATGAATCGTGTGTGTCGACCCTTCTTGGATAAATTCGTCATCGTATTCATCGACGATATCTTGGTCTATTCGAGGAGCGAAGAAGAGCACCGACAACATCTACGACTAGTTCTGGAGATTTTAAGAACCGAGAAGCTTTACGCCAAATTCTCAAAGTGTGAATTTTGGCTCCGTGAAGTAGGATTCCTTGGCCACATAGTAAGCAAAGAAGGAATACATGTGGACCCCTCAAAGATCAAAGCAATCGAAGATTGGTCAACACCTACAACGCCAACAGAAATCCGACAGTTTTTGGGACTCGCAGGCTACTATCGAAGATTCATACAAAACTTCTCCAAGATCGCTAAGCCTCTCACCACCTTGACTCAGAAAGGTGTAGTGTTCGAGTGGGAAGATAAACAAGAAGCCGCCTTCCAGACACTAAAGCAAGCCCTATGCAGCGCACCAGTCTTGTCTCTTCCAGAAGGAACTGATGATTTTGTGGTGTATTGCGATGCTTCAAATCAAGGCCTCGGTTGTGTGCTCATGCAAAGGGGAAAAGTCATCGCTTATGCATCAAGGCAACTGAAGACACATGAAGTTAATTATACAACCCACGACCTTGAACTGGGAGCGGTGGTGTTCGCCCTGAAGATCTGGAGGCACTACCTCTACGGCACCAAGTGCACCATCTTCACTGATCACAAAAGTCTTCAGCACATTCTCAATCAGAAAGAACTTAACATGCGCCAAAGAAGATGGGTGGAATTACTGAATGACTATGAATGTGAAATTCGCTACCACCCGGGCAAGGCAAATGTAGTAGCCGATGCCTTAAGCAGGAAGGAATACTCGGGTCGCCGAGTAAAATCCCTAGCCATGACGATCCACTCCCAACTGGCCACCCAGATCAAGGACGCCCAATTAGAAGCCTTGAAACCAGAAAACGTGGCAAGCGAAGCACTAAGGGGGATGGATAAGAACTTGGAAGTCAAAGGGGATGGAACTCGTTATCTCATGAATCGAATCTGGACACCGAAGTTCGGTGGGTACCGAGATGTTGTAATGAACGAGGCCTACAAGACTCGATACTCCATTCACCCTGGGTCAGATAAGATGTATCTAGACCTCAAAAGGTTATACTGGTGGCCAAACATGAAGGCTGAAATTGCTACTTATGTGAGCAAGTGCCTCACTTGCGCCAAGGTCAAGGTGGAATATCAGAAGCCATCAGGACTACTTCAACAACCGGATATACCCGAGTGGAAGTGGGAGTGAATAACCATGGACTTCGTAACCAAACTGCCTAAGACATCAGGTGGGATGGATACCATATGGGTGATTGTGGACAGATTGACAAAGTCCGCGCACTTCCTGCCAATAAGGGAAACAGACAAGATGGAAAAGTTAACCAGGACGTATATTAAAGAGATCGTGCGACTACATGGTGTACCAACATCCATTATCTCTGATCGAGATAGTAGATTCACCTTGCGTTTCTGGCAGTCCCTACAGAAGTCTCTGGGAACCAGGCTAGACATGAGTACGGCCTACCATCCACAAACTGACGGACAAAGCGAGAGAACCATCCAGACGTTGGAAGACATGCTGAGAGCCTGTGTGATAGATTTTGGTAAGGCATGGGATACCCATCTACCGCTTATCGAATTCTCTTATAATAACAGTTATCACACTAGCATTGGAGTCGCTCCATTTGAAGCTCTCTACGGTCGTAAGTGTAGATCACCACTGTGTTGGGCCGAAGTTGGAGATACTCAGCTAGCTAGAGGGCAAGTCCCTGATAGCACCCTCACTGGGCCTGAAATCATAAGGGAAACCACAGAAAAGATCATTCAAATTCGGGAAAGACTAAAAGCGTCTCGTGATCGACAAAAGAGTTACGCGGATAAACGACGCAAACCTTTGGAATTCCAGGTCGGAGACCGGGTACTACTTAAAGTTTCCCCCTGGAAGGGGATAATACGTTTCGGTAAACGGGGGAAACTAAACCCAAGGTACATCGGTCCGTTCGAAATCCTTGCTAGGATTGGTCCTGTGGCGTACAAACTCCGACTACCACAAGAACTTAGTAATGTACACCCTACCTTCCACGTGTCCAACTTAAAGAAGTGTCTGTCTGACGAGACACTCGTAATACCACTCGAAGAAATCGAAGTTAATGAGAATCTCCACTTTGTGGAGGAACCCGTCGAGATCATGGATCGAGAGATCAAGAGAACAAAACAAAGTCGCATTCCCATAGTGAAGGTTCGTTGGAATGCGAAACGAGGGCCTGAGTTTACCTGGGAACGTGAAGATCAAATGAAGCAAAAGTATCCGCATCTTTTCCCAAACCCTTGAAGTCTGTAACGGCCCAATTTTTACGTCCGAAAATTTCATTTTTAAGGTATTACCTTAGAAAACATTAATAAATAAAAACATTGTTTGTTCACACCATAACACATCGCAACCATGTTCTAAAAAGTCAAACCATACATCCCATCAAAATATCAGAGTACAATCCCAGTGAATCTCATAAATGCGGAAACCGAAGAGTGTGTGTGTGTATGACGTGCCGCTACCGCGCCGGCTCCTTCCCCTTCGATGCAGAGGTACCTGAAAACAAAACTGTAAACGTAAGCACAAAGCTTAGTGAGTTCCCCCAACGTACCGCATACCATACAAACACATAACATACGTACTGCCAGGCTATTCTGGGGTGCCTGACTACCCGGTACGGCCATTCTGGGGTGCCGACCTACCCATACGGCCATTCTGGGGTGCCGTCTTACCCGTTTCAAGCCATTCTGGGGTGCTGACTACCCATGTCAAGCCATTCTGGGGTGCTGACTACCCATCGGCCCTAACAACCGATTCTCGGGGACTATTTCACCCCCTACTACTACGATCACATATAACATAACAAGCCAGCATGCATACATATCATCACATACTGTCAGACGTATCTGGGGTGTCTGACTACCCTTCGGTCCTAACAACCAAACTCTACTACTATCACACACAACATATCATGCTAGCATATAACATGTTAGATAATAGCAAACTTAGATGACATCACAAAGACAATCATCTATCATACAACTCCTACTGGTGGGTCGGCATTGTGGCCTTAGACCCACTGCTACTGGAAGGTAACTCACCTCAAAGTAGCTGCTGAACTGATCGGGAACTAACTGACTGCTGCTGCTCCGGGAGTCCTCCGGCTGCAATTCCCACAACATACTCAATCAAACACTGCTAACTGTCCTTTAGGTAAAATGACCATTTTACCCCCGGTTAGCTCTAAGCCAATGCTAGGGTCAACTTTCAGTTGACCCGACTTGCCGAGTGGACCACCACTCGCCGAGTCCCTAGCAAACCAATGTCCTGGGTCCCTGGTTCTACTCGTCGAGTCGGGCTATGACTCGACGAGTTCACCTTCAAACTGTCATTCAACTCCTTCATCCTACTCGCTGAGTTGTATGAACAACTCGTCGAGTTCATCTTCATCCGATGAACACTTTATGCTAAGACTCGCCGAGTTGTATGAACAACTCGCCGAGTCTATTCTTGATCTATGAAGATTGCCTTGGACTCGCCGAGTCAGGGCATTGACTCGCCGAGTCCTAACATGGGTGAGTTCAGCTCCCAACTCACCGAATCACCCCCTGTGACTCATGGCTCAACTCGACACATGAAGAAGGGACAAACTTGAAGACTCGCGAGCAGACTCGCCGAGTCATATGAACGACTCGCCGAGTGGTTGCCATGCACTCCTAAAATATACCGATTTGCTCGATTCCAGTCCATGCCATTCATAGATCTGGACTTCTAGGACACGAATCACACGTAAAGTTTCCAACTTTACGTGTGGTTATTTACCAATATGGATTATAGGGCTCAAAATGTCTCAAAAGGGTAGATCTAGGGCTAACAAGCCTCATGGGGCCAAAAAGCTAACAGATCTGAGCTCCTGGAGCTCAATCTTGCATAGGTCCAAAAGCCAAACGCCTTATTACGACATATAATGCACATACAAACTTGGGGAATTGACCAAGAAGGACCCAAATGAAGTTTTAAGCATAGAATCAAGGGGAAAACGGGTTATACCTCAAAGGAAATGTTGAAATAACACAAAGATGGCTGATCTCCTTCTCCTCTTCTTGATCTACTCCTCTTACTCCTCAAAACCTTCAAGAACACACCAAGAACACCTCGAACTCTCAAGGAAACAAGGGAAAACGATGTAGGGGGAGTTCTGGGGGTGAATGGGGACGAGTTGGGGCGGAAAGAGAGTTTAAATAGGGTGCAAACCCTTGAAACTTAGGGTTTCATCCAGCAGCGGTGACTCGCTGAGTCCAGGATGTGGACTCGCCGAGTCGCCTACTTAAACGTGTCCTGAGTCTCGTCCCTACTCGGCGAGTCGGACCCTATGACTCGCCGAGTCCAAGGTTAAATTAGGGCAATGCTCAAATAAAATTCACATACCGGAAACCAGGCGCTACAAAGTCCCAGTCGAATTTAAATTTCGGGACGAAATTCCCTCTAACGGGGGGATGATGTGACAATCGTCAATCTTGAGTCAAGCCAAGTCATCAAGTCAAGCCGGTCAACTCTATTAAACCTTGTGTATTAGGGTTTGTGTTATGTTCATACTGTATAACTTGTTATATTAATGAGAAACATCACTTGAGAAAAGTCTTGTGTTAAAAATTTCCTAAACCCTAGTTCTAATCAATGAACTAGAACGATAAAACAATGTTGCATACTCATCGGGAGTGTGTAAGATCCTTAAACAAGGCTTAACAGGGTTCACGAACCATACATTTCGATGCCGGACACTCACAACTATCCCATATGGAACCTCTCTCAATCGTTTCCACACTATCTCTCTCTATGTCAAACCTCTCCCAAATCCCTCTAAGTATGTGAAAACTCTCGCAATTATCTCTTTGTATGAGAAATCTCTCCAAGAATGTCAAACCTCTCCCAAATCTCTCTAAGTATGCGAAATCTCTCTCGAATATCTCTCTGTATTAGAAATCTCTCCAAGAATGTCAAATCTCTCTCAAATCCCTCTAAGTATGTGAAAACTCTCGCAAATATCTCTTTGTATGAGAAATCTCTCCAAGAATGTCAAATCTCTCCCAAATCTCTCTAAGTATGCGAAATCTCTCTCAAATATCTCTCTGTATTAGAAATCTCTCCAAGAACGTCAAATCTCTCCCAAATCCCTCTAAGTATGTGAAAACTCTCGCAAATATCTCTTTGTATGAGAAATCTCTCCAAAAATGTCAAATCTCTCCCAAATCTCTCCAAGTATGTGAAATCTCTCCCGAATCTCTCTCAAATAGTTCCCGTCACTTTTTAGAATCATTTGGGTCATTCCGACGCTTAACCGTGTCAAAAACAGCTTAAAACGGGGTGAAAACGAGAAAAATAGACATTAGGAACCGAAACCAAGAGAGAAGCCTCTTAGGACCCGAAGGTCCTCTTAGGGACTGAGAGCAAGAGGAGCCGAACCGAACCCTTCTGATGCGGAACCGAAACCTCCTGAGCCGAACCGAAACCTTCTGATGCCGAACCGAAACCTCCTGAGCCGAACCGAAACCTCCTGATGTCGAACCGAAACCTCCTGAGCCGAACCGAAAGTACTGTTCACCAAACGAACCGAAGGTACTGTTCACTACTGTTCACTACAGTACGTTCGGTTCTGACATTCTCGCCTTTTATCCCGAACCGAACCCCAATGACCCTTCGGACCGAACCCTCGCCCCTTGCTCTCGCGTCTGACACGCCCCTTTCGTTTCCCTCTGTCCGCTTCCGGCTACAGTCCTCAGCGTGGACCGGGTCTCGGCCTAGGGACCAAACCTCGGCCTAGGACCGAGAGGTCTCGCTGGGAACTCATTTTCTCCCGGTTTTCGCGTAGTTTTGCGTTTAAGGCCCGTTTTTAATTATTTTAACGTGGGAATTTCACCCAAAATCATATTTTAACATAATAAACCCTAAATATTCACAATTTAATCATATTTTCATAAAAATATTTATTTAAATAATGAAAGCAAGTGGGAAAAGTACAAAGAGGTGGAGTGTTGACTTTGCTTTACCTTCTAACACAAGCAACCACTCCCACACCCACTCTATGACCAGCCACACCCCCCACCTTACCTAGGTCACATCAATGTCTTTTCCACTCAATTATCCCTCTTTCCCACGTTTTTGAGGGCTGAATATTCATCCTCTATCCTCACTTCTCTCATTTACTCTCATTTCACAAGAAGATCAAACTCTTTCCTCTCTCACTTTCTCTCTCTAGAAATTCGAGATTCAAGGGCTGATCTTGAGTTTTTCCTCCACATTTGGTAAGCATAATCCATTCTCTTTATGATTATCTCAATTATTTCCACTCAAATCATGGATATCTTACACAAACTCTCTCATAATTGTGTTAGATCTTCGAATCTTCAAGTGATTCTTCAAGTGTTCTTGGGTTGAACACTTATCTTCTTCAACACTTACCTACTGAAATCACTTAAGGTGAGTTCATACCCCTACATTTTCATGTTGTCTCAAGTTTTAAGGGGGGGAATACAAGTTAAAACACTAAGAACATAACTAAATTTCTCTAACAGCCTTCATCGGAAAAGTTCAACTCCATTCACGGACTGTTTTGGGTATCTTAAACATTTTTGTTTTCAAAACTGTACAAGGTGCAATTACTTCAAGTTCTTAGCTTTAAAATGGCTACTTGCACATCTCCATACGATTTTTCTACAATTTATGGTGATTTTTACAAAACTGCCTATCATTTCAAACAACAATCCGGACCAGTCTGTGATTTTGGACTTATTCACTCAAGTTGGAGGTCATTAAAAATCGTGATAAAAATTATGAGTAAACTAGACACATTTTGTGAACTCTCAGAATTTACGGATCTAGTTTTCGACTTCGTATGATTTTTCTATGATTTTTACAAAACTGGGCAGAATTGCTAAAGTTAGCCAACAGCATGTAAATATCATAACACTTTGTAATATGTTGAGCAAAGTGTATAATCATAAGTTCTAATATTTGAATGTGTTTCCTTGTTAGTTTATTATTGTGAACTGAAAATAAGTTATTCATATTAAATATTATTCATTCATTTAGAACACGTATTATGTAACTATAAAAAGTATAGTTGGATAAATTCACAACACTAATACATTTCCATAAAAAGAATTCATACATATTATATACATTTTAGATAAACTATAATAGGTATAGTTTATGATACATCACTCAACACACTCGTACAAAAAGGGTACATTCATACAAGAAAGATTTATATCCACACACATTTCACGTAAACTTGTTAACCTATATTGTGAGACTCTATCTCTCCCCGTACGTCCGAGTGCGGGATATAATTCCTGGTAGTTATAATCAGAATCTCCTTGAGGGAGAACGTGATACTTGTATATAGATCTATATTGGGTTTGACACCCCACACCTTGTTGCTAGCTACAGTGGGACCTGCAGGTCTACGGGTGACAAATGTCATTTCATATTTGCGACGCCTGAGAAACGTTGTGGCAGGTTCACATAGTCACAGTACGATTATAGCGACTCACATAGGGAGATAACAATTCATAAAGTTTACGGGATTTCTTAAAACCGAAGTAGGTTTTAGGTTGATTTAAAAAAATTTTGCTTTCCATATCATTTCAAACTCACGACATTTCCACTAAGTAAGGATGATTTCTCATACATTTTGGTCTTGGGTTATAAGGTTACATTTTTCGGATTTAAAGGAAAAATATCGGATTTTTCTGAAACAAACGCGACATTTACCTGTGAAGAACTTCTACTAAGTTTATTAATAAAAAGCTTATGAACTCACCAACCTTTGTGTTGACACTTTTTAAAACAACTTGTATTCTCAGGAAAACACTAATCAGATTATCAAGTGCTTTTGAGGATGGGACGTTAAGGCGTCAAACTTTTCATATTTTGTCAACATATTGTAATTGATTTTGAAACATGTAATCCATACAAGTGATGTAACTTTTTCAATTATATATATGTTGGTTGTGTTGCTTAAATTACTATTGAAATTGTGGTTATGATACTATACATGAAGTCCTCCACCCCCGGACGTTTCCGCCATCCTTGGTTTGGGGGTGTGACAACTAACTACTGCATCGGACCGAAGTCCGGAAACTACTGCTAACTGAACGGGCCGGCATTGTGGCCTTAGACCCGCTCCTGCTGGAAGGAAAGTCACCTGAACTGCTGAATTCTGCTGGTAACCCTCGGATTGCTAACCAACCACCGTCTGTAACGTTGCTCCTCTAACTCTCCGAGCTACCAATAACAAAGCGACACTTAGCCTGACAGACCTCTAAAAATCAACTAACTCAACTCTGAACAAAGTCAAAGTCCTGGCCAAAGTCAACCTTCCACGTTGACCCTACTCGCCGAGTCAGCCTACTGACTCGCCGAGTTCACTGATTTCCGAGTTCTATCTTGTCCAACTCACTGAGTCCCCACTCAACTCACTAAACTGAGCCTTGACTCGAAGGGTTTTGGGTTTCGCGACTTGACTCGCCGAGTCCAACGCAATCTTCAACAGACTCGTCGAGTTGTTCATCCAACTCGTCGAGTTCGCTTCCATCTTCATACTACTCACCGAGTCCACTCAAAGGACTCGCCGAGTCTATTCAATCCTTAATCCATGCAGTGGTTTTTCGAGCCAAACAGGGCTTCCAACTCATAGATCCATACTTCTAAGGCCTATCCCTCACGTAAAATGGCAAACTTTACGTGTAGATCAAGAGATCTAGGCTTAAAACAATCCAAACTAGGGTTTAAGACAAAGAGGCTTCACCATCAACCCAAGAACGTATGCTTTATGACTTTCTAGGCCAAGATGCACTCAGATCTGAAGTAGCAACTTCAGATCTGGGCTTCTAACTCGAAATAGTTCTTAAGCATGGCATAAAAGCTCCAAATCTCATAGTCAAGGTTGATCTATTAAACAAAAGAGGGAAGGTAACGATTTATTACCTTTAAATGCTCAGAAATCTTCCACCAACTCTGGATCCAAGGCCCCCTTCTTGCTCCACTATGACTATCTTCTCTCTCAAGCTCCAAAAAGCTTCACCAAGGGTTGATCTTGCTCCAAAACGATTATGGCGGCTAGATTTTAGTGTTCTGTGATAGAGAGGCAGTAAAGAAACCCTAGGGGAGAGAATGAGACGATTAAATAAGCTCCAAGTCCCGGATTTAGGGTTTTCCTTGCTCAGACCAGACTCGCCGAGTCACCTTGGCCGACTCGCTGAGTCGGTCGCTTACACCTCGACCCGGATCCCGCTCGGACTCGCCGAGTCCCTCCTTGGACTCGCCGAGTCTCCCCTTAAAATTGGGGTTTTTCTTTCTTTTCTTGGCTTTCCAAACTTTGGGTGTTACATTTAAGTTTTTTTCACATCTTACGCCGGACATTCACTAATGAGATGTTTTAGGTTTTTGATGCTTATGCTCATCGCGATCTCGAGTACTTGATTGGTTATGTCATGTGTTCTGAACGTCATAACTTCTTCATATGATTTCGGATTTTAACAATTTTTATATACATACGTTCGTATTTTAGTCTACTACAACTTTCATTTAGATTACTCCCATTAAAAAGTAATATATTTTACTTACGATCTTTATATCCATACATTTTTATGAATGCATGTATGGATGTTTTTTTTAATAAAATCGTAAGTAAAAATATATTACATTTTAACGAGAGTAATCTTAAAGAAAGTTGTAGTAAACTCGAAAAACGAACACGTGGATATAAACATCGTTAAAATTTGATATCGTATGAAGAAGTTACGACTTTCAGAATACAAGACCTAAGTCAAACCACAAGATCTACGCAACCAAACAGTCGAGATCGCGATGGACATAAGTATCAAAAGCCTCAAACACCTCATCAATGATTGTCTCATACATTTTAAGAAGATGAAAGGGTAAATGTGGACGAAAAAACCAAGTAACCAAATATGTACAAATCGAAAAATATATTCAAATCGTTATCCTAATGAATAAGTACACCCTAAATCTCTAGTACACTACGAAATGTTAAAAGTAATACTATATATATATATATATATATATATATATATATATATATATATATATATATATATATATATATATATATATATATCGCACACTCTATAAAATTACACCCAACTCTATGAAATGTTAAAAGTAACAATATATAAATTCTATGAAGGACGTATTCGACAAAATTAGCCGGTAGCGGTTAGCTTGTAACATTTTGTTAAACGCTACATGAAGTAACATTTGGATTTGGAGCGTTTTGTTTAAACTAAACGCTAGAAGATTGTAGTGTCAAACAAGACTTTCTGTTCAAAACGATGCGTTTTGTCAAATGCTAGAAGCTAGAAGCTCTCAAACGCTCCATGTCGAACACGCCATAATTAGGCCTGACAATTGGGTTAGGTTCGGGTTGGCGGGTCAGAAATCATAAACTCAACACAACCCATATAATATATGGGTTGACGGGTTGGCAGGTAATGGGTTGGTGGGTTGGAAACCTCAAGCCAACCCAACCCATAGAACCATTTAAGTATATGGGTTCGTGGGTTCACAAGTTAATGGGTCAAACCCAACTCATATAACCCGTTTAATAAATAAGCAACATATTTTAAAAAATGAGGTTTTTTCAACTTAAATTCATAAAATGATTAAAGTAATTAACATAAAAAATATGCTTTCAAAATAAATTCAAAAGTCAATAACATCCAAATAAAAATAAAAAATGAAAACATTCATAGAAAGTGGATGTATTCTTTGTTCGTGACTCGTAAAAATAACATGTATTTTTTCTTTTTCCGATTAACAAACTACAAATGCAGATTAGTCACATACGAATATGGAAGGAATATAATGATATGAAATATTACGAATACGGATGGAAATCAAATTTCATTAATAATTAAATATATCATTTTTATAAATGTAATATATATATATATATATATATATATATATATATATATATATATATATATATATATATATATATATACACATGTGTGCGGGTTGATGGGTTGACCCTCGAATCCAAACAGATAACTCAACCCAACCCATGAAATAAACGGATTGGTGGGTCAAAAATCTCAATCCAAACCCGTCTATTTTCGGGTTTGGTCAGTATCGGGTTACAGATTGGATCGAGAGTTACCACCCCTACCAAAAATGTTAAAATTAACATTAAGAGTTTCAAAAAAATTAGCTAGGGGAGTGTGTTTAACTTTATATGTGAATAAGAGAGTATCTAGTAACCCCTAAAGATGATTAACAATAAAAATGTTAAAAGCAACACTATATTAAAAGTTATATTGTACCTTCAAAAGAAAAAAAAATGTTTGATATTTTATATAACTATCACATATGAAATTAAACAATTAAACAAATAAATTTTCAGAAAAATTAATTCATCATAACTACTAAAAATAACTTTAAGCCAAATATTATATTTAATCTATTCACGAGTAAATTGCGGGTAAAGACGATTGAGATTATATGGTTTTTATATAAATCTAATTTATCATATGAAAATAAATAATGTTTTATATCAATTTAATTTAAAAATTATTATTTTAAAATTAATAATGACATTTCTAATTATAAAAAAATATGTATCCGCTCTAATAAATGAAAGTTATTTTTGTTATATGTTATACGTTTATTTAATTTGTCAAATATCATTTTTTGGTTATTTTAAATTATTATTTTTTTCATATATGTCATTTTATGAGTTTTACTATTTTATTAAATTTCACATAATATTTCAATGTAATAATTACAATAAATGTAGTCATAAATGGATATAAGTTTCATTAATAAACTTATCTTTTAATTTCAAAATTTCTCTGATCTCATTTTTTTTTTTATTTATTTAAATTATTTGTTTAAATTTAAAAGATAAAAAAACATTTCAATTATAATAATTCATTATTTTTCTTATTTTATTATAAATTCAAAGTTCTTTTATATATATATATATATATATATATATATATATATATATATATATATATATATATTAAATTAACCCATATAATATATGAGTTTCACAACTAATTTATAAATAATATTTTGATTATATAATTGATTATATAATTGTATTTTATGCGATGAACATTCATCTTCGTATATAAATAAAATATAAATAAAAACAACCATTATCACTAGTTTAACCTCAAAACGTTACCATAGAAAACATTTCACACAATAAAATAAGGAAACAAAGTCTAAGCTTGGAATTATTTACGTTATGAGAAAAGGTGTCATCGGTTGAGTGTAGAATACGTGTCCTGGTCGGCATATTCATTAATTGGAACATCAATCGTTGCACCTTGCCACTTCCCAAAGCCATGGACACGTTCACGCGACTACCATCTTATTAATATGCTTGTAATTAAAATTTAATTAATTTTTATCTTTTAAGGGATTTAATAACTTAATATCTACGTATTTTCATATATACCAAAAATTATATCTTTTGTTTATATCTTTTATGAAATCGAATCATGAATTTTATCAACTTAAGATTCAATATGAAAGCCTTTAAAAAAAACAACGGAAATTATTTATATATATATATATATATATATATATATATATATATATATATATATATATATATATATATATATATATATATATATATATATATATATATATATATATCATTACTATATATAAAAACCTTTTTATTCTCAAACCGCCTAGATCATATTTATAGGGTTCTTAAGACGACACGTAACCTACCTTTCAAACAACGTTGTGGACATCGACGCCGATTCACATGGCATCATGTTCCCTGCAACGTTTCTTTTGACCTATTCCAAGGACATCAAACTCCATTCACATCGCTCGGAATCCGTTTGAACTTCTGGATATTCCTCATTCACGCTCTTACGCTCCTGCGGATGCATTGTCCATTCTCTTCACGTTCTTCATTCTCATTAACGTTGATCCAAGAAGGACATGCAGTTAGGTAATCGATTTAATTTTTGTTTCAGCACAAATCATGTATGGTTTTCAATTCCTAAAGTAGGGGTTAGGGTTCGCCAATGGTAAAATTACCGTTGATGCAATTCATTGTAGAGAGGGTCTTAATCTGGATTTATTGTATTAGAAAACCAAGGACGTGGCAACAAATAACATCTCTTCTTCTAAAAATACAGAATGAATGTCTCTCATTTTCAAAACCTGCAAAACTCTTATGCATCTCTTTATAGAAGATAAAAGTTTGTGATAACCCTAAACCCAAAAATCCTTATTCGTTATGTACTTTTCAAATCTCATTTCTTTGTTATTTTTTTTTCTATCGAGGCTTATTAAGAAGATGATGAAGGAGAGGGTGGAATTTTGAAATGATAATGAAAGTTTAAGTAGTAGTTGCACATCATGTGTTCGACGAAATGCATCATCTTCAACCCAAGTAAAAAATCCCTACCTTTTATGCAATTTTGATAAATATAAATTTAGGTTCTACACCTTTTTTTGATAGTATTTGCTTAAATTCCAAAGCCATTTATTTACTTTTTATATTTATAGTTTCGTGTTTGATATCCAAACTGTCTTTTCTTTCTCTATTCATAGTTGGATTTGGTTACAGTGAGATCGAATGGGATATGGATTTTGGTTTTACACGGTCTCAGTGATATCAGAAGCGGATACCAAGAACTCGTCACCTACTGTTTAGTTTCAAACTCCATATATAGTTTCTGTCAATTACAATGCTTTAATGCTTGTTTGCAACACCGGAGTGAATTTTTTTGCATAATATTTATTTAAGGTGGGATACACTTCAAAAAATTTATTTCCATTAAATTCCTTCATTAAAAAATTATGAGTATAATAGTATTACATTAAATTATAATACGATGGCTTATACTCCCAAAATACTTTACCGTTAACTCCTAAAGTAATTGATTAATACAATGAGAACAAGAAAGACTATTGCTAAAATATCATCTTTAGTAAACCTTGCTGTGCAAAAGGCAAAACATGGTAAATGTTACAAGCATTAACGTTAAAGGCGTATTACAAAGTTAGTGAAACAAAATTTAGCAAACTTCTATATGAGGTATTTCGTGTTTCTTCATCCAGTTTTCTATACCTTTCACTATAGCATGAATGTATAGTCTTAACTAGGGCTGTAAACGAACCAAACGAACACGAACAAGGTCTTGTTCATGTTCGTTCGTTTAAATTAGCCGAACAAGAAACGAACACGAACGAATAAACGAACGAGATTTCCTTGTTCATGTTCGTTCGTTTAACAAATCACTTTGTTCATGTTCGTTCATTTATGTTCGTGAACATGCTAAACGAACATAAACGAACAAACATAAACGAACAAAGATAAAAAAAAAAACACAATTGAACATATATGAACATAAACGAACATATAATATAGCAATATAATAAAAAAATAATTGAATATAGATGAATATAAATAAACTTAAACGAATGAACATCAACGAACTTAAACAAACATTATAAACGAACGTTCACGAACATAAATGAACGAACGAGACCATTGTTCATGTACGTTCATTTAACTAAACGAACGATAATTTTTATTCATATTCGTTCATTTATTAAATAAACGAACATAAACAAACTTCCCGCCGAACAGTTCACGAACGGTTCGTCGAACGTTCAGTTCGTTTACAGCCCTAGTCTTAACTCAATTTCACTAAGCTTTTCTACCATTAATTTCAACAGTACTTTTATGACAGTTCCAATATCAATGTAAATTTATGTTTCTTATTCTCTACCAAGGATTTATGGTCATTGTTCCCAGGAACTAACAATTTTGTTTATATATACAAATCTTAACAAGAATCATGCTCGGGATCCATGTTTTGAAAACCAGACTGGCTGGTTCAACCGAGAACCGGTCCGGATCTGGTTTTTAAAGGCCAAAAAACTGGTACTCATGTGAACCAGTAAAAACCGGTAAAACGAGTCCGATCGAACTAAAGAAAAACGGTCCGGTCAACCCGGTAAAAACCGGTCCGGTTGAATTGGTAAAACCGGTCAAAACCAAGAATTAAAAAAATATATTTGTTCTTTTTTCATTTTAATATAATTAAAATTAAAAATAATGTAATTATAACATCATTCGGTTTTTCCGGTTTTGGATATCGGTCTGGCCGGTTGAACAAATTGACCATGAACAGTAAAATGACCGGTTCAATCTCCGATTCGGTTTTCAAAACCTTGCTTGAGATACCAGCAACAAGTTTCTATTTCTTTTATTCTAATTTTTATCTTAACTAATCCTGCAAATCCCAAATGGAAATTTAATAGTTTTTAGTGTACTTGAAGTTGTTTTTCTTTTGAAACTATTGTACAATATATTTACCTTGTCACTGATCACTTATGATTTTCCATAGAATTGTTTTTTGATTATTAATTTGAAACCAAATTTTTAATGACTTCTTTATAGTGTGTGTATATATAATAGGTAATGAGCCATTTAAGTTCATAATTGTTTCATTTTATACTTTTAAATTTCGAAAATCTTTTTTGTGGTATTTCAAATTATAGTTTTTATAGTGGGGTATGAAAAACGTTCACTATATGATGAAGAGTGAATTTTTTTATTGAACATAAAGGAGGTCCAATAATCTTGTCATGTAAAAACTTGATAAGTGGAGTGCATTTCAAAAGGGTAGGCACTTGGAAGCGTGGATATAATTATATGATTGAATATATGACCATTAGATTTGGGAAAACATAGATACTGAGGGACATATGACAGAGTTGAAGATTTGTTAGAATCTTTTTGCAGTTTAAAGAATTTATTTTTATCAAAAGCAAATGCAATCCTGGATTCCTCGCACGTTTTGGATTCCCTTACTATTGGTGCAAGAGAAATCACTGCCCTGGCACATGAACATGATTACCGATGCTTAAATTTCATTCTCTTATAAATTTGTGATTTTTATCACATTTTTTCTTGATTTTGATTTATGAGTACAGGTTAATGAAAGTTGATTGTATATTGATCGAAGAGTCGCTAATAGCTTTGGCCTTTGTGGAATAGTTGTGGCCTAATACACAAAGACAATTTAGCTTTTATTCTTTGAACTCCAGTCGGGAGTCAAAACCAACTTTATTTTTCATAAAGTGATAATATCTAAGTTTGAATTTCAGTAGCATTGTTGTCTAAGGTTGTATTTGTTTTATGATTTTTATTGTTGGAATAGGAGGCATTACTAGAATTTTGCATTAATTTTTGTTCAATTTTATCTTTTATGGATGAAATTTGCAAAACTTCTACCATCTCTATTCGGACAAGATAGAGTATCCAGGATTGGCCTTGAAATATTTTTTTAAATCCTGAAATAAAGGAGAAATATATTAGAATTATAAGATAGAAACTGTATGGAAATAACAATGAACTCTACTCCTTTACCAATATAAGCAATGTAATTTCCTTTTACATTTAATACCAATGTAGTTTCATTTCGTTACGCATTATAGCAATGTAATTTCATTTTCCTTTGCCCATAATGGCAATGAACTTTCATTTTCTTTCCAATAGTAGCAATATACTTGGTTATTTACCAATAAAAGAAACATACTTATAGTTCCTTATATATAAAGACACTGTACTTACTTTTCTTCAAAAAATCTTAAGGAATTGATCAAATTACCATACATGGGCCGTGCTTAGCACGGACCTTAAACTTACCTAGTATGTATATATATATATATATATATATATATATATATATATATATATATATATATATATATATATATATATATATATATAAAGGCCTAAAGATACACGAGAATTGAGAAAAGAAACTACAAAGAGCAAACTAGCATCGAAGAAATTACAATATGACATAGGGGTGAGCACGGTTAGGTGCGTTATTAGCCAAAATCTCACCATTAACCGTAAATGCGGTTAATTCATTTTCAAAACTGCATGGTGCAGTTATTTTTGCGGCGCGGTTTGTTTTTTCTGTGTTGCGGTTATAAACGACATTGATTTGGTGTGATTTTTAACCATAATTTAGAGCTCAAATAGTTTCAAGAGTTCAAACTTATTACTTGTAATAATAAAAAACCATAATGTATAAGACAATTAACTATTTAACTTAAATCACAAACAACTAATATCTTAAAAACGTGAAGTCAATAGTAATTAACAATAAATATCTTAAAATTGTCTAATTTCATCATTTTTTAAAATTAAACATAAGAAAAACCAACACTTTTGTCTTCTAATATTTTATCCGTCTTTCATTCATAAAACTTATGTTATTTTTAATATTTAATAAACTAATAATTAATAAAAAAAAATTGTATATAATACATGCGATGCGGTACGGTTTTTGAAAACTAATCACCGCACCGCACCACAAATTTGCGGTTTTTGAAAAACAGAAAACTTCACCAACAGTTTTTATTGCGGTTGCGGTTTATACGGTTTAGTTGCAGTGCAGTTTTTGTTCAAACACTATCAATGCTAGTCGAGGCTATAAATCTTAGTTATATACGTGACCCATCGGCGTTATTATATATAACTTTGGGAATTTCTCTTTTAAAGTGAAATTCCCCATCCAATTTCTTTCCAAAATCTGGTTATAGAGTATAGACACATCTCCCACCTTCCTTCTAATCAAATGGGGCAGCCCAATTCCAAGCTCTAAGAGGTCGTCTTCAATCTTTACAATGTTGTACCATCTCTAAAGTTGGATTTTCTTGAAAGAGAAATATTTTTAAACTAGTTTATTAGCCGTTAAATTTTTTAAGTAAAAAATTAAAACTATTAATTAATAATTTTAAATAGTTTACTAATTAAAAGATATTTTTTAGTTATATATAAAATTATAATCGTTGATTTAAATAAATACGTAAAATATATCATCTTATAATTTGTATAAATTTTATTTTATTATAATTTTTATAAATTTTATTTTATTTTTATTCTAAAATTTTTAATTTAATGTAATTAAAATGTGATTTAAAATTTAGAATTGAAATGGAGAATTAATAGATTGATAAGTATCATTATATTAATTGCAAGTGTCAATAGATTGACAAGTGTGATGATATTAATTACAATACTTAACATGGTGACATATGACAAAAGAACTACTCTTTTATTAGTATAGGAAGATACCAAATATCTATGAATTGATCGAATTAACCAAGAGCAAAGTGGCATCTCATCAATTTTAACCCGCCATCAAGGCAACCAACTCCAAGTTATCGTAACTCTTTAAATTTTTTGCACCAAAATAAATTAATCATTTAATCTAAACTTCCAAGCACTAAGCTTATCTTTGAAATTGTTCAACAATTAGAGTCTAATGTTTAGTAAGCATCATCTTACACCATTTTTGGCAAACCAAGATAAATACATGGAAGAAAGGAAGTTTCACAGTTTAAAAAGTTTGTCAATCTTGAGAATTATTCCAAAAACTTTACTTTTATTAAGTATCAACTTCAAAACAGAAGCTAGATAAAAACATTAAATTTTTTCATAGTTGAAATCGCGGTTGAAATTTCAATAGCGGTCACATGCCGCTATTTGAAATCGTGGTTATCACGTTGGTATAACAGTGATATAGAGGTCTTTTAGTATTATGTATAATTTATATTATACATTTATACAAAATTTATATATTTGATTATTAATACTATATAGAATAAATATCATAAAAAATCATATAAGAACATAACATAATCTATATATAATATTCTAATATTAGTAATATGAAAATTAAAAAGTGTCAAAATGTCATCGCAACTTAAGTCATTTGTAGTTTCTAAGTACTGAAGTAGACGAGAAAGGGGAGTTATCCTTTGTCACTTTGTAGTTTGTAATTAATTATATTTATTATTTGGATTTATTAAGACAAAAAGTGTAGTGAACTAGTTAAAACAATAAAAGTTTATTATTGAAATAATACATAATCATTTTTTCTTTGTCAAAGTATCTCAATATGTACGAAATTGTAAAAGCGAGTGTAGCGTCACTATAGCACTGATGAGTTTCGCGGTAAATAGCAGTCAATAGCGTCATTGCTATTCGTAAACGCTATTTCAAAATAGTGGTTCAGTAACAATGCAAAACGCTATAACACTACTAACAAGTCGACTTTATAACAATGTGCAAACCCTACACGCCAATGACAAATAAAAACAATGATAACGGATCGCCTTGCAATTCACCTCTTCTGTTTCCTCCCAAAACCTATGTGATCCGTAACTGAATTATGAAATTCCCAACAAATGGGATCAAATGCTTTGTCAAGATGTAGTTTCAAATAACATTGCTTTCACCTTTTTTTTTTTTTTTTTTTTTTTTTTTTTTTTTTTGTTAATTATAAAAAGGACCGTGGAAGAATGTTGCTCAATGTAGGCCGACTGCTCGCCACTAACAACATAGGCAAATACTTTTAAGGTGTTTTGCAAGGAGTTTAGAGATGATTTTCACAAAACAATCAATAAGACTAATGGGCCCATAGTCTTTTAAGATTAGGCGATCTCTAACTTTAGAGCTTAAAGATATTTACAGCCCCTACTAATATATCCAGCTTCTCCATTGGGATATAACCTCACCATTAAAAAAAATGTATATTTCAATGCTATAATATAAACTGAGACAATTAGTAAACCATGGAACATATTGGACAAAATTGGATAATATAGCTCCTACTATTTCCACCATGCCAATATATATCGACTTTTAAAATCCATAAACCATAATACTTAGAAGCTTTATAAAATATATTGCAGTATAGTTTCATAATTTGTTATTATTTGTGTTAATAAATGCTCATTTACTTTCTTCATTTTGGAAGTTATTATAAAGTTGTCGGAAGTTTATCTCCAATACAACCACCATCACCACCACCACCGGTTGATGATGTTTTTAACATAACTCTCACCCATGCTATCGTGCTATCAGCTATATTCACTGTTAAAACTTTTTCTCTGAAAAAATTTATAGTTGTGTTCAAAGTGGCAACACACGTAATAACTCTTTACGGAGTAATACGGGCATGCCTTAGCCCCAACCTCATTTTGGCCTTTTTATGTGAATATGTCTTCTGAGTGTGTTATGTCTCAACGTCAAACTTTATTGTTGTTCAAATATTTTGCCTTATATTTTGCAACACGTTTTTCTGGCACTACTCGACATTTTAACCATTTCAAATATGACGTGCTTGGTGTGAATGGCAATATTTTGACGGGTATAGTCTTTATTCTTTGAGAATCATATTTAAAAGTTGAAACAAGAAAAGACTAGTTTTCCGGCCAAACCTAAACCGGTCCAAAACCCCATTTTTTGAGTTGTCATAGGCTGGTTACAAGGAATATATAGCGAACCCCTATGAACCAAACGGGCTGTGGTCAACTACACCGGTCCAGTTGTTCCTCTAAAACCGAACCTCCTAAGGCCCATTTCTAGCATGTTTTTGGTCGGGTTGGTAAATCCTATTCAGATGTACATCTCTTTCATAGCCTAGGTAATACCCAATAGGTATTGTCCTTGATGTTGGACATAAAGTCGGGCTATCAAAACCCAATCTCGGTATCTTTTGTGATTATATATCCGACTGGGCTAGACAATATTAATGCGACTGATCTTTTTTTAAGCATGTAACTAACATTACTTAATTTATGATTAATACTTTAATTTATTATTTTTAGCTAATGTTTTAACCGATTTTGAGCACAATACTTAAAATTTTATATTAATTAAACTACGTATCATGACGTATTAATACCCTAAAAATGTATGTAATATATATATAGTTAGGTTATAATGTGGATCACATCTATTGTGTGGTCGTAAGAACAATTCTGGATTAATGAATTAATATAATTAATGATCATGATTTGAGAGTCTATGATATTATAATAAGATAAGATGTACCATATAAGCATTTAAATTTCAACATAAGAGTATTTTGGTCAATTAAACTACATTTAAAAAAGAAAAAATTTGAATTTCAAAGGGATAATTAATTCTCTTACTTTAAAAAATCTGAGTTTTTTAAATTAATTTAATATTAATTCCAATGTATTTTTTTATATCAACGGATTTTGTTCCGTCAGAATGATAAAATGTCGGTCATAAACTCGTAACGATATTTTAGATTCACTAATTACATTAGTTCTTAAAGAATAAGACTATAAACAATAATTGCGTTTATTCTGGAAAAAAAATATGACTAATAATGGTTAAAAATTACATTATTCGTAATAATTAAAACTAAGAATGGTTAAAAAAAGAACAAAGAAAATCACAATCTAACAAAAATAATAATCCATTCTGAAAAGAAAAAAAATTATTGCTATTAGTCTTGAATTCTTTTGTAAAAAAAATATCTTCATTCTTGAAAGAATCTCCATTCTCCTTCTTGATTAGTTCGTAGATACACTTACATTCTATGAGAATGACATTCTCTAATAATTTTCCAAATAATCAACTTGATTATAATCATTCTTACGAAAATAACATTAGGTGAGAATAACATTTGCAAGAATACTATTCTATTGGAATGATAGGAAGTTTTCTTGGACGTCAAAAACAAAAAGCAAGTCAAATTAGTGTCTTAATAAGATTAAATAAAATATAAGTGAAATTTGTTTCTGTATCATACATAATCATACAAAGAGGCAAGAATTAAAATCTTTTACATATTAACTTTTAAGGTATGATGACAAAGTATAAAAAGTAACCATAGGATTAAAAGCTTTTATATATTAATTTCATGTGTGGTACTTTAATCGTAAAATTTTCTAAATTATCATAACTGTTATAATAATGATATTAATTATCTAACTTGACTTATATATTGGTAACTATATCACAGTAGCTGTAGAAACTTAAAAGGCCAAGTCGCAATTGAAGAATCTATATGATTATTTGTTTCAAATATTTAAGAACCTATAACATTACATATTCAAAATTGTGTTTATATAAGTATTTCAGGAACTCATAACATTGACATGGTACACACACATTAACGAAATGCATGCAAATAACCGAGTTAGAATATCGATCATGACTACTATCTCTCAGTGTTTGTTACAATATTTGGAATAAAAAATTACATGTGTTTCTTCAATGGAAGAGTCGACCCAAATCTTGTTTGATATCGAAAAAACCAAGTCTTTGAATGTTGATCGATCGATGGTTGTTGATTTTGCATTGAGGGCGGTCATTGAACGATGAGTAAATATCAAAGTTTTATTTTGTAATCAGAATGATTTGATGAGCATAATGGCGGCATAGGGTTTCGGAGATGATAGAAAACGTGTGAAGATATAAATGGTGATTGAATTATTTATCCAAGATTATAGGCATCTAATTTGGAATGTCATTTAATCCATATGTAATATTAATAAGATAACTTTATTATATCATTATATCATTATAAATGAAGGATTTTTCATTTCATCACCTTCATTTGAAACTCCCATGTATTTTTCCTTTCATCACATTCATTTGAAACTCCAATTACTTTTTAGTTTCTTTTATATAATAATTATAATTTACTTAATTAGGTTAAATAAATATCAAATCTAAAATGTAATTATATATAAACTAAATTTCAATATTAAAATAATATGTTTAATACTACTTATAAAGTTATGTGTTTTAACTTTTAACATATTGTACTTAATTTATTAGTTTTAATATATTGTTGGATGTAAACTATTCTCATTTTAAAGATATAAATTTTGAATAATTTGTATAAAATACTTAAATTATTAACTTAAATATTACATTACATGGTCAACTTAAATATAAATTTTAGTTTAACTTAAACAACTCAAAGAATATTTTATAAAGAGTCAAAAGTGATAAATTATAGTATCTTTCTAATAATGATTATAAGTTGGTTAATAAGGTTTAATAATTATCAAATCTAAAGTATAATGATAAATAAACTAAAATTCAGTTTTAAAATAATATAGGTACTTCTGTTTATAAAGTTATGTCTTTAACTTTTAACATATTATACTTAATTTATTAGATTTAATATGTTGTTATATGTACATCATTATTATATTAAAGCTACAACTTTTGAATAATTTTGATAAAATACTTAAATTATTAACTTAAATATAACAATACAATTTCAACTTAAATATAAATTTTAGTTTCACTTAAAAAACCAAAGAAGAATTTAAAAATATATAAACGTGATAAATGCAAAAACTAAATTGTATATGAATTAAACTAAAATATTTCCTAAAGATATTTTTATAATCGTTAAAAGTTTTCAAATAAGTAGCTTAAAATAACTTACAATAACAATAGTTAAAAATAACTCCATATAAATGATTATATTGTTACCTTTAAAATAAAAAATAATGTTTAATGTTTTAAATAATTATAATGATAGATATTAAACATTAAATAAATAAATTTTTAAAAATTAATTAACAATAACAACAACTATAAATAACATTAAACCATATATTATATTTAATTTTATTCATATGTAACTCACTGATAGAAGTCATTCAAACGATTGATATTATGAAGTTATAATAGATGTATATATTATCATATAATTCAAAATAATTAATATATTATGTCGTTTTAGTATACGAATTATTATATCAAATGTAACAATAATGTTATTGTTATATTTAAGAGAAAAACATATATTTGTAAATACTTTAACTATATAGGTGATTTTGCGCATTATAATGTCAATTTAAATATAAATTTCAGTTCCACCGAAATAATATTTTATAAATACGTAGAAGTGATAAATTGTAGTAATAAAAGGAAAATAAATAAATTGGAGTCTCAATTTAACTAAAATAATCCCTAAAGATATTTTTATAATCGTTAAAAGTTTCAAAATAAGTAGCTTAAAATAACTTAGAATAACAATAGTTAAAAATAACTATATATATTTGATTTTATTATTACCTTTAAAATCAAAAAATAATGTTTGATGTTTTAAATAATTATAATGATAGAAATTAAAACATTAAAAAAATAATTTTAAAAAATTAAGTAACAATAACAACAACTATAAATAACATTAAACCATATATCATATTTAATTTTATTCAAGTGTAATTCACGGGTAGAAGTCATTCAAATCATTGAGATTATGAAGTTATAATATATGTATATATTATCATATAATTCAACATAATCAATATATTTTATCAATTTAGTATACAAATTATTATATCAAACTAGGTGTGAGACCCGTATATTATACGGTTGATTTAAAAAATAATAAACTTAAAGTATAAAAAAGAAATATTTTTTAATATACAACTTTAAAATAAGAAAGAAAAAAAAAACGTATTTATTACAATTTAATATCATATATATGATATTTAATATTTTACATATATAAGTATATGAGTTTAATTAAAAATTAAAACAAACCAAAAATTGACAAGTAATTAATATTTATTTCAAAATTACCACAAAATGACAAGTGTCAATGCTCATGAGAGATTGACAAGTGGCAAAAAAAACTTTCATTTATTAAGAAGGATTTAACAACAATGTTATTGTTATAATTAAAAAACATATATTTGTAAAGATTTTAACTATATGAGTGTTTATGCGCAACGCGCGAGCATTCGCTTAGTCATACATACTTATAAAGCTAGCATTTTTTTCTTGAATATCATGCATTTGTAACCCCATTTTTTAACTTCCTAAAACCACATTCATTTGAAACTCCCTTTTTTAACTAATGTAACTCAAAAGTTTTTTAATTATGATTTAACACTCAAAAGTTTTATAACTTATATTATGTTCAATTAACATTTGCCATTTAGTGAAAAGTTTACTATAAAAAGGTCAATTTTTTGTGTCTTTTGTGTTATATAAAATCTTACATGTATTAAGGATTTGAAGATATTGTGATTCAAAAGTTTTCATATAATTGAAGCATTCATGATCCAAATATGATGATTTGAAGAAATGGGTTATGTCGCATCGATGATAATTGTAATATGATTTTTTTTTCAACCAAAACAAATGACTCTTTTATATTTAGTTTCTCATTTGATCTTTATATGCCATTTGTGTGTATTACTCAATCTTGAATGTTTTGCTTGGAGTATCTTTCTGATTCTTCTTTTTCAAGGAAAATATTTTTATTGCAGGTCAGTGAATAATTGTCATCAAGTTTATATGGTTGAATGTGTTAAATGAAGAAAGAAGATTCATAAAATGAATATAGTTTTTTTTTTGTTTGAGCAAAGTTGATGAATGTTAGTTTTTTATTTTGATTTAAATTTATGCATATGTAACATCTTTATATTCAACCACCTAATTCTTTTATTTATTTGATTGTAGTTTTTTCTATTTTGATTATGTTTATTTTCTATTTTATTTTGTTGGGTTATCCTACACAACATATTTAAAAGACAATATTTAAAAGATAACATAATTTTGAACATTTGATATATAATTATGATAGACTTATCATGATATGTTCTTTATATAAAATTAACTAATCCATATTACTACGATAAGAATTACATATGACATTTACGAATATATATATATATATATATATATATATATATATATATATATATATATATATATATATATATATATATATATATTATGTGATTTGTTTAACATGTAAATACACCTATGCATGTTATAAATTTATAATTAAATACATTTATGTTTAATAATTGAAGGGATTAAAATGATGCATCAAAACCAATTATTTAGACAAATAATAATAATAATAATAATAATAATAATAATAATAATAATAATAATAATAATAATAAATATACATTTTCAAGTACGACATTCATTTGAAATTCATGCTACAACTTAAGAGTTTTCTAATTTATGTATATTTATTAGTTAAAACTCAAGAGTTTTTAACTTATGATTATTAATTAGTAATCACTAATAACTTTTTATTTTTCCTTCTTTTATAAAGTTGTAAAGTTTTGCTCTCTAAAAACATTAATGTATTTGAAGAAATTTGTGATTTAAATATAAAGAGTTAATATAAATGTTATAATAGATGTTTTAGTGTTTTTATGTTAGTAAAAGTTATAGTGTTTTTCTTATTTTTTATTATTCGTTGTATATATATATCTTTTTAATACAAATGTTATAATAAATATTTTTCTATTTTTTATGTTACCAAAAGTTGCAGTTCATATTTTTGTTCATACGTTTTATTACCGATTATATTATCATTAATTTGATATATAATTTTCATAATTTTAAACAGTTTATAAAATTATCAAATAATTATATATATCACAACAACTTAAAAATAAAACTAATATGTTAACTATATGTTTGCTTTACTACTAACATTTTATTTCAAAGTAAAAATATTAAATAATAATTTTGGTAAAAGTTATTATTTTAACTATATAATTTTATTCTCGCGTAACGTGCGGGAATTCGCCTAATATACTTATAAAAGAATCATTTTTTCTTTGACCACATTCATTTGAAACTCTCATGCATTTTTCCTTTTACCACATTCATTTGAAACTTCCATGACTTTTCAGTTTATTTCTAATAATAATTATAAGTTAATTAATAAGGTTAAATAAATATCAAAACTAAAGTGTAATCATATATAAACTAAATTTCAATATTTAAATAATATATTTCTTTCTACTTGTAAAGTTATGTTTTTTAACTTTTAACGTATCATACTTAATTTATTAGTTTTAATATATTATTAGATGTAAAAAATTATCATTTTATAGATATAATTTTGGAACAATTTATATAAAACACTTATAGTATTAATTTAAATATAACATTAAAGGGTCAACTTAAATATAAATTTTAGTTTCACTTAAACAACCCAACAAATATTTTTGTAAATAGTTAAAAGTGATAAATTGTAGTGTATTTCTAATAACCATTATAAATGGTTAATAAGGTTAAATAAATATCAAATCTAAAGTGTAATCATAAATAAATTAAATTTAATTTTGAAATAGTATCTTTACTTCTACTTATAAACCTACAATAACAATAATTAAAAATAACTATATATAAATGATTTAACTGTTACATTTAAAATCAAAAAACAATGTTTGATGTTTTAAATAATTATAATGATAGAAATTAAAACATTAATCAAATAAATTTAAAAAAAATTAATTAACAATATCAACAACTATAATAACATCAAACCATATATTATATTTAATTTTATTAATGTGTAACTTGTGGGTAGAAGTTATTCAAACGATTGAGATTATGTAGTTATAATGGATGTATATTATCATATACATAATTCAAAATAATCAAATATATTATATCAATTTAGTATACTAATTATTATATCAAACTTTGTTATTATATTTAAAAAAACATATATTTGTAAAGACTTCAACTATATAGGTGTTTCTGCGCAACGCGTGGAAATTCGCCTAGTTAACTAATAATTAAATGTTTTATTAAAACCTTATTGGTTTCTACAACCACACAATAGATGTTCATCCATATATGAACTTACCTCTCTCTCTCTCTCTCTCTATATATATATATATATATATATATATATATATATATATATATATATATATTCTGTCCTAATAAATAAGTACCTAATTGTCACGTGGCAATTGCTAAGCCCTTCCCCAAACTAATTTTCCCGCTCAAAACATCTGAGTGAAATTCTGCATTTGCCCCTACAATCTGTGTGAGTTCCTGATTTTTAGCATTACAACAAGGTTTTGTGTAGCACCTGGTTTCCGGTATGTGAATTTTATTTGAATATTTCCCTATTTTAGCCTTGGACTCGGCGAGTTATAGGTCCGACTCGCCGAGTAGGGACGAGACTCAGGACACGTTTAAGTTGGCGACTCGGCGAGTCCATATCCCGGAATCGGCGAGTCACCGCTGCTGGATGAAACCCTAAATTTCAAGGGTTTGCACCCTATTTAAACCCTCATTCCGCCCCAAACTCGTCCCCATTCACCCCCATAACTCCCAACATCGTTTCTACCCTTATTTCCTTGAGAGATTGAAGTGTTTTGGAGTGTTCTTGAAGATTTTGAAGAGAAAGAAGAGTAGATCAAGAAGAGGAGAAGGAGACCAGGCATCTTTGTGTTATCTCAACGTTTTCCTTGAGGTATAGCTCGTTTCCCCTCTGTTTTCAAGCTTGTAATCTCTTTTAGCTTCATGGGAGTCCTTCTTGGGCTCTTCCCCAAGCTTGTTTGTGCTTTGTGGGTTGTAATAAGTTGTTAGCCTTTAGATCTAGGCATGATTTAGTCCCTAGAGCTTGGATCTAATGCCTTTATGGGGTCATATTGCATGAAAGCCCTAGATCTACCTCTTTTGGTGCACTTTGAGCCTTAAAATCCATATTGGTGAATATCTACACGTAAAGTTGGAAACTTTACGTGTGATTTGTGCCCTAGAAGCCCAGATCTGTGAATGGCATGGACTGGAATCGAGCAAATCGGTGTATTTGATGGATGCATGGCTGCGACTCGATGAGTCGTATATGTGACTCGACGATTCTGGTCGCGAGTCACTGAATTGGTCCCTTTATGAAGTATCGAGTTGAGCCATGAGTCACAGGGGGTGACTCGGTGAGTTGGAAGCTGAACTCACCTATGATAGGACTCGGCGAGTCCAAGGTAATCTTCATAGATCAAGAACAGACTCGGCGAGTTGTTCATACAACTCGACGAGTCTTAGCATAAGTGTTCTTCGGATGAAGATGAACTCGACGAGTTTTTCATACAACTCGGCGAGTAGGATGAAGAGTTTGAACGTCAGTCTAGAAGATGAACTCGTCGAGTCATAGCCTAACTCGACGAGTAGAAACAGGGACTCAGGACAATCGTCTGATAGGGACTCGACGAGTTGGAGAGCCAACTCGGCGAGTCGGGTCAACTGAAAGTTGACTCTGACTTTGACTTAGAGCTAGACCAGGGGTAAAATGGTAATTTTACCTAAAGGACAGTTAACAGTGTTTGATTGAGTATGTTGTGGGAATTGCAGCCGGAGGATTTCCGGAGCAGCAGCGGTCAGTTAGTTCCCGATCAGTTCAGCAGCTACTTTGAGGTGAGTTACCTTCCAGTAGTGGTGGGTCTAAGGCCACAATGTCGGCCCACCAGTAGGAGACGTATGATAGATGATTGTCTTTGTGATATCATCTAGGTTTGCTATTACCTAATATGTTATATGCTATCATGATAAGTTATATGCGATAGTAGTAGAGTTCGGTTGTTAGGACCGCAGGGTAGTCAGATACCCCAGAAACGTCTGATAGTATGTGATGATATGTTTGTATGTTGGCCTGTTATGTTATGCGATAGAGGTAGCAGGAGGGGACCAGTCCCCGAGGATCGGTTGTTAGGACCGATGGGTAGTCAGCACCCCAGAATGGCTTGACACGGGTAGGACGGCACCCCAGAATGGCCGTATGGGTAGGTCGGCACCCCAGAATGGCCATACCGGGTAGTCAGGCACCCCAGAATAGCCTGGCAATACGTATGTTATGTGTTTGTATGGTATGTGGTACGTTGGGGGAACTCACTAAACTTTGTGCTTACGTTTACAGTTTTGTTTTCAGGTACCTCTTCACCGAAGGGGAAGGAGCCGGCGCGGTAGCGGCACATCATGCACACACTCTGGTTTCCGCATTTACGAGATTCACTGGGATTGTACTCTGATATTTTGATGGGATGTATGGTTTGACTTTTTAAAATAAGGTTTTGTTTATTAATGTTTTCTAAAGTAATATTTTAAAATGAAATTTTCGGACATGAAAATTGGGTCGTTACATTTTGAAAACCGGACCGGACATCGAACCGGCCGTCTTAACGGTTCGATGGTTCAACGGGTCCAACCGGTCGGACCGTTCCCAAAAACCGGAAAAACCGGATATATATATATATATATATATATATATATATATATATATATATATATATATATATATATATATATATATATATATATATATATATATATATATATATACACTGCATGTATGTTTTATATATGTTGATTAAATATATGTAATATGTAATGCATAATATATAAAATATGTAGTTGTGAAAAAAAAATAGTTTAAATGAGTAAATATATCATATATGTATTATTATGTGTGTGTTGTGCAAAAAGTAGATAAGTAAATATATTTAATATGTTTAACTGTAAGTGAAGTAACAGTGTAAAGAAATAGTGTCAAAGTGAATTTGAGGTATCCCACATTGACCGGTGAGAAAACACTAGAAGGCAAAACGAATTTATAAAATGAGAGCACATCAGCGCTTGGAAGAACAAACTAGAGAATCATTTCAACCAGCCGGTATCCTTGAGCAGGCTTGCTCCTTTGAGTGGGAAATGAAAATTAAATTTTTTCAAAAAACCGGTATTTTTTAGTTTAAACCGGGCCGGTTTTTTTCGTTTTTTTGAAAACCGGCGGTTTTTTCTGGTTTGGTTTGCAAGCGGTTTTTTGTGTGTAAAGAACCGGAAGCCTATCTGGTTCCCGGTTGAACCGGTCCGACCGGCTGGTCCGGTCTGGTTTTAAAAACAGTCCATTACAAACACTCAAATATTCACATTAAATTAGGAAATACCCTATGTTCTTAGTTGTCAATTTCTATTATAGCAGTTATGACCTGAATTGATATCCCAAAATATCATCAATCAATTTTGAATTCGATAGTAAGAAAGGAATCATAATCTTATCCAAAGTTAAAATGCATAAGAAAAGGATTTCCCTTAATATATACCTCCAACCCTGACTTTCAGTCAATCATCCATTTTTAAAGATACATTCCATTTGTGGCAAATAATTGAAGTTTTCTTACCATCGATTTTAGGTTACTTATCAAAATTCATATTCTTCCTGTTACTTTTTTTGTTTGCAATTGTTTTTTTAGAGACGTAAAGATAGTTGCATCTGGTTTGTGATTTTCGGAGTAAATCATGCTTATTTTAGTTATTGGTTGTTGAATTTTATGATTATGTGAATATCGACTTTGCAAATGGCTCATGCCAAAACACTCCCATAATTCCGATTTTGCTCTTCTTGATATGATCAGTTTATCTATTTCCTCCTTGATAAAACTATCCTTGATAATCAATTTTTTATTCTGCATATCTTTTCCGCATTTACTGGTGTATTCGAACAAGGCTATCTATTGTTGATGTGTTTTGGTGGTAATATAATATAAATCCTAATATACAACTACTGTTTGTTTTAATTTATTCATGAATCTTAAAAATTAAAAATAATAGGCAATGAATTAGGAACCATTTTTAGTTAATCATAACCGCACACCACCGGTTCGATGTTATGCTTGAGTAGAACTGTGACATAATTTTTTTTTTGATGTTCATAATTAGTTATTCTTGATGTTCTATAAACGAGATGATTTGAGGATCCATAAGGAGTGACATTTATCATATTACTTTGATTATTTACATTCATAAATATTTCTTTATGCAAATAGCAAATACACCCCTTCATGTTGTTTTTGGTCATAACAGTGTTGAAGTAGTTAAGTTTCACTTGAACATGGTAAGACTTGAAACAGTTGAGTTAAAAGGGAAGAACATTGTATGTAAACAGTTACGAAAATACAATTAGGTGACATTAAAATGTTTTCATATAGAGGTAAATGAAAGAAGTAGCAAATAGTTGTGGGAATTTGAATCCCGCACGGAAATTGGAATTTAGCACTTTCAAGTTTATTCTCTTAACATTATGAATTTTTATCGTGAATGTAATGATTTTATTTTTGTGAAATTAAGGTTAAAGGTTGTACTTTGGAGGGGCTTTTCCGTTAAAAAAGAATTTCACTAAGATGGGTAAGATGATAATGAACAATTCAATTTTTATTAATCATACAAGCGACAATATGGGTACGTTTAACACATTAGCGACAATATGGGTATGTTTAACACCTGTTCAAAGTTAACAAACTTGAAAAATCTGGAATAAATATAAAAGTCGAGTTTAATCCAAAGTTGGTTGCTGTTTTTGAATTTTATCTATAGTTGGAAAACATGTGTGCATTTAGAACATTTTAATCAAATTCAACTTTAATATAAAGTTAGAAAAAAAAATCTTAACGGCATGTTTTGTCTCTAATTTGAATGCAAAACAATTGTTGGTTTAGAGAAGCCAAGCACTTGCCCATTTGTCACAATAGACTTTGGTACTATTCTTAAAACTTGAAAGTCGTAAGTTCTTTGCATTATTTTCATATAACATAAGCGTTGCATATTTTTCAATTTGCTTTAGTTTTATTTCCTTGGGTTTAATTATTAATTAAAAATTATAATTTCCATTTATGTTTTAGCATAAACGAACACAAACAAAATACGATGAATGTATGTTGGGAGAGGATGATGACGAAGAAACAAATTTGCCAAAGGTCAATAGTGAAAAATTAGAAAAGGCTCGATGAATATTCTTGCACAAATGGAGTATAATTGTTCAATCATTAAGTATTGTTTGGTATTGTGTTGATGTGGCGGAGGCGTAATCGAGAACTCTTAAGAAATATCCAAAATTTATCTTCTAAATAGTATATGTTTGTTTTTTCCAATATTATCTTCCAATCGTGATTATGATTTTTATAGTCTCTGTATTTTCATGTGTTTCTCCCTTTTTCTTTGATTTTATCTTTTTATTTGGGTTAACATTGCACTTTAAAATAAGAGTAAATGACGTTTTTTTTTTTTTTTTTTTTTTAAATATTTGATTGGTCTTTATGATTTAGGATAATGAAAAGTGTTTTTCTTTCTCAATCGTGGTTTCCACGGGTTTAAACCAATTATCTGTATATATATATATATATATATATATATATATATATATATATATATATATATATATATATATGTTCATGCGAAAACATAAATATTTTGCGAAAACACGAAAACAAATTTTCTCTTATAAAATCAAACACAAGTACTATAAAAATTAAATTTATTATAAATAAATTAAAGATAATAAGTTTATATTGGATTGTGTTATGATAATATAGACTTAAAGGAGGTTTTAACAAGTATTATTTTTTCACGTCTTTAACCATTTTTAAATTCATGTTTTCATAATAAATATGTCAAAAATCATGCTTTGCTAATATGAAACAATTTCTTATATGTCATCGATTATCATGATGTATTTCAAAGTTTGGATGACTTATTGTCCAAAATATAATAATGAGATGGCAAAATTTCATAGTTTTTTCTTGTTTTCGCAAATTATATGCATTTTCGCATTAACCCTCCTATATATATATATATATATATATATATATATATATATATATATATATATATATATATATATAAGTTTAGTAGAAAACAATAATTATTGGTTCTTCAAGGAACCAATTTTTTTTTTAATTTCTAAAGCTTATTCTTTATCGGAAGAAAAATCTAAAAATATCTAAATTCATATATTAACATTGTGAATGTGAAAAATATTTATCGGATTCACGTTGTGAATTTTCAAAAATTCACATTGTGAATTTGATGTAAAAAAATCGAATTTGATATCATTGGAAAAATGATAAAAAGTTATGAATTTCTGTATTTTTTTTTTTTTTTTTGATAAAAAATAAGTTCTAAAAGTTAAAAAAAGATTGGTTCATTGGTTAACTATGGTTTTCTATTGAACCTCACCATAAAGGAATTATAGAATCGAAATGGGGCCTTATGGAAAAGATTATAATATAATTTAAAAATAACATATAAGAAACGTGTATGTGGAAGAAGATGTACTTATTTTGGTTTCGCGATATTTTTCAATTATATAGGAACTAGGAAGAAATTATAGAATCGAAATGGGGCCTTCAGGAAAAAAGATTATAATGAGTAATTTAAAAATAACATATAAGAAACGTGTATGTGGACAGAATATGTACTTATTTTGGTATCATGATATTTTTCAATTATTATTGCTTCAAGCTACACAAATTAAATGAGTACTAGCTACAGTATATTTGAATATGACATCAGCACATTCAGCACCAAACCACCATCTACGATCTTGCGATGTTGCCTCTTTTACCATTCAAAAAAACAAACGACATTAGACATTTCATTAACTTTTCCAAAAAAAAAAAAAAAACACTTGAAATGTCGAAGAGTAAAATTCTGGTTGTGGGTGGCACAGGGTATGTTGGGAAGAGGATTGTGAAAGCTAGTTTGGCTCAAGGCCACCCGACATTTGTTCTTATGCGTCGAGAGATTGGATACGAAGTTGAAAAGCTTCAGAAACTTCTATCATTTAAGAAACAAGGAGCTCGATTGATTGAAGGTTCCTTTTCCGATCACCAGTCTCTCGTGGATGCCGTCAAAAAAGTTGATGTCGTGATATGCACCATGTCTGGGGTGCAATTCCGATCACATAATATTCTCCTGCAACTTAAGCTTGTTGATGCCATTAAAGAAGCTGGAAACATCAAAGTATGTCATATGTGCAACACCCGTAAATAGTAATATTTATTATATATACCTTGTTAATTTAACCGATTAAAACTTACTTAAACAGCATAAAGATTATTGAGTGTCTTCAACGACAATGTTTGTCTCACTTGACTTTTAAACTTTATAGTTTCAAAATATACACGTAAATGTTTTCAAAACACAGCGATTCTTGCCTTCGGAGTTTGGGATTGACCCTTCACGAATGGAACATGGGCTTGAATATGGAAAGGAGACGTTTGGTGACAAGATGGTCGTACGAAAAGCCATTGAAGATGCTAAAATTCCATATACATACATTTCTGCAAACTGTTTCGGGGCTTACTTTGTTGGCAACCTCTCCCAACCAAACACCCTCTTCCCACCCAAGGATAGAGTGTCTATTTATGGTGATGGAAATTGTAAAGGTATGATATGTGTTAGGTGATAATATGACTTTCTTTTCTCATGTTATAACTTCTATAAAATGCAGCTGTTTTCATGGATGAAGACGATGTTGCAACATACACAATTAAGACAGTAGATGATCCTCGTACGTTGAACAAGACGTTGTATCTCCGGCCAAATGAAAACATCCTTACACACAATGATTTGGTTGAGAAATGGGAGAAACTCACCAACAAAACACTCCAAAAAGTTTACATTTCAGCAGAAGACTTCCTCGCTTCCATGAAAGGTGCGTACGTATAATTACGTGATATTCTTCAATAACACAACTACCAACAAAGTAATATATCATGTAAATCAATAATGCAACATCAATAAAGGGATTGTAGCCTAATGGTATTAATGTTGTCTTTCCCTTATTAATCATAAAATTAGAGAGTAGTTTAAGACTAATTTAGATTTGATATTCAAAATCAAATTATGACACACCCATGTCTCATCAAATATATATATATATATATATATATATATATATATATATATATATATATATATATATATATATATATATATATATATATATATATATATATATAACAATTATATTAAAATGTTTATTCTCAACCAAAATAGATTCGTTTATGTTGTTATGTTTACATTTGAAGCTATGATGTTTACATCTTTACAAAATTGAAAAGTGAACTGAAATGATGTTGTTGTACTTACGTAAATATATTTTCACTTCATAGATTTGGACCATGCTTATCAAGCAGGATTTGCACGTATCTATCAAATTTTCTATGATGGTTGTTTGATGAACTTCGAAATTGGAGAAGGAGGAGAAGAAGCTTCTGATCTCTATCCGGAGGTCAGATACACTCGTATGGATGAATATCTGCAACGATATCTCTAGTTGACAACTAAAATTAAGAATTTACCATGTGTGCGCTCAAACATTATTGCATGGTGTTTGTTATGTATTTATTTATTATGGTTTATTTTAATTATAAATGAGTTACTCTGCAATTACTACATAAGCATATCTATTAGACTATTACACAATGGCATATTATGCAACTGTAACCATTTTATACAATAGACTTAGTAATAGACTTTGTACCTTTTTAACCTTTTCTGAACGGAAAATACACACATTCAAAAACTACTGACTACTCCTAATTTTATACATTATATTTGTTCATGAATTAAGAGCTTGAACACTGAGAAGAGATATTTTTCCTACACTTTGATACCGTTTACAACGCTTTGGTAATAGGCTTTATAGAGACAAGTCATGTGCCAATATAGAAAAATCAACATAAAATTTTGTAATTTACTAATTTTAATGAGTTTGCCCCACCACAACTGAATGACACGTGGTGGTCCAAAAACGAGGTACAAACAATTACATCAAGTTGCCAAATGGACACACTCGATGGGATAGTTTCGAATAATCATACCACACAAACGAACTACCTTTGAAATTTTTTAGAGTTTTTAGATTTTTTTTTTTATTTTTGTTTTTTGTAAAGAAAAAAACTATACGGTAATACGAGTTTTTATTTTAGGGAAATTAAGTGATTTATAATGTGTTTTTTTAATAGAATTCCAATAATTTTACTTAGCAAAAATAAATACTTGATCCGGAATAGATATGGAATAGACATTCCGGACCAAATGAAAATGACATTTTCTCTAGCAAAAAAAATACATATTGAACTGAATTCCAGAACAATATTCCGGATTTTGGACAAACATTATAGATTCCAGACATAAATTTCGGATTTTGAAAAGAATTTTTTTTTGAAATTTCAAGATAATTTTGAATTAAATTGGATGAACAATTCTGGAATTTGAAGATTTTTAACTTAAATCTAACAAAATGTTACAAACATAATAATATGAAATATATATAATATTAGTGTATAAAATCAAATATTTTATTGAAAAACAGTGAAATTAAACACTTTGAAATATAGACTTTTGACATAAGTATGGATATTTTCTTTCAAAAAATTTGAAAAAAATCAAAAAATAACTACTAAATTCGAAGATTAAATCCGAAATGAAATTTTCGGAATCCAAAACATAGATTTCTTTAAAAAAAAATCTGAAATGTAAACAATACTCCGGAATAAGGACATTCCAAATAAAGTAGTTATTTTTCAAAAACTAAAAAATTGGTTATTTTCTTTGAAAAAACCATTTATAATGGTTAGATTACCTAATTTCTCGTTATTTAAATTATTTCAAATAAAAAGTTCATAGTACAAAAACTACTTCAAGTAATTTGTAGAACTTTTAGAATATGGTTTTATGAAATTTTAAACCTTAATTTTTTTTTCGAATGGTAGGATTGAATTATTTCTAATTCTTCCTAGCCTTAACGTTCTAAAAGTAAACAAATTGTAAGAAGGAATTTTTTTTCTCCATCCCAATCTACCACATATCTATCACACACCAACCTATTTTTTTGAAAGGTTAAATATTGAAAATTGTGTATTTCAGCATCCCATTTACCAAAGCCTATTTTTTGTTCTTTTTCATTTTTTTCTTTTGTTCTTTTGTGATTTCTTTGAGTTTTTTTTTTTTTTTTTTTTTTTTTTTTTTTTTTTTTTTTTTTTTTTGAAAAAGTCAAATATTAATACTTCCATTTGCAATTTTTTTCCTATCACTAAACAAAATCATGTGTTTTTTTTTTTCTTTTTTTTTACTCTTCAAACTAAGTTACCAAATCTTTTTCTTTATGATCATCACGTGCACCTTATTTTGATTTGATTTTTCATTTTAAATTTGATTTTTACACACTTAAAATATAAAAATATATAAGCACTTCCTTGATTTTGGTTTCCCAATCTTGTTTTTATTGGGTTAATTTTTATTTTTATTTTTAGTTTTAAAATTTTGTTTTATTTTAATTCTGATTTTATTTATATATACCTAAAATAAAATATGTACAAAATGGCCTTATAGTTGAATTATTTTTAAAATTATTCAAAACGAAACTAACACAAGTTTAATTATTTTGTTCGTATACTAACAAAAGTTTAATTATTTTTAAAATTATTCAAAACAAAACTAACACAAGTTTAGTTATTTTGTTCGTATACGTGGTAACATTTAGAAAAATATATATGGAAATGAAATGAAACAATAAAATACTATATATGTTTTTGATTGCTGAACTATGCAAATTGAGTATATATATAGTAACTTTTAAATATAAAATGAAAATTAAAATTAAATATAAGTAGATTTTGTTTTAATTTTTTTCTGGTCTTTTTATTAAATATTATTTTGGAAATTTTTGAATAATATCATCATCATTTTGTTTAATCGTCAATTATGTTTCAACGACAGTGTTGGCATAACGTCTGGTGGTCCGGCGAGTCGGTGGTTTGATGATGACGGCTTGGTGGTTTCGATGGTCCGGCAAAACAACGACAACATATATATTATTTTTAGTTTTATTTATGATTCTATGATTGTAAAAGTATTTTAGTATATTAACATGAAAGTTTGAAAATAAAATAAAAAAATATTGAGCTAAATACATATTGTACTGCAACATTATTGAAATGTAAAAAATAAATAAATAAAAAAAACTATTTGGTATATATATATATATATATACTAGGTTATAACCCGTGGACACCACATGTAAAAAAATTAAAAATAACTTTAATTAAATTATAAGTTAATTATCGAACAATGATAATTAAAAATTTTAATAATTAATAAATATAAATGTTTTGTCGGTAAATTCATAATGAATAATGATCGGTTGAAATTATGAAATCATAGTTGTTTGACGATTACATAATGATATAATTAATTATAATCCGTGACAACCATGGTTACAAAATACAACGAATTTCAATAGTTAAAAATCATAATTATTATTCAATTATTTTCAAAAAGTTATTAACTAAGAGAGTTATGTGTTCGTTATGTAACTTTATAATGGTTGATTGAAATAAATATGTGAAATATTTTTTTTTAAATATAAATGGGTCATTCTTTAGGTGTAAATTAATAAAAAATGATGATATTATATAATAAAATATATTAAATATAAAATAAAACAACCACAAGTAATGAACAGTGATATACGACAAATTACAAAATTAAGTTATTGTAATAAACATATATTAAAAAGTATAACAAATTACTAATAAAAATTAAGAATAAAGTTTTTTTTACTAATAATAAAAAATAATTAAAAATTAATAATAATTTTGTACTTTAATAATATTTAGCGTATAAAAATACAATCACTATATATTGACATAACTTTATTTTTATAATTCTACACATTTATTTGTATACTTCTTACATTAACGATTATATATATATATATATATATATATATATATATATATATATATATATATATATATATATATATATATATATATATATATATATATATATATATATATATATATATATATATGTCACAGTGATTTTACATAAATGATTAACGATTATATATAAATGTCACAGTGATTTTACATAAATGAATGAGTTATTTAAGTTGAAATTTTGTTATGAATGTAAAAAGATTAATTTACAATAAGATCTTTATTCATTTTCCATATTATTAAATTATCAAATTATATATATAAAAAACCTTTAACTATCCAAATAATCCCCACCTATCCAATCCCCCATAAACCCACCCGATGAATCATAAATACCGTGGCATTTTTTCCCTAACACTATCGGTGGTCTCCTTTTCCGGCACCAAAGCCCGTCATTCTTCCATCTATGTTTTTCATAGCAACCTGTATGTGCGCCTTCCTCGATCAAATATCATCGGATTTAGAGACATCTACTGATGGCATTTCAAATGCATCCGGTTAAACCCTTTTTGCACATGATTGTCATCAATTACAAATTAGAAGGACCAACTTTTGAAATTGAATGTCATATTGGTTTGATCGGAGTGATGAAATCTAGAAGTATACGTTGAAAGAAGATATGTACCGAACCAATCAACGTACGCCATATGAGGATGGTAAGATTCAACCTGAAACGCCAAGAATTGTTCCTCCATTATTTTAACAAAAGATAAGTATTTACATAAATACACTTACCTGTGTTTAATTTGCAGGAATTATCAAATTGAAAATGGTAGCTGGAAGACATCAAAAGCAAAAAATTGCAAGTCTTTGACAGTGAAGACATTATCAGGTAATTGTCAAAATTTTTACCGAATAAAAACATGAAATTTCGAAGTTCAAAAAATGTTAAATATTAGGTGGTTTTTGTTCATAATATTCATCTGATTAATATAAACAAATAAGAAATTGATTTTATTGATTTACCTTCCATATAAGGTTAATAGTTGTTTGACAAAAAAATCGATATACATTAATTTTGTAGATATATTCCGAATGATCACTTATTTAAGATGATACATGCTTTTGTTGTGCTCAAATTTCATATGAAGGCACTCTTTCAATTCAAAACTGCCCATTGTAATTGGACTTTAACTAATAAAAAAAAAATTACAATAAATATACCAAATTCTATACCAATCATATGAAAACAATTTTCTATTTTTTATTATAATATTTCCAATAATATCTTAAAGACCTTTGAATCAGACATTTTGTCAAACCCAAACTTATTAGTTTAAAGTACAATTAGAAGCACTATATCAAAGGGCCAAATTTTAGTCTAAAGTAAAACTATTAGAAGCAACTATATCAAAGGGCCAAAATTTAGTCTAAAGTAAAACTATAAGCAATTTAAAAAAAAAAAACAGAAAAAAGAGGAGATGATCTTTTATAAATGGCATTCGGTAAATTTGAATCCTTAATAGCAGACTATACATCAGCATGTATAAAATTTGGTTTGATAATTGGTGATTAGAGGCTGAATATTATCAATGAAGCCCACCAAAACAATTTGCTTCCTTCTAGCAACTTTAGCGGGATACAAATTCACAAAAGTTAATAAAGACTACGCTCAACATAAAAGCGGGAACCAACACCTATTTCATTCCCATGGTGGCAGATACTCAAATCTCATAAATATTAAAATTTAATAATTTGCAAGAAAATAGGTTTTAAAGTCAATCGAGAAATACCCATATTTAAAAAGAATGTCCATCAGATTCTTTTTGTTAGACTCAAATTACAACTTGTAAATACATAATGAACCAATTGTCATATGGGCACCTTCACATATTGTAGATTATTATATTTAGATCTTTGTATCCAAGATAAAGAAGTGATTTATAAAATAATCCACAAGAATTGTGTGAATTGTTAACATAAACGTTATATTACTTTCCTCTTGTAAAGCATTACAACATATAAATTTCATGTTCATAAACAACATATTTTTTTTTAAATGAATTGGTTGGATTAAAATAATAAAAATGTTGTATGAAAATAGTTCCTACGCTCAGATTTTAGTGTGAAAAAATTCCACCTGCATAAAGACATGCACATTCAAGAAATATTTATTACATATAACTTGACCCTCTATTCCCCAATTCGTACATAGAAATTAATATAAACCATTACTTTGTAGCATTTACATTTACATATACATATAAAAGTAATCACATAACCAATAAATTTTTCTGTATCCAAACACAAGAATGAAACATTCGTCGGAAATAATATCCATAAAAGTAGGAGGATATATGAATATCAAATTCTTAAAAAAAAAAAGTAACAGAAGGAGAAGAATAATAGTAACAGAAGCATAAATCAGAAACAATAACAAAAGGTGAAGAAGAAATCAATAAAGCATCGTTTTGTAGATAACAAAAACATAAAGCAGTAAAACTTATTTGTTGTATACTGATCAAATTGATTGAATAAAGTGATATACATTTGATATTTTGGAGAGATGCAGAAAAATTCTTGAGTGATGGGTTTGAAGACTCTAATGAAGAAGAGAACAATAAAGATATTTGTAAGTTGAAGGATTATGATTAGCTGATTTTTAGGGATTGCAAATCCCTACAAAAGTTTGAAAATTATGTTTATATATATGAAACGTAATTTGAATGCAATTTAATTGGATAGCGAAACTGATTTCCTTAATCTTAGGAGCTGATTAATTGACAAGCACGACAATGCATGGGCGGGAAAATCATTCCAAGAATATATGTGGTAATGACATGTGGCATAAAGGAGATGTAAAAGAATGCCGTGTGGCGGTTTATGGATTCTTTTATTAGGAGTATGGATATATATATATATATATATATATATATATATATATATATATATATATATATATATATATATATATATATATATATATATATATATATAGAGAGAGAGAGAGAGAGAGAGAGAGAGAAGAAAAAAATTACTTTTTCAGAAAACAATGTAAGTAATCTACTATAATAAATAAAGGTTGTTTTGCCACATGTCCCCTTCTCATTCATTTGGACACATGTCATTTTCTAAAAAATTTAAATTTTTTATTTTCCACTTATCATTTTATTATATTTTTCATTTTATTAAATTAAAATTCCACATTTAATGTGTAAGGTAATATATATAAAGTATTTATTAGAAAAAGTTTATATATATAATGTAATCAATACATTAAAGTCTCATTAATTTTAATAATTCAAATTTTTCTTATTTTTTTTATAAATTCAAACTTTTCAAATTGTTAAAATTTTATATTTATTCTTTTTAATTAAACCCATGTAATACATGGGTCTCACACCTAGTAATTTATTAATAGTAATGATTAGTTTAGGTATATTAGATTATTGTTTAATAGAGTGGTGTGTCCAAAGTAGAACCCTTGTAAGAATACACAACAATATTATCAAATAAGAATTGTTATTCTTTTTTGAGAGCTAAAAGATTAACATAAACAAGAATACTGTAAATGGTGTTGGAGTCAATCTAACAGAAACTAAGATAGTGGCAGGGTCGACATGTTGTGCTTCAAGATCACTTCCTTTTAGATATTTAGGCCTTTCAATTGGCTCTAGTATGGTTATTAAAAGTAATTGGAATATAGTGATGGAATGGATTAGAGATAAGCTCTCGCATTGGAAGGTCAAATTACTTTAAATGTGAGGTCGATTAACACTTCTAATTTCTAAAATCAATTGTACGAAGCCTTGACATTTATTTTATATCCATTTTTAAAGTTCCATAACAATGCTAAAACTTCTTGAAAGGTGGCGAGATAATTTTTTGGGGGTGGAGATGTAGAGAAAAGAAGATGGCTTGGATAAAGTGGGATATTGTGTTGGCATCGATAGACAAGGGTGGGTTATAGATATCAAAAGTTTAAAGTCTTTTAATCAAGATTTATTACAAAAATAAAGGTGGTGGTGGGTAAACAATGAAGATGTATTATGGGTGAAATTGGTTAGATTTATTCATGGTGATGAGGTTGGATTCGACAATAATGGTTGTAAGACTCGGAGAGTGTGGGAAAAATCTATTGATTCTATAAATTACATACATGATAGAAATATTATTCTGAAGACGATGTTAAAATATAAGGTCGGGTGTGGTGATAAAGCTCATTTTTGGATTTACACACGGATTGGAGATCAACCTTTAAAGCAATGATTTTATAGACTTTTTAGGTTGGAAATAGTTAAAGATTGCTAAGTAAAGTATTGGTATTGAGATGGTGTCTGGAGATGGAATTGGAATAGATTCATTACAAGCGGTATACTTGACGAGAACATTAATAGGTTGATCATATAATTACTTCATGTTTCTATTTTCTCTAATCCATATTCATTGTGGTGGAGTTTTAGTAGGGTGGGGAATTCTCGGTTTAAGTAACTAGAAACCATAGTGATCATTTTGTTCTACCGACATCGGATATACAAACTAGATGGTGTTGTGTGGTTCCAAGAAAATTGAACGTGTTCATTTAGAGAGCTATTCATGACCGAATGTCAAATAGATTGAATTTATCAAAGAAGGATTAGAGATGCAATCAATTTTGTGACCAGTTGCAACTGTGATGTAGAATCGGTTTATCATAGTGTCTTTATCTTGTGAAGTTGTTTCATATGTTAGGCGGCTTGTCTCCAGGTGGTATAATATTACTTTTTCCGACTACTATCTCAATCAGGGAATAACTTTCTTGGGTTGATGATTGACGCCTCACTAATGAGAAGAAAGAAAGGATGGAAGTGGTGATGTTAGCTTCTTAATGGTTGATTTGAAAATTTAAAAATAATAGTGTCTTTAATACTTCAAAATGTGGAAGGACGATGTCTTTGATAACATAGTTTTTTTTTTCTTTCTCGTGGTTTAAGTATAAACATTCCAAAAATGTTTGATGGAACGGTTAGTTGAAGCTCCTTTGTAATGTCCCTTCTAACAATTTGTTATAAGTGTGTTTTTTATGATATTTGTTGTTAAAAAAAACAATGCATTTTGATACATCCAAAAACACCCAAATAATTGTAAAGAATATCAGATGCCGGGTCACCCATTCCAAGTGGACCATAGAACGAACATCAACCCATTGAGCCATCTCAAGGGCAGAATGGAATTCATGGAATCCATATCTACCCACGCGTTCACTTCGAAGCCACACTCTTTTAGCTAAAGAACATTTGAAAAAAATGCATTTTGATACATCCAAAAATCCAAATTATCCATATATATTCAGAAAAACTTACATTTAAATAAATTGTTAGCTTATATATGTTGAAAAGAGTGTGAAGGGTCACTAATTATTGTTAATATTTCTAATAATAGCAGTCTAGCAGTGTAACGCCTGGTTTCTGGTATGTAGTTAAAATCATAATTTATTCATTTTTGTATAGAAAATCGACAAGTTGGAGGCCCCAAACTCGTCGAGTAGAGATGGACTGGGATGCAGGTTAAGAAGTCTACTCGACGAGTTGAGAAGCCTCAACTCGACGAGTAGGCTGGCAGAATGAAACCTTAATTTTAAGGGTTTTGCACCCTATTTAAACACCTTAACTCCTATAAGCTGGCCTCATTTCCAGCCTCCATTGTCCCAAATCCTAGCCATGAAACCCTAGTTCACTTTTGAGAGTTTTGAGCCAACTTTGTGCATTTTTGGTGATTTTGAAGAAGAAGGTACTTGAAGAAGGAGCAAGAACGTGTAGGAGGAGAGTAGATCCAGAAGTTGGGTTTCATTTATGGTTCATCTGAGGTATCAAGCTCCTACGTTGTCTATAGCATGCATAGATTAGGGATGAGCAAAAGGACCAAACCGGACGGAATCGGCCCGACCTTGGAACCGACTTCGACCAAAATCAAGAATCGAACCGGACTGACGGTTCTACCGGTTCTGGTTCTACCAATTCCGGTTCCGGTTCCGATTTTTGCCGGATTTTCGATTTTGGAACCAGTCTTCGATAAATAGCAACGTATTTTGGGGTTACGGTTTCGATTTATGCCCGGTTATTGAATGTGATTATAAGCTCGAAGATCTATAACCTGAATGCAAAACTGTTATGTTTTTTATATACATATACATGAATTTGCCTTAGATCTACTCCCCCCCACGCGTTATTCCTTTGCTTAATATGTGTCACGAAAAGCTACCGAACACCTTGATCTCCTGCTCTCTGCAGTACACGATACTCATGATATCTGATAAATAAGATTTATTATATTTGTATAAGAATAAATGAATAATAAATTGTTTATAACAAAACAAAATGGTATGGGAACAGGAAAAAAATACATGGGAAGTTGAGGAAATAGGGAATACCAAAGTGTTTCAGTGTGATAAGCAGATTTAAAGTGGATCTAAGCCATTTTGATAAGAAGATTTAAAATGAATAATAAATTGTCTATGACCCTATGGTTTATCTTGGAGTTTTGATGGCTTTTGGAGTTGGATCTAAGCCATTTTGAGTTAGGGGTAAAGCTTATTTCTTCTAGGATGGGTTTTAATGGGTAAAGTTGGAAACTTTACCCTCCTAGATGTTTATTCGACCCAGATCTGGAATATGGGACTTAGATTCGAAGAATAACGGCTCAATGCCTTAAGAAATCTTAAGAGACTGAACAACTCAACGAGTTGGGTCGAAGTGTCCAGATTTTGTAATAAGAACTCAACGAGTTCAAGGATAGACTCAACGAGTTGATTGGAGAAGTCTCGATTCTGTTGATAGGGAGGAACTCGACGAGTTCATGAAAGAATTCGACTAGTTGAATCATGATTTCAGGGTTTTATGATTTATGGAACTCGGCGAGTTGAGTTAACTCGGAATGTTGACTTTGACCAGAATGTTGACTTTGACTTTGACCAGGATGTTGACTTTGACTTTGACCTAAGTTGACATTTAAGGGTTTATGAGTATGAAAGGGTAATTAAAGGAAATATTTTATGTGTACGAGTTTGAGTGGGGTTGATTTAAGATCCGGGGACAGTCAAACTACTTTACAACATTTGAGTTGAGTTACCTTCCCAGTAGCAGTGGGTCGAAGGCAACAATGCCGACCCACTAGTATTTGTTTATAGGTAGATGATTGACTTTGTGATAATTCTCTGGTGTGCCACTATCTGTTATGCTTTATGTGCTAGTATGTTATGATGATAGGTGCTAGTGGTGGTGGTAGAGGGTGAAATAGTCCTCATAGTTGGTCAAAGGACTGTAGGGGTAGGCCAGCACCCAGATATGCTAGGCAGTATGTGATTATGCGTTTATAGGATAGGATACTATGTGGTAGTGGCAGGGATGAAATAGTCCCCGTAACCGGTTGAATGAGACCGAAGAGGTAGACCACCACCCAGATATGCTAGGCGGTTACCGGTTGAAAGAGACCGAAGGGGTAGGCCAGCACCCTGATATGCTAGGCGGTTACCGGTTGAAAGAGCGAAGGGGTAGGCCAGCACCCTGATATACTCGATGATTACCGGTCGAAAGAGACCGAAGGGGTAGGCCTGCACCCAGATATGCTAGGCAGTATGTTTATTGCATGGTATATGGTATGATGAGGGAACTCACTAAGCTTTGTGCTTACGGTTTTCAATTTTGGTTTCAGGTACTTATTCTTCAAAAGGAAAGGAGTCGACATGATTGCAACGCATCACACCAGGATTTCCGCATATGAGATCTTTGGGATTTATACTCCTTATGTTGTTTTTGATGGGTATTAGTTATAAGAACATCCTATGTGCCCATACAAACCCTAATGCTTGGATCTAGGTTTCTCTATTGTACATGCAATTTATCCAAGACTATAAACCCTAATTCTAGCTTATGATAATCGACATTAACATAATAATGGGTTTAAGATATTACCTTGATTGTTATGTAGCAATAACAATCACAATGTCTTCTTGTAATGACTTTAGAAAGCTTAGAGTCACAAATGTCACTCCTCTAATGGTTCACAAACACCAAGAGCAAGAGGATGAAGAAGAGAAGAGAAGGAGGCTGCCCAAAATCGTCCAAAACCCTAGAGAACAAGTTCCTTACGTTTTTGGGGCTTAAGGGTGCTATTTATACATGTAGGCTATTAGGGATTTAAACTAGGAAACCCTAATTTGACTGCTTAAGCCCTAAGCAGCCCATGGATTCCTTTCCTAAAGGCCTTGGACGATTTCTAATGGGTTTCCCCATAGAATTCGTCCAACCTTATAATATAAGGCAATCCATAGACAAATTGCAATTATCTTATAATTACAATTCTAGTCCTTTAAGTTTAATTAATCTCTTTTAGTCACAAACTTAATTCTTATTAATTCTTGACTAATATTAATTAAACAATATGATTTCTCCTTTAATATATTATTCCCATAATATATTAATAAATCATATTTAATCCTTTCTCTCCATAATTCATCCTATCAAGTTGCTTTGGTAAAGGCAACCCAAAAGGACCATGCACCATCGGGTCAAGTACATACCAAAATAGTTATGGACTTAGACACTACTCCAACAGTCTCCCAATTGGATAAGTCTAATAACTATTCTGCGTATGACTTCAGATCCTGATCTGCAATCGTAGCTTTCCAAAGCCGCTGTCAACTCTGATCCTATCAGATACGCGTGTCCTTTAGATAAGGGATCATATATTCCTCCATTCTAGATATCGTATAAGACATGATTTCAAATCATTCTTTCTGTACTAATTCTCGATTTCCGATTTATGACGACTGACTAATTGAACAAATCAAATTAGCCCTAGCCCGGCCGAGCATTTACGTTTTTCATCACTAAATCATCGAGGGGCCCAAAGATATCGCTTTTATCCTACTTTGGATAAAAGGAACGGATAAACTTTGACTCAATGTTCGCTTGCACTCACTCACCGAATCACACACAACAATATGTTTTATAACACCAAGTTACTGCTGCGTTTACATATCACCAATATGCAACCGACTCGCAAGATACAACTCACACATCTCGCTTTCAAGAATATAAGATGTTATCTTTTCACCAATCACTCGTGATAAATCCATGAAGTGATCCAAGTGAGCGTGGGTTTAATCCAATGCTCAAATCATATTCATAAGCGCTCATGAACGTTGCAGCAAACATTTGCTTATGTCTAATGTTCTTTAGACAATCCACACACCAATTCACGATAGTCTTCATTCATACCTACTTCCAACATTTGAACGACTGTGGCCCGTTTGAATAATTTGACTGTTCTTAACCAAATAAATTATTCAGGAAGTCAAAACATGCAAAGTGAAATACAAGAATAATACTAATCTCATATGGCCTCAAACCTTTTAGTATAAATAAAACACCTTTTAATTATCATCATATCGATTACTCATTATTTGTCATTTCGGATAATCAACTTCTTACTTAAATTATTACACTTGTCCCATGCTCTTATCATGCACACAATGTTTACTTATGGTTCTTACTTTGTGAAATAGATCAAATGAACACATTTCCAATTATATTCATTTCACAACTCCAAATCCTTTTTCATAAGTGATAGAATATCAAATTCTTGCCACTTATAGAATATGTTAGATTCTAACATTTTATGCAATGATCCTTTTCGTAATGTCATAGCACAAAAAGTCACAAAGACTATTGCTAACGATATTACAAAGTCCTCTATCGGAGATTTTTACAATACAATTCCTTAGATATTATGTCGATATACTCCATACATACCTACCATATGACAACTTATTCTTAATAGAATCTTATCTATTCATAATAATGTCGATATACTCCATCCAATACTATACTTCCAACTACTCACAAGCGACCAATCCTCGGCGAACTTTGGATTGTCCTTTGATAGTTGTTTAATTATCTTAGTCAAAACCGATTCTTGTCATTTTTCCCTCTAAATGCGCTAGACATTTGGAAAATTTTAGAATGGTCAAATATTATAGCATTTGTGATCGATCCTATACTCGAAGCGTATTGGACATGATTCATAATGTCTTACATAAAGATTTGATACCTTATCAATCTTCTGCCATAATATTCTATGTACTATGTTCTCACAATTCGGATTATGAAGACGAATGTTTTAATCATAATCGAAATTTAAGAACACACTATATATCCTTGACTAAATTATTAACATTCTACAACCTAAGCCTTTAGATTTGAAATGAAGCATAATATTCTCTCCCTTAATTATAGCAAAACAACTATTCAACTCTTACAACTTTGCAAAGTATGACTCTTGTTTTCTATAATTAATATTGCTAACTTACAACACTTGCCTTTACAGTCATAACATTTATGCTCCCACTATCATGATGATTATTATAAACATAACACTTATGCTCCCACTAGCTTTGACATGTATTCAGAAAACAACTTAACTTCCAGAATAACAATCCCTATTGAATCTTTTAAGTTCATGTTTCTAATACTTAATGCTTTGATAATCCTTTATCAATGCTTCTTAATCTCATACACCTTTATCCAAGATATCTCATATGTGTCTTAAGCAATTAAGATTAATTGCCAAATCTCACAATTCGAATCATGGAGAGGGATACCGTAACCATAATCAAATTTGAGAATGCAATTTTACAATTGCTATCTTCTTAAAATCTCTCTTAGTGAAATCATTTTCTCACAGTCATTTTCATGAAGGAAAAAATCTTATGACACTTAGATTTTAATGGTGTATGTGTTCCTATCCATGTGAATTTTTCAAAACCAAGGTTTACGATAAATTCAAACTCATATGGACCGAACTTTCTTAATCTTGATTTCTTGCCTTATGGTAACACAGCTGCCCACCATGTCTTCCAAGTAGTTAAGCAACTCACCCTATCTCATCAATGTACCATTCATTGATAAAGGTCCTTGCCTTTTATGCATTCAAATGAGAACTCGTAGGGCTCACATGCATAATTAACTCTATTGGAATGGCATATAAACAAGATAATGTCAACACGATAGGTTGTAAACCTCAAGTCGTGTGCTAGTGATGTTAGATAAGGTTTATTTTGATTTGTTCTTGAAACCTTTCAATACAATTAAGACTCCCACTGACTCCTTGACATATAAGATTCTCTTGTCAATAAACATTTCTTGTCAAACAAATATTCAAGAGTTAGTGTAGTTTTTATCAAAACACTTCATAAATAGGTCCTAGTTGGTCTTTGTCTTATCCAAGACATCACAACTTTCCTCATTTGATGAATGTTATAAACCTTCTTATTACTCAATGTCACAATATTTACTCTAAGACTTGTTTTGGAATGAAGTATGATTGACTTCTTGATTTAACCATTTCTTCAATTCTTGATTCCTCTTCTTAGACATACAATTGTACTAAGACTTACTTAGAGGATCAATTGAGATATGGTTCTTAATCATTAAGACCTATCATAAAGCATAAAAGGTACTCTCCCTTCTTCTTAGAATGGAGAAACTTTTATCTTTCTGCCTACTTGATTCTTCTATTCATTCTGTTTATTGATTTAAACTTTTACAATCAATTCAGAATTGCACTTAATCTTATAAGTGTAATCATATTTGCTAAACTTTTTAGTAAATCATGACGAATATCTTTGTTACTCTTGTGGTGGACTTGATCAACACATAACCTTGTGCACTTGATCTCCTAGTCCTTCACTTGACACTTTGTCAACGAATTAGTCTAATTTCAAAATGTGAAAGTTTATTCATTCATTATACAATTCTAGTTATACGATTCCAAATCTCTATCCAATTGAAACTTGGGTGATGAGAAACTTTCTCTATTTGGTAAATTTTCGACATTTCCACAAACAACATAATTAAGAATCACATCCATTTGTTGTAAATATACGAACATCAATTTTTCATAACGATTTCATTGCAAGGAAATAAATAAATAAACACGTCAAACAAAATTTATTTTATTTATAAAAACAGCGGAAAACATTTGTCCTTACAATGCAAAATCAACTGAAAAACTATGTAATAAATATTCCTAACAACTCTATCTAATCTTTGAATCCATGTCTTCGTCATTAGATTCATCTTGCTATTTCATCAAGCTTCCTCTCTTTTTATCGATCCTGCAAAACATTCAAATGCAATCTTATCACATTATGCATTAAGAATCAACGAATATGAACTTAATCGAGTTAGATAGTGGATTTTACTTGAAGTACAGCCATACTCTTTCACTTTCCAATCTTCTGGACTCTTCAGGCTCTTAGGGTAGACTTGTATCCAACGCCCTTTCTCTTGGCAGCAAATGCAGGTCGGTTCTCCTAGAACGTCCTCGGAAGCATGGTTGGTTGACTTTCCCAACAAATACGCTCCATTGCTTTGCCAAATCATTTCTGATTCAGCAGCAATGAGCATGTAAGTTAGGTCAATGAGGCTTTTGTCATGATCCATCATATAATACTTTCTTTTGAACTCATTATATGATTCGGGAAGTGACTGCAGAACCCAGTTCACAGCCAACTTATCCGGGAATGACACACCCAACATTCTCAACCTATTAATGTGTGATTTCATTCCTAGAACGTGGGCACACACAGGTTTACCATCTTCATGTTTCATCTCCAATAGGGCTTTAGTGACATTGAACCTTTAAATTCTTCGATCTTGTGGGTTAGGGAGAACAACGGGAGGAGGAGGAGGAAGTGAAGCATGATTTCTTGTTCCTCGATCGAATCTTGGAATATCATCTTCATGTGGAATGCTTGTTCCACGGGACTTGGGAAGACCATAGTTGTCGAAATTTGACATCTACAAAACGGGAGAAAACAAATTCAAGTTAGTTGATAGATTGAGTCCTTAATAAATCACCCAAATGAGATATTAAGGCTAGGACCACCCAAATGAGATATTAAGGCTAGGACCCAACACAATATGCTACAACCTAGAAAAGGGATGTCGTAATCTAGTTGCAAAATATTTGAACCTAAGTGAATGACGATTCACTAATTTTCCACCATGAAAAACGAAAAAGAAATTTAATTTTTAAATCTATGAAAACTCCTAGATCCTTTGAGATTCATTGAACTTTTCAATGGTATGTTTAAATCTCGATATACCCCTCTTGTTTTTGACTGGGATGCCGAGGATACAAAGCGGGTGTGAATAACCATGCAAACTTACATGGTGCCCTCACATGTTACGATCACCTATTCGATGTGCCGGTAAACCACACACGCTCCACCGAACTATGACAAACATTGAGTCACTCTTTACTACCTTTGCTTAGAACCATTTAGTGTGCTGATAAACCACACACGCTCCACTAACGTCTTCGCAAGGGCATAAAGTGTAATTTCATGGAATTGCATTAATTCACTTTTGCCTAAGTAACTAAGATTGGGAATTTGTAAAACATTTAGTTACTTTTGTACTTCATTATACTTATAATGGAAGGTTTTGTCCTATCCTACCCGTTCGGCTAACGACCCTCCATTAGTCAAGAGTGCAGTGGGTAAGAGTGGATACCCATTCAATCGTCATTTTATAGACAATTTCCTTAAACACCCCTTATAGACCAGCTTCGTGAATGAGGCCTACTAACGGTAAGACTAACTTTTACTCATACATACATACATACATATATATATATATACATACATATATATATATATATATATATATATATATATATATATATATAATGTTAGACTTTTAATGTTATATATAGTATAGGGTGTATTTTACAGTTTTAAAATACTAGGTGGTCAAATTTAACAATTATACTTTTAATTCAATTAAATTGTAAACCTAAACATTTATGGATTTATTAAACCTCCTTTAATTATACACCTTAATTAATTAATAAAACCATAAGGGTGTGATTTGAACTTTTCAAAACAATACTAGGGTTTAAGAATTTAACATTTCTAAATTAACTTTTAATCAACATTTAAATTCAAAAACTTGAGGACAAGTTTTGAAACATTTCAATACATTAGGGTTTAGAATTTAAATATACATTAAAATTAAACTTTTAATCAAAATTTAAATTCCAAAACTTGAGGGCAAGTTTTGAAACTATTCAAAACATTTGGGTTTTAACTATTTAAATTTCAAAAACAAAACTTTTAAGTTCAAATTTAAACTATAAAACCTAAAGGGAAAAATTGAAACTTTTCGTAACACAAGGATCAAATAACAAATAATATAAATTAAACAATTAATTTTATCATTATCTATATTTGACCTAATTTCAATTTCTTGCAAAATAAGTTACCCAATTAATACAAATAATCAACTTTAATCCTATAATGAAGTTATTATCTAATCAATTGGTAATTATCTTGTGTTTTGGCAAGGATATTCATTAAGAAACAATAAAATTTGTATTTTATAGGTTTAAAATGAATATGGTAATTGTTCTTAAGCAAAACAGCAACAAAATCCGAAAATCCCTCTGTCTGACGCTCCGACTCGCCGAGTCACACTCTGGAACTCGCCGAGTAGGACTGACTCGCCGAGTCCAGGTAGTGACCCGCCGAGGCAGGTCGAACAGAAGGCCAGAAAACGATTTTCAGCTACATAATGCATCAATACAATAGACACCAATCTAGGCTCTGATACCACTGATGGGTTTTAGTCATAAGAACATCCTATGTGCCCATACAAACCCTAATGCTTGGATCTAGGTTTCTCTATTGTACATGCAATTTATCCAAGAATATAAACCCTAATTCTAGCTTATGATAATCGACATTAACATAATAATGGGTTTAAGATATTACCTTGATTGTTATGTAGCAATAACAATCACAATGTCTTCTTGTAATGACTTTAGAAAGCTTAGAGTCACAAATGTCACCCCTCTAATGGTTCACAAACACCAAGAGCAAGAGGATGAAGAAGAGAAGAGAAGGAGGCTGCCCAAAATCGTCCAAAACCCTAGAGAACAAGTTCCTTACGTTTTTGGGGCTTAAGGGTGCTATTTATACATGTAGGCTATTAGGGATTTAAACTAGGAAACCCTAATTTGACTGCTTAAGCCCTAAGCAGCCCATGGATTCCTTTCCTAAAGGCCTTGGACGATTTCTAATGGGTTTCCCCATAGAATTCATCCAACCTTATAATATAAGGCAATCCATAGCCAAATTGCAATTATCTTATAATTACAATTCTAGTCCTTTAAGTTTAATTAATCTCTTTTAGTCACAAACTTAATTCTTATTAATTCTTGACTAATATTAATTAAACAATATGATTTCTCCTTTAATATATTATTCCCATAATATATTAATAAATCATATTTAATCCTTTCTCTCCATAATTCATCCTATCAAGTTGCTTTGGTGAAGGCAACCCAAAAGGACCATGCACCATCGGGTCAAGTACATACCAAAATAGTTATGGACTTAGACACTAATCCAACAGTTTTATCATGACACATTTTGATCATTGATACATTGGTTTTGATATGAGTTGATACTATGGATGTTTATAATTATTAAATCAAAAATGAAATTTTTGGTCTTGAATTTTAGGATGTTACAAGCAGGGTCCTCTTGGGTTGCCCTCAAGGCTCAAATCAAGTAGAATAAATAAAGCATAAATTATTTTATTAATTATTATGGTTTAATAATTAATTAGAAACCAATTGGAAAATGATTTGGGATTTAATTATTAGTTTAATTAATTAAAGGGTTGAATATTAACTAATCAATAGTTTATTAATCAGGAATATTCCAGAACCCTTATGGGAGATAGGGTGAACGAAATCTCTTTATGAGAAAAGGAGAATTTCGAATTTGCTATCCCATCCCACATAGGATGGAGTACAAAACCTAGTAATGGATCTAATGCTATAAAAAGGGCCTTAGGGATTTCATTCTTCCTGGATCATTGGCTTGACATTTTCGCTATCTTCTCCCTCCCTTCTATAGTGGACGAACTGTAATGACCCAAATTTCTATACATCTATTCTATGTGATTTATTATAATTTTATCTATACAATTATGGAATTCTACACTAATCAAAACATTTACATCCTATGACAATCGCGGGTTTACAATAAAAATCTTACATACAAATTGAAACAACAAGGAAATTACAATAATAGCATCCTAATATCTATATCTTCCTTATTCTCTTGTCTTCTCTTTTGGTACAATGGTAGTTACTACCTGAACCTGCAAAACATAAAATCTATACAACATCAAACACAAAGTTCGTGGTGAGTTATTTGACTGTCTTTTCTTATCTTTATTCTTTATTTATCTCTCTCTCATGCTCTATTATCTTATGTCTATATGTCTATTATCTATTTCTTTCTACTCTCTCTCTCACACATCCCACCTTTCATTATTGGGCACTCTCACCCAGCCTTACCCTTCTCTTGTGATATTTGAACTAAATAAGATTAAGAATTATCTTTAACTAAACCCTTACTTATTGAATATAAATCTTATTAAAGGATTTTAGGCATTTAAAATAATTAGATAACTGCCTTTGGCATTTAATTATATTATCTTATAATTAGATAATTGTCTTATTCAACAACTTCCTTTAATTTGAAATTAAGATTTCTAATTATTTAATTATAATAGTTAGATTTTAGACATTTAAAATAATATTGATTAACTAATTGTAACATCCTAATGATGAGGTATTTCCAATTTTAACCCTAAGTATGAAGATCATTTGCATTTTAGCCCTTGTGTATGAGAAGTGTTGCAAAATGGCCGACAATGGCATTTTTGTAAATTTTCAGTGGAGCTCACGTATGCTGGGCGTACGTGCCAGAACCTCAAACCCTAATTTTTATGGTTTGGACCCTATTCAAGCATCCTTAAGTCCCCAACCTACCTTCTTTCATCAACCTCCAACCCACTCCTATCCCTAAGCAAACCCTAATCCATTTTAGAGAATTGATGAGCATTTTGTGTGTGTGTGTTTTGGTAACCTTGAACGAGAGAGGAAGAGGAGAATATCATCTTGGAGGAGTATGAGTCTTTGGATCCAGAATAGCAACATCATTTGGCATCATTTGGAAGTAAAAAGATTTGAACTTGATTAATAGTTGTTTAGATCTAGTTTAGTTATGAAATGGTGTTCTTTTGGTCTCATAAGCTTAATTTGTATTATGAGTATGGGTTACTCTAATCCATATAAGTTGGCCTTTCAGACGTTTTGAAGAATCTAGAAGCATAAAATGTAATCTTGATTGTTAGATTCCTTCCATGCATGAGTTTCAAGGTCTTAATGGGTTAAACATTTAGGGTTTTTGTGTTTGGGCACCTATGGACATGCAATACCATAAAGTTGGAAACTTTATGGTTAACGACATTAGTTTAGGGTCAGATCTAAGAATTGGATGAAAGAGCTTAAGGGAATAATCTCTTAATAGAAGGATTAAGGGAAGGTTGTGTACGAAGACGTAATGATTGGTATGTTGAGTGTACTAGGTTAGCTTCATGGTTTATCTCAAGGGATAAGTACGCCCAGCATACAGGCTAACTACACCCAGCGTACTCAGTTGTGTTGACCAAGTTTTACTTTATGACTTTTTGAATTTGACCAAAATTTGACCAAGTTTGACCTAAGGGTATGTTGGGTAGTTGAGTTGTATTTGAGATTAGTCACTATTTGATTAATAGGTGACAGGTGGAGCTGAGATTCAAAGCAGAGACCTATTCAACTATTTGTTCAGACTGAGAGGTGAGTTTTCCTCACTGTACTTGTGGGTCGAAGGAACCAATGTCGTCGTACTAGGTTATGTATCATGGTATAGTGGATGTTGCTATGTTGTAGTGATCTATTATATTTGTGTCCTAGTATATAGGATGCTGATATGCAGTAGTGATCTATAGATCTGCCTGTTTGTCTGATTGGTTATATGATTATTTGTTTGTTGGATATAAGTTATATGTTATGTATATGTCGACATAGTATGGTTGGATTGAGGCAATCCTGCTCTGTGCGGAAGCCAACAAACCTAGGAGCAAGCCAAAAATAAGTTGTGGACCAATAAGGCAAGCCAGACTTATGTTGTGGGCTCAGGAGCAAGCCAGACATGAGTTGTGGGTCGAAAGGCAATCCAGACTCATGTTGTGGGCTCAAGGGTAATCTAGTCTGTTAGTTGTAGACGCAGTATGCATGTTCTTATATGTTTATATGCTGGTACTTTGAGGGAACTCACTAAGCTTTGGGTTACAGTTTCAGTTTATTATTTTAGATACTTCAGATGATTGCAGGAAAGCGAAGGCATGATCGTGCACATCTTCTTGTTTTTATGATATTGTATCGTGGGAAAACTCTAATTATGATTATACTTTTGAAACAACGGTTTTTTAAACACTTTATGTTTAAAATGGCTTGTTTTTGAAACTTTTAAATTTCTATGATTTTTGGGATGTTATAAGTTTTATGAGAGAATTGGATGAACATTTGTGTGAATCCAGAATCAAACTAGGGAACTATAAAAGTTTTAAAAATGGGTTTCAAAATTGTTTTCAAAAGTAACCAATGAAGGATGTGATGTGTACGATCAGCCAGAGTAAGAAAGTATACCCTAAGTTACCCCATTGTTATTTGATATGATGTTTACGATAGAACAACACGTAAAGTTTAAAACTCTTTTAAGATTGTATAGATTCTTAACAAGTAAGTCAGAAAGTGAACAAAAGCATGAACACACAATGAATCAAACAAGTTTTGAATGATTAAAACTGCAACACCTCAAAAGAGCTCGACAAAGAACTTCTAATGTAGAGGTATGCTTGGGTTATAATACAATGAAAACTGCAACACCTAAGACTCCACAAAATGGGACCTATCAAAAGAACAAAACAAGGCATAGACTTTATACCTTCTGAAGACTACAAATGATGCTCAAAATCGGATCCTTCAAGGCTCCTCTTGATCCTTTAAGCTTTTCCTTCCTTCCTTGGGACACAAAAACACCAAAATCACACCAAATGCCTTAGATTGCTTCAATAACGGCTAGGGTTTGCTATGGGGGTCTTCTGGGAGCAAATGGGACGAAGGAGGCCGAGTTAAGGTGTTTAAATAGGGTACAAACCCTCGGGTTAGGGTTTTTGTCCAAACAGCACCTTCTCGCCGAGTTCGGGACCCGACTCGCCGAGTCCGTCACTTAAGTCACGCGTCCCATCCCGCTTCTACTCGGCGAGTTGGTCCTTCAACTCGCTGAGTCCAAGGCCAAAATGCAAAATATTTAAGGAATTAATAAAAAGAATACGTACCAAGAACCAGGTGCTACAAAAATGTAAGTGTTTCTTACCCTATCTAGTTGATTCCTCCCATATTCAAGTGTTTTTACATGATTTCATCCATGAAATCATTCCATTTATGTAGATCTTCAAGTGTTCTTAGTTACACCAAGAACACACACTAGTGTTTTGGGCTGCAAACACCCTTCCTTGCTTCTATATTGTAAGTATCTATCTCTTATACTTGTTATCTAGTAAGGATACTTAATTTAGAGCCTTGAAATTATCATTTTTTTCAAGAACAAAAGGGGTTTTCGTTTGGTACATCTCCTTAAACTGAAAATCCTAAATAAAGGTGTTAAAATGACTTTAAGCCTTCCTAATGCTTAGTATTTAGTCTAGAACAGTACTTGCTTATTGGAAACCCTTGTAAAACACCTTATGCATCAAAGAACAAGAGTTTTCGGCCAACCTTTGGACCGAAAACCTCTTGGCCCGAAATCCATATGAACCGAAAGCCACTTGGACCGAAAAACTCCCTTAAGTGACTATACCACCCTTAGATGCAACCCTTGATACTACTAACACTTGAATTAAAGTGTTTTCCTTATCCTAGAGTATCTTAACTTGGATAATTAGTTGTTAAATGACTAATTGTATACATATATATGTTATTATATGATAAATAGGATCCGTGTGTGTGCTCAAGCCTTCACTTGACACTTAACATCCTGTACCATCCGTTCATCCAAACCACTCACTACAGGTGAGTTCATACCCCTTAATTAACCTTTGAAATGCTTTTAAATGTTTTTAAATGCTTTATGGGGGGATACAAGTTGAATCATGTTAGTTATTAGATCAATCACATGTGATTAATAACTAGCATGCTAATGGATTTTCCATACTTTAAACTGTTTTTCCAAACAAATGACTTCAAACCATTTATCAAACTATTTTACATATCAAACTCTTTATCAAATTCACTTTTGTATACTAAACCTTTCTTGTACAGTTTTCAAATGTATATATATTCTTAAAACCATGTCTACTACATATATAGTTATATAAATAAGGTTTGAAGGACTTAGGAGAGATAACCCACTTTACTTCCTGTCCTTGTTTGGTTGTGGTCTTAAAGTACCCGGTTGTTTGTTCGAGTTTCATTGAATCCTTAGTTATATATTATGTATACATGTATAGATATAAAGACTTTTATCTCAGTTCAGTACATTCAGTCACACAAACAAGTCTACTAATAAACTATAATACGTATAGTTTAGGGTTATACTACTTACTACTTCTAGTCCAATGAAACATACAAGAGTCTGTTCATTCATGAGTCATTACTTATTACTATGAGAACATATACACCTATACTAGGAAGAGAACATATACAACTATACTATGATGAGAGCATATACAACGATACTATGATGAGAACATATACAACAATACTATGATGAGAAACAATACATTACATATACAAGTACACTTTAACATAAATGTGATCCATTGTATCGGGGCATGCCTTCATTGTCATGGTCCAAGTTGTATCCAGAATCTCCTGGAGGGAGAGCGTGAGTTTGCGTATAGATCTATACTAGATTGACTATCCTACACCTTGCTGCTAGCTACAGCCGGACCTGCAGGTCTGCGGGTGCCAAATGTCATTTCTTTCGATGTCTTACATCGTCGTGTTCATAGTCGATAGTATGGTACAATTAATCACATAATATCTTGATATAAATTTGGTTTAAGGTAGTTAGTACAGTAGTAGTTCCTATAATACAACACTACAGTACTACATTAATTTACCCGTTACATTTATTTGGTGATCACTTCACCTAAATATTAATGTATAAACTATATTTTGATAATGATAGTTACACTTGGGAAAATTACACACTTTTACAAGAACAAACATACAAAATAGTTGTGCCTTGGTAGAAGGCTACTTTTTGTAGAAAATATAGGATTTTCTAGGAGTTTCAAACTCTTACAAATACTTACAAACATTCACATACTTTTACTACAAACGTTTACAAACTCATACTTTAAACAACGGTTCAAACATTTTGATACAAACATAGACACTAAATACTTATGATCTCACCAGCTTTAATGATGATACTCGCTTTCAAAATAACTTGTATTCTCAGGACATCGGTAGACAGGTACCGATGCCAACTTTTGAGAAGATGGAGCGCATACAAGACTCCTCTTATATTTTGATTCATATTTTGGTGTCTTATATACTACAGAACACACTTGTATTAAAATTATATATTTAATGCAATGGATGATGTTGTTTACTTGTTTACTATTATACTATGTTGTGATACTTTACATGACGTCCTCCACCCCAAAACGTTTACGCCGTTCTCGGTTTTGGGGTGTGACAGATTGGTATCAGAGCATTGTTTATAGTGAATCTAGTATATCAACCCATAAAAGATATACTAAATATAAACCCAATGGGATTAAAACACTCTGACCAAGAGTCTATACTTTTAAATAATAAAATATTTAATTAAGTATACAAGTCTGCATTCATACTAAAATCAGTGTTACAGTGAAAAATACAAAAGTATTACGATTGTTGAATATCACAAGTAAGCTCGGGAATGTATGGTCAGTCTTGGGAGTAGCATAGCCTGATCAACTATGCTGGTCCGAGGAGTGATTAGCATATGCCCTAGAATGGTTGCGATATGGCAATAAGTCTAAAAACTTACCAACACTATCACAATGAAAGCACTAGAACAGAACATAAGTTTAAAATACTATAGGAGTATTTTGTGTTACTATAATCACTTATCTGAGAACTAAAAAGGTCTCTATCAAGTAGGTCAATAGTCGTTAAGTGCATACGCTAAGTTATATGAAATTTAGGTGTTATAGATCTGGAATCTGTGATCTTTGCTTTACTTCCTGTCCTTGTTTGGTTGTGGATTTGGAGTTAGGACCACTTATTCGAAGGTCTATTTTACTTCGATTTCATATAATTGGTATACACTACACAAGTATTGACATAAATGATAAAGATCATCTTATACTTATCTTAAATAGTACGTCTATTTTTATAAGATTCTTATACCCCTTTTCTCGCGTAGATATCATGGCGACCCGTACTTTCCACCCCACGACAATGCTGAATGGCTTGAAGCAGAGTCCGATGATGAGCATCAAATCCCTTTGGAATATCATCACACAGAAGGCTTCTCGGATGGATCTGACTCCGAGCCAGAAGTCAACAACCTACCCCAAGTAGGTCAAGCCCCAATTAACAACCCCCGACCAGCGTTTCAGGGTCCCACACCCTTGTGGGCAACAAACTTAAATCGTTGGAGCGATGAATAAGGTCAACCCTTACCTTAAAATGGGGACCGAAGCTTCTACAACATAAGCGAGGGTGGCTCGGTTGATCGAGCACCCATCATGGTTCATAGAATTACTCAGAATGTGGAGCAAGGTCGAGCAGCCATCGGCCGAATAGTGGAGATTGATGCCAACACTGGTGTCAACACGGTCCGTATTCACCATCTCGAAGAGGCAATGGAAAGGACCAGAAGGACTAATGAGACTCTGCAGCAACAACTAGCTGCCTCCCGAGTTGAAGTCATAGAACTTCGAGTTCGCCGGAGGGCTCATGAACGACACCTCCAAGAAGTGGTCCGTCAGATGGAAGACCTTAGGGTTTGCTCAAGGAATTCCCATCGCCATTAAAAGATGTCTATCACGTCTTTTCTTTTGATTAAGGAATAGCCTTTCGTATATGTGCTCTATGAAGCACTTGTCTGTAAATTATTCCTATCTTTCAGTACACTATCTAGTCTACTAAGCTGTCAAACATTTTCCCTCATATGGTTTGATGTAAGACCTACTGTTAGGTCGTTTTTCCTGAACTCGTTTACATCAGTAATACCTGTAATATTGACAGTTATCTAATCTGTTGGAAAAATCTGTACTCTTGTGTTTTTCCTACTCTTCTGCTATACTGCTATTTCAAAATGTACACTCTTTCAACTGTTGGACTATGGCGATTTAGCCCATGGAACACTCTCATTATGCTTATAATTGACTCTAACTATTCCATCCATCTTTATAAACTTATAGTTGAAAGATGCCTCCTCGCAAATCAACAAGGTGTAATCCTCCACCACCACCTCCTTCGGCAATCGATACCGCAACTCTGAATGTTGCAGTAGCTGCGGCAGTGGCAACTGCCATGGCTCAATATCACTTCACTGATGCCAACAGAGGCGTAACCCCTGTTAAATCTACTCAAGGTGAACTCCTTGTGCACTCAAGAGAGTACTCCTACAAGGACTTCACTAACTGTAAGCCATAGTCCTTCAAGGGGACTGGCGGAGTCATTGCCCTCTCACAATGGTTCGAGTAGATGGATTTGGTCTTCGAGATTTGTTCCTGTCTTGCCGCGAGTAAGGTAAAGTTTGCCGTTTTCACCTTTAAGGAGATTTGTTCCTGCCCGGAACCACTCTACATAGTTCTTAAATGTTTGGAACCGGTCCCGGAACCGGCGCTTCCGGTTCCAGGACCGGATAACCCAGTTACATTAATTTTGTTAACTTTTGTCGATAAAACCGCAATTTAGTTCGATCCAAATCAAATCAATTCGAACCAAAGATGGACCAAATTGGACCAATATATTCTAAATCGGTCTAAGTAACACACATATTTATATGAAATAATGTGTTTGTGTGTGTGTGTGTGTGTATATATATATATATATATATATATATATATATATATATATATATATATATAAACTGGTTCCGGCGGGTACCCAGCGGGTAGCGGTTCTGAAAAATGAGAACCGGAACTGGAACCGCTAAAGGCGGTTCCCGTTCCAAAACCGGCAGTTCCGAGGCGGTTCCGGTTCCAAAAGTGGGTACCCGATTCCCGTGCTTTCCCTACTCATAATCATATATCAAGCATACAAGACATCCTCCTAGATCCTTAACCCTAATCTAGCTTGCAGTTCTGAGAATCATAAATCATACACATAACATAACAAGTATGGGTATCTTAGGGAAAACTTACTTGAGCTCAGCCAGTCACACGCATCACACACCTTGTCCTTTCTCAAAATTCTTTAACTTAAAATATTAGAAACTGTTTTCTTTGTGAAAAAAAATCTTTTAGTCCCTCGGTTTGAGTCCAGACACCCCCGAGGGTGTGTCCGAATCCCTCAAACCATGGTTTTGATACCAACTTGTAACATCCCAAAATTCAAGACCAAAATTTTCACTTTTGATCAGGTGATTTACAAAATGGTTCATCAAATCATTACCAAGATGATGTCAATAAATAAACCCATAAAATCATGTCTCAAAACCAAACCATCTGAAATAACAAAATATCATAGTACAATACGATAAAACTCTAAACGGAAATCATAAGTGTGCCTGTGTGATGCGTTGCTACACCGTCGGTGCCTTCCCCTTGGACGAAGAGGTACCTGAAACCCAAACCGAAACTGTAAGCACAAAGCTTAGTGAGTTCCCCCATCATACCGCATACCATACAATCACATAGCATACATACTACCGAGCAATTCTGGGGGGCCCGTCCTGCCCATGTCAAGCCATTCTGGGGTGCTAACATACCCATGTCAAGCCATTATGGAGTGCTGGCCTACCAATGCCAAGCTATTCTGGGGTGCTGACCTACCCATGTCAAGCTATTCTGCGGTGCTGACCTACCCTCCGGTCTATCTCAACCGAATACGGGGACTATTTCACCCATACTACTAACACATAATATCATATCATAATCATGTTGTCATGCATATATGGGGTGTCCGAGCTACCCAGTGGTCCTAACGATCGAATCGGGGACTAGGCCCCTTCTACTGATACTATCTTTTATAACATGGCAACTAGCAAACTAGCATACACACATATCTAGCAGTTTAGCATACTCACATGTGAATAACAGACCAGAAAATTATCACAAAGATAACCATCCCAACTAACAATTACTAGTGGGGCGACCTTGGTGCCTTAGACCCACTTCTACTGGAAGGTAACTCACCTCTATGTCGTGTAGTGTCAGAACTGTCCTCGGTGAGAAGGTCGGCTCTCCTCGACTCCTCAATCCCTACACGACAACCCTCAAGTCATCGTATAGAACATACAACCCTAACTCGGGTCAATACCATGACCAGGCAAAGTCAACATTGGCCAAAGTCAACACTCAGTTGATCTGACTCGCCGAGTTGGTCTACCAACTCGTCGAGTCCATACTCCATTAACCCGATCCAACCCCAACTCCGCTTGTCGAGTCTAGCAAGAACTCGACGGGTTCTCCTTCATTAAACCATCGAGACCATCTTCATCCAACTCGTCAAGTTCTTCCTTGAACTTGGCGAGTTAATCTCCCTAATAATAATGTGTCCGGTCTACAAGTCGTCGAGTTGTATAAACAACTCGTTGAGACTATCTTCAAATATTGGGAGATTGCCTTGGACTCGCCCAGTCTGCTCATACACACGTCGAGTCCCATGATTCCCTGGTCCCCTTTTCGCATCTAAACATCTACGGGACTTTCATCCCTAGCAACTGGTCCATCCACATAAAGGATTTGTTGGTCCTTACACCACGACTCACCGAAACCCAAGACAACTCGTCGAGTCCATCCTTGACCAACACTATACAGTCGAACTATGGGACTAGAGGGTCCCACTAAGACACATTGACCAGAGGGTCTTATAGTGATATAGCCTCGAGTGGCTAACGAGCTGTGTGTGTGGTATTTTGGGGAACTCACTAAGCTTCTTGCTTACCGTGTTATTGTTGGATTAGTGTCTAAGTCCATAACTATTTTGGTATGTACTTGACCCGATTATAAGCATGGTCCTTTTGGGTTGCCTTCACCATAGCAATATGTAGGATGAATTAAGGAGAGAAAGGTTTAAATATGATTTATTAATATATTATGAGAATAATATATTAAAGGAGAAATCATATTATTTAATTAATATTAGTCAAGAATTAATTGATAATTAATTTTGTGGCTAAAAGAGATTAATTAAATTTAGGGGACCGGACTGCAATTATTGGATAATTGAGTTATTGGGCTAAGGAATGCTAAAGGAATAAGGGGTGAACGAAATTATGATGGAAGCCCATCATATTTTCGTCCATAGCCTTGTCCAGAAGGTTCCATGGGCTGCTTAGAGTTTAAGCTGTCCATTAGGGTTTTGACTGAAACCCTAGCAGCCCACACAAGTATATAAAGGACCCCTTAGGCCCCAAAAACGTGGACAACTGATTCTCTAGGGTTTCTAGTCGTTTTTGGGCAGCCTCCTTTCTTCTCCTCTTCATCCAAGTTGCATAAGGTGTTTGTGACTCCATTAGAGGTGCAACACTTGAGGCACTAAGCTTTTGAAGCCAATCCAAGCAAGGAATTGATTGTTATTGCTATATAGCAATTAAAGGTAATTCTATAAACCCTAATTCAGTTCATAATATGTTAGATCTAAGTTTATTAGTCTTGGATTCAAAGCATGTACAATAGAGAAACCTAGATCCAAGCATTAGGGTTTGTATGAGCACATAGGATTGTTCTTATGCATAAAACCCATCAGTGGTATCAGAGCCTTGATTGGTTTCTGTTGTATGTGATGCTATGTTGAATTATTTACTGAAAATCGAGTTTCTTGCCTCTGTCCGACTCAACTCGGTGAGTCAGTATCTGGACTCGGCGAGTTGGCCCTACTCGGCGAGTCCAGGTCTGACTCAGCGAGTCAGTGCGTCAGGCAGAGGGTATTTCGGGATTTAGCTGCTGTTTTGACTTGGATTTGATGCTTAAATTGTTTTATGAAGTTAAAATCCGAATTTTATCTTAATTATATGTTTATCCTTGCCAAAACAATAGATAATTTCAAATCTTTTAAATATTGGTTGTTTATGTGATAAATATGGATTATTTAAAGTTATTTGGTAATTATCTAATGACTAAAATAAGATTAGGTCAAATATAGATAATTATGAAATTAATTGTTTAATTTGAATTATTTATTGTTTGATCCCTAATGTTTTGAAATGTTTCAAAACTTGCCCTCAAGTTTTTGGAATTTAAAATTTTGATTAAAAGTTTAATTTTGAAATGTTAAATTCTAAAACCCTGATATTTTGAAAAGTTCAAATCACACACTTATGGTTTTATTAATTAATTAAAGTGTATAATTAAAAGTGATTTAATAAACCCATAAAGTTTTTTTTTGGTTACATTTAATTAAATGAAAAGTATAATTTTACTAAATTAAACCACCTAGTATTTTAAAAGTGTAAAATACACCCTATACTATATATAACATTAAAGGTCTAATATTATATATATGTATGAGTAAACAGTTAGTCTTACCGTTAGTAGGCCTCATTCACGAAGCTGGTCTATAAGGGGTGTTTAAGGAAATTGCCTATAAAATGGCGATTGAATGGGTATCCACTCTTACCCACCGCACTCTTGACTAGTGGAGGGTCGTTAGCCGAACGGGTAGGATAGGACAGAAACCTTCCATTATAAGTATAATGAAGTACAAAGTAACTAAATGCTTATACAAATTCCCAAATCATAGTTACTTTAGGCAAAATGTGAAATTGTATGCTAACCCATGGAATTACACTTCGTACCCTTGTCAAATGTTAGTGGAGCGTGTGTGGTTAACCGGCACACTAATTTGTGGATGACATTGGTAGCGAAGGGTGAATCGATGTTTTTCATAGATCAATGGAGCGTGTGTGGCTAACCGGCACATTGATTAGGTGATAGTAGCATTGAGTGCACCACGTGATTCATATGGTTATTCACACCTTGTTTGTGATCCTCGGCATCCCAGTCACAAATGGTAGGGCATAATCGAGATTAAACATGCCATTGAAAAGTTCAATGAATCTCAAAAGATCTAGGAGTTTTAATTCATTTAAAACTTAATCTTCCATTTCGTTTTTCATGGTGGAAATTGGTAAATCGTCATTTACCTACCTTCAAATATTCTGCAACTAGATTACGGCATCCCTCTTCTAGGTTGTAGAGTATTGTGTTGGATCCTAGCTTGATGTTTCATTTGGGTGTTACATCAAGAATTCTAATCAACTTAACTTGAATTTTCTCCCGTTTTGTAGATGTCTGATGGTCTACCCAAATCCTTTGGAACAAGCTTTCCAAATGAAGATGACGTTCCGAGATATGATCAAGGAAATGAGAGTTATGGTTCACTTCCTCCACCCCCTCCAATTGTTCTCCCTGAACCACAAGTTCAAAGGCTTGAAAAGTTCAAGCTCACTCAAGCCATTTTGGCAAGTAAGCACGAAAATGGGAAACCTGTGAGTGTGCACGTCTTAGAGATGAAGTCACACATTGATAGGTTAAGCATGTTGGGTGTCGAGATTTCAAGTGAGTTGGCTGTTGACTGGGTTCTTCAGTCACTTCTTGAATCATATAGTGAGTTCATTAGAGAGTACTATATGATGGACCACGACGTGACCCTAATTGATCTCACGTAATTGCTCATAGCTGCTGAATCAGCAATGATTTGGCGTGATGGTCAAGCAAATTTGTCTGGTGAATCAAGCTCCCAAACTTCAAGGGACACTGGCAACATTGGAAGTCCAGAAAGAACTAAGTCTTTGATTGTCTGATGTGCTGTGCCAAAGGATTCCATTTGCTTTTATTGCCAAGAGAAGGGGCATTGGAGACGAAGTTGCCCTAACTACCTGAAAGATCTAAGAGATGGGAGAGTCAGGACGTATGGCTCTACTTCAGGTAAAATCCATTATCTAACTCTTTTGAGTTCCTATTCTAGATTCTTAATACATGATGTGATAAGATTACATTTTGATGTTTTGTAGGATCGAAGAAAAGATAGGAAGCTTGAGAAAAGAAGTGAGCTGAATCTAATCATGAAGAAATGAATTTCGATCGCATTACTTGAAGAATGGATTCTTGAGCTGCTACTTGGAGTTAGAATAGATTGTTAAGAAATATGTAATAACATAGTTTTTCAATTGAATTACATTGTAAGGACAAATTTTTCCGCAATAAAGTGAATTTTGATTTTATTTATCCTTGCGATGGCATGTATGAAAAATTGATGTTTGAATGTTTCTATTATTAGCAATAATGGATTTGATTCTTAATTGTGTTATTTGTGGAAGTGTCAAGAGTTTACCAAGTAAGGATAGTTTCTCATCGCCCAAGTTTCAATTGGACAGAAACTTGGAATCATGCAATGTGTATTGTATGATGAATGAAAAACCTTCACATTTGGGAAACTTAGACTAATTCTTTGGCAAAGTGTCAATTGAAGGACAAGGAGATCAAGTACATAAGGTTGTGTGTTGATCAAGTCCACCACAAGAGTGACAAAGATATTCATCATGATTTACTAAAGCTTAGTAAATATGATTATACTTATAAGATTAAGTATAATTCTGAGTTGATTGAAAAAGTTTCAATGAATAGTAGAACGAATAAAGAAGAATCAAGTAGGCAAAAGATAAAAGTTTCTCTATTCTAAGAAGAAGGGAGAGTACCTTTTATTGTGTTTTATGATAAGTCTTAAAGATTAAGAACTGTGTCACAATAGATCCTCTAAGTGAGTCTTAGTGCAATTGCATGTCTAAGAAGAGGTATTAAGTATTGTAGAAATGGTTAAATCAATAAGTCAATCATACTTCGTTCCAATATCAAGTCTTAGAGTCAAGATTGTGACATTGAGTGAAAAGTCTTAAGTAGGTTTATAACACTCATCAAATGTGGAATTTGGAATAGTTTTCTTATTCTTGCACATTTGAAATTGGTAAGTTGTGCTATCTTGGATAAGACAAAGACCAACTAGGACCAATTGTGTGAAGTGTTTTGTCTTGATAAGAACTACACGAACTCTTGAATATTTGGTTTGTCAATAAATGTTTCTTGACAAGAGAATCTTATATGTCAAGGAGTCAGTGGGAGTCTTAATGGTCTTGAAAGGTTTCAAGAACAAATCAAGAATAAACCTTATCCATCATCACTAGCACGCGACTTGAGGTTTACAATCTATCGTGCTGACATTATTTTGTTTCTGTGCCATTCCAATTGAGTTAATTGTGTATATGAGTTCTATGAGTTCTCATTTGAATACATACTAAAGCCTTAGTCAAAGTAAAGTACATTGATATGTAAGGATAAGTTACTAAACTACTTGGAAGACATGGTGGGCACTCGTGTTACCATAGGGCAAGAAATCAAGATTAAGAAAATTCAGTCCATATGAGTTTGTATTTGTCGCGAACCTTGGTTTTGGCAAATTCACATGGATAGGAACTCATACACCATAAAATCTAAGTGTCATAAGATTCCCTCCTTCATGAAAATGACTGTGAGGAAATGCTTTCACTAAGAGAGATTTTAAGAAGATAGCGATTGTGAAAATTGTATTCTCAAATTCAATTATGGTTACGGCATCCCTTTCCATAGTTCAAATTGTGAGATTTGGCATTTAGTTTGAACATTTGGAACTTAGTAACATAAGTTCTAAATTGTTTAAACACACATATGAGCTATCAAAGGCAAAGGTGTATAAGTTTTAGAAGCTTAGATAAAGGCTTATCGAAGCATTTGGTATTAGAAATATGAATTTCAGAAATTCAATAGCATTGTTTTTCTGGAAGCTCATTTGTTTTCTGAATACATGTCAAAGCTAGTGGGAGCATAAGTGTTATGCTTATATGATAATAATCATCATGATGGTGGGAGCATAAGTGTTATGCTTGTATGATTATTATGGCGAGTATTGCAAGTTAGCAATATTAATTATAGAAAAACAAAGATTCCATTTGCAAAGTTGCATGGGTTGAAAAGTTGTTTTGCTATAATGAAGGGAGAGAATATTATACTTCGTTTCAAAATCTAAAGCTTAGATTGAGAAATTTTAATAAATTTAGTCAAAGGATACATAGTGTGTTCTCAAATTTCGATTATGATTACGGCATCCCTCTTCATAGTTCGAATTGTGAGAACATGACACATAAAATATTATGGCAAAAGATTGGTAAAGTATCATATCTTTATGTAAGACATTATGCATCGTGTCCCATACGCTTCGGGTATAGGATCGATTGCAAATGTTATAATATTTAACCATTCTAAAACTTTCTAAATGTCTATCGCATTAAGAGGGAAAAAGGACTAGAATTGGTTTTGACTAAAATAATTAAACAACTATCAAAGGACGATCCAAAGTTCGTTGAGGATTGGTCGCTTGTGAGTAGTTGGAAGTATGGTATTGGATGGACCATATCGACATTATTATGAATAGATAAGATTCTATTAAGAATGAGTTGTCATATGACAAATGTGGAAATGTTTCCATATTGGGAGTTGGATATTAAGAATCTATGTCTAGATTAGAAACTTTTATGCAAGAAGGATGTTCAAAGGAATGTACTTTGAATGTGAGACTTCACGTCTATAGAATTCTCTGTAACAATTTCTAAGTAAGTACTTTGTAATCTCATTAGCCAAGTCTTGGTGACTTTTGTGCTATGACTTTACGAAAGGATCGTTGCATAAAATGTTAGAATCTAGCATATTCTAGTAGTGGAAGAACCTTGTGTTCTTACACTAATAATGGGGATTGAGGAATTGTGAAATGAGAATCATTAGAACGTTTTCAATTGTTCTATTTCACAAAGCATGGACCATAGGAAACAAAGTGTGCATGCTTAGAGCAGGGGACAATTGTCGTTGTAATCCAAGTAATAAGTTGATTATCCGAAACATTAAATGATAAATAATAAGTAATCAATATGGTGGATAAATAGAAGTGTTTTGTTTACTCTCACAAGTTTGGGGCCATATAGGATTAAGTATTGTTGTTATGTTTCAGTTTGCATGTTTTGACTTCCAGAATAACTAGGTTATTCAAACATCCACAGTCGGTCATACGTTGGGAGTAGGTATGAATAAAGACTGTCATGAATCTGTTTGTAGATTATCTGAAGTGTTTAGACATGGCACAAGTTTGCTGTAGAGTTCATGAGTGCTTTGATAAGATTAGAGTATTGGATTAAACCCACGCTCACTTCGATCACTTCAAGGTTTTATCACGAGTGATTAGTGAGACGATAATATTGTATATTCTTGAAGCCGAGACGTGTGAGTTGTTATTTGTTGGTCAGTTACACATTGATAATAAGTAAACGCACCAGTAACTTGGTGTTATAAAACTTATTGTTGTGTGTGATTCGATCAGTAAATGCAAGCGAGCATTTGAGTCAAAGTTTATCCATTCCTTTTACCCAAAGTGGGATAAAATTGATTTCTATGGGCCTCTCGATGATTTAGTGATGACACCTAAGCGCTTGGCCAAGCCGGGACTAAGTTGATGTGTTCAATTGTAGTCTGTTATCAGTCATCATAAATCGGAAGTCGGGAAACAGTATAGAGAGAATGATTGAAATTCATGTCTTATGTCTATACGATATCTTGAGAATGGAGGAATATATAATCCCTTATCTGGAGGACACGCTATTTGATAAGATCAGAGTTGACAGCGGCTTTTGAAAGCTACAATTGCTGATCAGGTTCGAAGTCATACGGAAAATAGTTATTAGACTTATCCAAGTGGGAGACTGTTGGATTAGTGTCTAAGTCCATAACTATTTTGGTATGTACTTGACCCGATTATGAGCATGGTCCTTTTGGGTTGCCTTCACCATAGCAATATGTAGGATGAATTAAGGAGAGAAAGGTTTAAATATGATTTATTAATATATTATGAGAATAATATATTAAAGGAGAAATCATATTGTTTAATTAATATTAGTCAAGAATTAATTGATAATTAATTTTGTGGCTAAAAGAGATTAATTAAATTTAGGGGACCGGACTGCAATTATTGGATAATTGAGTTATTGGGCTAAGGAATGCTAAAGGAATAAGGGGTGAACGAAATTATGATGGAAGCCCATCATATTTTCGTCCATAGCCTTGTCCAGAAGGTTCCATGGGCTGCTTAGAGTTTAAGTTGTCCATTAGGGTTTTGACTGAAACCCTAGCAGCCCACACAAGTATATAAAGGACCCCTTAGGCCCCAAAAACGTGGACAACTGATTCTCTAGGGTTTCTAGTCGTTTTTGGGCAGCCTCCTTTCTTCTCCTCTTCATCCAAGTTGCATAAGGTGTTTGTGACTCCATTAGAGGTGCAACACTTGAGGCACTAAGCTTTTGAAGCCAATCCAAGCAAGGAATTGATTGTTATTGTTATATAACAATTAAAGGTAATTCTATAAACCCTAATTCAGTTCATAATATGTTAGATCTAAGTTTATTAGTCTTGGATTCAAAGCATGTACAATAAAGAAACCTAGATCCAAGCATTAGGGTTTGTATGAGCACATAGGATTGTTCTTATGCATAAAACCCATCAGTTATGTGTTATGTGTTTCAAATTTTTCTCAGACTTGCGGGAAGGCACCGACTAGATTGTACACACCAGTGAAAGAGTTATGTTTAAAGATCATGGATTTTAATCAAACAATTATATAGTAACAATTTGTAAATTAAATAAATGAGATTTTGTGAAATGTGTTATGAGAATTATGAGATTTTAAATTAACAATTAATTTGAAATTATACGGCGTTACATAAACCAATGAAATTTATATAGTCATGGTGTTCCCAAGCTTTAAGTCCTCAAGCGTTATAGTTCTGGTGTTGGTTGAATTTCCTTATTGTTGATTAGTGCTATTATGTTTGTTTGGTTTACACCAAAATTCTCTATAGTGTTTTTTTTATACATTTCCAAACATCTAATGAGCCATAATACAGATACCTAAAGAAATATCAACACGTAATCATCATAGATATAATAGTAGAATTCATGGCATGCATCAATAACATCAATATATCCATCGTTCTAAAACAAAAAAAAAAAAAAAAAAAAAAAAAGATGAATGAACTTAAGAAATAAAATGTCGAAGTTCTAAATAAACGGATTAACCTTGTATGGATGGACACAACACAAATGATAGAATTGTTGGATTAGTGTCTAAGTCCATAACTATTTTGGTATGTACTTGACCCGATGGTGCATGGTCCTTTTGGGTTGCCTTCACCAAAGCAACTTGATTGGAGAAATAAATAGAGAGAGAGGTTATTATGATTTATTAATATGTTATAAGAATAATATATTAAAGGAGAAATCATATTTGTTTAATTAATATTGGTCAATAATTAATTAGGAATTAATTCTGTGATCAAGTGTAATTAATTAAACTAGAGGGGCTGAATTGTAATTATGTGATAGTTACAAAATAAGGTAAGGATTATCTTATTAATGGGTTGGACGAATATAAGGTGATAAGGCCTTAGAATTCGACTAGGATAAGGATTTCTAAGACTTATCTTATGGTTACTTGGTGGGCAAGCAACTAGATAAGGATAAGGACTAAAACCCTAATCTTTACACCTATATAAACCCCCTAAGGCTCATGAATTGGTGTATCCCTTCCCAAGAGGTCCTAGAGACGAATTCCTATACCTCTCCTCTCTCCTCATATCTTCTCCATTTGCTCTTGGTGTTTGTAAGTCATTAGAGGAGTGACACTTGTGACTCTAAGCCTTCCAAAGTCAATACAAGGAGATTTGGGATTGTTATTGCGACATAACAATCAAGGTAATATCTTAAACCTAATTATATGTTAATATGATTACTTGAATGCTAGAATTAGGGTTTATAGTCTTGGATAACTTGCATGTACAATAGAGAAACCTAGATCCTAGCATTAGGGTTTGTATGAGCACATAGGATGTCTTATGACCAAAACCCATCAAGGAGGTTGGGTGATTTAGGATCTATAGTTCTAAAACATAGAAATGAATGGATTTATGAAAATTTATGTAACACTCAAGTTTTGGTAAGTTTCCTTTTAACCCTTTGATGAAAATTCCTTTCAATTTGGTCCCTTGGTTAGTACGTTGGTCGTACTCAATGAGTACGCTTAGCGTACTAGCCATCCTGATGATCGCGGGTTCCACCCATGTACGCAAGGCATACGTGGAGTACGCAAGGCTGGGACAAACCCTAATTTTTAGGGTTTATGCCCTATTTAAACAACTTAAACTCATCTCTTGGACATTTTACACCAGACTGCACCTCCCTATTACCCTGAAACTGAAACCCTAGAGTGATTTGGTGAGTTTTAAGCTTGAAAGAGTGTTTGTTAGTGGTTTGTGAAGGAGAAGAAGAGAAGAAGAACACTTGGAGGAGTAGCTTGGGCTTGTAGATCCAGGATCACCTTCTCATTTGCAAGCTCTTTGAGGTAAAAATCTCACACATTGATGATCATATATGTTAGATCTAATTTATGGTGTATTTTGTGCACTTTTGGCATGGTTGGGCCATTAGACCTCTGTTTTGGGATAAGGGCTAGCATGTTGGGCTTCCTTGGATATTAGGTCCATGATGGGTTTTAGGCCAAATTTGGAAGATTGGACCATCAATTGGGCTTTAGGATTTGGGCCTTTTGAATAGTTGAGTTGGTCATTGGCTTTGGGCCGAGTTAGATAAAGGGTAAAATGGTCTCTTACCCTGGTTATGGGCCAATTAGCTTAGAATTTTGGTTATGGGTTAGAATCTAATTAATAATTGGATGTTACTAATTTTGATAGCGCGGGGATTTTCCGGGCCAACAGTTAAAGATTCATTCGAGTGATTCAGTAGTTAGAGGTGAGTTTCCTCAATGTGTTTAATGGATCGAAGGCGCCAATATAGGCCCATGGTTTATTATGTTAGGGTGCTAGATGTCTGTGTGACTCTTGTATGTGTTATGGCTTGTATGTTTACCGGGCAAGGCTTGATGTCGGGCGGGGCCCGATGACTATCCTCTATGCTATTATCGATTTATCGTTGTGATTACTGCATGTTTTTGTATGATTATATATTTATATGTTGTATGTATATCGGGCGGGGCAAGATGCCAAGCGCTGATGACTGACAAATCTGTATACCGAGCGGGGCCCATTATATGTTTATTGTGTATGGTATTTGGTATTTTGGGGAACTCACTAAGCTTTATGCTTATGGTTTTTAGTTTATGTTTCAAGCACTTCTTGTTTGAAAGGGAAGAACCAGGGATGACTGCAGTGCACACACCACCTCGTTCTGCATTTTATGATTGCTCTGATGTTTCATGATGTATTTGATACACTTTGTTCCACTTCGGTTTTATGATGATGTTTTGGATTACAGTTTTATTTAATTTAAAAACGAAACTTTTTGTCTTAATTTTTGGGATGTTACAATTTATTTGCCTGATATGATGATGGTGGAAGAGAAAGAAGAAGAAGTATTGCATGTGTCAAACCTAACACCACATCGCATATATATGTTATGTTTGTATAACACATATATGAAAGATTAATGGAAGGAAAACTCACGCCAAAAACCCATAATTTATAAAACATAAAAAATCACACCCCCATTATACATTGAGGACCAAATTTAAAATTGAAGTTAAGAAAAGACGTGGCAAGGATAGAGAAAACACTTGTTAGAGTGAGGAAGTGGTGATATGAAAGCTTGGTAAAGAAGATGGAAGGGGTTAGTTACGGAAAAGCTTTTGGGAATCAAAATCCTCCGCATATCTGCTAGATCCTTAGACGAAGAAGAAATCATTTTTTTGTCTTGGATGTGGATGTTCTCTTTCGGCCGTTTCATGGTCTAATGGGAATCAAAGCTTCAACCAAATCATAAGGTGTGATAGTGGTGAATCTAGGTGTCATTCAATGGATGAAACTGTATCATTGTAAGATGCCACATTGACATTCAATGGATTTGGAGTTCAATGGCCATTGAACTCTTCAATGGAAAAAAAAAAAAAAGTTTTTAATTCTTAAATATATACTATAAATTACCTTTTGTAGTATTTTTATTGAACTTTGTAGAGTTCAATGCATTGTAGGAAAAAAAAATGATAGAGTTGTATGGATTGTAAAAATATGATGTGACAATCCATTGAACTATATGAAGTTCAATGCATTATGAATGCCCTAATGTGAGAGTGGCGTAGGATGAGTATGCGGTAGAGAAAGAGAAAGAGAAGAGAGAAGAAAGAAGGAATGTGTGGGGACCTTGTTAAAAAAGACAAAAGAAATAAAGGGGACAAATAAGTAATTTATATATACTTGATCTTTATTTTTCAACGGAGTTAGCTAAAAAGATTATCCGTTTTTGATTTTGAAACCATAAGAACTTCTAGTGTAACGTTTTTTTAAAAAAGTCCTGAAAATGCTATTTTCAAAAACATTGTCATTTGTGAAATTTTGTCTTAAAATAATTGAATTTTTTTATATAGGTATATAATTAGTTGTAACTTGCACATTTTTTAATTTAAATTTATAATCATAAACCTTATTGAATTGCGTGTGGCACCTGGCCAACTTAAAGTCAAATATTTGTAATACTTATGGGAAGAAAATGAGGGGTAACATGTTACCCCTACCAATCTGTTGGTTCAGTGGTTAACATGTGTTTTATAACCATTGTAGTTTCTATAACGTTCTTTGCAACTATTTAATCATGTTTTTTTAGGTGTTACCCCTACCAATCTGTTGGTTCAGTGGTTAACATGTGTTTTATAACCATTGTAGTTTCTATAACGTTCTTTGCAACTATTTAATCATGTTTTTTTAGTAAAAGACAAAAGTATAGTTCGCTTTGTGCTTACCACATGGCCGACTAAAAGTCAAATATTTGTAATACTTATTGGAAGAAAATGAGGGGCAACACATATTACCCCTACCAATATGTTGGTTTAGCCAGTGGTTAACATGTGTTTTATAAATATTGTAGTTTCTATAATATTATTTGCAACTATTTAACCATGTTTGTTTAGTAAAAGACGAAAGAATAGTTCGCTTTGTAATATTTATGGGAAGAAAATGAGGGGCACCACATGTTACCCCTACCAACAGGGAAGTGATTCGTACACAAAAGTTTTTTGTCATACACAAGAATTCATGCATTATATAGTTGTACAATACAACATTTTAAAGCACCAATTGTTGTGTATGAAGAAAAATTATTGTGTACGGATCAACTCTCATACCAATATGTTGGTTCAGCCTGTAGTTAACATGTGTTTTATAGCTATTATAGTTTCTATAACCTTCTTTGCAACTATTTAACCATGTTAGCTTTTAAGTTGTTTGTTTTAAAACAGCTTAAATTTAATTCGATTAATTCTAAAAAAATAGAAACTCCTCTCATTACCATTTTTATACCTAAATCACTTATTTTTTACACCAATACTTGAATATGCAACAATGAAGGTAACATGTGGTTTAAAAACACGTATCATACAACATATCAAGAAAGTCCTTTTAAATTATACTCTATGATAACTATAATCATTAAGATACCATCTATATGAGTTTTTTTTCATTAGTTTAGTAAATATAAAAAGAAATTTTTTCAAAAAAAATTTAAACTTTAACCCTATTAACAAAAAAAGTCAATCTATTATTGTTTATTTTCAGAAAAATCCTTAAAATGATTGGAAAACTTCTTAAAACCAATATTAATCAGGAACAATGATTTTTTTTTCAAATATTTACGTTTTTTTTTTTTTGGAAAATGACTTATTAAGGTAACTAACTATTTCAGTTGTTCATGTATAGGTAATGTTCTTTTTTTTGTACACATTAAGGTAACTAACTTGTTTTGTTTGTTCACATTTATGTAATATGACCGGCTATTACCTTTTTTTGCTTATGTGGCATCCACCTGGCATATGACTTGAATACGTTGCACCTACGTGGAATGGTGCATACATGGGAAAATGACTTATTAAGGTAACTAACTATTTTAGTTGTCCATATATAGATAATGTTCTTTTTTTTGTACACATTAAGGTAATGAACTTGTTTTGTTTGTTCACATTTAGGTAATATGACCGGCTATCACTTGTTTTTGCTTATGTGGCATCCACCTGACATATGACTTGAATACGTTGCACCTACGTGGCATCCACCTGGCATATGACTTGTTTTGTTTCTTCTTCTTCATCTTATTCTTCAAAACGACAAGATGAATTTCAAGCTGATCATCTATGTGATTGCGGCTTACCATCTCGTGTGAAGATTTCAAGAACTCCTGACAACCCTGGAAGAAAATTTAGAGTTTGTTAAAACTCGATGGTAAATCAATATTGTTCAATATGTTGCAGGAGTTCTTGAAATCTTCACACGAGATGGTAAACCGCAATCACATGGATGATCAGCTTGAAATTCATCTTGTCATTTTGAAGAATAAGATGAGGAAGAAGAAGCCATCGTCGATCGATCTAGGGTTTAGAATTAGGGGTGGAATCATATGACATAGTTATAGTGTAATCAAATGAAGACAATATATGCACCATGCCACGTAGGTGCAATGTATTCAAGTCATATGTCAGGTGGATGTCACATAAACAAAAACATGTGATAGTCGGTCATATTACCTAAATGTGAACAAACAAAACAAGTTAGTTATCTTAATGTGTAAAAAAAAAAAACATTACCTATATATGGACAACTGAAATAAGTTACCTTAATAAGTCATTTTCCCATATATACACCATGCCACGTAGGTGCAACGTATTCAAATCATATGTCAGGTGGATGTCACATAAGCAAAAACAGGTGATAATCGATCATATTACCTAAATGTGAACAAATAAAACAAGTTAGTTACGTTAATGTGTACAAAAAAAGAACATTACCTATATATGAACAACTGAAAATAGTTAGTTACCTTAATAAGTTTTTTTTTTTTTTTTTTTTAACTAAATTGAAAAAAAAAAATTATGTTAATAGAACCAAACGCAGGACGAAGATTTTTCCTATTTAATTAGTCAAAACGCTACGATTTAGGCCTTTGGTTTCTGGTCGCCAACGCCGTGAAGGATTTTCGACGAACGTTGTCCAACCGACGGAGCCACCGGGCGGAGACCTTCGACAGTCAGAGCTACACTGTCGCAACCCACCTCAGGTTCCATTCTTTCTTCCTTTTTGTCCTGCTTTCTTTCTTCCTTTTTTTCTGCTTTCTCTTGAAATCGCCAATCTTGATATAAAATTATACCAAATTCATGGTTACCACTTGATTTTGGTGTTATTATCAATTGATGTAGGTCGATTTCTTCCGTTTTTTCTGCCTTCAATAGCCACAGCTACTTGTTTGCTACTGCTGATTTGCTGTTCATATATGATATCTGATGTGTTTGTTGTTCATATATGATACCTGATGTGTATGTATAATGCTCTGTAACTTTAATTAGATGTTTGAATTTGTGTTCTTAAGGCTCATATGTATGATGGTTTTTAATTTGAGTTGGGACGGTTGGCCTTGCAGGCAAGCTGTTTGATCAAATGCCTGAGAGGGATGTATGGACATATTTGCCCTTGTCCCCTGTTTTTATGGTTCTTGTTTTTAAGGTTTACAAAAATGGTTCATGTTTGCTGCTTAATAAGTCCAAATATAAAACTGTTAGCTGTAATAAGATAAATCAAACAAAATGTAATATATACTTCAAAAAGCCCTAATAAAAATGACACCTAAATTAGGTGCTCGTTAACTTTTATTATTGTAACTTCCAATTTCAAACATTTAACTCACGCAACTGCAGGAAACGAAGTTGATAATTGTAGAAAATGGCACCAGCCTTAATCAATGCAAATCCCGTTGTATATGAAAAGAAGGAACGCCCTGTTCGTAGTAGACCTGGTGATGGCGATTTTGATGAATATGCAACTGAACTCATTGACCAACTAGAAATATTTGATATCCTTCTTCAACTTAATCTAATTTCTTTCATGAATATCATTTGTATTACTATTTACATAATATACAATATTGAATATCCTCTGTCCTCCTTAGCATAAGAGTTGCTACACCATATAAGAGACATTAAAGATCCTGAACATCCTTATTCTCTAGAAGAACTGAAAGTAATTACAGAAGATGCCATTGAGGTAGATGACAAGCGTAGCTATGTTCGGTGAGTTATCTTTATTCTTCCTTTTTTTTTTACATAGTTTTATGGCAATTTTTTCTCTGTGAGTGTGACATAATTACTACTTGTTATCAGTGTCACTTTTACACCAACAGTTGAGCATTGTAGTATGGCGACTGTGATTGGCCTTTGTTTACGTGTTAAACTTATGCGCAGCCTTCCTTCCCGTTTCAAGGTATATAAATTTATACTTTAATTGCAGATTCAATCTTTTTGAAGAAAGTTTTTTGGTCATTATGTTATATTGAAATATGTTGGTGACTCTACTCTCACTTTATTAGGTTGACATCAAGGTGGCTCCTGGGACTCATGCAACTGAAGAAGCAGGTCTTAATTCTCTTCTGAATCTGTATGTGCACATACATACATATAATTATTTAATTCTCTTGTTGTGTTGTGCAGTGAACAAGCAATTGAATGATAAGGAACGGGTTGCTGCTGCACTGGAAAATCCGAATCTGGTTGATATGGTTGATGAATGTTTGACTCCATCTTATGAATGAATTGAATGCATTACAGAAACAAAAGTTCAACCAAGACTTTAGATATCTATAAATAATGCACATGTAGATCTCTATTTCTTCTAGTAAAAGCTTTTTGTATCCTTGTAGTCATATTTTCACATATAAAATTTATTTGTGTTTTTTGGTTTGATGGTTTTTGCTGAATCACCTTTCTTATGCATGATATTAAAGTAGTGGCTTGAATGTTATCGTAATTGCATGTATTACAGGTCAGGTCATACGTCTGATGTCCCTAGTCAATAGAGTTTTTATTCCATTCACGACCTAAAATATGACCATGCTCTTCGGTTGAACCTGTATGTGATATTGTGATGTGAACCTTCAAATTTCAAATCATAGGTACAGCAACATGTGATTTGTGTCACTCCAAGCTGTTCTAGGTGTTCAGTGTGTGTAATGTTTCTAAGGAACTGGAATATGTTTGGTTGACATGGAATTGAAATTAATTATATATTTTTTCGTTTGGTGATATAGCTATCAAAAGGCTTTGGGATGTAAATTAACACATTATAAAATTACCATATATTTCATTCCATGCAAGTATGGAATTCCTTTGTATACGCTTCCATTATTTTCGTGATCATTTACAGAATAAGTTTAGATAAGAAACATTATATGTATTAATTATTAAAGGAGAAACAAAGTTATCAAGCATCAATGCACAAGTGAGTGTAAGATGTAGACAGTCAAGCATCTGGTGGACTATAAGGAAACTTTTCGCATTGATAGTATTTAAAAGAAATATTTCAGTCATTTATACAAATGAGGAGGGATTGGAATTATATTCATGATTTTATTCAAGGAAATTGACTTGGATTGCATGTTACACTCTTTAGAATTCCAATGGAATTTAATTCTGTAACCATTTGCAAGAAAACATTATATAACTAATCATAAAAGGAACACAAGTCAGAAGTGAAAATACGATTATCTGAAAGAAAAACAACAGTTGTGTATATTAAAATCCCCAAAAAGAACTCCAATCCACCCATAAATCAATCAAGAACTCTACGGAAAAAAAAAAAAAAGTAAGGTACACATGAGAAGAGAAGAGACGCCTGAAAACAGATGCCAAATTACACAGTGGTGCAAAACCAGTCAGCTCAACATTAATCTCTTGACACTGCTCTTCTTTAGTTTTTTTCAAGAGATTGCTACAGACATGAAAAAGAAGAAGTTAAGAGGCAACTAGATCGGGAGTCTCAGCTTCCACAGATAGCAACGCGGTGTGTACTTTCCCCACCCATCCATCCAGACGATCACGCAACGACTTAATCTGAGCAATTCCCAGAACCCTTGGCTGCACCCATGATACGTAAACTGTCCCATCAACTTGGTCGATTATACCCTCAATCAGATGAACCTACAAATGCAATCAATAACAGCCAACATATATGACATTATTTACTAATAATAATAATAATCATAATAGTTTTTATACAAATAGACTTACAGATAGACTCTTCATCAGAAGATATTCCACATCTTCAACTGTAAGTTTTGTCCGCTCAGCAATGATGCTCAGTGGAATAGTTCTCTCTTCCGATGGTCGACTACAACCAAACAAAATTACATGTAAAAAATCAAACTCAAAAAAAGTAAGGTACAAATAAAAGATTATCAAATGAAGAGAAAACCTGAAGATAATTTCCATCAAGCAGAGGATGTTGATCTTTTCCAGAAGTTTCTTTTCGTTCTCCACCAAAGCAGGCTGACCACTAAGAGCAGCTCTATGAACACGACATAACTCTTGATATTTCACTAAATCTCCAGAGTTAAATGCTTCTAGAATGTAGTACAGCCATTCAACCTTTGTCCCTATCAGACTCTTTATCTGAACAAAAAAACGTTCAAATTATGTCCAATATCAATTTACAAGAAAACAAAATCAAAATACTCACAATTGGATGTGCAAGCAGCTCCCCAAAATTGTACACATTCTCTCCCAGCAATGCAGATAGGGACAGATCAAATGCAAGATCCTAAAATATAATTTTTTTTTTACAAATCTTAAAGAAAAACAAAAAAAAAAAAAAAACATTTTGAAATTATGATAACAGCATACCAGCTTAAAAGAGTCTGAAAGAGACTCTACTGAGGTGTATGCTAAATAAAGAAGGGCGCTTTTGTAAAACTCAGCAAACTCTTGGCGGGTTTTATGGTACTGAGATGACACCCAGTAATAATTGGCGTATACTGATGGATCAATGTCAGTCATGCTATCAAGAGTGCTCTTTCCATCTTCTAGAAGGTTCTTGCACTCCTTTTGATCACCTTTTTCAAGATTAAAAACGGCTATTTGCATTTTGATGTAAAGAACTGGCTCCTCTATACGTGTCTCTTTTGTGGCTCTGAGCTTCTCAATGACCCCATCAAGGTAACTGATGGCAGCTTCTTTTTCTGAGTATTGCCTTGAGACTATGACTGCAAAGTGTGCTAGTTTGAGGAGGTTGATCTTCGTCTCAAAGTCGGTTATGAAATTGTTATATAGTTGTATAAGAGCATCACCAGCCTGAAATAAAGATTATGGAAGGATTTAAAACAGTATGGATTATATCGGTTTATTTCTTTAACCAAAAGGTGGGTCCTCTAATTTTCTTTGTCAAACCTGCACTCTTCAAGTTAAGAACAGTATGGATTTTTCAAGATCCATTCTTCTATAAGTATTTTATTTTGCGGACAGTTATCTGTTTATTTCTTTAACCTTCAGAATTTATAGCTATTCTAACGTGAAAATCCTACTTCATTGTAGCCCAACCAGGCACATAATTTTCATCCAGACCTTTGATTTGAATACTAAGAGATAAAATTTTCAAACATGCATAAAAATCAAATCAAACCGAAACCCTAGACTTCTTAACACAAGAGGCAACAAGTTCCATTTCACAGTAAAACCAAATTGCATAAAATATCATATGAAAGTAAGCGAAAGAGACCTGAAATACGGCAAGAGCAACGAACTGTTCAAGCTTCAGAGTGAGTTGATGCCATAGCTTCCTTTGGTACAGATCGGCAAGCGTATTGTACCAATCCGATAGCTCCGGATGACTACTACGAAGAGAATCAAGATACTGAAGAGCCGCCATCTTCGACTGAATCCGACGACAATGAGTTGCGAGATGAAGCCTCCGGGTAGAAGATTTTAATACAAAACCCTTCCGCTGTATCGTCGGTGTTTTCTTTTGCTCAAAGAAACGAACATGTGGGATTGGAGATAAATTTGAGAATTTGGTAATTTTCCAATCTGGATCTTTGACCCGAACCGAATATCACATGGGCTGTTAGGTTATCTTTCCCAACTCTTTGTGGAGTTGCTAATGTTACAACTTATAACCATTGTTATGGTTTTCTTAGAATAATCACTAATATGAACCAAAATTTCTAATCACTAATATGAACCAAAATTCATGTCAAATATTATAAAATAACCAATAAATTCAATAATGTGGACCAAAAGCATGTCAAATATTATAAAGTAACCATTCTAGTATTTATCAAAAAAAAGTTATGAAGATTTTTTGAGATCTAATATAAACAATACGTTAGAAATACATACATGTTGGGGATAAATTACTAAATCATAAATAATATGAGTTCAAAAGTAATAAAAAAAAACTAACAACGAAAAAAAATATGTTTTTTAAACAAAATGAAGTCAATTTTGATGGTTTTATACCTAATATTACATACATGACAACCACATATTCATCTTTCTTTATATATATATATATATATATATATATATATATATATATATATACACTAGTCGTTTGTCCGAACAAAGCGGCGGCGACAATTAGTTTCTTTTGGGCAATTAGTTTCTGAAACATCCCAAAAACACAGTCTGAAAATTTCGTTTAATTTAATGATAAAACCATAGTCAATAAACCTCATATAGAAATCATAAGCAATGTATCTCAAAATATTATAAAAACTGTCAAACATATCAGAGTATAAACATCCCAAGCTGGACAGATGGTGTGTGCACTGCAATCTCCCCGAACTCCTCTTTTGAAAACTGAGTACCTGAAACCAAAACTGAAAACCGTAAGCACAAAGTTTAGTGAGCTCCCCCAAACTACCACATACCATACAATAACATATAAACACATATTGGGCCTTGCCCACTGCATCGGGACGAAGCCCGGAAACTGCATCGGACCGGAGTCCGGAACTGACTGGGACCTTGTCCCCTGCATCGGACCAAAGTCCGGAACTAACTGCATCAGACCGAAGTCCGAAACTGACTGGGACCCTGTCCCCTGCATCGGACCAAGTCCGGAACTAACTGCATCGGACCGAAGTCCGGAACCGACTGGGACCTTGTCCCCTGCATCGGACCGAAGTCCGGAACTAACTGACTGAACATAGCATAGCATAACATATCAACTAGCATGAGCACATATACTGCATACTACATCGGGCCGTAGCCCGGAACACATAACACATAACACATAAAACATAGCGCATAAATTCTGTCTGAGCCACGAAGGCATCAGACATACTAGCTACAGCATCGGACCGAAGTCCGAAAACTACTGCTAACTGAACGGGCCGGCATTGTGGCCTTAGACCCGTCCCTACTGGAAGGAAACTCACCTCACACTGCTGAAGTCCCGTTGACACAATCCCACACTGCTGAAATCCCACAGACTCCACCCCAGCTGCTGGCTGACAGGTTCCCGAACTGTCAACACCAAATAACACCCAATTAATAATTGGGTTCTAACACACAACTAAAAATACATGCTTTGGGTAATTACTACATTACCCCTAGCTTGGCTTACCCAAGCCCAAGGCCCAAAGTCAACTAGGGATTAAAGTCCAACATATGGCCCAATTGATTAGTCCAGTCCAACATGTATCATTCTAGGGCCCAATATCATACAACCATCTAGGCCCCAACTATGGCCCATCTATGGCCTAATTTTCCAAATTGGGCCCAATCCTTCACATGGGCCTTACCCTAAAGCCCAACTAATTACTCTAGTCCATTTGGTTATTCTCGGATGGCCCAATACAAAGCCCAAGTGAAATTAGGGTTTCACATCAAATGATAACTATGGTTAAGTGTTTCTTACTTAACCCATTAGGGACTTAATCCATTAAGGACTTAATCTATTAAGTCCATTATTGCTTAGATTAATCTCTGCCAATGATTATTATTTAATATTTCACTTATTAGATAATTCTCGTGTGCCCTGATAAATTCCCCAAATATTAATATTTTCTCAATTAACTCATTAAGGACTTAGTCCATTAAGTTCTTTACTCTACTTAACAAATAACATGAATTAGGTTGGGCTTAATTCGCAATCTACTCCCAATGGCCCAAAAGTAGGTCCAATAAAAGTCTAAGGCCCACTTACTCACAATTAGGGTTTTCCACTCAAACATGGCCCAATAGGCCCAAAATGAATCTTTAAGCCCATTAAGGTTTTGGCTAGGTCCATTAGGGTTTTGCTTGAGGGGCACCACCCACTACCACTTCGGGTAGTGGTGGTCTATGGCGGCTTACGGCGGCGGCCACCACCTTACGGTGGTGGTTGTTATTATTTCCATTAATCCATAATTCAAGTTACATTTTACAATATTAAATCTCAATACCCCCCCACACACACACTAAACTAATCACACACACAGCCACACCATGGCGGCCGGCGGTGGCTCGTGGCGGCAGCCACCACCTCACGGCGGTGGTGGTGGCTATTCCCGGCTTTCCGACTAAACAAAACTACATACAACACATACAATATCATAACTGTCGGGATAGTGATAACACATGAATACACACCCAAAACTACACCCATAGCTATCTCCCAAGGTGGCTGGTGGCGGCGGACAAAGGTAGAAACGACAGCGGCGGTTCCTCTTGACTCCCAATCAAGTAGATGTATGTGCACACTCGAAAACATGATCTGAAGACTGAGACATCTCCAACTCAGCCACTACGGGTGGCAGGCGACAACTGGAGCCCTAGAGACGGCGACCAACAGCGACGGCGGCTCAAAATGGCAACCACAGGGCTACTAGCGATACCATTCGATGTACACAACGTCGATTCACTGAGAACAACGAAGGAGAAGGGAGATAGAGGTGGCAGATAGACTTTCTAGCGTTTTCGGTCGCTCACGAATCTCGCAGCAACATCTTTATCTCGTTCGTCGATCTTGGCGGCCATCTCGGTTGTACACATCGGTTCCGGTAGTGGAGCTGGGACGACAGCAATCCCCAGCGAAGCAGCGACGGGTGAAGGAGCCTCAAAGGGTAGTGGCAGCTAGGGGAAAATATTGTGGTGGCTGGAAGGGAGGCATAAGGTTGGCGGCCGCTTCTTGCTTAGGGTTTAAGATGAAATGAGGTGGGGAAGGGATACGGGTATATCCCGTATCTCATTTCAACATATGATATGATTTTTCAACTTCAGCCCCTCCACCCATATTTGTTTACCTTATAAACCCTAACTTTCAAAACTCTTTACAATGAAGTCCAAAATACCCATTTAACCCTTACTTCTCATAATCTATCCATCTCAAGTCTCGATAATTTACCACGTGGTCCTTACCTTCATAAATATTTATAAGACTAATCCGGAACTGACACTTTTAATCTCCAACTTCTAAAATTCTTCACCAATTATTCTGAGACTTATATTTATTAATTTATTTAAATAAATGGGGCGTTACAACTCTCCCCCACTTAAATTAGATTTCGTCCTCGAAATCATTCCTTACGCACTAACTAGTCGAGTAACACGGCCATAAACCTGGGCACACCCTAGCCTTCGTAGGGTAGCCATGACCAATTCTTGCAAAGCCTTGAATCCTACTGGTGAACAGATTCCTCGCAATAGTTCATATCTACTCTGTCTGATATCTGATGTCTTGAGATGGTTCGAATCCCTGGCAGACCGCCCATACTGAAATCATTATCGTCGCACCCAGTCCACTTATCTCTCAGCTGCTTACTTAACTTCTAACAACTCGAGGTTCCCACTAGCAAACAGAATCACAGATCCACTTATCCCTGTGATTCTTTTATAGTTGGCCAAAACTCAGATAATCCTGCCGTACGTGACTTAGCATAACCCAGGCTATCTGTGACTCTAACCGCACATAAAATCCCCAAAACCGTTACTGCCTGAAACACTGACTGCTAGAATTACTGAACTGTCTGAAACATGGAATTGCCTAAAATAGCATGCTGTTACATGGCTGCTTTCCAACATCTATCGTGACCTTCCTGGTCTCAATTCGTTCGCCAGTCCTGAAATATTAGGTTCCCGCCCGGCTGCGGAGCCCCAAGGAATCCCTACTTAGTCGCCTCACACAACTTCCAAACGACATCCTTTTGTGAAACTTGCAACTACTAGTTATCTTCTTACTGTGGCTCTAATGGCCTTCTAATCTAACTGATCAGTTCGACACATCGAATCCTGAGGTTACCAACCCACAGCTAAACGCGATGGCTACATGACCAATTGTAGCCTTATGTCATAAATGACCTTAAGCAGCCCACTGCTTCCTTGCTCTCATCTCTGTAGTGGCGCTCCTACAATCTTATCACTGGTTTAACCAGGTCTCAAATACTATCTGGCTGCTAATGAACGCTACGGCTACCCCCGCAGGCTTACAACACTCTACTACTATCTGACTGCTAGTGAATGCTACGGCTACCCCCGCAGGCTTACAACACTCTACTACTATCTGACTGCTAGTGAATGCTACGGCTACCCCCGCAGGCTTACAACACTCTACTACTATCTCGAGGACATCCTGACTATCCCTAGTCCTACTAATGATTCCTCATCCCGATTTCTCAAACCAGCCCTCAGTCTTTGATTTCTGCATCATCCTCGACATCTTATATCCTTGATATACTTAGTGCTTCGTCGAGGAATTCTCCGGCTTGGTTCCCAACCCAACTGTCTACTAATCCGGATACAAGAAGCTATTGTTGGGAAGTCTCCAACCTCCCAACTCCTGAATCTACGCAACCTGCATGCTGCCTCATACACTGGCTACTAACACAAAACACCTCTTGTTGCCCACTCTCGGGTTCCTCATTCCACTCACTTGAGTCTTTACAGGTGGTCCTCAAATCCTGGATTCCTAACCAGTTTCTAACCATCTCCATTACATGAACCCACTGCTGGGAAAAGTTCACGAACTCCCAATTCTGAACTTCTCAATCCATCCATCACTGTGCTACTACCACTTCTTCTCAGAGGCCGCGCAATCATTCTGAGTGACTCTTATCCATGTATACCCGGAGGGTCCTCCCCCACTTCAATCCTGCTTACCCCTTGCTGCTTCATATACAAAAGAGACCCCGACCTTTACTATCATCCCAAAATTTCTACTGGGGAGTCCAAGCCCGCCGGGTAGGAACTTGACCATTCCATCCAAACCACTATCCGCTCCGAACTAGCGAAACGAACCAGATCTCTCCCTACCATGCTACAGTTACCGTACTCTCCTAACTACCAACCAATCATCCGAGGTATGCAAATGGCATATGACATAAGCACAGGCAAGCCACTCCATAACACAACACTTGTACCACGATTGATGCAGAAACCATAGCAATATATCATAACGTAAGCTGACAAAACAAAGTTTCATACCTCCATTACTCAGTGCTGCTCGAATCCCTGCTGAAATCTACCGGAGAAACTCGGCTCCAAGCCGTAGGCACCCTTGCCCGGCCTTGACAACCACTGACGATACTCGAAGTTCCAAGGGCAGGAGCTGGCGCCCGCCCTGCTGAATACAACTCGGACAGTGGGCCTTCTTGTGGCCCCTTGACTGCAATGGAAACACAACGGATCAAGTCTCTGGGTGATGGTAACAACACAGTCTCTGCTAAAATGACCAATATGGCCGCACTTGAAACACCCAACATCGCCACCACTTCTACGCCTACACGCACCCATGTGCGTCCTTCCGCACTTCCCGCGTCGACTGCGGCTCTGATAGTTCCTCGTCCTCAAATCTGAACTCTTGGGCCTCTTACTCGAACCTGTGGCAACCTGTGCCTCATCCATTTTCCTCTTCCCTTCCGACTCCTTGCCCGACTCTCGCTCCTGCGTTACCCCAACGGCAATGTCTGCTGTCTGAACAACAGATGTCTGATCCTAAAGCCTCGCTATCAATCTATCAGTGATCCTCACGACCATGTCTGGCAGACCCTCACGAATGGCTCGCGAAACTTCCTCAACTATCCAATCATAAAATGGTTTCTCTTAGAGATAGAATGCCCCACTCACCCCTGCCTCCTGATAGCAGAACTAGAAATGGGATCTCCCTCCCTGATGGATCCCAGAACTCCATAAGACTCGAGGCCTAGACGAGCCCCAGTCTGTCCTGAAACTAACCCGGCCCCTACAGGCCTCAAGATGACTGTCCATAAACTCCACAATAGCCTCTCTAACTGAACTGGAAATCACTGGAGTCTGATCGATGATGTTGCGCATAATCTCTGCGGAAATGAAATCCCTCATCTGATCGTCAAGCTGTCCGGCTTTAAAGCCCGAGCCAGACCCCTCCCCTGCACCTGAACTGCTAACTGATATCTCGCGCAACGTCGCCATGCTGAAAATATAACAATCCCTGACCAAATACATACTACTGCTGAGGGATCTCTCACATACTCTACTAGTTCCTTGGTTTCGCCTCGGCCCCTCTTGAATCGAGTACGGATCCTCTGCTTTCAGTAGTATGGGCCCCTACTACCTTCCACATCTATCCGTACTTTCCTCAAGAGTTACCTCAACTCCACCAAGTCTCCTTTACTCCTCTACTGATCTCTGCTACTCTCGTCCTAGGCTTGCCCTAGGGAACCTCTGACTCTACTCAAGCAGTCCTCAGCTGCTGAAGGCCTCCTTGCAATGCCAATTAGCCACCACCTGAATACCATCACATGTGATGAGGCTCGGATAATCCTTCGAGTAAAAGTCTCGTCCCTAAAACGGTTGGACTCAAACAAGAGCTGCGCAGTAGGGCCAAATCCAACACTCTGAGATTATTCAACCCTGATCACATGTAATGTGACGTATTCACCTAATGGCTAACTCTCATCACTCAGAGTTCTACAAAGCACGAAGCAAGCAACATTCGGATAAGGGAAACATACTCAGGCAAAACTGTTCTCATAACAAGAAACTGCACTAGCATACAATGCTAAGCTCATACTATCAGGCATAACCTACCCAGGCTATCCTACTACTGTCTACTCATTACTAGCATGAAATTCTTATCCAGCTGAAACACATAAAGCAGACACATAAGGCATCATCCTAGATCCTTAGTCCTACTCTAGCATGCTGTTCTACTAAAGCTGAAACTGAAACTGAACTGAACTGATACTGATACTGATAGTCATAACATAACTTGTATGGGTAAATTAGGAGTACTTACTTGAGCTTGGCTGATCGCATGCACACACCTCTATCTCGTTAAAAAAAAAAATTTCTTTCTAGGTGCTTACAAAATTCTTTTTAGAGGACGTTTTCATTTTTAAATAATAAAAATCTTTTATTTCCCCTTAGTTTGAGTTCAGATACACCCGGAGGTGTATCCGAATCCCTCAAACCAGGGCTCTGATACCAACTTGAAACATCCCAAAAACACAGTCTGAAAATTTCGTTTAATTTAATGATAAAACCATAGTCAATAAACCTCATATAGAAATCATAAGCAATGTATCTCAAAATATTATAAAAACTGTCAAACATATCAGAGTATAAACATCCCAGGCTGGACAGATGGTGTGTGCACTGCAATCTCCCCGAACTCCTCTTTTGAAAACTGAGTACCTGAAACCAAAACTGAAAACCGTAAGCACAAAGCTTAGTGAGCTCCCCCAAACTACCATATACCATACAATAACATATAAACACATATTGGGCCTTGCCCACTGCATCGGGACGAAGCCCGGAAACTGCATCGGACCGGAGTCCGGAACTGACTGGGACCTTGTCCCCTGCATCGGACCAAAGTCCGGAACTAACTGCATCAGACCGAAGTCCGGAACTGACTGGGACCCTGTCCCCTGCATCGGACCAAGTCCGGAACTAACTGCATCGGACCGAAGTCCGGAACCGACTGGGACCTTGTCCCCTGCATCGGACCGAAGTCCGGAACTAACTGACTGAACATAGCATAGCATAACATATCAACTAGCATGAGCACATATACTGCATACTACATCGGGCCGTAGCCCGGAACACATAACACATAACACATAAAACATAGCGCATAAATTCTGTCTGAGCCACGAAGGCATCAGACATACTAGCTACAGCATCGGACCGAAGTCCGAAAACTACTGCTAACTGAACGGGCCGGCATTGTGGCCTTAGACCCGTCCCTACTGGAAGGAAACTCACCTCACACTGCTGAAGTCCCGTTGACACAATCCCACACTGCTGAAATCCCACAGACTCCACCCCAGCTGCTGGCTGACAGGTTTCCGAACTATCAACACCAAATAACACCTAATTAATAATTGGGTTCTAACACACAACTAAAAATACATGCTTTGGGTAATTACTACATTACCCCTAGCTTGGCTTACCCAAGCCCAAGGCCCAAAGTCAACTAGGGATTAAAGTCCAACATATGGCCCAATTGATTAGTCCAGTCCAACATGTATCATTCTAGGGCCCAATATCATACAACCATCTAGGCCCCAACTATGGCCCATCTATGGCCTAATTTTCCAAATTGGGCCCAATCCTTCATATGGGCCTTACCCTAAAGCCCAACTAATTACTCTAGTCCATTTGGTTATTCTCGGATGGCCCAATACAAAGCCCAAGTGAAATTAGGGTTTCACATCAAATGATAACTATGGTTAAGTGTTTCTTACTTAACCCATTAGGGACTTAATCCATTAAGGACTTAATCTATTAAGTCCATTATTGCTTAGATTAATCTCTGCCAATGATTATTATTTAATATTTCACTTATTAGATAATTCTCGTGTGCCCTGATAAATTCCCCAAATATTAATATTTTCTCAATTAACTCATTAAGGACTTAGTCCATTAAGTTCTTTACTCTACTTAACAAATAACATGAATTAGGTTGGGCTTAATTCGCAATCTACTCCCAATGGCCCAAAAGTAGGTCCAATAAAAGTCTAAGGCCCACTTACTCACAATTAGGGTTTTCCACTCAAACATGGCCCAATAGGCCCAAAATGAATCTTTAAGCCCATTAAGGTTTTGGCTAGGTCCATTAGGGTTTTGCTTGAGGGGCACCACCCACTACCACTTCGGGTAGTGGTGGTCTATGGCGGCTTACGGCGGCGGCCACCACCTTACGGTGGTGGTTGTTATTATTTCCATTAATCCATAATTCAAGTTACATTTTACAATATTAAATCTCAATACCCCCCCACACACACACTAAACTAATCACACACACAGCCACACCATGGCGGCCGGCGGTGGCTCGTGGCGGCAGCTACCACCTCACGGCGGTGGTGGTGGCTATTCCCGGCTTTCCGACTAAACAAAACTACATACAACACATACAATATCATAACTGTCGGGATAGTGATAACACATGAATACACACCCAAAACTACACCCATAGCTATCTCCCAAGGTGGCTGGTGGCGGCGGACAAAGGTAGAAACAACAGCGGCGGTTCCTCTTGACTCCCAATCAAGTAGATGTATGTGCACACTCGAAAACATGATCTGAAGACTGAGACATCTCCAACTCAGCCACTACGGGTGGCAGGCGACAACTGGAGCCCTAGAGACGGCGACCAACAGCGACGGCGGCTCAAAATGGCAACCACAGGGCTACTAGCGATACCATTCGACGTACACAACGTCGATTCACTGAGAACAACGAAGGAGAAGGGAGATAGAGGTGGCAGATAGACTTTCTAGCGTTTCCGGTCGCTCACGAATCTCGCAGCAACATCTTTATCTCGTTCGTCGATCTTGGCGGCCATCTCGGTTGTACACATCGGTTCCGGTAGTGGAGCTGGGACGACAGCAATCCCCAGCGAAGCAGCGACGGGTGAAGGAGCCTCAAAGGGTAGTGGCGGCTAGGGGAAAATATTGCGGTGGCTGGAAGGGAGGCATAAGGTTGGCGGCCGCTTCTTGCTTAGGGTTTAAGATGAAATGAGGTGGGGAAGGGATACGGGTATATCCCGTATCTCATTTCAACATATGATATGATTTTTCAACTTCAGCCCCTCCACCCATATTTGTTTACCTTATAAACCCTAACTTTCAAAACTCTTTACAATGAAGTCCAAAATACCCATTTAACCCTTACTTCTCATAATCTATCCATCTCAAGTCTCGATAATTTACCACGTGGTCCTTACCTTCATAAATATTTATAAGACTAATCCGGAACTGACACTTTTAATCTCCAACTTCTAAAATTCTTCACCAATTATTCTGAGACTTATATTTATTAATTTATTTAAATAAACGGGGCATTACAGTTTCATTCAAAACATGTTATATTTCTAAGAACACCCATACTGTTATTATCGGTTGGTTACACGAAAATAGAAAGTTGAATGCTGAAACCAGTTAGTTTTTTAGAAAAAAAAAATGAAAATGCGATGTTGTTTAAAAAAATAAAAATAGTGTGCAGAGGCAATATGGTCTTAAAACTGTAAAATTTGAATTTTTTTTTAATATAAAAACAGTTTGCAAGGGCAATATGGTCCTAAAATTATAAAAATTGATTTTTTTAAAATATAAATACAGTGTGCAGGGACAACATGGTCAAAAAAATGAAAATCCATAATGTTTTGATATAAAAACAGTTTGTAGTATTCAGTATTGTCCAAAACTGTAAAAATTAAATGTTATTAATATAAAAACACTGTGTAGGGGTGGCGATTTACATTTCTCTACGAATTCAAGCAATATCCAACCAGCAACATATTTACTTAATGACTTCAAACTCAAAACCAATTGTAGGTGAGTGTGCACTGCCAGATCGAGTTCGTCGGTTAAGAGAGCGGGGATAATCAACTTCCTTGAGTGGCTTACCGTGTTTTAGTGCAGATTGTGGTATCAGTCAAAACCAGGAATTGACGTACGTAATAGAAGAAGGTAAACAAACCTGAGAGATTGAAAGTAAAACAGAAAATTGACGTAAAATGAAATCAAATTAGGAATTGAGAAAGCACGAACTAACCTTAAGTCCAATAATTTTTTTTTTCTGTTTTCCCTCCCTATCGACATCTTCGTCTTGCTCGTTGCTCCAGTGAAGATAATCAACAAAACTGCAACATAAATTTATCGATGGTGGCATCCAATAGGTTGACAGGAGAACGTTTGCATTCAAAAAACTGAAAAAAAAAATTAAATACATCAATTGAGACTAAGAACTTGAGAAACATAAATTCAAATATGCTTGAGAGAGAGAGGGAGAGAGAGAGAGAGAGAGATGTGCAATCAACATATATTGTGTTATAGAACCTGATGGGTAGGTGTCTTCGTTTCCAACATATCAGGTCATTGTTTTCGGTAGACGGTGGTTGCTTAGGGTAGGTTTTTTAGTAGATATAAGGTTTACAGAGAGGCGTAGGGTTAGAAATCATACAGAAGAAAGATGAACAACAAAATAAATCATACCATCAATAACCTAATGGGAGGACGATATGCGTAGTGGTTTGATGACGTTCTTGGGGAAACCTAAGCCTCTTTTGCTCTGATGATGATCTTCATGTTTCACACACTTACTGAATAAATTTATTAATCCAAAAGGGAAAAAATATATTAGTCATGGTATGGTAGTTGTAGCAGAAGGTCGATCTAGGTTTCCAGGATCGAGAGAGGTGGGAGAACAACACTGACATGATGACGAATGTTCTGACGGTGGGCTTTATTACACGAGAGAGAAACAAAGGGACGTAGAATTCAAATTTTGAAATTCAATCAAACATGCAACATTTAAGGATATTTGCGGAAGCTATGAGATCTACAAGGTTCAAAAATTGAATGCACCAGATACCAAGATTTTGGGAGAATTATAAGGATTCAAACTCGGATAAAATGCTAAGTTATAAAATATTATTATTTTATTGATGATTGGTTCTACTTTAAGCTTATATACTTGAACGTCTTAAAAATAATATTATTATTATATTAAAGTTATTTATATAAATAGTAGGATTTATTTTATAAGATAGTATATATATATATATATATATATATATATATATATATATATATATATATATATATATATATATTTGTTGCAATCTTTCAGTGACTTTTTTATTAATTTGTTTTTTTCTTTTAAACTTAGTTTTTATAAATTATTCTTACACCTTTGGTTAAATTTTAATAAATGTGTTTTTTTTTTTACAAATTTATATAAACATTGTTTACAATTTTATATATCAGTGTTTTTTATAATCTTTAAAATTATTTTTTCTTTTTAAGTTACATAACTTCTTTTTTTTTTTTTTACAATTTTTTATATAATTTTTAAATTTTTAATTTTATTTATAAAACTTACATTTTCATATTTTATATAGTTCTTTTATTATTATTATTATCAATTTTGTTTTTACAAATTAATATCTCGCTTTACCGAAAAAAATGTAGTTTATTAAGTGTGTTTGAGATTGTTTTTCAAAATGTTTATTGGTTTTTGAAAAAGAAATTACTTTTATTTTTTAAAAAAAGCCACTTTTTACTAAAAATTTAAGATTCATGAAACACCTTTTTCAGCTTTTTAAAAAAACCAATAAATTCAAACAACACTCCAAACACCCGCTACAAGCGTAGACTCCCAAATTGGTGCGAGACTCCCAAATTGGAGCGTGTTCCATCTGTAGACTTGTTCAAGCAGTTTAAGTTTGTTAATTCTACAGATGAAGACAAGTCGTCGGCTTCTGATTCGACTTTGCTTCGTATAATAGATGTTCTGTTGAAGAAAACCTCTTTAGAACGACCAGCGGTTCCTATTTCTAGTGAATACAGATATATGACGCAACTTTGGGTTGTCGGAAACTGAGAGCCATGGGAGGAACTTCATCCATTAGACGCATCGCTACTAAGCATAACTCAACTTACAGGTGGTTTAGCGAGAAACCATACTCTGCGTGGGCATAAATTCTAAACCAAAAGCTCTATTTATCGGGGCTTTATGACGCTCCGCATCTTCGCTACTAACACATAGGAAGCGCTAGAGAAAGGCATTGAGGGCTTAGGGGTTTGAGAGAGAATGTAATGGAAATGTGTGAAGAAATAAGTGAAATTCGGCTCTATTTATAGGTTGTCCAAGGACCCCTCACTTTGTGAGACATGCATCTCATGTCGTGAGCTTGCGTAGGCACCAAGGCTTTGTCTGATGCTGACACGTGACACTGAACACAGATAAAATTCTCGACCTTAAAAAATTCATAACATTCGCATACGAGTTCCGTTTTTTGACGTTCTTTATATCCACGCGTATGTATTTACAATTATTACAACTTTCCTATTACTCCATCGGCTAATTCTCGACTGATCTTAAATTTAACAATATGAGAAGATTACACTGTTAATGACCATGTAAAATTCATAACTTCTAAATACGTAAACTCCATTTTTTTTTACTGTTTTTTATCATTGAACTCCTATTAATGAGATATTCAATTATCATTTAGGTCATTTTGGCTAAAAATCAACCGATCTAAAATTCGATTTTTGTGCCGCACTGCTGCGCTGAAACTTCAAAAAATACAACTTCCTTTACTGAAGTCATATTTGGATGTTCTATATGTGCAGGCTCTCGATTTAATGAATACTATGACTTTCATTTACATTACTAAGGCTAAAAAGTAAATGATCAAAAATTTACTTTTTACGATACGTAGAGTCGTGCCGGTTTAATCGTGAAATTTCTAAGAAACATAACATCTTTATTCGAAGTTTGATTTTAGTGTTCTTTATATGTATGAAATCCTTGTCACATATACTATAATTTTTGTTAATAGTATTTGTCCTAAATAATATTCTATCAAAAAGTCATTTTTAACGCTTATTATCTCTAAATTGTCTAGTCTGAATTTGCGAGCGTTACAATATAACAGATAGAGTGTTTGGATCCTTTGCAGAGACTAATGAAGTGTATGAAGTAGCTGATGGACCTGAAATAAAAAGGCTGCTATGGACGGCAATGGTGTGGTAAAACTATATCCAAAATTAAACATTATTACGCTAATTGCCTGAGTTTATTCCTCGTACAAATTAAAAAAAGGGATATAGCAAAAAACTAGCTTGGGCTAATGCGCTAGAGAAAGGCATTGAGGCCCTAGGGGTTTGGGAGAGAATGGAATGGAAAGGTGTGAAGAAATAAGTGAATTTCGGCTTTATTTATAGGTTGTCCAGGGACCTCTAACTTTGTGAGACATGCCTCTCATGTCGTGAGCTTGTGTAGGCACCAAGGCTTTGTCTGATGCTGACACGTGACACTGAACGCAGATAAAATTCTCGATCTTAAAAAATTCATAACTTTCACATACGAGCTCCGATTTTTGACGTTCTTTATATCCACGCATATGCATTTACAATTATTACAACTTTCCTATTACTCCATTTACATTACTAAGGCTAAAAAGTAAATGATCAAAAATTTACATTACTAAGACTAAAAAGTAAATGATCAAAAATTTACTTTTTACGATACGTAGAATCGTGTCGGTTTAATCGCGAAACTTCTAAGAAACATAACTTCTTCATTCGAAGTGTAATTTTAGCGTTTTTTATATGTATGAAATCCTTGTCACATATACTATAACTTTTGTTAAGATTATTTGTCCTACATAATATTCTATCAAAAAGTCATTTTTAACGTTTATTATCTCTAAATTGTAGTCCGAATCTGTGAGCGTTACAGTATAATAGATAGAGTGTTTGGATCTTTTGCGGAGACTCATGAAGTGTATGAAGTAGCTGATGGACCTGAAAAAAAAAAGGCTGTTATGGATGGCATAAATGGTGTGGTAAAACTATATCCAAAATTAAAAACATTATTACGCCAATTGCCTGAGTTTATTCCTCGTACAAATTAAAAAAGGGATTGAGCAAAACACTAGTTGGGGTTAATGTATGACTGCAAATGTAGGAATTGTATTTGCATATAGTGTAACAAGCAGTGGGAAGACATATACTATGCATGTAAGCACGGTTTTTGAGTGGTATTTACAAACCCATATTGCATTTATGATGGCAGTTAACTAAGAATATACTATGTGTGCCCATTGTTTGAGGAGTTTAATTAATATGAATAATAGTTGCGTTGTATCTTAAAAAGGATATGTTTGAAGCTTGTGGGAGAATATAGCAATTAGTAATATATCCAACTTATATTGGACTTTATCTTCCTAAAAGATAAACAAAAAAATGTTTCTATTTTAATATAAGGTAATTTAGTTAAATATGTAAAAGAAAATAAAAAAAAATGAAGAGTGTTACCACCCTTATCAAATGCTAAGACTATGTGCTAAATGGTCAAAACTAGGTGTCACTCTAAAATCTGAATCTTACCACTTCCTTTAGCCTAATCGGCTGTCTGATTTGGAAGTGATCGGACGGCGGAAAAACAGACAGAGACGCTATGCAAAGCAGTCGTCAGATCTTGAAACCGATCACTACTCCTAGGTAGGGCTGTAAACGAATCAAACGAACACGAATAAGGTCTTGTTCATATTCGTTCGTTTAAGTTAGCCGAACAACAAACGAACACGAACGGATAAACGAACGAGATTTTCTTGTTCATGTTCATTCATTTAACAAATTACTTTGTTTATGTTTGTTCATTTATGTTCGTGAACATGATAAACGAACATAAACGAACAAACATAAACGAACAAAGATAAAAAAACAACACAATTGAACATAAACGAACATACAATATAACAATATAATAAAAAATAATTGAATATAGATAAATATAAATAAACTTAAACGAACAAACATAAACGTAAATGAACATCATAAATGAACGTTCACGAACATAAATGAACGAACGTGACCATTGTTCATGTTCGTTTATTTAACCAAACGAACGATAATTTTTGTTCATGTTCGTTCATTTATTAAATAAACGAACTTCCCACCGAACAGTTCACGAACGGTTCGCCGAACGTTCAGTTCGTTTACAGCCCTACTCCTAAGCGTTCACGGGAAATTGTCGACGCTGCCAAAAAATTGGATGGCTTTCTTATAGGTATATGATATGATCTCAGACTTATATAACGAAAATACATACATTTTCTTAATATCTTTTCCTATAAATATAATGGTGGAAGCTTGACACAGCGGACACAATAGTGACACTATACCCGCAATTTTAATGACGTGTCGCATGAGCATGCCCCTGGCCTACATCATAACGTTGTATGACTTGTATCAATCTCACCTTTCCAGCGAATCTTTTTCATTTTGGCCCTCATAGTTTTCTATGTTTTCATATCACACGCCAATCAATTATGTTTCTCAAATTTACCCTTAGATTCTCATATGTCCATCAAACAGCAATAGTAAACGGGATCCTTGTCTTAGTATTGACCATACAAAATACGTTACTCGTTATAATTATAACAATAAGTCAAAGTGAATTCGATTAGGAACCATCATGAGAACGACACACGAGAAAAGACTACATCATAATATCAACATTTAAAAGGGAAAAAAATGAGATACATTTTTAATATAAAATTTCCACTTATCTTAATTTTCACATGAAAATGTCATAACATTAAAATATTTTCCTTTTCATCGTTTTATCAATATTCCAAGAACATCATATCATACATCTTTGCAAGTAAAATCATAAATTTTGATTTATCATCTTCAGACTATTATATACTTATTCATTGTATTTTTGAAAAAGTCTTAAATCATCTAGGAAAAACAATTTTACTTCCTTGACTCATCAATGCAGTATTTTGGTTTAATATAATAATACCAAATTATTTCCAAAATATATTATATCTTTCAAATATAGCCTATTGCCTTTTAATTAATATACTTTGCAAATGACTTACAATTCTTGTATTTTATTGATTGCTGACTAATATACTTTCCAATGGTTTAATATTATTGTATCAAACCACGATTTTTCACAAATAGTAACATATACGAAACACATCAAAAGATGTCATCATTTTATAACTTCATCCTTTCTAATAGTAAAAAAATGCCAAACGTTTAATCATAATACTTTTTCTCAGCTACACAATAGAGTGTACAACTTATAAAATTCTTATTTGAAAAAAATATATTTTACATTTAAATCTAATTGGCCAAAATAAATGATTATAAGCCAATTTTAATGGTGTATACATATATTATTTGTTAACACCAATGTCTAGTGTAATGTAAACAATGTTGCGACATTTACATTTTACTCGGTGAAACTAACTAGTTAAAAGTTGTTAACTTTTCACTAGTCATAAAACCAATATGAAAAAGATAAATTATAATGTATTCATAACAATTTTATAAACTAATCATGAAATCATGAGAAAGCACACCCACGAATAAGTTTATAACTATAATCTTTAGTGAGCACAAGATGAACTAAACTGAAAACTTGAAGGGCCAAAACTGAAAAAACTCGCTTCACAATTAAGTATCCCGCGTTCCACGCAGAGCTTACGCAGGTGTTGTTCCCACTCGCGAAGAGAGGGTGAGAGAGACGTAAATCACTAAATCTAACAACACACCACAAGATACGGTGCATAATTTTTGGTTTCAATTTCAACAGCGGTTAAAAATTAGTCATGAATCGCCGCGAAGATACGAATCCTTTTGATGAAGAAGTCAATCCATTCTCGGTAATTACTGATTTCACGCACTCATTATTGTTAGATCTGCCATTATTTTAGCTTGTTGAGTAGTTTTTTGAAGAAAATTCGGTTTAATTTAAGGTTGGCTTTCTATTTAAGGATAATGTGCGTATATGCGCAGTGTTTAGGGTTGTACATGTATTTTGATTTTTGCATGTAATATGTGTAATTTTGCCGTAGATCTGAGGTAGTTGATTCTGAAATTTTGATAATTGTGTGTAGAACTGCAATGTGTCCTATTGGTTCGTTATTTTGCAGAAAATAAATAGAGTTAATTCGAAATAGAAAAGCGTTCTTTAGGCAGCTAACATGGACCTTCTCATGAACGCTAGACTGAATTCAGTCACTCGCCCCCAAATTCTGTAGCAAGATCCTAATTCATTCCAAGAAACAGAGATTTGATTTGGTTTTTAAGGTCGTATGAGTTGTATTTCGATTCTATTACTTTTGGACGAGCTTATGGAGGTGGAACTACTTTCAAATTAGAACATGATTAAAATTACTAATGTTATGTAATAAAATGATTGCTAAGCGGGGAAATATGAAAGTAGTTTAAAAATCAAACCTAACATAAAATGCTACATTTTCTGGGAAAAAGCAAAATGGAAGGTGTTGCAGTTTTGGTATGAAGGATGCATCAAAAACTATAAATCATGTAGGTTGTAATTTTTGTAACAAGATCTCATTAATATTCTGTTGCCACATTTGACAAGTCAAAATGCCACATAGACTAGCATAGATGCAACAGATAAAGGTTCTGATTTTTGTCTTTCTCTTGAGTTTTTGTTTTGTCAAATAATATTAAAATTACCAAAACAGAGCAAGATGCTTCTTGTTTGTTTATATTTTATATTATGAATAAGAAAATTACATTTTTCTTTGGCAAGTTCACCCAATTTCTTTTAATGGTATCGGATAGCTGATTTTTGAATGTGTAGGCTCAAATTTCATTATTTTATTGTCGTGTAACATAACATAGACAAGCACCAGTGCATTAAACTTTATTCAAGCATCTTTGTTTGTTCCCAAATGTGAACATGCATTTTGAGTTTTGCTATCAATTGGGTTAGTTTTTATTCGAATATGTTGTCACAAGCATATAATTATGTTAACACAATATGTTTATTTTCTTTTAAATCTAAACAAGTCTATGTCTTGTGTGGGATATTAGCCTTGTTTGACCATAAAAGTCTAAACAATCATTCAAGGAGTACTACTTTTTTTTATACATTACAGTTTTGAAATATTGATGTCTTAGAGTTTCACACACACAAATATTGAGGTTTTATAGTTTACTTCTGTTTGTCATTCCCAATATTCCTCTCATTCTGATCCTTATTAGCCAATTATGGTGATAAGATGTCTGTATTTAATATTTATGTAAACTACCAGATAGAAAAGGTAGCAGATACTCAGCAGTCAATGTTAAAATTTAAGCCACAACCACCCAAATCTTACGTAAAATTGGTTGTATCAGAAAGACTTGAAAAATGGAAATTTCCAAAAATAGTTTATAGAAACCACCTGCAAACTTAAAAAATCTTTAGATGCAAAAACGGGTTAGGTAAGTATTATTTTCCCTATGAAACAATCTTATAAATATTTCAAGACTCAAGAATAATGATAAAGTAGTTAAATAATCAGCAATTGTTAAGTTGTTGAACTGGCTATTGTTTAGTAATAGTTATAACAGTTATTAGAAAAGCAAAAGCTTATGTTATATTATTTAGTGGATGTGACATTAGAAATTCTCAATTTTGAAATTTGATTTGGTTTTATAGTGTTGTTATTTTTATGGGTTTGATTGCAGAAAGGTGGTGGTGCAGGTGCTCCAGCATCAAAATCCCGTATCCCTCAAATGGTTGCTAGTAGCCTTGGTTTTGGTCAAAAACATGATGCAACTGTGGACATACCATTGGATTCAGTGAATGTAATAATTATGTCATTTGTTTTCCTAATTAGTAATTTCTGGATGCTTATAAAATAGTAGTATTAATTAAGCCATGTGATGTTACAGGATCCAAAGAAAAAAGAGAATGAACTTTCTAATTGGGAAGCAGACTTGAAACGAAGGGAAAGGGTAGGTGTTTGAGGTTTTATGTTTTTTTTATTAATGTCTTGTATTTAATTCCTATGCAACCAGCTGATGTGACATGAAATTATGTATTTTTGTGCATCACACAACACAGGACATCAAGCGAAGAGAAGAAGCTGTTGCTGGTGGTTAGTAATAGTATTACTATTTAGTATCATATAAATATTGGGAATAATAAGAGTGAATGTGATTTTGACACTTTTCCTTATTGGTGGTATATGAAAAAACAGCTGGCATCCCGACAGCTGATGATAGAAACTGGCCTCCATTTTTTCCAATAATTCATCATGATATAAGCAATGAGATACCAGTTCATGCTCAAAAGTTGCAGTATTTGGCTTTTGCAAGTTGGTTAGGGATAGTTCTGTGCCTTACATTTAATGTTGTAGCCGTGACTGTCTGTTGGATCAAAGGCGGTGGTAAGTTCATTTTATCATACTACTTTTCTTTTACTATTATTATTCTGTCGTCTACTACTACTTCAAAGTTCAAAGTTCAAACCAAAATTATAAAATTATATATACAGGTGTGAAGATATTTTTCCTTGCAACAATTTATGCTCTTCTTGGAGTACCTCTTTCCTATGTTCTATGGTACAGGCCACTCTATCGTGCAATGAGGTGGGTATACGTTGATTTAATTATATTCTATCTCTAGTCTTAGCTGAAACCATTATAAAAAATGGTTCTAAATTAATGTTTTTGTTTCATCGTGTGTTGACAGGACTGACAGTGCTTTGAAATTTAGTTGGTTTTTCTTGTTCTACCTGGTGAGTTATGCTAGTGTAGGAAGCATTTGCTGATATTTCTTTCTCAATTTGAAAATCTGTTTTAATTTTGCAGCTTCACCTTGGGTTTTGTATATTTGCTGCTATTGCTCCTCCAATCGTCTTTCATGGGAAGTCATTAACGTAAGTTATCCTCTTATCTTCACTGTAGTGTATAATTTTAGGATAAAACAATGTCTTGTTTTTTTTAATCTAATTTTTGTCTCTCTCTCTTTTTTTTTTTTTTTAATCACCAGGGGTATCCTTGCTGCTGTTGACGTTTTCTCTGACCATGCATTAGTGGGGGTCAGTGCTAAATATTGCAAGTTACAATCACTGTTGATAAATTGTTACCAAAAATAATAACAACCATCCATCCCGTTTTATTCTTCTTCTGTTGTTGCAGATTTTCTATTTAGTAGGATTTGGATTATTTTGCTTGGAATCACTTCTAAGTTTCTGGGTGCTTCAGGTTAGATTTAAAAACTTTTATTCTCTTTTAACTTCTAAATCAGGAGGAGGTCTTGTTTTGTATATATAATAATATATAGTCCCTCATGCTTTTTTATGTTTGTGCTGTTTATGCAGAAAGTTTACATGTTTTTCCGTGGGAACAAGTGAGATGAGATGTTTTTTTTTTTCAAAAGAGAAGATCAATACAAGATTGCTGATGTCTGTTCGTATATTGTTAGTTGGAGTGAGTTACTACTTTACTAGTTAGAATATGAATATGATTTGTGCTGTTAGCAGGGTTTTGTGCTTATGCTTTTCTTTTGGCAGTTTATCAAGTTTTTCTTTTCTTTTTATTTTTATTTTTTTGTGAAAAAGCTAATAATTCCAAGGATCTTTATGAAAAATAAAATGGTCGTATATGCCTGTCATTTCTACCATATCATAGCTTTGCTACATTTACATAGCTAAATATGATATAAAATTGTAAATTTATCATATTACATGGTTATAAAAATATTTTATATGGGCCGCTAAAACTATATAAATAGATGGCAGCATTCTTTACAATGAATCGTTTCTAAAAAGACAAACTAAAGAATAATACAACTTATATTCCTCTTGGGGCGTTACACAAGAGAAACAAAGGACAAAGTGCAAATACAAAGCTGATCAAAACTGAATCATCATATTCTTTTTGTCTCCACAATTTGAAACTTTTGGTTTGATATGTAACCTAATAAACAAACATATCTAGCGTACCCCAGGCCAAAACTAAAACAATAATCAACTCAGTTAATAAAACTCTACCATGTTATGGTGTTTCTGAAGAGTTGTCACATACCCTTCATCCTTAATCACCAAAAGGAAATTCTTTAACAACATATAAATCTCATCAGACCGAGGATTACCTTTGTCCGCAGCCCCAAAAACATAGGTCTCATTATTCACCTCGATCCAACTATAACCAGGCACTTTCTCAACTCCTCTATCTTTCATCATACTTCTCGTTTTATTAACACCTTCCCACTTCCCAGCATCCGCTTGCACATTCGCCAACAACACATAATACCCTGAATTCCCAGGATCCATCTCAAAAAGATGTCTTGAAGCCATTTCCGCCAACTCAACATCCCCATGGACACGACAAGCACCAAGCAAACTCCCCCAAACACCCGCATCCGGATCAAAAGGCATCCCCTTTATCGCCTCAAAAGCTTCACTCAAACGACCCGCCCGCCCATACATATCGATAATACACGCGTAATGCTCCTTTCCAGGGGTAATTCCGTAATCTTCCGTCATGGACTTAAAGTAACGGAAACCTTCATCAACCAAACCGGAATGATCACATGCGGAAATTACCGCAAGAAACGTGACATGGTCCGGAAGGAATCCGGATTCTTCCATCCGGCGGAAAAGAGAAACACATTCTTGAAGACGGCCGTGGTTTCCGTAAGCCGAAATAATACTATTCCACGACACTTCGCTTTTCTTTTCCATTATGTCGAAAACAGTCCTTGCTGTTTCCAAGTTTCCACATTTAGCATACATATCGATTAGCGCACTCTCTGCGTAAAGATCGGTTTTCAACACACCTCTTGTCATGAACCCATGGACTGCTTTCCCATAACTAAGCAATGGTATGTTTGCACAAGCAGAAAGAACAGCCGATATGGTCACCGAATCATATTTGGAACCCATTTCACGGAAAAGATCAATAGCTTTTTCTGGTTCTCCATTCTGGCAGAAACTAGTAATCATGGAGTTCCAACAAACAGGATCTTTCTCAGACATTCTTACAAAAACTTCATGTGCTAAATCAATCCTTCCGCATTTCGCATACATATCTACAACCGCTGTTCCCACATGACACCTTTCAATTCCATTTTTTACAATTTGACAGTGTAACTCCTTGCCCGATTTTAAAGCAGCTAAACCAGCACAAGCTGGTAAAGTGCTCGAGAGTGTGACTGGATTCGGTTTCATTTTGTGGTCAATCAGCCATCTAAACATCTCCAATGCATTAGGGTTCATCCCATTAAGCACATAACCAGATATCATGGCTGTGCATATTACAATATCTATACCGGGAGTATAAGTGAAAACATTTTGTGCCATTTCCACTTCCCTACATTTGAAGTACATATCGATAAGTGTATTCTTCAAGAAAACATCCAAATGTATATTATGTCGGAAAATATAACAATGGATCTCTTTACCATGGGTTATAGCAGTTGACTCAGTTATACATGGAAGGAAGCTAGCCAAAGTTACAGTATCTGGTTTCATGCCTATAGATATCATTTCACAAAACAAATTAAAAGATTCATTCATAAGTCCATTTTGTACATACCCACCAATTATCACATTCCAAGTAACCGATCCGGCTTCTTGTATGCTATCGAATAACTCTCGTGCATCAAACAGTCTTTGGCACTTTGTGTATACACCAATTAACGTGTTGAGCACTTGAGGATCCGATACAAGTCCACACTTAGTTAGAAGCCCGTGAAGTTGAGTGCCAAGTTTAATATTTGCATCAGAGGCACATGCAGAGAGGACACATGCATAGGTCACTGACCCTGGTCGAACATTGGAACTTCTCATTTGGTTAAAGAGTAAGAGAACATGTTTGGGATCCCCGTGTTTCAAGTAACCATTAAGAATAACGTTCCATAATACATCATCTCTCTGAGGCAATTTATCGAACAGGTCTCGTGCGTCATTAATGCAGCCGTTTTCCGCATACAGTTTGATCAAGGAACTACCTACGTAAACATCCGTCTCAAAACCCATGATTTGAATCGTTTGATGAATGGATTTAGCCAAACGGATTGCTCCCAAACGACCACATGCCTTTATCACGTATGGAAATGTATACTTATCTGGACAAGTTTCGTGTCCTAACATCTTGAAATAAACTAAGATTGCATGGTCGAAACACCCCATCATGGTGAACCCTCTAATCATCCAATTCCATGGCGATGCGTAGAAAAGATCAAGTTGATGAAAAATTGTCTTCGCATCATTGTATTTCCCACAAAGTATATACATCCCAAGTAATCTTGAACCCAGAAGACCCACATGGTTGATTCCGTTGACGATTATCTGGGCATGAAGTTGTTGGCCTTGTTGAACGACTTGAGGACCAGGATTAGGGGTTGAACAAGATTGCAAGACTAATGCAAGTTTGGATATTAAATCTTCCTTTGTATTCGGGAAAAACTCAATAGATGTATTTGTGTTTATTGATGATGCTATTTGGGAAAATCTCCTGTGAAATGAGAAGAGGTTCCTTTGGTACATTCTATAAAGTCAAATCCTCATTACTCATATCCCATGTTGAAAAGCTACGCCTATACCGATTCCATAACTAGTATTTGTTTTCATTTCATAACAGTTTAAAATCGTCCAACTGGGATGAAGCTTCAGAGCAAGGATCAGCTCTGTTTTGAACTAAAGCAAACCAGGAAGGGAAAAGACTGTTGTAGGTCAATGTTGAGGTTTATATCTATCTGCAATTAAATAACTCAAAGGTAAACGAACTTAAATGTGGAATATATCCTCTAAGCAAAAGGAGTTGAGGGTCGTCAACATAATGTAACAACTATTATAAGATTAATCGTACATTGTTGAACACTAATCTCACGACAACAGTAGAGATTAGCCAATAACATGATAATCGATAGATTACTCTGCTTGCTTGTAAGGAGAAAATTTATTGAGGTCAAAACAGTTTAAAAGTTTGCCATCTACCACAAGAAAAAACTCGGATAGACAAGAACAAAAGGATGAAGTCCTTCTTACCTGGTTACGTGCGGCAAATTAGACATCCAAATTTCCAGAAACAAAAACAAAATAGACAGATTGGTTGAATACGTTAGTGTAACTAGTTCATAAATAGAGAACACGCTTTAGGGTTCATATATCCTGAATCAATTGAGCCTTTATCATTTTCTTGGGTCTTTGTAGTGTATGTAGTTACGACTCAAAAACACAATCTAGGGTTTAGGATTCAAGCATAGAAGAAAGAACAGAAGAAAACTGTTACCAGGCTTTTCGACAAAGATAAACGAATCCTTGGTCGTATGTTTGCATTTGCATAAGGATGTTATGTTAAAAAGTCAGTGGTTCCCGTGGGCGTTGGGGGATTTTTTTAAAAAAAATCAGGAACGGAGGCGGGAGCAAGGTTAACCCCGTTTTAATTTCGGATGCGGGGGTGGGGGTAGGTAATCCCGTCCCGAAATCTCCATGGGGACCCGTTAATAAATTACACATATATTTACATATATTAATTATATAAATATAATAAACTATAACATCATTTTGAACTTCCAAAATTTATCAAAAAACATGTTTTTAAGTTGTTAGTATAATTTTTTAAAATGTCATAACTTTTTTATTTTTAATATATAAAATTTTGTTATAAATAATTATCTATTACCTAAAAAATACTTTATTTTAGCCTAAATAACAACTTCTTTTAGCCTCAAAAAAAAGTAGCCCAAAATCAATCAGGGGCAGCGGAACAGGGGCGGGGGCGGAGGTAATAAAGGGGATTCGGGGGCGGGAGCGGGGGTAGGAACATTGAACATTCTGGGGACGGGGGGACGGGAAAATTTCGGAGGCGGGGGCGGAAAATGCACTCCCCGCCCCGTTATCCCTAGATTTACCATTTCTGAAAGGGGCTAAAGGCGGTAGCGAGTAATGGATTTTTTTATTAGTAAATTTAAAAAAATATATATATAAAAATTAAAATATTTAACACCTTTGGATTTATAGGAAAATTAGAAAATAATAAATTATTAAAATTCATTCTTTTTCTTTTAAATGTATATAAATAAACAAAATAAACCAACGAACTTTATTTTGAGAATTTTGAAATAAGAAAGTAAATTCATTAATGAAATTAATATTCATTTATTATTATATTTATTGTAATTATTACATTAAAGTACTATGTGAAATTTATTAAAATAAAAAACAATAAAATAAAATGTGGAAAAGAAATTAATTTTAAATAACCACATAATGACATTTGGGCTTTGGCAAATTGAATTATAGTGTGACATGTGACAAAAAACATTCATTTATTAGAGTAGATTTCGTATTAATATACAGGTCATTTATAATAATAATAATAATAATAATAATAATAATAATAAAAAAAAAAAAAAAAACTAGTTGTTAATCCGCACCAAGCGTTAGGTGTGTATAATGTTTTTAGCAATTAGTTTACACATACGATTAGTTTTTTTGTGCAAATAGTTTATCATATTTAAACAATTATCAATAACAATCGTCATAGCAATGAAATCAGTAAGAATTAAAAAATAAAAAATTAGGGTTCTTTACAAATTCAAATGAACACATGATTGACTGTGCATAATTGATCGCGCAATACTTTCTTATACACCACATTTACAGTACATACTTGACTACTGTAGAGTTATTTTTAAAGGTAATAACACAATCATTTATATAAAGTTATTTTTAACTATTGTTAGTATAAGTTATTTTAAGCTATTTATTTGAAGACTTTTAATGATTATAAAAATATCTTTAGAAAATATTTTAGTTAAGTTGAGATTACAATTTAGTTTTTGCATTTAGCACTAAAATTTATCACTTTTAACTATTCATAAAATATTTTTTGGTTTTTTTAAGTGGCACTGAAATTTATATTTAAGTTGATCCTATAATGTTATGTTTAAATTAATAAATTAAGTATTTTTCCAAACTGTTCAAAAGTTATAGCTTTAAACTGACAATGGTTTATATAAAAATCATATTAAATCTAATAAATTAAGTATAATATATTAAAAGTTAAAGACATGACTTTCTAAGTTGAATTAAATATATTATTTTAATATTAAAATTTATTTTATTTGTGATTACACTTTAGGTTTGATATTTATTTAACATTATTAACTATCTTATAATCATTATTAGAAAAAAAAACATTACATTTTATCACTTTTAACTAATTACAAAAAAAAAAAAAGTTATTTAAATTGACCCTGTAATGTTCTATGTAAATTAATAATTTAAGTATTTGTACAAATTGTTCAAAAGTTGAAACTTTAAAATAATAATGATTTACATACAACAACATATTAAAATTAATAAATTATATATAATATGTTAAAATTTAAAACATAACTTTATAAATAGAAGTAAATATATTCTTTTAATATTACAATTTTGTTTATATATGATTACGTTTTAGGTTTGATATTTATTTAACCTTATTAACCAACTTGTAATCATTATTAGAAAGAAACTGAAAAGTCATGGGAGTTTCAAATGAATATGATTAAAGGAAAAATGCTTCATCTATAAGTATACTAGACGAATGTCCGCGCGTTGCGCAGAAACATATATATAGTTGAAGTCTTTACAAATATATGTATTTTTAAATATAATAATAACGTTGTTGTTAAATTTGATATAATAATTTATATACTAAATTGATATATACTCAATTGTTTGAATGACTTCTACTCGCGAGTCACAGATGAATAAAATTAAATATAATATATGGTTTGATGTTATTTATAGTTGTTGGTATTGTTAACTAATTTTTTAAAATTTATTTGCTTGATGTTTTAATTTCTATCATTATAACTTTTTAAAACATCAAACATTATTTTTTGATTTTAAAGGTAACAATATAATCATTTATATAGAGTTATTTTTAGCTATTTTTATTTTAAGTTATTTTAAAATACTTATTTGGAAATTTTAACGAATATAAAAATATCTTAAGGAAATATTTTAGTTAAATTGAGATTACAATTTAGTTTTTTGTATTTATCATTACAATCTATCACTTTTAACCATTTACAAAATATTTTTTGGTTTTTTAAGTGGAACTGAAAATTTTATTTAAGTTGACATTGTAATGCGCAAAAACATCTATAAAGTTTAAGCCTTTACAAATATATGTTTTTTTAAATATAACAATAACGTTGTTGTTAAATTCGACATAATAATTCGTATACTAAATTGGTATAATATATTGATTATTTTTAATTATATGATAATATATACATCTATTATAACTTCATAATCTCAACCGTTTGGATGATTTCTATCAATGAGTTACACATGAATAAAATTAAATATAATATATGATTTCATGTTATTTATAGTTGTTATTTTTAAATAATTTTTTAAAAATTATTTGCTTAATATTTTAATTTTTAGATTATTTAAAATATCAAACATTATATTTTGATTTTAAAGGTAACAATATAATCATTTATATAGAGTTATTTTTAACTGTTGTTACTGTAAGTTGTTTTAAGCTGCTTATTTAAAAATATTTAACGATTATAAAAGATATTTAGGAAATATATTAGTTAAATTGATATTACAATTTAGTTTTTGCATTTATCACTTTTAACTATTTACAAAATATTTTTTGGTTTTTTTAGCGGAACTGAAATTTATATTTAAGTTAACATTCTAATGTTATATTTAAATTAACAATTTAACATTGTAATGTTATATTTAAATTTTAATATTAAAATTTAGTTTATATATGATTACACTTTAGATTTAATATTTATTTAACCTACTTTACCAAATTATAATTATTATTATAAAGAAATTGAAAAGTCATGGGAGTTTCAAAAGAATGTGGTGAAAGGAAAAAAAGAATGAGAGTTTCAAATGAATGTGGTGAAAGAAAAAAAATGCTTACTTTATAAGTATAGTAGGCGAATACCCGCGCGTTGCGTGAGATATAAAAAAAATATTTTATATTAAAAATAACTAAATCATTGTTATTAATAATTAAATAATAATTTCATAAAAAATATAAAAAATGATTTTTAGTATTGTTATTATGTTAAACTATATTAGAATAGATAAGGTTGGAACTTGAAGTTGTTTTGCATATACAAAGTTATATAATTAAAATAGAAAAACATTGAATTTTTAAAAATAAATAAATCATTATTGTTATCTATTAAATAATAATTTTATATTAAATTAAAACGTTTATTAAATATTATCATTATGTAAAAAATACGATAACAAAGACATCTTTTTATCTATCTTAAATTTTATCATTGTGTACAATATATGATAATAGAGACAACTTTTTATCTTAAATAGTAAAAAAAATGTTTTTTTTATCATAAATATTACCATAATTATGTAGAACATATGATAATAGTGACGTCTTTTATAAGGTTAAAACTTTAAATTGTATCACGTACATGGTTGTAAAACGTGGCTAACACAACCAAATACCCGCCATGTTACTTAAACTCGACCTCTAATGGAAGCGAGTTTGCCTAACTCAGCCAGAAGACATTCGGATCTTTATTAAACTCGACCCAAATCTAAAAGATACGATCCAAAATCATTTTCAAAATTCTGAAATTTAATTGGTCACTCATCGATAAAGACAATCTCACCAAAGAATACACTCAACGTCCTACAAAGTTAGATGCAAGGAAGATCTCATGGCTTAGTCCCTTTAAAATATTTCACAATCTTTCCTATTTATAGAGGAGAATACATTCTCTTGTTTACTCTCACGATTGCCAATAATTTCATTTTGTTAAATAAAATATTAAATAATAAAAATAAAACGTTATCCATAAAATTTATTGTTCAATAGTTTCATTTTTCAGTAATCTCGTAAGTTGCTATAAAAAATAAAGTTTTTATTGAATAATTTTTGTTAAATCCTAAAATCATAAATCCAGTTAGGTACTTAATATAAAAAGTTTGTGTATATGTATTTTCATGATTCAAAATGTCATTATAAAATGAATTCATTTACTAAATATAATCGAGTATATATTTCGTGCTTTTGAATCAAAATGATTTTTCAAACAATTATAATTTTATGTTTAGGTAGATTTTTTTATATTTATATAACATTGCGAAACTTATAATATCATTATAAACAATTTGAATAATAATGGGAGTTTCAAATGTATGTGGTGATAGAAAAATGCTTCATTTATCGGTCCAAATTTATCAAACTCGGACCAATTCAGCTTAATATACCAAACCACATAACGTTTTTTCTATTGAAACCTGGTTAGTATATATTTTGTGTTTTTGAATCAAATTTTATTTTTCAAACAATTATAATTTTATGTTTAGGTAACTTATTTATAATATTATTAGAAAAAATTTGAAAAATCATGGGAGTTTTAAATGTATGTGTTGAAAGGAAAATGCTTCCTTTATTGGTACAAATTGATCAAACTCAGACCGATTCAACTCAATATACCAAACTACATAATGGTTTTTCAACTGAAACTCTGTTTCAACCTAAAAATTCTTGTTCAAAACCATTTTCGGGATTCTAAAACTTAAATGGGTAGTTTCCAATAAAAACAATCTCACCAAATAATACCCTCAACATCCTAAAAATGTAGGCATAAGGAAGTTCTCATGGTTTGGTTCTTTTGAAACATTTCACAACATTTCCTATTTATAGAAGAGTAAACGTTCTCTTGTTTACTCTCACCATCGATGTAGGATGAAGACATTGTAATAAAACACGTTTTCTTGTTAATAAAACATTATTCAATTTATGTAAAACGCCCTTTCTCTTGTTTACCCTTTCTTTATTGTTCAATAGTTCCATTTTTCTATAATCTCGTAAGTTGGTATCCAAAAAAGTAAGTTCTTATTAAATAACTTTTTGTTCAATTCTAAAATTATAAATTCAGTTAGGTACTTAATAGAGAAAGCTTGTTTATATGTATTTTCAAGATTCAAAAGTTCATTATAAAAGAATTCATTTATAAAATATATTCTGCATATATATTTCGTGCTGTTGATCAAATCGAATTTTCAAACAATTATAATTTTATTTTTAGGCAGATGCTTTTTTATATGTATATAACATTATGTAACTTTTTTAAAATATCATTGGAAACAATTTGAAAAATCATGGGAGTTTCAAAGGTATGTGGTGAAAGGAAAATGTCTCTTTTATGGTCCAAATAGATCAAAATCGGACTGATTCAACTAAATATATCAAACTACATATTTTTTTTTCTAGTGAAACCCGGTTTGTATATATTTCGTGCTTTTGAATCAAAGTGATTTTTCAAACAGTTATAACTTTAGGTTTAGGTAGATGCTTTTTTATATTGATATAAAATTATGTAACTTATTTATAATATTATTAGAAATAATTTGAAAAATCATGGGAGTTTCAAATGTTTGTTGTGAAAGAAAAATGATTCCTTTATCAGTCTAAATTGATCCAGCTCCGGTTCAACTCAATATACCCAACTACATTTTTTTTTTCTAACTGAAACATGGTTTAAACGTGAAAAAATTCAGTTCAAAACCATTTTTGGAATTCTAAAAGTTAACTGGACACTTGCCATTATAGACAATCTCACCAAATAATACCTTCAAAATCCTACAAAGTTAGGCATGAGGAAGTTATCGTGGTTTGGTCCCTTTAAAACATTTCACAACATTTCCTATTTATAGAAGAGGAAACATTCTCTTATTTACTCTCACCATCGATGTAGGATGAACATATTGTAATAAAACACTCTTTCTTATTTATAGAACATTATTTAACTTATTTATAATATTATTGTAAAGAAATTAAAAAGTCATGGGAGTTTCAAATGAATGTGGTGAAAGGAAGTTAAAAAAGAGGGTTTCAAATGCATGAGATTCAAGAAAAAATGTTTGCTTTATAAGTATGTATGATAATCACTAGACGAATTCTCGCGCGTTGTGCACCGTAGGTTATAAATATATTGTTAAAATGTTGAAAAATATATGTTTAAAATGGTTATGTTATTGACATTAACTTTGACATAATATTTTGAACAATATTATTCATTGACATAAACCCATCTTCCTTATTAATAAAATTAAATATAATTATCTATTTTATATTACTTTTAACAATTGTTATAATTAATTAATTTAATTTTTTACTTATACGATTATTTTCTAATTTCAATAATGATGTTCATTTAAAATACAATTTATTTGTTGTTAACGTTACGTAATTTATAAATTGATGTTATTATCATTTAAAATTATTGCTCTTTAGTTTTAAACTACTTATTATTATTAATAATTTAAAGAAAACTTTTAAGAAACACTTAATATTACTATTAAAATGTGAGACACACACTAAATAATAAACAGATAAGATAGACAATTTATATGGATAATATGACATATCCATGATTTTTATAATTTGATTTCATTATCTATAATTATGGTTCATCAGTTTTAAAACCACTTATTATTAATAATAAACGAAAGAAAACTTTGAGAAGACACTTATTATTATAATTAAAATATTAAACACACACTAAAATATAAAGTGATAACATAGATAATTTGCATTTTAAAAAAGACTTACATAGATATTATTGATAATATTGCATATCCTTGATTTTTTATTAATATTACTTTGAAGCAACACAAACATACATACATATATATAATATTTAATTAAATATTATCTATATCAGTTTCCATAACATCTAATTGATAACATGAATCTAATCTAATTTATATTAAAGTTTCAACCACAATATATAATGATTATCTTAAAAGAATACTTAAACCAAGAAAAATATAAAAAAAAAAAAAGAAATAGTATATAAAAATTATAAATTAAAAACTTTAACATAATAACATGACTCGAAAAATTGTCCAAAGCCCTTAAACCAACACAAAACCTAAAAACTTGTTTTCTTTGTGAATTTTGTATGTGATTTGTATTTATGTGTCTACACAAAGAGAATGACATTTTTACAGTAGACCATCAATTAATCGCTTATTACACATATTATATAAGTTATAAAATCTTTCATGATGCGTAATTAATTACTTTGAAGGTGAAAAGGTGTGGGGGTTTCAAATACATAAGGTGCATGGAAATTTATGTGGGGATTTCAAATGCATGAGGTGATATGAAAAATGTTTCATTTATAAGTATAGTATGACAATCATATATACAATATTTAATTAAATATTATCTATATCATTTTCCATAACATATGATCGATAACATGAATCTAATCTAATTTATATTAAAGTTTTAACCACAATATATAATGATTATCTTAAAAGAATACTTAAACCAAGAAAAAAATATAAAAAAAAGAAATAATATATAACAAACTTACAAATTAAAAACATTAACATAATAACTTGGCTCGAAAAATGATACAAAGCCCTCAAACCAACACAAAACTTTTAAACTTGTTTTCTATGTGAATTTTGTATTTGATTTGTATTTGTATGTCTACACAAAAAAATGACATTTATATAGTAGACCATCCATTAATTGCTTATTACACATATTATATAAGTTATAAAACCTTTTATGATGTGTGCTGATTTACTTTTAAGGTGAAAATGTGTGGGGTTTCAAAATGCATAAGGTGCTTGGAAATTTGTGTGAGGGTTTTAAATGCATGAGGTGATAGGAAAAATGTTTCCTTTATAAGTATAGTATGATATAGATAGATATATAGATTTATATATATATATATATATATATATATATATATATATATATATATATATATATATATATATTTGTAAAAGTTGAGGGGTTGTTAAGTATTTAGCACTAAAATGATGATTAACAACGACCAACCTTTAAAATTATGTTTTTTTAGAGACCTTCATATGACATATGTGCCATATTTAATGTTAAAAAGGAGCCACCACAAATATAAAGGAGAGTTTGAGGATTTTTGGCCTCCAAAACACAAAAATGAAACATTTGGAGACTTGGAGTTGCTTTAAACGTCATTTTTCTTAACTTAATTGTGATTAGGATTTTGTGTTTTTGATTCATTTTATGTAATAGATGAAGTCGAAGTCTTGGAGTATGGAGAGTAGCTCAATTCCAAGTAAAAAGTTATCACTAAAGTTGAACTTTTGTTCCACTAACTATATTTAAACCTATATACTCTTTGAACTTATCATTAGTATATAGGTTTAAATGTAGTTAGACCATCTTTAATTCAAGTTTAATGGGGATTTTAATCTCATTAAACTTAAAATCCACATCATAGGACAGTGATAAGGATTCAATAGAATGGTGGAGTTCAATCCTCATTGAATTTTACACTCTCTTTCTTCATAGACACACATCCTCATTTAATTTTTAATTTCATGCTAATTAATTATTTAAAAAATAATAATTAATAAAAAATGATAAATAATGTGGCAATCCATTAAATTGTATATAGGTTAATGAAATATAGAGTCTAATAGGTAAATATGTATAATGAATGAAATATATGTGTGTCAATCTATTAAACTGATATGCAGGACCGGTTCATTGATTTTCCATGCCTAGAGCGAGATAATAAAAATAATGCCATAATGTTTATCCAATAAAGAAAATACATATGTAGATTACAAATAACTCAATAATACTTTAAAACACCAAATTTAATATTCATTTGTTTTAAATTTCAGCCATTATAACTTTTAACTATTTTTAATTAAACAAAACATGTTTTCATAAGTTATTATAACACAACAGTCACATGATATTACATTATAACTATTTTTAATGCAACTATTATTCATATTAAAGAATTCATATAAAAGATACCATTGTTTTGAGTAAATGTATAATAGACAAGCTAAAAAAGTTTCAAGCCATTTTTTTTAGTAAATGTTTAATAGGCAAGCTAAAAAATACATATTTATAATCCACACGTAAAGACATCTTGAATGAATCGGAATATAACATTTAATAAGTTTTAAAGATAAAATCCAAACACTTTGTACCAAACAAATAAGGCGAAATCTAAAATAGTTAAGGAAGATATAAGATTGTATGCAAATGATAAAAGCTTTCAGTAAGCTGATAAAAATCTATCCCACCCATTTATCATATCACACTGAATTTCATAACATTTTATGACATTGTGAAAATATTAGGAAAATAACAGCATAAAGAAATATGTGACAAGTGTTTTTATCTCGTTCAGATATTTCATCAAACATTTGGTATGCGTTTGAACGTTATCAAAATTAGTAAGAAGTTCAAATACAGATGGTTATATCAAAATCGAATTGAAACATACTTTAGGGTAATCGCCAATCTTCTTCTCCCTAGCATAAAGATAGTAGTTGTGGAAGTAGACGAAGCAATATTGGGTAATTTGATAAATATGCTCACAAAAGTCGGAAAAAATTAAAAAAAAAAGAAAAAAAAAAGATGAGAATAAGAAAAGCATTTGCTAATTCCAATCCGAAATAGATCCTTTGGATACCTATTTCATTTCAAGAACTTCAACAAAACATACATTCATTCGAAAAGCTTCAACCCTTTAAATTTAAATCAACTCTTCACAAACATAGAGCGATGCATTCCAGATTTCAAGTGTGCAAGCGATCCATTTCCTCGCCTTTTGAAATAACATGAAGGTGTGTCTCTTCGTGTTTTGAAATTGGAGATGCATTTTCTAATACAAGTCGGTGCGGCGCTGCCCCTAATTGAGGGAGTTAATGGAGGATAAAAGTTAGCTCAGACGAATACAACACATAAAAATTAGACGGAAACTTATGCTCTCTTACATTTGCTGCCCTGGGCCATGGCCAAGTTCACCCAGCCTTCAGGTCGGCCCTGCTGATACGAGTTCAACGACATTGAAGATAACCTTAGACTAAACGGTGTGGTGATGGGGACACCGACAATATTCGATGTGCCATCCTTTCATCGTCGGTGAACATCACGCCGTGAAGGGGGTTTTACCGCCGATGGACTTCTACTGTTGGGAAAATTTTAATTTTTATGGCATTTTGTGGAAGAAGACGATGCCAAACGGTCAGCGACGGCTAGTTTGACATTTTTCATTTTTTTAATCTACTATATATACAAATCAAATTTCCAAAATTTCACACGATGCACTCTTAGCAACATTTTTTATTTGAAAATGTCTTCTTCCAACAATCCAAACTCTTCCAAACAAATGACACAATTGGCACAACTGAATTCAACTTTGGAGAGGCATATGACTGAAACCGTCAGACTCACCGAGTATATGTTGTTAATGCAAGATGTGAGACACCCCGACCTCGAAGATCAAGAGGCGGCTAAAGCGGTGAAGTAGTTGATTCGTGAAAAATATAAGCTAAACCGTAAATGAAATTTCAATGTTATGTTTTTTTCTAGTTTTTTATTTTTTATTTTTTATTTTTATAATTTATTTAATTTTTCATTTCATTTTTTTAGGTTTTTAATGTAATTTTTAATTTCATGTTAATTTTTTACTTTTAAGATTTCTAAAAAGTAATTTTTAATTTTATGTTATTTTTAATTTTAGTATGGTTTTTAAAAAAAAGTTGTTATTTTTTATTGAAATTAAAAAAAACAAAAAACAAAGAGAAAAAAAACCGTTTAGCACACCCTAACCCTAACCCATATGTGAAAATTATAAAAAATATGAAAGTTGACTTATCATCTACGATGACCCCATTTTACCATTGACTAAAAAAAAAAAAAAAAAAAAAAAAACACACTACACCTCTTAGCCTTGGTGGAGCAAAAATTAAACTTAAATGGTAATTTAAAAAAAAAAAAAAAAAGAATTTGAATTACCTTGATAGAACAAACTGAAACATTAATCCTACCAAAACTATTTAAAAAAAATGATTATATCATTTAATAATCTAGATTTTGGTTATAATTAATAAATGATTTTAGTCCAGACAATACATCGGAATAAACCAAGCACCCATCTGTTATTTGTCAACAGAGAATGAGAAAATGCAAGAAAAAGAGGAGCAATGTTCAAGTATCCAACAAAAGACAAATGTTTCAAAGACCTAAACAAAACACATGAGTAATCAAACTTCAATGGTTCGATCTAGTGGTTCGTCGGAATCCTCTTTCCCTTTAACGTTAACCACACTGTCGGATTGACGGACAGGCGAGCCCGTCTCACGACGCTTATGCACATGACCGGCTGCCACAGCTCCGCCATAACTACTAACATTACTAAAGATCAACGCAACAATGCCAACAACAGCCGCCGCAAACGCAGCCCCAAACGACCGATTGATGTTCCCTACGCCACTCGAACCAATGGCGAATCCAACAAACGCTCCAAGCATTCGAACCCACGAGAACCACGCAGCAAACACGCCTTCTTTACCCGACGGCGCACAGTCCATCAACAAGATTCGACTGTATGCATGCAAAACACCAGAAGCTATACTTTGTGATGCAGCAAGGAATAAAACGTGACTCTTGTGCCAGTTTTCTAATCGGTAGTAAAACCCCATTCCAGAAGTTAGTGTCGAGAGCAAGAATCCGAAAATTTGCATTTTTACTGCGTCCGATCGGATCACCTTTTGGATTGGTTGTAACAATGGCAGAACCAACAATGGGAAGAAGAAATATGTTAACCAAACGAATAGTAGGTCTTTTGGGGGAGTACAAAGTTGGCCGACGATGTAGAGGAGTCCACCGGTGAATATGCTCATTGTTGAGAAGGACGAGAGGAAAACTCCGACGAGAGTTCCGGCAGCATGTGGGTACTTAAAAATGGAAATGAAATGGCCAGTTGAAACCCTGCTGTTGTCATTTGATGATTCGTTTCCGTTTGATCGAGTGGCGGTGATGATATACGCGATTCCGGCGAACCATAGAATGCCGCTGAAGATTGACACAACCCATAAACTAATAAACCCTTCGGAGTTTCTGAGCATGTAGTAAGTGAACGATGCAATTGCGGCGGATCCAAAACAGCCACCGGCGGTGGCGTAGAGTGAGAGCCAACCGGAGACGGCTTGCCTGTCAGGGAACTGAAGTTTACGGATGGTAGCGCCGACAAAGCCACGGACCATGAGACCGAGGTGGCGGTTGTGGAAGGCGGATCCAACGGCGTTCGAGGCGACAATAGCTGCAACGTAGGGTGGCATAATCCAGACGGTTTTAATGGCGCCAGCGGGGAGACAAAATACGGCTCCAATAGCGGTGGCGATTGCAGCCATGACGTGGGAGTTCTGGCGGTGATCGAGGTGGATGGAGACTGAGGCGAGTAGAGGTGCAGCGACGATTAAACCGGAAAACCAAGAGATTGATGTCCATTCTAGTGCAGAGAATTTCATGCTCCCCACTTTTACTCTAGCGTATGTCAAAGCTTCAAACCTGAAATTAATCAACCACACATATATACATACTTCATACTAAATGCCACTTGCATGTAGAATTGAAGTAAGAAGAAATTACGAGACTTACAAAAGGGTTTCCTTTTTGGTGCAGTGAAAACCTTTACGATTCGTATACCACCCTCGAGCAGGTTCCGGTGGTTCGCTATTAAAAGTTTGACTTATGATGAGCGGAAACACGATGGTAAGAAGAACTGTATGCGTGAAATACGAACACAGTTCATAAAAACACCAACCCATGATCTCACCCGTGTTTGGCTTATCTTCATACTCCTCATACGACTCTTCACTCCCACTTTCACTATCGCTCTTTATTATCACGGTTTCCATCACTTTGACATCCAACGACTGCCCATCTTCATCGTCCTCCAATGACCTCGGCCTCCGTGGTGTGGCTGCTGCGACGTTAGTCTCGGGATTGGCTTCTTCAAACATTTTTGCGATTGAGAAGTTATTTGAGAAGTTAGGCGGAGGGGGCGGGGGTTTAAAACTTGGTGCATGAAAATTAACAGCTGGGAGAGTGGAACTACCGAGAGTTTCTGATTGGGCTTTGTAATGTTCAATTAACGGGTGGCAATTTGCAATTTGGCATAATGGCATCATTCTTTTCTTGTTTTCTTTCCGCATGTTCCATTTTGTTTGATAGCATTTATATATACATATACGTACACATCATATATACAGAGTAAATTTTTGCAAAATGGTCCATATGGTTATGTGTTTTCTTAATCAATTCCTGAACTTTTAATTGTAATACTAATATTCTAATGATTTGATTTTGTTCTGATTTTAATTTCCGACTTAAAACTGATTAGACTTTATCGTTTTATGTTTTAATTATTTTTAAAATAATGAAAATTAAATGGCCCAACACCTAACCCCAACCCTCCTCGTCCTCACTCATCATCCTCTCTCTTCCGTTATAGATTCATAGCTCCACTACAACTTTCTATCATAAAGTATGCACACTATAATTCTATTATTTAATGGTCTCGATACTAACCATCTACTAAAAAAGTGTCAAAAACAATGATGATTTTTCTATTTAAGAACAAAACTGTGACAACCAAAAAGCCCAAAAATGTATACCAAAGTAAAAGGGGGCTAAATGTAACTTGCATACATTGTACAATGAGACAATGAGCTTATTGGCTGCCATTTGGCCTTAGAGAATATTTATGTAACACGTTTTTATTGCATCAATTTGCTACTAAGTTTCATATTCGTTCCTTACCAACAAAAAAAACATGAACGACTTCTTACTTTTTGTGTGTTCTCGATTCAGTAAATACCTATAAATATGTAAATTAACGATCAGGAGTTTTTACTTTTAGAGATAATTGTTAAGTCAATGGGTCATGGGGATGGTAATGGCCTATGGGATGGCCGCGTGGTGATGCTGGATGATAATTATTTATTCGAACAAGTAATTGAATGTATAGGAAAATATGTATCCATAACATAGGAAAATAAGACAATGATTAAGTTTATCTTTTAGTGATCGAGCATAGTGCGAGGATTCGTAAATGTTGAGAAATTGACACAAAATAGATTGAAGTCTTTGTCAGAGTGATGGCTATGGGTTTGTTATATATATATATATATATATATATATATATATATATATATATATATATATATATATATATATATATATATATATATATATATATATATATATATATATATATATATATATATATATAGGGAAATGATCAAATGAGAACGCCTAAAAAGTTGAGAACGCGAGAACAAATCTGATACATTAAATATTTATAATATAAGGATCTCATTGTTAATTAATATAAAGAAATTAATAAATGAATTTAATTGTTTTTTTAATTAAAAAAAATATAAAAGGGTATTCAAGTAATTTTATGATGCTATCCAATTTGAATATATCGGGTAAGTTTGAAAATTAAAAGAAACTGTTCCTATGTTTTAGTAATCATAGTTACCTTCTAATGTTTTGGATGATTCGATCGTATCTTTAAAGAAAAATAGCGTCACGGATAAACGATTATACCACATTCGAGTGATACTGTGCATTTGCATTCTGAACTTTGTGAAGCGTCGTAGGTGGAGCAATGTCGTCGTTGATCAATCGAAGTGGAAGAAGTAAGTTTTCTAATCTTTATTGAATGTTGATTGACTGGAAAACGTGTGTATTAGTGTGTTTAGGTTTTTATAATGTGTACATTTGACGATTCTTAAAACCCTAGAAGTTGGGTGTTTCGTTTTTTCTTTATATCATCGATTATGAACTGTAGGTATTCTTCATCTCTGATGAATGTTGTTTTAAATGTTTTGTTTCACAAATAACACGTTGGTGTATTTGATTGTTAAAATGAAAATGGTAATTATAGATGAGTTCCGAATTTACGGTATTGTGATTTTGAATGTGCTTAAAAATCAACAGTTTATGATTGTGTTTGATAGTTATAAAATGAATATACATGTGTAATCGTAGTCCACTACTTTGAACTGAAATAAGGTTACGTAAACCCAAAAATTAGGGCTTTTTTTACATCATAAGTAGCACAGGAAGAGTAATTGATGTTAGTATTCGATTGTGAATGTTTTTTAGTTGACAAATAATAGCGAATTGTTAGAATGTCATTCATTAATAATGATTACTTGTAAAATCCGATTATGCGACAGAAGTACTTTTCAAGTATTAATCGTTGTTGTTGGTTGTATGTTTTGAATATAGTTAAAGTGATATTCAGTTGTGAATGGGTACTTTATTGAGTATGTATGTGGTTTTGATCCTGTACATGTTTTTGTATGTAAAGATTAATGATGTAGGAGTGCAAACTGTTTTATGTGGGTAAGTTAATTGCACTGTATGTTTGTTGATGATAGTTGTAAACATTACTCTGATTTTGGGGAGAAGACGAGTCATTGATGTTAGTATTCGATTGTGAATGGTTTTTATTAGAAAAAGAATAATGAAGGGTATAAATGTCATTTATTACTATTGATTACTTGTAGAAACGGATTGTTTTTGAGACATAAGTACTTTTTCTATTATTATTCCTTGTTGTTGGTTGTATGATTTGAATATTGTTAAAGACATAGTCATTTGTGAATATGTACTTTGTTGACTATGTTTTGTATGTTAATACTAATGATGTATGAGTCCCAACTGTTTTACGTCACTAAGTTAATTACACTTGTTGTTTATTGATGATTATTGTAAACATTCCTCTGTTTTTTGGGTATGTGTTTAATGTAGAATGTATAATGGATGATTATTTGAGTTGTTAATGTTTCAATTTTGAGTTATAAATGATTAAGGTATATTAATGCTATTATTAGGTAGAAAGAAAAGTGAGAGGATATTACTAAAAACGGCATTCAGCAAATTCACTAATGAAGAATCCAATCCATTGCTTATTGATATTGAAGATGCAGACAATGAAGGAAACGAACTAGTACAACCTCAGATTAGAAGAGAAGGACAGAAGAAGTTTTCAACACCTAAGAAGAAAACTAAAAATCAAACTATTGGTGATGATGATTATATGAAATTTAAAATTTTAAATATCAATTTGAATCTATAGTGATTATGAGTCTTATTTTTTGGACAGGTGTGGGGGAACGTGTTAATCGCACACCAGCTCATTCAATGCGAATGGATCTTAAAGTTGTAGTTTTGAGCTCAGATTCAAGTAATGTACTTGTTTAGAAATAAATTTATTTACAGTTTGATGTTGTAGTTAGTTTTAATAACTTGTTTGTTTTGTATTTATTAATAGAAAAAAACAGGAAACCCAAAGTCAATGTAAAGAAGGTTGATGGAGGAAATTCAAGGTTCTCTAAAGCTAAAAAAAATATACAGAAAAAAAAGGTATGAAGGATGATTTCATGAAATGTAACTTATATATTAAAGTATCTTCAGTAATGATTATGTTGTCTAATTATTGATAGGTTTCATTGAAAGTTATGACTTGACAGAAGACAGTGGATTAAATAGGGAAAATGAATTGAGAACAAAAAGATGTTTTGATAGATGTAAAACAAAAGGTGATGAAGTTGTTGTTATAAACTCATTTTCAGGTAGTGTTATTTTCTTTAATAAATTTACTATAGCATTGGTATGGTAATTTATTTATAATCATTTATTGTGTTAAATTTGACTTAACAGGAAAAGATAATGTTACTGTCAAAAACCTTGACGAAGATGAAGACTCTGATTTTGAGGCAGACATAACCGTGGTAACAAGGAAAAAGAGAAGGCATCATACTTCATTCAAAGATGGTGACAAAGAAAATGTGAAGAAATTTAAAAGACAAAGGAATAAAGAAGGAAATGTGTTGAAGCCAAGAAAACATCCTAAAGTTGTAGCAAGTGGTGCAGAAGAAGCTAAGCGAATACAAGTACGGACATCTCCAAATGTTTTGTACAGTTGTATGCACAACCTTAGCAAGGAACAGGAAGGTTATATTTCTTCTATTGGTCTGGGGCATTTGTTGAAGATGAAAGTGGATGGGTGTGCATCAATTATGGGGCATTATATTGTAAGGAATTTTAACGCAGATAGGATGGTACTCAAACTTCATCATGGAGAGATACCAATCAATCGGCAAGTTATTCACGAAATGCTGGGTCTGCCTCTGGGACATGTTACAATAAAGTCTATGCCTTATAGAGAAGTCACAGATGACACGATAACTGTTTGGAGAAAACAATTCGAAGATGAAGATAATATTAGACCAAGGGCAGTTCAACAAGTTATTATGCAGTCAACACGTGCGGATTTAATGTTTAAAGTAAACATCTTTGTCCTGTTGTGTAATACACTAGGTCAGTCGATGAGCATGGGCACGTGTGACCTGTCGATGTTATCAAAAGTGACTAAAGATCTGGATCTAAGTGACATTGATTGGTGTGGATATGTTTTTGATTGCCTTAAGGAGACAAAAAGTGCGTGGAATCCAAACAGCAAAAAAAGATTCTATGTTGGGCCAATTATATTACTGCTAGTAAAATTTGTTTTAAATTAAACTGTCATTCAATATTTGTAGCCTTATGTGTGCAGATTCATTAAAGTGTATTTAAGTAAAACATTTTTTATTTGTCTTTGTTGTAGTTGCTATACGTAGAAAGTGTTCGATGCGATTCAGTGAAGATTGTACGATGCAGACCAGCAATATGTTGTTGGAGTGTTGATAAACTACGTGAGCGAGAAAGAGTAGAGTGTAGGACAATTGGTCTGGGTATGGGTGAATTGCAAGATCCATTTCAATTCATCAATGAAGCATCGGGAACTGGTAATGTAGGGCAAGAAAAAGTTGAGGTAATATTTTATTATATTGAACAATGCATATGAAATTTATTATTTGTTTATTTGGTATAGTATAAATTAATTACATTCATAAATTATTGATAGGGAAATGATGCAGGAGATGTAAGGTGTAAGGTAGTATATAATATAATCATAACTAAATAATAAGTTATTAGTACAACAACTAATATTGTGTTGCTTTTCGTAGGGAAATCATGGAGATGATATTTTTAGTGGAAGTGGGGAAACTGTTGAGGTAGTTAACTACCTATTCACATTTGAATAATGAGTTTCTACAGTATTAATTAATACTAACTGACATATTAATATTTTTATTTGGTTTGTAACATAATTCTATTGTGGTGACCTATTTAGACAACTGTTTCAACAATAAAGGAGATGTACGACATGATATTGCAGCAAAAGAAAGTGTTGGAAGAAAAAATAAATGATGCTGTCAAGAAATATCCTGATAATCAGTTGGTCAAAGAATGGAAAAACAAAGTAAATGATTTGTTTACTGAAGTTTCTGCATCAGAGGAACCAGAACAATCTCAATGGTGGTATGATAACGAGGCTGAAATTGAACGTACGCTGATTCTAGCTACAACTAACAAACAGTTTGACAACTCCGCGTTAGCAAAATGTAGTATTCAAATGTCACAGGAATATGCAGATTTCGCGAATAGATCTGGAACAAAATCTTTTAAGAATACACCACCATCTAAAATGGAAATGCCAATTCCTTTGTCTGTAGTACCATTCAACAAAGATGAACATTGAGTTAGTAGAAGAGGGTACAGGCCTCGCATGAAATCCGAATATCTGAAATCTCCTTACGTTATACGGGCTGTTGATATCATCAAAGGAGTTCCACGGCAGGAAAAACGTGTAGCAGAATGGATATTCTCTCTCCAGGGAGATCCAAAGTAAGTTGCATTTAAAATATTTTTAAAATTACTTACTTTTATTGTTTGCTCATTAAAAATAGTATTAATTGTTCACGTCTATTGCAGTGATATAGTTTTCCACACTCTGGATGGGTTTTCTGCACAGAGGTTTCATATGGAAAGTTTTTTTTCCAACATGTGAACTATTTGGCCATGTCATTGATTGTTGGAGTCAAGTGTTGAATCTTGATGAAAGTAAGCGTGCACCTGAATCGCCCCTGAGAGTTTATTGCAAGACGGATGTGACGGTATAAGTTAATATTGTTCGATGTTGATTGTATTATTTTTTAAATACAAACATATAAAGAAGTTAACGAGTTTTTAAAAATTGATCACAGAATTCGTATCTAGAAAGTGGTTTAACAGAAAGTCAACGTAAAGATAAATTCATTGAGAATTTGGTGCTTTCTATTGAAGATATGGACGCAAGCCTACGTTTTGTTGGACTGGTAAGATATATATCTCCACAGTTTACTTACATGTGTATTTATCATTGATCAAATATGAATATAAAATAAAGTGAATACAATTGTAATTAATAAACGTTGCAGCTTTTCCTACCAATCATCCGTTCCTTCCACATTTTCCTTTTTGTGATCAATCTACAACAACCAGAGTTTGTAATCGTTGACAACAACAAAGTTGATGATCCTGATGGTGAGAGATATGGTCAGTTGCCCCAAATCATTGTAAGTGATTAATAAAAATTACTTTACATACTTAATAAAATTTAATATGTGTTAACAATGTTTTTTTTACATTTTCAGAAAGAGTACATAGTTGATTACTTAAAATCTCAGAATCATCCAAAAGCTGAGATGTTTTCACATGTGATGCCACATAGACTGGAAATGCCTTGGAGAACAATAAACAACAGCATTGATTGTGGTGTGTTTACGATGCGTCACATGGAAACATATATGGGGGGAAGTATGAATGAGTTTAAAGCTGGATTCAAGAACGAGTCTTCTGCACAAGATGATCAACTTGTTAAACTGAGGACAAAGTATTTATACAACATACTCAATCATGAATATAATGTGCAAAAGGATTATGTGCTGCAAAAGGTTGATGAATTCCACAAGATTCCTTCAAAACAACGTTCTCAAATGTTGGCCATTGCAAAGGAAGAAATTCACAGGAGATTGGATGTTTTAAGTTAATTGTTTTAAGAAAGTAATTTTAGTTATGACTTTAATGGTTTCTTTTGGATGGATTAAAAACAATGCTTTTGTATGCTAAGGATGTTAACTTGGGTTGCTGTACGTACAATACTTACTTTTGGTTTGTTAATCTTAGTAATGGACTAGTGATATTTTAGTATTTATATTTTTACATTAACATTTGAATAATTAAGTTATCTTAGAAAATGATGATTAACATTGATGGTATAGTTTTAATGTATATTCAGTAATGATTCTAACTAACAAACATTTGTCAATATGCTATTTTACTATGAACATACAATCAGAGTTTTTAATAGTTAAAGTGAACATATCTATATTATATAATGATTGTTGGTGGGTTTATATCTTAAAGTAGGTTGTTATTTAAATATTGAATAATAGCATAAACACTTACTTGAAGTATTCCTAACATATTATACTTTAGTTCAACCTACATACTTACCTTTGGTTTGATAATTTTAGTAATGGACTAGTAATATTTTAGTATTTATATTTTTACATTAACATTTGAATAATTAAGTTATCTTAGAAAATGATGATTAACATTGATGGTATAGTTTTAATGTATGTTCAGTAATGAATATAACTAACAAACATTTGTTAATATGCTATTTTACTATGAACATACAATCAGAATTTTTAATAGTTAAAGTGAACATATCTATATTATATAATGATTGTTGGTGGGTTTATATCTTAAAGTATGTTGTTATTTAAATATTGAATAATAACATAAACACTTACTTGAAGTATTCCTAACATATTTTAATTTAAATGCAAATTGTTTTATCTTAAATTGAATAGTATTTAACAATGTTCATATCATCAATATGTTGAAAATAATTAACGTATTTATGATGTTATTCATTATTGACTACACTTAAGGGTTAAAAAGTCAACCATGGTTAAACTTATGACTAAAATTTACCCAAACGCAAACGTAAATCAATATATGATGTATAGCTATTTTAAAAGTTAATCGTACAAATATTTGGTATTAAGATATACTACTAACAGCATACAATAAACTATGAATATTGCTTGGATTGTATATGACTATAGTATATAATGATTGATGGTTTTATAATTTGAAAAAAGCACAAGTATATCTATTGTAAGTGCGAACTGTTTTAATCTAATAAAAGAGGTTTAAATACCAGATATTGTCATTAATCTGTTAGCATTACCAAATTTGGCATTGCTATTATTCATCTATGAATAAAATAAAAACTTCAAAAGTAATGAAAGTGGTTTAAGATAACATAACCTACTAAATCATAGAAACATATTCGTATTCATAAGTGTAATAAAAAAGTAAAATCTAATGGGAAAATGACTGGGCAATTTTAAGCTGCTTTTGACTCTCGTGCAAGTCTTACTTTGCAACTAACCATTCTTTTCTTAGTTCCACTACCTTTGGTATGTATAGATGCAGGTGGATGGATATTTATTTCATCAGGAATGCTGCGTATTCCAAGCATCCGAATAATTTCTTCTTCATCGTTATCAGATGATGTTTGGTTGGAACTGGCAAACTCAATTGCTGCCCGCTTCAACGTACGTGTTTTTTCAACAAACTCCAACAGTTTCTCTTTGCTTCTTTTAAAATGATCCAAGCAATATTCAATATTGTTGTATGCCTCTGTTAAAAGTTTAAATGTGTCATCTTCTATTTCCATGGCAACATGTTTCATGGCAAACAAATGGCTGGAAATTGCATCCCTACTCCATCTTCTTAGAATATACTGCTCTGGAATCTCTTCAATATGGTTGTTTTTCAGTACAGCAAAAATATGACGACACAAAATGCTAGTACGTATGAAGTGATTGCATGAACATTTAACTTCTTTTTCAAGCAACTTTAGTTCAACCTACATTGTATAATAAAAATAATGTATGTTAGTAACTGATTGAAGTAACATATTAGTTGGTGGTTATTGCATAATAATGAAAAAAATATATGTAATTTAAAAATAATTAGATATTATACTTGTATGATGACTAATGAAAAGCATTTAAACGATGAATATAACCTTGCATTTTATCTTCAACTGTTTGCTCTTATCCGTTTGTGTAATCATAACAACTTGCCACCCATCAATCTTTTCAACACTGTCGATAGAACAGTACCAGGCTGCTTTAAATATTTCCTTTTTGACCTCATAGAAAATATTTTTTGTGTAAACCGCAACTGCATGTTCTAGTAAGCCACTTGGAAGCGTCATTTCATGCTTTGCATTTTTTGTATCATGTTCTAGTTTATGTTGAGCATTTCGTTGCTTTGCAATGCGGTGTCGTAGTTCATCATGAAATAGATAAGCAAATTACCACAGTTAGAGTATTTATTAAAAAATGAGTTCACGCTTTCAGACCTTGAAGTAGTTTTCATCAGACCGTGTAGTGACATGTCTTTAAAATAGGTTGGAATCCAAAGTTTTCTATCCCTGTACATGTCTTTGAACCATCTTTTGTCCTGTAGTTTGAATTTTCTCATAAGCAGTTTCCACCTTGATTCAAACACTTCAGGCTCGATATAGACATTCCATACAAGCTTTGTAAAACGCTTGCGAAAATCAGTGTTTTTCAAAAAATCGGTTGAAACCTAAAAAAAATAGAAATTTATTAGATTAACTATGAATAAACAATATGTATGCTAATTGTTATTAGAAATATGTAAAACTGTGTAAATCATTGTTGAATAAAACTATTGCGTGCTAACTTAGGCCAAAATATACACACCTTGGCTTGTAGTTTTTTCATAATGTGCCACATACATAAACGATGATTAGAATTAGGAAATATTGCTTCAACGGCCTGTAGAATTGCTGGATCTTGGTCTGTTAACACTAATTGAGGGTGTTTCACATGTGCTTTCAAAAAAGCTTCAAGCAACCAACGATAAGATTCTATTGACTCGTTGCTTAACAAACCTGCCCCAATGTTTATTGAACGTTTGTGGTTATCAATGGCTGTAAACGGCACAAAAATCATTCCATACCTGTATCAAAAAGGTAATTAAAAACAAATTCAATATTGATTACGAAGTCAAAAAAACATCAATATTCATACTTAAAAAAAAAGTGTGTAATGAGTATAAGAGCATACTTATTTGTTCGGAATGTAGCATCAAATGATATCACATCTCCAAACTCCTTGTAATATAACTTATCAGTTTCATCCGCCCAAAACATTGCGTTTAACACACTATCAACACATTTATACTCAAATGTGTAATTATGAAACTCATCTTTCCTCATGTTCATTTTGTCAACAACCAGCTGTGCATCCTTATCACCAATAATGTTTCCCACCTTCCTTCTGAAATTTTTATAATCAATTGATTCAGGACCAATGTTTTCATAACCTCCTTGCAAACTAGCTTGTAACTTGTGTGCCTTTGTTGCACCAATGTTAGATGTTGAAGAACGCACTATAAACTCCTTGTCTTTGTAACTAAGTCGTCGTGCACGTTTGGAATACCGTCTTTCTTCTTTAGTCTCTAGGGGGTGGTTGTGATTCTCTTCAAACTCATATATTTTACATGCATTAGTTTGCATATGTAACCTTTCAAACTTTATCAATGCCTTGCAGTCCGTAATTTTGAAGTTTGAGTTTCGTTTATTCCTTCCACTCCCCTCAGGATCCAAAGTGTCAGTTGATCAGTTAGGTATTTTACCCATTTTGTTGCAAACTACATACCTTTTTTTTAATGGTTTTGTCACCAAACCTCGTTACTGTATTTAACCTGACACCAAAACCTGCTTTATCTGCATATAATTTATACATTTCAACCGCCTCCTCTAATGATTGATATATAGCATCTACATCTGGCATAAAATCTTTAGGAACAATAGGTTTCCACAACTTGGTTTTCCCACCATGCGAGTCAACAACATTACTATTGAATGATTCCTCTTCAGAATCAGTTCGATTTGTACCTGTTTTTTAAGACAACAAAAAACAATAATGCGACATGCAAAACCTAATATAAAATTCTATGAATTACGTATACATAAACTAAAGAACTTTATAATCATAATAAACATATGTGAAACAGTAACCAAAGTTGAATTGTTTACATGTTTGAGTCGTATTAACGCGTAATCACCAATGATTATCGAACTTAATCAATATTGTATTAAACTTAAGAAAAAAACACCAACGAGGGACTCCTGTACAACGATATGTGATATAAACCATCATTACGTAATTAATACATGCAACGTATATGACTAATCATATACAAATATGTACTCGGTCTTATTCAACATATACAAAAACTCAATAACTATTGAAAACCACGATCTGTAATTACAAGATATTGACATTGTTTTCATTAGTTACCTTCACCAGCATAATCAGAGATCTGATTTCTTCCGTCGAATTGATCATCAGACTTATAGAAATCGTCGTCGTCATATTCATTACAGTTGACGTCTTCTTCGTCATATTGATCATCATCTTCTGTATCATCGCTACTGTAATCAAAACAGTCCGACATCGATATTGATTTGAATCACGAATGGTATATTGCGTTGTTATCTTCAAACGTAAATGATTAACAATATACAACATTCGACTGAAAATCCGATTGCTATACACGAATGGTCCCTGGACATCGTATCTTCAATTCAATATCTCATTGAACGATAACTATGGAATATCCCTTAATTATAGGAAAATATTAATGGATAATATATTGATTATTAATTATATTATATTAATTAAAAAATAGATTAAATACAAATTTACTTAAATACCCTAATACAATGATTGGTTGATAATTGTTCTCGCGTTCTCAACCTTTTTGGTGTTCTCATTTGATCCTACTCATATATATATATATATATATATATATATATATATATATATATATATATATATATATATATATATATATATATATATATATGGAAAAGGGAATATACATTACAGCTCCACCTAAGCTTAGGTACTAAACCTCTTGAAAATACATTGTTTTACTATATAAAGATTACGGTTATTGGATTCACGGTTAATACTTCAAGATGTAAATCAAGATTGACACAATAGGGTTTAGGGTTTAGGGTTTAGTGTTTATGTTTTGGGTTTGGGTTTAGGGTTTAGGTTTAGGATTTAGGGTTTAAGTTTAAGGTTTAGGGTTTAGGGTTTAGGGTTTAGGATTTAAATTTAGGGTTTAGGGTTTAGGTTTAGAGTTTAGTAATGTTCACTTGGGTGAAGTAATAAACAATAATTGAGGAAAGAAAACAGAGATGGTAACACAATAATGAAAGAAATAAATGTTATGGAGGATGATATATTTACCATGTGAAACCAAACCGGACATATTTAGCATGTTAAAATGACATATTTTAGCGGTTTAGTACCTAAGCTTAGGTGGGGCTGTAATGTATATTCCCTATCCCCATATATATATATATATATATATATATATATATATATATATATATATATATATATATATATATATATATATATATATATATATATATATATATATATATATATATATGGGAAAATGACTTAAAAAGGTAACAAAGTTTCAAAAATCTACAAAAAAGACCATTGTTATTTTTTTGTACACAAAATACCATTTTACCGGCTATTGTAGGTTACCCGGTTTCCAAATGTTCAAAAAATACTATTGTTGTTTTTTTAGTACAAAAATATCATTAATGTTACTATTTGTACACAGAATACCAACGAAATACACATGTGTTCAACTAAAACATTGTGGTAACCAGATACTTCACGTAAATGGGAAAATAACTTAAAGTGTAACAAAGTTTCCAAAATGTTTAAAAAATACCACACTTTTTGTTAATTGTGTTGTTATCGGATTATGTAGAACACAATCACCGAAGATCATGAACCGTTATATCAGTTCACAACAATTGTGCAAATCTTTTTCATTCTTTCACTTGATTGTTCTTATGGTATCAAGAGAAGTAAGTGGGTAATAACATTAGTTAAACATTATTTCTTCCCGATCACATTATATGTCTCAAACCTAAAACATATATACGTTATATAGATGCACATATTATACATCAAAGTTAGTCGTTCATTAGTGTTGCGACACAAGAGAGACACAAAGGAGAAATGAGTGTGATGTTATGTCATGAGAATTCCTAAATATGAATTTAGATACAAACTGATCGAGTGATGGAATGAAAGATAATACACAACTTGTGTAAACTGGTACGACAGTGACTAATCTCTGATGACTGTGTTCTATATAATCCAGAAACAACGAAGTTAACAAAAGGTGCTCTGAAAAAATACCAATGGTTTTTTTTTTTTTAACATTTTGGAAATTTCAATGGTATTTTTTATGCTAAAACAATAATGATATTTTTTGAACATTTTTAAAACTTTGTTACCTTTTTATGACATTTTTTCGTTACCCGCAAGGTTTTATTTGAACACATGTGTACTTCATTGGTATTTTATGTATAAAAGATATACTTTAATGGTATTTTGAGTACTAAAAATAAAACAATGTATTTTTTGTACATTTTTAAAACTTCATTACCTTTTTAAGTCATTTTCCTTATATATATATATATATATATATATATATATATATATATATATATATATATATATATATAAGCGAGATCGGTTGAGAACTCATAGTTTCCCGAAAACCTGAAAACTAAAAGTGGAGCATTAGATTAAAATTAAATCATTAATGGCATGATCGTCATCTTACTGATCTCGTTTAATGTTTATTTATTTATTTATTTTTGTTATTGGAAATATTAATAAAAAGTTTTGAATTAACAAAATAAATAAAATTTTGGATTTAAAAAAAAAATTATTTTCTATTTAAAAAAATGAAGATTTTTTTTTTTCAAAACACACACACACACACACATATATATATATATATATATATATATATATATATATATATATATATATATATATATATAACTTAATTTTTTTCAAAAAAACTATATTTTATAAAAAAAAATGCATGCTTTTAAAAAATAAACTATATTTTTTTTCAAAAAAAAACTGCAAAAAACAACATTTTTTTAATTGTAAATTTTTAAAAATCAATCAATAAATAAAAAGCTAGAATATTTTACAAAAATCTTATTTTTTTAACAAAAAAAATCAACGTTTTAAGTGTATATTTGCATATTTTTACAAATGCATATATGAATATTTCTTATAATATAATATTCGTAAGTAAATTATAAAAAATCTCATTTTTATTAATCAATCTATAAAGATAATACTACAAGTATTTTATTCGATACAAAATAAAATAAAATAAAATAAAATAACTACAAAAATTTCACAGTGTTATCATTTCTTTATATCAAAAATTTCATATTTTTTTTAATTTATCATTTTTCCACATCTTCAATATTTTCCATAAATTCTTCAAAATCTACAAGAATTTTTTTTTTGATTAATGCAAGGAATCACATGTAATTCATATGCGAATTACATGTTATTTACATGTGAATCATATGTAATTCTTATGTGATTCACTTGTGATCTACATGTGAATCAGATGTAATTCATATGTGAATCACTTGTAATTTATATGTAACTCATATGCGATTCACTTGTGAATTACATATGATTTACATGTGAATCACATATAATTCATATGTGAAACACATGTAAATTACATGTGATTCATATGTAGATCACATATAATTCATATGTGAATCACATATTATTTACATGTGAATCACATGTGATTTACATGTGAATCACATGTAATTTACATGTGAATCACAAGTGAATCACACATGAGTTACATTTGATTCATACTATGAAATGATATAAAATAAACCAAAAAAAAGTGAAAGAAACTCACCAATCCCCTAGCTTCTACAACTGATGCAAGATGAATATGCACGGTTGTTTCCTATTGATTTCAACCTATACATATTACTAAGTGCATACGTTAGAGTTATATATAGTTAAGATTTTACAGACTTATGAAATATGATTTCACTTTAACTCCTGTCCCTTATTTGGTTGTGAGCTTAGACTAGAATCGTTTATTCGATTGTCTTTCAAGCTTGATTTTTATACAGATTTTATACACGAAACAATTATGGAAGGACTAGGGTGGACACGCTACTACTGGGGGATCGTAGACAAATTAACCAAACCCATACACTTCCTAGCAACCAAAGCCACAGAGAAACACCCCCAAAATAAGCTCACAACCAAATAAGGGCATAAAATTCTTATTTCACCTCGGGTATCAAAAACAATTGAACCGGCCCTGGGCGGGGGCCCAGTGTATATGATTATGTGTATGGTATGTGGTAGGTTGGGGACTCACTAAGCTTTGTGCTTACAGTTTTCAGTTTTGGTTTCAGGTATTTCCAGTTGCAGAGAGAAGAGCTCGGGATGACTGCATCGCACACACCAAGATGTTTTAGCATGGGATGTTTTACTCTGATGTTTTGTTACTTTGATAATAATTTTTGAGATACTATAACTAATGTTTTGATGAAATGATTTGATAACTATGGTTTTATTAATGATTTAAAACAAAAAATTTAGACCTTATTTTTGGGGATGTTTCACTTACGGCCATAGAGGGCTTCAAATGGAGTCTACAATATGACTGGTCCGCCTGCACCGGGCCTTCAGTCTGTCTAGTCCACTCTCCGAGCCTCGGCACGTATGGTCCGCCCTCTTGGGGCCTTCAGCCCATCCGGACCGCTTGCCGAGCCTTCGATCTAACCGGTTCGCCCTGGGTATGTTGGCCTACAGCACAAAGCAAGACCCGCCTCAACCCAACCCCAGTCCAACAACCATGTGCACACAAACATATAATCATATAGCAATTCACCACTAATCAACCGATCTAGCAGATCATATAACATAGCAACATCCTAACCAGGATACCGACCTAACTGGTCACTAACATAGCATCATCCTATATACCAGGATACCGACCTTAACTAGGTCTCTAACATATACCATCCTAACTACCAGGATACAGACATAGCAAAGCAATAACATAACAAACAACTACCCGGATTCCCATCCGAAAAAGGGCCGACGTTGGTGCCTTAGACCCTGTCGATATAGTGAGGATAACTTACCTGTAACTGCCAACTTGAAGAAATAAGACCACGCTGCTCCGACCACCAGCACGAACTTCACCACTGATCATTACCAAATAACCAAAACCAATAAACACCAATAATTACCAAAATACCCTTGGAAGTCAAACTGGTCAACCCTTGGTCCAAGTCAAAGCCCTCAGTTAAAGTCAACCTTCCTGGTTGACCCTACTCGCCGAGTCAACCGTTGACTCGTTGAGTTCTTATGCTCAGAAACTCCCATGCCACGACTCAACTCGTCGAGTCGCCCCACTACTCGTCGAATCCAACAAGCTCTGAGTCCCTTCGTGCTCAACTCCTCGAGTCATCCCTCGACTCACCGATTCACAGCTCAACCAGAAAAGGTTAGGACTTCACGACCAGACTCGTCGAGTCCAAGAATAGACTTGCTGAGTCCAAGGCAATCTTCAACAGACTCACCGAGTCCATGCACATAATCATACAACTCGTCGATCACACCCATGTGACTCGCCGAGTCTCTTCAGTTCTCATTCCATATAGAGGCTTTTCAAGCCATGCAGGGACTCCAATCCATAAATCCACTCTTCTACAGCCTAGCCCTCACATAAAGTTGCAAACTTTACGTGAAAGCAAGGAGATATAAGCCCAAAACACTTCTAGGGGTAGGGTTAAAGACAAAGGGCTTCACCAATAACTCTTAGACAGGATCTTATGACCTTTTGGGCCATCACAAGTCTAGATCTGAAGTAGCAACTTCATATTCGAGCCTCAAACTCGAGATAGCTCCCAAAAAAGCTAATGAATCTCAAATCAACCACCATTCATGAATCAATAATGAAATAGCTTAAGGAGGAGGTTCCTTACCCCTGAAATGTGCCCAAATAAGTAGATTCCAGATCTACCCAAGCCCCTTGATGATGGCCTCCAAATCCCCAAGCTTCTTACACCAAATTTCTCTTCCAAGCTCTAATTCTTCATCAATGGAGTCACACACACGATATGAGGGTTTTTGGATCTCAAATGGGTAGCAAAGAGGCTGAAGGTTGGTTATAATGTGCGAATTAGGGATTTCTCCCTTCAGCACCAACTCGGCGACCAGCCGCCGACTCGCCAAGTTGGTCACTTAACACGTGACCAGAACCACGACTCGACTCGCCGAGTCTACCCATTGAATCGCCGAGTCGACCTTCCTTATTTACACTAAGAACCCTGAACTTGCACTTCTGAACTCGGGGTGTTACAATTCTCCCCCACTTGGCCTTCCATCCTCAAAAGGACCGCTTCACTTGGCCTTCCGTCCTATCTTCTAGAGCGAAATGCTACTCCTTGGAGATGAAATCTTGAGAGCACTTCAACCACTATAAATCCTATGTACATTGCTCTCACCATAACTGACAATTCCTCAGGTAATCCTCGGGTACTTACACTTGGCATCTAAGGGATTCGACCATCACCCTGCACAGTCACTGGCCTTCCCAAGGCAACTGCATATAAGCGACAAACTCTTTTCTATCTCTATAAAGAATAAATCCACTGGTATATCTAAAATCCTACTCACTCCCAGTGTCGGTCGTTACGCCATTACCTACTAAATGATTCCACCTACTATGTCCATATGCTGAACACCCATCTCAGCGTGTGAATTAGATAATCCTTCGAGTAAAGGATTCATCCCTGCAACGGTTAGACTCATACAAGAGTTGTGTAAAAGAGTCAAATCATCTACTCTGAGATTATTTTAATCTTGTTGTGAGTGACTAGCATCTCTCGGTCAACTAACTACCAACTCAAAAATCCTCATATCACTACCTGTCTGAAGATCCTGTTGCCTCCCCCCCACTTTCCAATTAACTCGAGACCTTCCAGGTCCCAACTTAACTACTATTATCTGGAACACCGGACTCCCTCCCGGTTGCTGAACTAAAGAACACCTTCTTAGTCGCTCCAAGCAACCTCTGAAGAAAGCTTCGGTTATCGAACTACTATATCTACATTGCCACTCATGGCTCGAAAATCTTGGGATCCCCGATCTCCTACATTGATCATATGGTCTATTCCAGGTCCCACCTGCATTGCTACAAGCACACGGACCTCCCCCATGGGTCCCACCCAAACTATAGCACGGAGTGGCCTTTCCCTCTAGTCTCACCTATCTAGGGCTACATAGGTCCAACTCCACCTCGACTCCCCTTTACCTATCCTTTCTTGATTCCGATCATGCTAAATGGGAAATACAGGCCTCGCCCACACTCCACTGACTAGGAGATACGGGCCCTCGCCCATACTCCGCTACTGGGAGATACAACCCCCCGCCCACACTCTGCTAACTAGTTGCTAATGAATGTTGCGACTATCCTGCAGTCTTACAACACCTCCCATACTATCTGTCTACATGGAGAATACTACGGTTGCCCCACAATCGTACTGTACCTTCCCTCATTATCTATATACTAGTGTATGATGCGGCTATACCGCAGTCTCACAACACTTTACACAATGTCTGTCTACTAGTGAATGCTACAACTATCCCGCAGTCTTACGACACGTTCCACGTAAGCATGCACACGACCAAACACTCTGGCTGAACTCGTGTCCTTACGGGAATTCTCCAACATGGTTTCCCAATAGTATCTATCAACACCAAGAAGATGCGAACCCAACGTTGGGAAGTTTCCCAAACTCCCAACTCACACACTCCTCAATCCAAACAGCCACTGGAGCCACTTTCATACCTAACGGGAATGCAAACTAATCCCAGTTTCGCATTTACTCCTATTACTGAATACTTGGATGGTTCTCCCCTACTTTGATTCGATTAATTCCTTATAGCTCGCAACTTGAAAAGGAGTCTCAATCCTTTTTACCATCCAACGACCAATCTACTAGCAACCAACACTTACCACTGCTAGTGACCCAAAACAAATAAATACCAAATTCGTACACCCCTTGAAGACTAATGGAACACCCCTGAGTTCCAGTCACACTTGCTACAGCTACCGCATCCTGAGAACCCACTCTAAAATAAAGAACGACCTTGAACTATTATTCTAGAACTCATGGTATGCAGATGACATATAAGCTGAACATAAGCATGAAATAATACTTCCAAGATACACTTACTCATACCGATGCAGAACAATAACAATAAAAATCATAAATAAAAACTGATAGGAAAGCAAAAGATACACACCTGCTGACCTGCAACATTAAAAGCTACTCTTGCCTCCTCTGTAGTCATCTGAAAATCCCTGCTCCTCGCCGCAGGCGCCTCTGTCCAGACCTGACGGCCATCGATGATCCTCAACATCGTAGGGACAGGTGCCATCACCTGTCCCGCCGCAGTCAAACTCGAACATTGGGCCTTCTTATGGCCCCACTGACTGCAATGGAAATAGATCAGGTCTGATCCCTAGGTGGTGGTAGCTGTACAAAACTTGTTATAATGGCCGATCCGGCCGCACTTGAAACAGCCAGATTCACCACCATTGCTACTCCTATACGCACCATCATGTGTCCTGCCGCACTTGCCACAACGGCTATGGTCTTAATGACCCCTTGATTTAGAATATGATATCTTGGGTCTCTTTCCTGACCCTGCATATGTCTGAACCTCTTTCGACTTCCTCTTCCTTTCTGCCTCTAAATCGATCTTCCTCTCCCTGGCTCGAGCGATCATATCCTCCAGCGTCTTGCATCTGGACCGACTCACAAATTGTCTGATGTCCCTCCTCAACATCTCGTGATATCAGGCCTTCTTCATCTCCTCATCTGCTACATACTGCGGAATGAGAAGGGCCCTCTCTCTGAACTTAGTGATGATCTCAACCACCGACTCTATAGTCTGCTGAAGGTCCTAGAATTCCCTCGCTAGCTGTTGCACCTCGATCAAAGGTGCAAAACCGGTTTTGAATCTGGCCGAGAAATCACTCCAAGTCATTGCATCAATAGAACCATCATCTCTGATAGCTCTCCCAACCTTTTACCACTAATCTTGTGCCATGTCCTTCAGGAGGCAAGAAGCGAGTCGAACCTTGTCCCCTTCGGGACATCTGCTGGTGCGAAAGGCGTTGGCGACATCTACCAACCACCGAATGCTAGTAATGGGGTCCTTAGCCCCATGATAGTCTGGAACTCCACAAGCTTTGAACTCCTTGAACGCCAACGTGTGCGACCCCATCATGGCCGTCACCTCGGTGCGGAAAGCACTCAGTCTCTCATCCAAAAGCTCCAGGATGCCCTCCTTGATTGTACCGAAGATCATAGGAGTCTGGTCCATAATACTACGCGTAATCTCAGAGGATATAAACTCTCTCACTACTCATCAAGCTGTCCAGCTCCAGAGCCCGAGCCTGATCCCTCACTGGTGCCTGAATTGCCAACTGGTCTGGTACGAAGCATCACCATGCTACAACATATCATAATAACCATCAGAATACTCGTGACTACTGAAGTATCACACACACACACACACTTCAAGTTTCCTAGTCTTATCTCAACCCTCCTTGATTCAAGTATGGATCCTTTGCTTTCAGTAGTACGGGCCCATACTACCTTCCATATCTATCAGTACTTTCCTCAAGAATTGCCTTAACTTCACCAAGTCCCTTTCACTACTATTTCTCCTAACACTATTCTCATGCTAATCTCATCTTAGGCTTTCCCTAGGGTAATCACCAACCCACTCTCCTCCATCAGCTGCATACGAAGTCCCTGCTATCTCTCCCTAACTAGCTCACAAATACTATTACATGTCACTAAGACCATATAATTCTTCGAATGAGAGGTCATACCCTACAATGGTTAGACTCAAACGAGAGCTGCGAAATAGAGCTAAACCTAATCATCTAAAATTATTTAGTCTTGACAATATGTAACTTAACATATTCGTTTACTAGTTAGTTAGAGATAACTAGAACTCCTAAAAGTACAAAGCAAGCAACATTCGAGCATTGAGTACACATAATCAAGCATATCCTAATCAGACCATCATATCATTGACTAATCTGTACTAGCATGTAGTTAATAAAGTTGATACACATATAACAGGCACATAAGACATCCTTCCTAGATCCTTAGTCAGAATCTAGCATGCACTTCTCATAAACATATCATAACATAAACTTGTATGGGTAGTTTTGGAGTACTTACTTAAGCTTGGTTGATTGCATGTACCACACCCTTTTATCTTTTTCAAAGTTCTTTTCTCTTTTCAAAATTTTTTTCTTTTTCTCAAAATTCTCTTTATAAAAGTGATTTTCTTTTGAATTTTTTTTCATACCAATTCCTCAGTTTGAGTTCAGACACACCTGAGAGTGTGACCGAATCCCTCAAACCAAGACTGTGATATCAACTTGAAACATCCCAAAAATACGATACAAAAATTACGTTTAAAATCATTAATAAAATGATAGTTATCAAATCATTTCATCAAAACATAAGTTATAGTATCTCAAACATTATTATCTGAGTATCAAAACATCAAAGTAAAACACCCCAGGCTAAAACATCTTGGTGTGTGCGATGCAGTCATCCTAAGCTCTTCTCTCTACAACTGGAAAAACCTAAAACCAAAACTGAAAATCGTAAGCACGAAGCTTAGTAGGTTCCCCAACCTACCACATACCATACACATAACCACATACACTGGGGCCCCGCCCATGCATCGGGCCCCACTCGGCATCGGACTAGTCCAGCATTAGGCCCCGCCTGGCATCGAGTCCGCTCGGTATACATATTTATTTCTCTTAGGCCCCGCCCTCTATACGCATACAAGAGTATCACATAACCATACTAGCACATAAATATAACATACTCTAAATGTATTTCCTGTCCTAAGGCCTCACTTAACTTGGGCCACTATTGATGAGTCATAGAACCCCGCCTACACTCCTGCTGATGGTGAGATACGGGACCCCGCTCACACTCACGTCTTTCCTATCATGGGCCCCGCCCCTACTCTCCTATGCATGAGATATGGAACCCCGTCCATACTCAGCTAGCGATGAGATACGGGACCTCGCCCACACTCACCTCCCTACCAGGGACATACAAGTATCACACAAACAACAAGTATAATCTAACATGCAAATATTCCTCATTCACCGCCCTACATCGGACCTTGATCCGAAATCACATACATATAAACCTTCTTCGGGCACCGCCAGACATCGAACCTTGGTCTGGAATATCATACTATCATACTATACGTAGGGCTAACCCCTATGTCTTCCCAAAAACATAATGGGCCGACATTATGGTCGTAGACCCATGAAAACAATGAGGAGACTCACCTCACAAGCTCACTGTCGAATCCCGCGAATAAACCTCTCGCTGCTAGCTGGCAGATCCCCGGAATGCTGATCTCTTGACTCCCCGAGCTACCAATCATTATACTAGTTAGATAAGTATGGGATTGTTATAACATAACCATAAGTCCTCACTGGGGTAGAAGACTACTCCACCCCTCACATACTCTTGTCCAAATGCCTTCAAAAGTCAAACTAGGTCAAAGTCAACAATCAACAGTCAAAGTCAACGCTCCGAGTTGACTCAACACGTCGAGTCGCCCCCGTGAATCGTCGAGTTCCCTTGCTACTCATAGTCGCTAAAACACAAACCAACTCATCGAGTCCTTTCACACACTCGTCGAGTTCTTCCTATATAGAATCGGGACAAACCAACTCAACTCGTCGAGTCCCTCCATGGACTCGCCGAGTTCCTCAGTCTGTTTGGGCCATCTAAAAAGATTAAGCCCCTATTCTTCTGATCAAAACTCCATACTTCTCATCTACTATGAAAATGTCCTTTTAAGGGTAAAGCTTCAAACTTTACCCATTAATACTCTCACTTAATGGCTATAGCCCAAACCCTAATCTTGATCCAAACATCATCAACACTCTAAACCAAGGCATATAAACTGAGATCTGGACTCTAGATACTACAAAATACGTAAAGCTTCAAGCTTTATCTACATACATGGCCTTTTGGAGCTAAAAAAAGGCCAAAATAGAGGCTTTGAGGTTGCATGGGACTTCCATGTCCATAAAGTTGGCACCTTATGCCATGAGAGTCCCTCTAGACATTAAATCTGAAGTGTTCCTCACTTGGGATGTCCAAATCCCAAGATTCAAGCTTCTTGGACCAAAACCCACTATAAAAGGTGCTAAGAAGATCTAAGTATTCATTGAGCAAGGTGAAGACTTTCTTACCAAAAACATAAGGTTTAAGGTCCATTAAGTCTGAAAACCCCTTATATATATATATATATATATATATATATATATATATATATATATAGTTTCATCCGAAAACACAATTCATTTCTCAACTTTTAGGCCACAAACACCTTCAATTTGCTCTCAAATATCATTCGAAAACCTTCATATCTTCATAGGATATTGCCCAGATCTTCATACAATCTTCAAATCTTCAGCCGAAATCATCATCCCACCTTCGAATCTTCATAAATTCCTTCATATCTTCAAGTTTTTCCTCAAGAAAACTAGCACATCTTCAAATATTCATATTTTCCCTAAGAACACCTTCAAATAATTCCCAATAATTTTTGTAAGTATTTCTTACATAATTTAGTGTTGTCTAACACTTTAAATTGTTATTTAAATTATTTTATTAATTTAAATATGATATCGTGTAGAATTATTATTAGGATACGACTACTCGTACGGGTTCTAATAAATATGATATCGTGTAGAATTATTATTAGGATACGACTACTCGTACGGGTTCTAATCTGAGGATCATCGCTACCACTTCGTATCCAAACTAGAATGCACATTCGAGGTGAGTTCATACCCCTACGATTTCACTATTTTTCAATGTTTTTAGGGGGGAATACAAGTAAAACACAAGGAATATTGTGTTAACATTTAAACGGTTTCAGACCGTTTCAAACTATTTTAAACAATTTCTAGCTATTTTAAACTATTTCAAGCCTATATATATATATATATATATATATATATGTGTGTGTGTGTGTGTGTGTGTGTGTGTGATTCAACAGACTTAGGACTGGTGTTTTCGCCTTAACTCTTGTTCCTTGTTTGGTTGTGGATTTAGGACTAGGTTCAAAGATACATTACTAAAATAATTATTTAAGTATAATTATTTTACACTGCGAGTACACTACAAAAAAGGTAAACATACATTTACAAGAATAAGAGAACATTTACACACTATACGTAAACTAATTAATACAAAATTATGAGCTACTATTTCATTGTACCTATTAGGGTATGCGTTAAAGTCCTGATTATAGCTAGAGTCTCCTGGAGGGAGAGCGTGAATTTGTGTATAGATCTATACAGGACTGATAATCCCGCATCTAAACTGTTAGCTACAGTTAGGCCGGCAGGCCTGGGGTGACAAATGTCATAAGATTCCGACGCTTGAAGAATGTCGCGCGTGCCACTAGTCATTTTAGCATGGTTATAACATCTCACAATAAGTATTAATTAAACATTTTGGTTTACGAGATAAACATGACTTCAAGGGTTTTATTTTTATAATAGAACTACATTACAATACACTACTTTACAGTTTAGCTGGTGGATTCTAGGCACATACATACAAAGGGTTTTCATACAAATACAATACAACACACTATTTTTCTTAATACTGTACATCATACAGTTTTGGGAAGCATTCGTTGACATGGTTTTATTTATTAATAAGACTAAATTATGTTATTTCAGAGTACAATAACAAACATACATTTTGGTCTCAAGGCCTAAGACTACATTTCATTTATAACAGAAAATATTGGATTTTCTGGAGGAACACATTAACATTTTCAAAGAACAAAGATAGACTTCTAATACAAACATGCTTATGAACTCACCAACTTAAATGTTGACACACTTTCAAAATCACTTGTATTCTCAGGGAACCAATAGACAGGTACACTTATAGGTTTTGAGAAGACAGAACATTATAGTGTCACGTCTTTTAGTTCTGTTGTACATTTTTGGTGTTATACAAAAAATGTTATAAACATAATGTAAACATATATTATCAATGTAATGGTTGTTGCTTTGATTACTATTATTCAATTGTTGTGATATTGTACATGACGTCATCCACCCCCGAACGTTTCCGTCGTTCCGGTTTGGGGGTGTGACAGATTGGTATCGGTGCATTGTTTATAATGAAATAAGTATATCAAACCATGAAAGATATATAACTATAAATACAATGAGGCTGAAGCACTCTGACTAAAAGTATACTTATAAAATATAAGTATTTTATAAGAAGTATATGAACATGCATACATACCAGAAACAGTATCACAGTAAGAACTACACAAAAGTATTTGGATGAGTTGGACACTACGGTTAAACCTGGATAGTTATGTAATCATATATGGGATAAATATAGCCTAATCAACTATATTTATTTGAGATACGACCAACATCTATTTGGGAGTGACTATGGTGCTGCAACAAGTCTAAAGCTTACCAACTATATATACCAGAAGAACTCTAGAACCTAACATAAAGTTAAAATACTATAAGAGTATTTAATGGCACTATCACTAGCACAACAACATTTAGGCCTCGATGGTTAAATAAACTAATAGTCAAGAAAGGCCTTCTTACTAGAATCAATCATATGAAAACAAAGGACCCTTGCTGGTAGATCTATAATTACTAAGTGTATACGTAAGAGTTATATATAATTAAGATTTTATAGACTTTGAATTTGTGATTTAACTTTAATTCCTTTTCCTTGTTTGGTTATGGACTTAGAGTAGGATCACTTATTCGAAGGTCTATTTAGTCTTGGTTATATATAATTTGTATACACTATGTGATTATAGGAGGACCCAATATGGATCACACTATACAAATTCGTTTCAAGTGTTGCTATAGATTTCATAAATTGAAATTACGATTATTTACTTATATTAAGTAGGATTTTATTGTAAATCGTTGATAGAAGACTATAAAATTCAGGATATGATGCGTTTAAGATTAAGATATATATTGTTCAATGTCACCTGACCCATAACCCCTATAGAGGACTTATCATGACTTACTATTAAATCTTTTTAGAAAAAGATGTCACCATGTAGATCAAGAAGGAGTTTCAACAACAATCCACCAACTCCACCACTACCACCACCCCCCAGTATGACCCTACTGTTTTCCAAGCAACAATAACAGCCGCCGTGGCAGCCGCCATGACGCAAATCAATGCAAGTGGCACTAGTGGGGCGGGTAGTGGTGCCAAACCTTCTAACCATGAAGAAAGCCATGGACACACAAGGGAGTGTTCATACAAAGACTTCACGAATGCAAAACCCAAATCCTTTGATGGCACCGAATGTGTCATTGCTTTAACTCACTGGTTCGAGAAGATTGAATCGGTGTTCAAAATCTGTGTATTCCCTGAAGCTAGAAAAGTGAAATTTGCAGCATGCACTTTCATGGACAGAGCCCTTTCCTGGTGGAATGGCTATGTCAAGTCATTTTCTCTCCCAGTAGCCAATTCCATGAGTTGGGAAGACTTAAAGGAACGTATGTTAGCAGAATACTACCCAAGGGGCGAGGTGCGAAAGCTAGAACAAGAGCTATGGGGTCTAATGATGAAGGGCTCCGATATTGTTGCATACACTACCAGATTCAGTGACCTAGCTATTCTGTGTCCTGGGATGGTCACTCCAGAAATTAAGAAAGTAGAGAGGTATATCTGGGGACTATCTCCTTAGATCCAAGGTAACGTAATAGCTGCAAATCCACTTACTTGTGACAGTGTCAAGCGTCTGGCACAGACACTTATGGATCATGGAGTTCGTCAAGGCTTCATGATAGCCATCCCTAAGTAACCCAATGAAAGTGGTAAAAAAAATCTAGATCAAAAGAAAAGGGAAATCATCGCATGGGTCCTCGAAGAAACATCAAACTGTGGCAGTCCATGTTGTTACTGTTCCTGTTGTTGTTCCAACTGCTCCAACACCTCCCAATCGATACGCTGGAAACCTCCCAAAGTGCAACAATGCAATTTTTATCATCACGGACCCTGTCGGAAGATGCATTACAATAACAGTAATAGGAAGGAGCACACTGCCCGTTTCTATAAGGCACGAGCACAACCTACCACCCAGGTTCCCGACGGAGGAGTAAGCCAGGCTTGTTACGGGTGTGGTGAAACAAGACACTTCAAAAGGGATTGCCCGAAAGGAAAGAATGTTGGCGGTGTGGGAAGAGTGCTAGCTATTGGACAGGAGGAAGCAATAGCATATCCCACGATGGTCTTGGGTACGTTCCTTCTCGATAACTCTTATGCATGCATACTCTTTGATAGTGGTGTGGAGAGGAGTTTCGTGAGCCATAAATTTTAACATTTACTCAAACAAAAACCATAATCATTAAACGAAACATTCACTGTCGAGATGGAAAATGGGAAAATAGAAAGCACTAATGACATATACATAGGTTGTACCCTCACTCTAAATAACTATTCTTTTCAAATCGACCTCATGTCGGTCTCAATAAAAAGATTTGACGTCATCATCGAAATGGATTGGTTAAGTCCCTACTATGTTGATATTCTATGCTACGAAAAGTTCATTCGTCTTAATCTACCGAGGGGCGAAACCCTTTTCATTTACGACGACAAACCCAGTACGAACCTTTGCATCATCTCTTGCATCAAAGCCCAAAAATATTTATGCAAGGAGTGTCACACATTCTTAGCTCATGTAGTTAATGAGAAGCAAGAAGTAAAAGGCATCAAGAGCATTCCTGAAGTCCATAATTTTCCTGACATCTTTCCCAATATCTTCCAGGAGTTCCTCCTGAACGCCAAGTCGAGTTCCGAATCGAATTGATTCCTGGAGCTACACCCGTAGCGAAATCCCTGTATCGTCTAGCACCAACAGAGATGCAGGAATTATCCAACCAATTAAACGAACTGCTCAATAAGGGATTTATCAGACCGATCTCCTCACCTTAGGGAGCATTGATCCTGTTCGTAAAGAAGAAAGATGGATCGTTCCGTATGTGCATAGATTACCGCAAACTAAACAAGTTTACCATTAAGAACCGATACCCTCTCCCGCTGATATACGATCTATTTGATCAACTCCAAGGAGCAAGCTACTTTTCAAAGATCGACCTAAGATCAGGGTATCACCAATTACGAGTCCATGAAGATGATGTTGCCAAAACAGCATTTCGAACTCGGTATGGATACTACGAGTTTGTAGTAATGCCTTTTGGTCTAACAAATGCACCTGCGGTATTCATGGACTTAACGAATCAGGTATGCCGTCCTTTCCTAGACAAATTCATGATAGTATTCATAGATGATATACTTATCTACTCATGGAGTAAAGAAGAACATAGCCAACACCTGAGAGAAGTCTTAGAAACATTAAGGGCGGAGAACTTTATGCGAGATTCTCAAAGTGCGAGTTTTGGATTAGGAAGGTAAATTTCCTTTGTCACGTGGTCAGTGAAGAAGGAATACACAGGGACCCCTCCAAAATAAAGGCAATCGAGAACTGATCTACACCAAGAACGCCAACTAAGATCCGTTAATTCTTAGGACTTGTTGGCTATTACTACAGGTTCATACAAAACTTCTATAGAATCGCTAAACCGCTTACCACACTGACTCAGAAGGGTGTAACCTTTAGCTGGGGAGAGAAACAATACATTGCATTCCAAATGCTAAAACAAGCCATGTGCAGCATGCATATCTTGTATCTTCCAGAAAGGATAGCAGACTTCTTAGTATACCGCGATGCGTCCAATCAGGGACTAGGATGTGTACTTATTCAAAGAGGAAAGGCTATTGCCTATGCCTCGAGACAGGTAACGGAACATGAGGTCAACTACACCACTCATGATCTTGAGTTGGGAGCTATAGTGTTTTCCCTGAAGATCTGGAGGCACTACCTTTACGGTACAAAGTGCACCATCTTCACCGACTACAAAAGTCTTCGTCACATATTCTATGCCTTACCATTTTTTTTGCTTCACACTTTCAGTTCATGTTATCAGGTCACTGCATAATTTCATGAACTTAAACTTCAATCTTTGCGTTAATCTAATTAGTTATTTCAATAGATGCGTTTCCGATAAAACCATTTACTTTGATTTTATTTGTTTTCCTCCCACTATTTAAAGTTTGTCAATGTTGTTATTGATTTTGTTTAATTAAAACTTCTGAATTAAAAAGAGTTTCAATTTCACACACTTTTGCCTTTATGGAAAATCGATAATGTAACATTCGGTACTATTCATGTAAAAGGCAAATATGGAAAACATTTTTTATCCCTTCATAGTAGGATATGTATATTTTTGATAGTAGATATACTTTGTTTACTAGATAATACTGTAAAAAAAATTATTAATTATATGCAACTTTTAGTCATGAAGTACTTTGGTGTTTATTTTTTTAAAGATTGAATCTATAAGATTTAAATATTGGTCAACTCCATTTTGGATTACTATTATGCCTTTCAATTATTTTTAATGTTATAAACAAATATCACATTCAATTTTTTTATATGAAAAAACTCAAATATAACTAATTTCCTTATTGCCAAAAATAGCTAAAACTTCACATCTCTAAATATTGTTAAAAGAGAAACTGTATGACATCATCTTAAATAATCAAGACCATTGATTATATTTCGATCATAGATATTCCACCTTTAGATCACTTTGTAACATCACCTACCAAAGTTTTGGTAAAAAACTATTTTTTCCATCAATCTTTACTATGTCTAAATGTAACTTATGGTGTTACCTTTAATACCTATAGAATTTTCATAATAGATATTATATCAAATGTCATAAAATCAACAACTTAATTATAGAATCTTTATTCATGTTTTATAATATTTAATTGCTTACCATATTAATCATTCTAATTGATTCTAATTGATCTCATACATAATAGACTGTTTTTCATAAGTCAAACGATATCTCTGCAAAAAAAGGAACTTATAATATATGTTATCTTCTATTTCAAATTTAAATTTAAAATACATTTCAATTTATTTACTTCCTCTTTTTCATCGTTATGTATCTTCGATACATAATACATAATTCTAACCTTTTTATTTTTCGATTGGGATATATACAGTAAAGTCCCAATATTTTCATTGATTTGACAAAAAAGTCCTAAACTTTATTTTTTTGACAGTAAAATTCAAATTATCGGCAGTTTTTGACACTTTTACCCTTTTTTCCCGGTTAGCCGGTAATTAGGATTTTTTTGTCAACAAAATAAAGTTTAGGACTTTCTTGTCAAATCGTCAATTATGAATTTACCGTAAAAAAAATATGACTTTTTTTTGTCAAATCGTTGAAAATATTGGGACTTTAGTGTATATATAATTTTTTTGGGTTAGAAATTTAATGGGATAATACTCTTTAAGCATAAGAGTTATTGAAACCTTCACTAATCTGCTAGATCCTATTGAAATCCTTAAAATTTGCTTCTTGTTAAATCGTTTTATTAATCTCAACAAACCGACATTGAAAAAAATTGAGATAATCAAGAAAGAAAGAACCAGGGTTGTGTTGGCTTTTTGCAGCCCCAAAAATGGAGAAACAAGAAATCGAAAAAATGAAATTGCCCTTCTTTCCCTTCTCCACATTCACACTCTTTTGACTAGGCATTTGTTGTTTGTGTTTGTATAAAGCCAGGGCAATTTCATTTTTTAGGTTTCTAATTTCTCCATTTTTTAGACTGAAAAAAGCCAACACAACCCTGGTTCTTTCTTTCTTAATTATATCAATTTTTTTCAATGTCGGTTTGTTGAGATTAAAAAAACAATTTAACAAGAAGGAAACGTAAAAGATTTCAATATGATATAGTTTATTAGAGAAGGTTTCAATAACTCTTATGCTTAAAGAGTATCATACCATTAAATTTCTAACAAAAAAAAATTATATATACACTAAAGTCCTAATATTTTCAACGATTTGACAAAAAAAGTCCTAATTGACAATTTGAAAAAGAAAGTCATAAACTTTATTTTGTTGACAAAAAAGTCCTAATTACAGGTTAACCGGGGAAAAAAGGTAAAAGTGTCAAAAACTGCCGGAAATTTGGATTTTACTGTCAAAAAAATAAAGTTGAGGACTTTCTTGTCAAATCAATGAAAATATTGGGACTTTACTGTATATATCCCTTTTCGATTTACACAGGAACAATTGACATACTTACTCTATAGAAAAATAGAGCAAAAACTTCTCCAGCCTTGTCATCGACGATCAACGGTATGTACTTTTATACCTTATCATTTTCCGTTTCACACTTTCAATTCTTGTTATCAATCACTACAACTTTCATGAACTCAAACATCAATCTTCACATTAATCTAATTAATTGTTTCAATAGATGTGCTTCCAATAAAACCATTTACTTTAATTTTATTTGTTTTCCTCCTACTAATTAATGTCTTTGTTAATGTTGTTATTGTTTTTGTTTAAACTAAATCTTCTGAATTAAAAAGAGTTTCAATATCACACACTTTTTTCTTTATGAAAAATCGATAATGCAGCATTCGGTACTATCCATGCAAATGGCAAATCTGGAAAACAATTTTTATCCCTCATAGTAGGATGGTTTTATTTTGTACAAATGAACATAATACCAATGTACTTCTGAACCATAGATACATTGTTATTATGTTTTTATATTTTTATTGTTCTAAATTATTGACTGCTATAAATTTGATATACTTGCCCATACAAAAGAATAACAATGTACTTCTGAATCATAAATACAATGTTATTATATGTTTTTTTTTTGTATTGCTCTTCTAAGTTATTGACTACTGTCAATTTTTTATATTTGTATTGTCGTTTTAAATTATTGAATACTATTAATTTGACATGTTTGTCCATACAAAAGAATTGTAGTGTACTTCTATGTTATCCTGTTTTTTTTATCTGTATTGCTCTTTTAGATTATTGTCTGCTGTTAAATTGACATATTTGCTATTTACTTACTTCAACTTATTTTTTTTCTGTTTTTTTTTTTAATTTTTTATTATTTTGTTTTTGTTAAATATGTGCAGATGTTCGTTTCCATTTAATGATTACTACTTTTTTCTTTTTTTCTAATCTAACACCTCACATTTGACCATTTACTTGACAAGTAATATTGTTTTCTACTATTTTAATAATTGATTGGATATCATGGAATAAAATGATGTAATAAGATGGAATATAATCTTTTGTATTTTAATAATATCTAATAAATAAAAGAAAAAGAATAGGAGGCTAATGGTACTTTCATCTAAAAGTGTAGTTGATGAATACATTATATAAAACATGGATATTTTTTTTGTTATATTGTACTATTAATATATTTTTTAAATATATTTCCCCCATTTACGATACAAACTTTCATTTTAAAAAATAATTTCTTCATACTCCCTAATTGTCGAGTTACTCAAAACCTTACCGAATTACCTTCAGTATCCCCGTCTCATAACATCATACACCTGAATGTGCAATCCACATTTATTTAGTCAAGGTCGTCACTTTCAGAAATAACCAGTCAAGGTAAATTATTCCAATTTTTTTATATTATATTTACCTCCACATTTTAAATCATATATCATCAATTTTAATTTCCCAATATGTTAACTGTATCATTAATTTTTTAATACATATATGTAATGTTTAATTTGTATAAGTCATTTTTCCCTTTAATATCCTATTTAATGAGGCTTCAGGTTGGTTGTCCTACTAATGATTTGGGTGAGACAAAAACATTTGCTAATTGGATTCTTAAAATTAATGAATGTAATATTGGGTGGTCCTAATGATGGTGAAACTAAAGTTGAATTACTAGAAGACGTTATCGTTCGCTCTTCACGTGACCATATTCGTTCAATTGTATTTGACCATTTATCCGTCTTTTGAAAACAATATTGATGATCCATCATATTTTCAAGATAAAACTATTTTGGTCCCTAAATATGAAGAGGTCGATGGTATTAATGACTACATGTTAGGATTGATGAAAGATGAATGGAACACTTATTTGAGTTCAGATTCTTTATGTGAGATAGAGTTAACAGAATGTTTTGAGGAATCAATTTAGTCTCTGGATGTATTAAATGTTTTTAAAGCATATGGAATTCTCAGCCATAAACTTACACTAAAAATAGGTGTTCCGGACTTTCAGTTATGTTGCTTGGTAATATCGACCAACCCAAAGGTTTATGCAATGGTATTAGATTACAAATTGTTAGGCTTGGAAAGTTGTCACTGAGGCACGGATTATCGCTCGTAGATTCTTCAATAAGACTACTTATATACCTCGTATGAAGTTAACTCTGTCTGATAAAAGAATTATCTTCCATTTTCAGCGGAGGAAATTCCCCGTAGATATTTATTTTGCTATGACCATCAACAAGAATCAAGAACAATCATTATCAATTGTTAAATTGTATTTGTGTAGACCCGTCTTCACTCATGGTTAGTTATATGTAACTGTTCTCGTGTAGCAAGTAAAAAAAAAACTTAAATGTACTCAGGAGGAATGTCGTCTAACCAATAAAACAAAAAATATTGTCTATAAAAAAAATCTTCAACAATTATAAATATTCAAACATGTTATTTTATTTTTTAAACTTTTAAATATAATCAAGAAGTCTATTTCTATTGTTTATCATTTTTTTTTGTTTATACGTTCTAGGCGTTTTACTGTCATAATCTAGTTTAAGTTTAAATTAGAAAATAAGAAATGTGGGGTCTTTTTATAATTAGCATCACTAACCTAAAACCTCTTCTCGCCTCTAGCCTCTATAGGGTTTAACATATCCGGAGTACCATAGCCGAGATTCGCCGGAGGAGAAATGGCAACCGTGTTTAGGCGTCTCCTTTCCCCGAAGGGGATGGGAAACATCCACCGATCTCTTCAACACAATCGATTCAGTTCTCCTTCTAGCAGCCCTTTTCCGTGTCAATTTCTCATCAGAAGCCTCCATACTTTTGTTTCCCGGAATTCCTGTTCCCGAAACATGTGTTCCGCTGCTAATTACGAGCCACAGTACGATGCTTCAGTTGCCGCGGCATTGAACTTGGACGATCGTGTTCTGGCCACCGTCATCACTGGTTTCCTCGGTTCTGGAAAGGTCGGTAAAAACATATTCTATGCCAGGCGTGTGCAATTTGTTTTTTCTTCTTCGAAAATAGATAAGAGAATTAAGTCATGCCACTAAACCACATCATGATGAAGTTTTCATCCAGAATTGTCTCATGGATGAAAGGCTTGGGTAAAATTTTCTAGTACATCCGCTTTGGATACGCAATTAACTCTGATTTATTTAACTCCTGAGTCCTGATCATGTATAAATTTGGAATGGATTTATAGAAACTTGAATCTGATCATTCTCGCTTACTTTTGGATGCAGACAACTTTATTGAATCATATTCTGACCGCTCAGCATGGCAAGAGGATTGCTGTGATCGAAAATGAGGTATATGAGATTCAGAGCAATTTTGTGTTCTATGGTTTTAGTTTTCATTCGTTTCTGTTTATATGGTTTTGCAGTTTGGGGAGGTCGATATTGATGGATCCTTGGTGGCAAGTCATTCCTCTGCTAATGAGGATATTGTGATGGTCAGTAATGGTTGTTTATGTTGCACTGTGCGTGGTGAGCTAGTTACAATGCTTTTGGAGTTGGTAAAAAAGAAGCGAGACAAATTTGATCATATTGTCATAGAAACCACAGGTATGTTACTATGTTATGTTGCTAAACACTACTTCTACTTTCAACTGATTTATCCTTAGGCAGAAGGGTAAAACAGTCATTTGCTCCATTGAATTAACAGATTTGTGTCATCCATGTTGCAGGCCTTGCAAAGCCTGGCCCAGTGATTGAAACATTTTGCACAGATGAGCAGATTTCTCGCCATGTGAAACTTGATGGAGTTGTTACTCTGGTTGACTCTAAACATGCTATGCAGCATTTGAATGAGGTCAAACCAAGATTTGTGGTAAATGAAGCAGTTGAACAAGTTGCATATGCAGATCGTATTATTCTCAACAAGGCAAGCCTTTATTTTATTTTATGACTTTTCTCTAAGGATATATCATATATAATATATTAACCAATTGCTTTACATTTCTGCTTAACAATATGGCAGATAGATTTGGTGAGCGATGCTGATGTGGCGGCTTTAACAAAGAAAATACAGGTAGAGTTTTTCTTTACTTCATTTTTCTGTTTATGCATGCAAAAGTACTTAAAATATTGATGAATATTAATTGGATGTTGGATGTTTATTTCCAGCATATAAATGGAATGGCACAGATAAAGCAAGCTAAATTTGGCAATGTGGATATGGATTTTGTGTTGGGAGTGGGAGGTTATGATCTTGACAGGTGATGGTTATATAATGTTTGATAACATTATGATAATTGGTAACATATGATTTTTTTCCTAATATACCCTTTGTAATGCAGAATTGATTCTGAAGTTCCATCAGAGGTTTCTCATTGCGAGAACCACAATCACGAGCATGACCATGGTATTTATCACTTTTACTTTCCTGTATTTATTTTGTTTTTTATTTTTAATTTTAAAGTGACTTGATATGATGATCAATGGTTGTGATGTAATCAATAATCATATATGAATATCATCTGGTTTCTTGATAGAATGCCATAAAGGACATCATCATCATCATGATCACAAACATGATTCTGCTGTATCAAGTGTCAGCATTGTATCTGAAGGAACCCTCGACCTTGATGAGGTAATCATTTTATTTTTCTTCCACTCCTATATAAATGCAATTTTTTTCCATTGATATCAGTAACTATGAATGTACATGATGATATACAGCTTGATGATTGGCTTGAAAGGCTAGTGGAAGAAAAAGGGGACGATTTATATAGGATGAAAGGGGTTTTATCAGTGAATGATTCTGAGACACGTTATGTTTTTCAGGTTCTATTTATGTTCATTTGTTAATTGTGTTTATTTTCTTATCAAGGTTCGTTAATAATAAATTGATTTTTTTTTTTTTTTTGATTGTGGTGTTTGTTGGATTAATTTTAGGGGGTGCATTCGACTTTAGATGGGTGTCCAGGGAAAGCATGGGGGGAAGATGAGAAGAGAATAAACAAGCTTGTGTTTATAGGAAGGAATTTGGATGAAACTGCTTTGAGAAAAGGCTTCAAAGGTTGTTTGGTGTGAATTAAATCTTGAATCTTGGTTAAGTTTTGGTTTTATAATGAAGTAAACTGGTGTAAATAAAAATGTTGAATTTACCAATGTTAACTAAGACACAGAAGATAAATGGGTTTGGGTTGAGATTTGCTACCCGCCAACCGTTTATTAAGCGGGTTGTGTTCGGGTTTGCAAAAAAATTCACGGTTGACCCGTGACCCGTTTATGTTATTAACTTAAAAAAAAATATTATATATGTATAGCTATTAAATAATTAAATAAACTACTAAAAGTTGCACGTGCTGTGCATTTGTCAGCTTTCCTATATGTTAATCGTTCCTTCTTTGCCCTAGAATCCAAATATGCCTAATCAGTTAATCACAAAATACTCGGAAAATCCAAGAGGAAGATGAATTCAGTGCTGATCAAGGATTTAAAATATGGTTATGAAAGCTTCTCTTTTTGGTTAGCAATCGTGAATGACTCTAGGTCAATGAATCTCCATGGTGATTTTTTTAGGGGTAATGGGGAAAAAGAAAGTCGAACTATGACTAGTGTTGAGTTCAGTCGTTCACAGATTCTAAGCTATTCACAGATTCAGTGTAGTCTTGTACCATTTTGTCCATTCACAGATTCAATTATTTACATGGGTAATCTTGAATTCGCAACTATATAAAATGTGAATTTTTTCTTTCTTCCTGTAAATTGTGTAAATTGTTTACTGGTTAACTACTTAAAATGTGTGCAATCAATGAACCCGGACCCGAATCTGACCCACGACACACAAACCTGTATAAGTAAACAAGTTGGTGGGTTGTGTTCGGGTTGATGCACTCAACCCACCAATCCGTGACTTGTATAATTATGAGTTGTGTTTGGGTTGGATTTATTCTGACCCACCAACAGAACACGATTGTCACCCCTGGTAATTCTCATGCCCTAGCACATTTGGTTCCTGGATGGTATATGTGCACAAAGGAAAAAAGTTTTGGTCTAACCTGCAATATTAGAGTTTAATTATAATGTTTATCGGGTTCCTTTTGGGCATTGACCTTTTGTATCAGTCATCTTGATGTTTGTTATATATTTACATCTTATATCGTTCTTCTGGGAGAGACAGTGTGTAAGCTCACGAAAAACTCGAACCCGACTTTGGAAGTACTCAAAATCGATTAGATTTTTATCGATCTCAAACTACTTGAGTACCTTGTCAAGCTAAGCTCGAGTTGTACAATACCCGGCTCATAAAACTTACGAGCTTAATAGAGTATTCATAAAATTGCATATTTACCTTTTATATATTTTAAATTACAAAAATATTTCAACATTTTTTAGCTTTTAGAAACCGATCAAAGAGTAAGGATTTAAGTTGCATTTCAAAACTTTTGAGAATGTTTCTTTTTTGTCTTTTGGATATATATAAAATGCAAAGATATAGATGGTTGATGCAATGTTAACATTAGATGGTTTACTGTGAATTTTTTGTTATTTTGAACAATGTAAAAAGCATGTGGAATGTTTTTAATTTTCGATGATTTTAACATTTTTTAAATATTTTTTCATTTTAGTCGAGGTTGCGAGCTGAGCTCGATAGTATCCGTATTTCACGAGTTTAGTCTGAGCTTTAAATTTAGGATCGAGGCAAGTTCGAGTCGAGTTTCGAGCTCGAGTATTTTTGTTGAGTCGAACTTCGAGCTTTGCGTTACTTGGTTCGATTTGACTCGTTTACATCCCTAGGTGTATGAAATGCTACATCTAGTTTGTTAAGGCTAAGAGATATCCTTACGCGTGAAAAGGGAAGAAAAAAAGGCCACATCATTATTTTCATCATTCCACAACCAACCTACTAGGTTGTGGAAATGGTGTTCACTAGTGAAGTGATGATGAAGAAGAAAGTGATAGACACAAAATAATTCTCCGTCAATCAGTCATCGTTTTCTTCCGTAGTGGGTACCACGCCACAAGACACTCACTCATCTTTGGGGCGATGTTCACGCGTAGCCTACTATGCCACGTAGGCACTACGTGCAGGTTGACCTAATCCATACCTCATGGACTAACAAAGACATACGATTCATTTTACTATTTTTCTACAACTGATTTTTTGGGATAATCACAAAAACATTAACGTGAATGGTCCATTTAAAAAACTTATTGCTTCTCCATTGACGGTTCACCTATTTCCCATTTCCCATTAGGTTAAATGTGAAATTTTAATAAATTATAAAATTGCTTTATTTATTAAAAAAAACCTTTGTAGCACAACATCATTATTTCACCAAATATGAACAATGCAATATGATTTCTTTTCGAATTTTCCCTATTCCTAAGTTTTTATCTTATTTTATGATTTTATGTGGTGTAGGTCGTTCAAAAAACAATTCTGCAATTCACAAAATCCATATTTCTAAACTAATGATCATTTTGTTATTAAAAAAAAAAAAAAAAAAAAAAAAAAAAAAAACTGTTTTAAATAGTAAATACCATTTTGGTTATTTTCATGATTAACTTTTTTTTTCAACTTGAAATCTTGTTATCAATAAATAAGTTCGTCAAAAGTTTCCAAAAATTACTCTTATTCAGCCGATGTCGGCTTTGAGTTTAAATATCTATCGTATCTATTTTGTTTTAGATATATCGCAATCTTTCTATCACATGTGAAACCAATTAATAAGATTGACATTTAACATGCAATAAACAAAAAAATCTTTCATATGTGAATCACAAACCGATTTATCAAAACTGATATTTGGACTTTTAACTACGTGAATATTGAAAAGAAAGGGCCTCAATGATTTATCTGAATAATGACAATTTCCCCTTGACTATCTTCTCAACTCTCAAGTCTCAACCCATTTTGTCGTTGGGGTGGGCCCGTTACTGCTAGATGGTCGAATATTCTGCTGCTGCCCGTTTTTCCCGGCTTCATCGCGACGTGTCCGTCCATCCTCTCAATCCTTTTGGACCATGTATAGTTTTTTTCCAATAATCAATATACAAATATATAAATAATTCATCAAAATAACTATTAAACACAGTAGTTATTTTGTGACAACTTCAGTATTGTCACACCATACAAATATTGATTTTTCGGATTTTATTAAAAAGGAAAATCAATCTGCAAGGAAAAATGATTACTTAAGAATCCATGACTAAATCTCCACTCTAGAGCAATACACATGACATGATTGCTTTTGACAGATTTTTTTTCTTTGCTGTGAAAAAAATGATTTTTCATAAAAAAATGTTTTTTTTTGGTAAACAATTTGTCATTAATAAAACTTAGTTGAAACTTTAAATTTTGCATAATAAATTAGTTGGTAGCCTATAATTAATTAGCTTGTTAGAAAATTCTTTTTAATAAATAAAGAATTTTTTGCCACATATCATCTTCTCTTTTATTTGGACACATGATATTTTCTAAAATTTTTAATTTTTTTATTTTCCACTTGTTATTTTATTGTATTTTTCATTTTATTAAATTAAAATTTCATATTTAATATGTAAGTTAATATATATGTAAGGTATTTATTAAAAATGATTTATATATGTAATGTATTCAATACATTAAAACCTCATTAATTTTAATAATTTTTTTTTCTTATAAATTCAAACTTTTCAAAATTTTAAAATTTCATATTTATTTATTTTAAATAAATAAATGTAATACATGGATGTCGCACCTAGTATTATAACATAATAGGACAATGTCGGGAAATGAAAAATAATGTTTTTTTAGAAAACTTATGGGAAAAAAAACTAAAATAACTTATTAACAAGTTAAATATAAATATTATATTGCAATAAGCTCAAAATAGAAATCTATTTATATGCACAAAAAATATTCTAAAAACTAAATCAACGATTTATTAAGTTAACTTTTTAACACTTCGTACCTAAAATTTATATAAATAGCCGATGGTAGTCGGTTTTTGTTAGCTTCTTTAATGGTTAACAGTTGTTGCTACTTTAAATTTAATTTCCAAATATATTAAATTATCTAATAAAAATTGTGGGCTATTATTAGTCCATTAAAAAAATTGTTTACCAAGTATTTAAATTTCAGTGTGGAAAATGAATGGTCTTCTTGGTCTCATTGACATTGAGTGTTCGGCAAATAAGTTTTCTTTTGCATTTTAATTATGACATGCAAAAGTACCTTTAAGATTATAATTTGTGAAAGAAAAAAGGAAGTCAAAATATAATCGTTTTATGTAACATATATAAATAGGGAATAATATTACATTAAAGTATTATTTGACGACTTAGGAATCTTTTTAAACTTATAAATTGGGCACCGAATTTTTGATTTACATATTATCGGTTAATATAAGGGGGGGTGAGGACGTGGCACGTGACCGCACGAATATTCCAGTCCGCTTGTATGCCGGAGGGAATAAATCCATGCTGGCAATCACCTCATAGCTGTAATCAGCTACCTCTCATCAACACACCAACCCGTACACCCAACTCTAGACAGCCGATAGATGCTTTTACATTTTCCAACTATATCAAAGAGTCAAATAATCGGACGAGTAGGATTATAACAAGTGTTATTATCTTGTGACGGTAGTTTTTTTTTTCTATTTGTTTTTTGCAATATTATAAAAAGATAAAAGAATATAAGCCGGCTAGGGGTTGTCATGCTGTTTCAGATTCGTCGCCGATCTTTCCTCCCGATGTTCCTCGTCTACATCATAAGTGTCTTTTTCCACTCCCGCATTTTACTTTCCTAATCTACTCAAATTACCAATATACCCTCGCTTTCTAACTAACACCATTGACCAATCATGTATTTTACTGTTATATATTCTTCTTGCGAGCCATATGTAACTTTTATTAAAAAAAAAAAGATTTATCCTATAATTTGAATAATTAGTTTTAGTGATAGTTTCATTTTTTTTTTTTTTTTTTGTTAATTGTCACATTCTCATTCAATTTGTCAAATATCATTTATGTTTATCTCGAATTTTTTTTTTCTTTTCCGATGAAAGTATTTCCCCACGGGGTACGGATCACCATGTGGCGTGGTGGGTGTGTCAACATCACCCCAATCCAAAAAGCTTTACACAAGATGCAGCCCACTACACTCACACCATCTCTAGAGGTACTCGTTTGGATGGATCGTTTCAATCCGATCCAATCGAATGAATAAAAATTAATTTCAATTTTCAAAACATTGATCAATTAAGTGAAATCAAATCAAGTCATCTCATCTTCATTCTCTCAATACTTAATAGGTTTTCATTTTTTAATCGAAATTGGCTTTAAAAGGTAGGAGAGGTTTTATTTCGCTACAAAAATGTGTAACTGCAATTCACCAATTAGCCTTCGACACCGGAGTGTAACGATGTAAATTTTCAAACCAAAATTTTCCATTTTCCAAGCACAATAAGACACATATATATTTCTCCGAAAACCTTAAGTATCAAATATCAATACATTTTTCAAAAATAGTTTAACACGAATCCATGATCCAAAATAAATATAACTCCAGCTCAGTTGTGTGTGTACAATCAAGCCGGTGCCTTACCGCGATCAGCGGAAGTACCTGAAACACATAACAGGTAACACGGTAAGCACGAAACTTAGTGAGTTCCCCAAAATACCACATACAACAAATTAGTCACTCGAGGCTATAACTCTGTAAGACCCTCCGGTCTAAGTGTATCATTGGGACCCTCTAGTCTCGTGGCTCGTTGGACCCTGTGGTCCGGTCTCAGTGAGGACCCTCCTGTCTCACAGCTTGTTGGACCCTCCAGTCCGGTCTCAGTAACACATAACATAGCATATATATCACACAGATAAAATGCACAACTCAAGTAAGCACATAAGACCCTCTGGTCACTTATAAATACCACTCTATGTAAAGTATAGTGCAAAGACCCACCTCGAATCTAGCAAGTAAAAATCTCATACTCGGAATCCTCGACCTAGCCCCCGCCTACCACATAGGATAATTATCTCTAATTAATACTCTACTCGGACTCAATTACACTAAAAGTTGTTCTCTTATTCACTCTAGCCCTAGGAGTGGGTAAAAGACCATTTTACCCTTCCTTGGTCTCCATTGCTCCATTTGACCAAACCTTAAAGTCCACAGAAGTCAAACTCAAGTCAGCAACCCCATTTGACCCGACTCGCCGAGTGCACTCGCGCGACTCGTCGAGTCCCATCGTTCCTCAGTAGTCTTTTTGAAAGTCCAGCTCGTTGAGTTAACCCCTAACTCGCCGAGCTATCGAATGGTCCAGCTCATCAGGACAAACCCTAACTGAATTGTCGAGTTGGCTCATCAACTCAGCGAGTCCATTCGGGCTAAAATGTATTCAGACGATTTCAAGGCAAAAAAAACTCCCTTGCACTCTAGATCTAAGCTCTCAAGGCTTGAATATCATGTAAAGCCATGAGCTTTACATTCATGCATGACATTTAAGGGCTAGAAATGCCAAGGACATGCTTGAGAAGGAGTTTATCATTCAAGGAGCTAACATGGCTGAATAAATCAGGGGACTTTTGACTCAAGGGACCTCACAAGGTCCAGATCTAATGTCCAACTCTAAAGAGATGTTCAAAGCCTTCAAAGTCCCAAAATAAGAGCGAGATTGAAGCCTTAACTCTAAAATCATGAGATCAACTCATACTAATGGAAAAGAAACGAACTTTATAACTTAAACAGAAGCCCTTTGATGTTTAGCAACAGATCTAACAATCCCTTCACGCTCCTTTCTTGAAATCCTCCTATATTCTACCAAAAATACACCAAGGATCTCAAATAATTGCTCAAAACACTCTCAAAAAGCTCAAGGGGCGATTAGGGTTTCTCTCAGCAGATGGGGAGCCACAAATGAGGCTATAATTGTCCTTATATAGTCCCCAAACCCGTGAATTTAGGGTTTCCACTCACAGTGCCTACTCGGCGAGTCGACTCTCGGACTCGTTGAGTAGATCATTAAATCCACGTGGACACATCCACCTCTACTCGGGGCACCAACTCGTCGAGTAGATCAATAAACCTCAAAAATAAATAATTAAATTAATATACCTGAAAATTCGGATGTTATAATTCTCTCCTACTAGAATCAGACTTCGCCCTCAAAGTCATGCCCCACAAATAACTCTGGATGCTGCATCCGCATCTCTAACTCTGGCTCCCAAGTCAAATCAGACCCTCTCCGATGCTGCCACTGAACCTGAACCAAGGGCACTTCCTTGTTCCTCAGAACCTTCAACTTTTGATCTAAGATCGCGATCGGCCTCTCAGTATAATTCAGGCTCGCATCTACCTGAATGTCCTCCAGTGGTAGCACTGTCGTCTCATCGGCTACACACTTCCTCAACTGGGAAATGTGGAAAGTGTTATGGATATGACTCAACTCCACAGGTAGATCCAACTGGTATGCTACTCTACCCACTTTGTCGGTCACTCTGAAAGGAATGATGTATCGAGGTCCCAACTTACCCCGCTTCCTGAATCGAATCACCCCTTTCCATGGGGTTACCTTCAGGAGCACAAAATCATTGACCTGAAATTCTAGCTCGGATCGTCGCCTGTCTGCATAACTCTTCTGGTGACTATGTGCCATCAGTAACCTCTGTCTGATCTGCTGAATCTGCTCGGTCGTTTTCATCACTATCTATGTGCCACCCATCACTCTCTGTCCCACTTCTCCCCAATAAATGGGGGTCCGACACCTCCTCCCATACAGAAGCTCAAAGGGAGGCATACCAATACTCGAATGATAGTTGTTGTTGTAAGAGAACTCAACTAGTGGTATGTAGGTGTCCCAACTTCCTCCGAAGTCCATGACACATGTACACAGCATGTCCTCAAGCATCTGAATTGTCCGCTCGCTCTGTCCATCCGTCTGTTACGCAATGCTGAAATGCAGGTGCATGCCCAACTCCTCATGAAAATTCTTCCAAAACCTGGAAGTGAAACGCACGTCTCGATCCGACACTATCGAGATTGAAACTCCATGCCGAGCTACCACCTCTCTCACATAGATCTCAGAAAATCTCTCTGCAGAAGAGCTTTCACTAATAGCAAGGAAGTGAGCACTCTTCATCAGTCGATCCAAAATCACCCAAACCGCGTCAACTCCACGCGCAGTCCTCGGTAATTTGGTGACGAAGTCCATCGAGATTTGTTCCCACTTCCACTGGGGAATCTCCAGAGGTTGCAGTGGACCATGTGGGCGCTGGTGGTCTGCCTTGACCCGGCGGTAGGTCAAGCACCTCTCACCTACCCAAGCAACATCCCTCTTCATACAGGGCCACCAGTAATCTATCTTCAGGTCCAAATACATCTTAGTATCCCCGTGATGGATCGAGAATATCGATCTATGAAACTCCTCCATCAGTATACGTCGTGCTCCGCTCGTTTAGGGCACCCAAATCCACCCTCGGAAAGTCATGAGCCCATGATTGTCCGTCACGAACTCGGACACTTGCCCAATCACCCGCTCCCTCTTGCGGTTCTCCAGTCTCAAGGCATCCGCCTGGGCCTCTCAAATAGTATATAAGACTAAAGTCATTATCGTCATCCTCATACACACATCTCGGATCAAGGAACTCTCTGGTCTGCGGCTTAGGGCGTCGACTACCACGTTAGCCTTCCCCGGATAGTACAAGATCTCACAGTCATAGTCCTTCACCACATCAAACCATCTCCTCTGATGCATATTTAGGTTGGGCTGGTCCTAGAGATACTTCAGGCTCTTGTGGTCTGTGTATATTGTACACCGAACCTCGTATAGATAATGGCACCAGATCTTGAGAGCAAACACCATTGTCCCCAACTCTAGATCATGGGTGGGATATCTCGTCTCATGAGGCTTCAACTACCTCGATGCGTACGCTATCACGTGCTCTGTCTACATCAGCACCGCACCTAACCCGGATATGGATGCATCACAGAACACCACAAAGTCCTTCACTCCCTCGGGAAGGGCTAACACCGGGGCTTCGCACAATCTCTGGAGAAGAATCTCAAATGAGGTCTGCTGCTCGGGAACCCAAGGAAAAGTAACACCCTTCCTAGTCAATTTGATGAGGGGGACAGTAATCTTGGAAAAATCTATGATAAATCTTTGATAATAGCCGGCCAATCCCAGAAAACTCCTGATCTCGGTGGGGGATCTCGTCATCTCGACACCTTCCATCTCATAATTGTCTCAATCTTGGCCGGATCGACCAAAATCCTATTCTGATTAACGAGGTGTCCCAGGAAATGAACCTCTCATAACCAGAAATCACACTTGGAGAATTTGGCATAAAGCCTTTCTGATCTCAATACTCCAAGAATCTCTCTCAAATGCTCCTCATGGTGCTCTCTGGATCTCGAATACACCAAAATATCGTGAATGAACACGATCACCGATCGATCCAGCATAGGCCTGCACACCCAGTTCAAGAGATCCATTAACGCTGTCGGTGCGTTGGTGAGTCCAAAAGGCATCACCACAAACTCGTAATGTCCATAAAAAGTCCTAAAGGTTGTCTTCTGCATATCCTCCTCACAGACTCTCATTTGATGATATCCACACCTCAAATCAATCTTGGAAAACCAAGACACACCCCGCAACTGATCGAACATATCATCGATCCTCAAAAGTGGATAACGGTTCTTGACCGTCAGCTTGTTCAACTCCCGATAATCAATGCACATCCGGTGTGAACCATCATTTTTCTTGACAAAAAGGATCGGTGCTCCCCACGGCGAGCTACTCGGTCGGATAAAGCCCTTACCCAATAGCACCTGGAGTTGTGAGGCTAACTCCTGCATCTCATGCGGCACTAGGCGATAAGGTGCCTTGACGATAGGCGCCGCTCCTGGAGGTACACCTGGTAACTCCTCGGGAAAAACATCCAGAAATTCACTCACTATCAGAATCTCAGCAATAGAACTCGGTCTCACAATAGCATCTCGTGCATCCATTACATACGCTACAAAACCCCTACAACCCTGTTGTAGACTCTACCTCGCTCTGACAGCCAAGCAGAATGCTGACCCAGATCAGGTACCCTCGTCATACACTATAAGCACTCCCCCACTAGGGTCTCGAATGGTACCATCGTGATCGGAACTAGATCTATCGGGAACTCAACACCAAAAATCTCGAGCACACATCCTCGGATCATATCAGTCAAACACCGCATGCTTATCGACTATGGAAACTCTCAGAAGTCGACGCAACGCCTCTCGTCAGATACTGATGTGATGACTAAACGCTAACAATACGAAGGACTAACTCTCACCCGAGTCAAATAACACCAACGCAGGTACATAACTCACAAGAAAAATACCTAAGCATATCACAAATTAAGCATAATATAACTCGAAACAAAATAAATAAAAGAATACGTACCGGCCACGACATCAGGTGTTGTGCGGACCTCCTTCGCTGTCAGCAAAAAGGCTCTCCTGCGAACCCTCGGTACCTCGGCCTTCACTGTCAGGCTCTCTGTAGCTCATATAGCACCAGGGGCAGATCCCTGTGTTGATCCCTATAGCGACTGTGGGCACTCGGCTTTCCGATGGTCGGTCTGGTTGTAGTGGAAACAACTGAAAATCCATTGGGGTAATCCCTCGCGATATGCCCCTCCTTGCCATACTTGTAGCAAACACCAGCTCGACACACCCCCTCATGACTCTTTCCGCACTTTCCATAAGTGCGGCTCTTCTGGCCTCCAGATCTCGAATCAACGGGCGTTGCTCGCTTGGCTGCCGACTGAGACTGTGCCGGTCAACGATCCCTCCCAGAGACTCCGCCTCCTCTTTGGCCTGACTCTTCAGCTCAATCTCCCTCTTTCGGGCTTGTTCTTGAAGCTCAGAAAATATCCAATAAGTCGAGTTCGACATGAACTCTTGAATATCCCTCCTCAGAATCTCAAATACCTACTCATACGTGTCTGCTCGGTAGACACATGCTCAGGGCAGAACATCACCCTCTCATGGAACATCCTCGTAATCACTGTCATTGACTTTGTCCTCTGCTTGAGGGATAGAAACTCCTAGGTCAACTGTTCCCTCTCCACCGGGGGAACATAATCATCTCAAAACATCGAAGTAAACCTCTCCCATGACATTGCATTGAGCTCTGCAGAAGTGTAACTAACGGTCACAACCTTACACTAGTCCTTCGCCCCCAAGCGAAGCTGGTTCAGCGCGAACCATACCCTCAAATGTTCCGGATAGGAACAAGTGTAGAAACACCCCTCAATGTCAGAGATCCATCTCATCGCGTTAATTAGATCCTGATTCCCATCAAATTATGGTGGCTTCGTGTTGCTGAACTCCCGATACAGCAACGAGTCACCCCCTTGTGGCCTGGCAGCAACGACAACTTCGATGGCTGCATCAGCAGCCGCCTTAGTAACCGCAACATAAAGGTCATCAAACATCTTAATCAAGGTGGTCTTAATAGACCCAAACATCTCCGGGATGGCCTCTCGGATAGCTGCGACTACCTCCTCGTGAATTATCATGTGAATCTCATCATCCTAACTCCACTGCTCTCAGGGTTGTGGCGCGTACCCACCATTATGTCTCTGAAACACAAAACAAAATAATCATAGACTTGATCGAGTATACTCACACTCGATCACTCTTCCTACTTGTTCCTTAGCATCCTAAAGATTCTTGCTTGGACTGCTCACAGACCCGGTGCTTCCAGTAGTACGGGCCCAATACTACCTTCCACACTGCATCTGTAATCACCCCAAGTCCTCCTCGTAGGATTCCAGATTGCAAGTAATCTATATCTCACCGAACACAGACTACTCTCATAAGCTCATTTCTGCTACATACTCGTACTCAAAGCAAATCAGAGGTAGCAGTAACTCCTAGGTTAAGGCATCACAAATCAGGTCACTTTAGTCCTAAAATATGAAGTACCAAACCTACTCTCTAGCATGCATAACATATCTCATAATATCTCATAACACAAAAAGTAAGTGTATTTTGCGAAAATCACCGTTCGGATGCTGGCTAATTGTACACACTGATCTTTCTCGTTTTTCTCTTATAAACTCTTACTCATTTTAGAAAAATCGTTTCTCTTGAAATTTTTTCTCAAATCCTTAGTTTAAGTCTAGACATACCTGAAGGTGCATCCGAATCCCTCAAACCAAGGCTCTGATACAAACTTGTAACGATGTAAATTTTTAAACCAAAATTTTCCATTTTCCAAACACAATAAGACACATATCACATTTCTCCGAAAACCTCAAGTATCAAATATCAGTAAATTTTTCAAAAATATTTTAACACGAATCTAGGATCCAAAATAAATATAACTCCAGCTCAGTTGCATGTGTACAATACAGTCGATGCCTTTTTGTGATCCTCAGAAGTACCTGAAACACATAACACATAACACGGTATGCACAAAGCTTAGTGAGTTCCCCACAATACCACATACAACACATTAGCCACTCGAGGCTATAACTCTGTAAGACCCTCCAGTCGAAGTGTCTCTTTGGGACCCTCCAGTCTCATGGCTCGTTGGACCCTCTGGTCCAGTCTCAGTAAGGACCCTCCGGTCTCACAACTCGGTGGACCCTCCGGTCCGGTCTCAGTAACACATAACATAGTATATATATCACATAGAAAAAATGCATAACTCAAGTAAGAACATAAGACCCTCTGGTCACTCATAAATACCACTCTAGGTAAAGTATAGTAGGAAGACTAATCTCGAAGCTAGCAAGTAAAAATCTCGTACTCGGACTCCTCAACCTAGCCCCCACCTATTATCTCTAATTAATACTCTACTCGGACTCAATTACACTAAAAGTTGTTCTCTTATTCACTCTAGCCCTAGAAATGGGTAAAAAACCATTTTACCCCTCCCGGATCTCCATTGCTCCATTTGACCAAACCTTAAATTCCACATAAGTCAAACTCGAGTCAGCAGCCCCAGTTGACCCGACTCGCCGAGTGCAGTCACGCGACTCGTCGAGTCCCATCGTTCCTCAGTAGTCTTTTTGAAAGTCCAACTCATCGAGTTAACCCCTAACTCGCTGCGCTATCGAATGGTCCAGCTCATCAGGACAAACCCTAACCGAATTGTCGAGTTGGCTCATCAACTCAGCGAGTCCATTCGGGCTAAAATGTATTCAGACGATTTCAAGGCAAAAAAAAACTCCCTCGCACTCTAGATCTAAGCTCTCAAGGATTAAATTTCATGTAAAGCCACGAGCTTTACATTCATGCATGGCATTTAAGGGCTAGAAATGCCAAGGATATGCTTGAGAAGGAGTTTCTCATTCAAGGAGCTAACATGGCTAAATAAATCTGGGGACTTTTGACTCAAGGGACCTCACAAGGTCCAAATCTAATGTCCAATTCTAAAGAGATGTTCAAAGCCTTCAAAGTCCCAAAATAAGAGCGAGATTGAAGCCTTAACTCTAAAATCATGAGATCAACTCATACTAATGGAAAAGATACAGACTTTATACCTTAAACAGAAGCCCCTTGATGTTTAGCAGCAGATCTAACAATCCCTTCATGCTCCTTGCTTGAAATCCTCCTCTCTTCTACTAAAAATGAACCAAGGATCTCAAATAATGGCTCAAAACACTCTCAAAAGCTCAAGGGGGCGATTAGGGTTTCTCTCAGTAGACGGGGAGCCGCAAATAAGGCTAATAGTGTCCTAATATAAGCCCCAAACCTGGGGATTTAGGGTTTCCACTCACAACTCCTACTCGGCGAGTCGACTCTCGGACTCATTGAGTAGATCATTAAACCCACGTGGACACACCCGCCTTTTCCCGGGGAGCTGTAGCATTAACTCGTCGAGTAGATCAATAAACCTTCAAAATAAATAATTAAATTAATACACCTGGAAATCTGAATGGTACACAGAGACAGTACATGGGATGAGTATTGAGGGTGTCTAAATGAACCACATTAAATAATGTTTAAAAGTATGCTAAATGTGTCATTAAGATTTACCACACACAATATTTGCTTATACGTACGTTTAATAACACTATTGACTTGCAATAATTGTATGCGAAACATGAAAATAATCATGAGTTTTTTTGGAATCTAGGCAACATTGATTATATGCATTGATTGTGGGCAATGCACACTGATGCATGGTGCGGATGTGTTCATGCGAGGTGATCATCGAGATACGTTGACAAATTCTAAAAGCAGTGGCATTGTATGATTTATGGAGTTGACATTCATTTTTTGTGTTGCCAGTAATGACATCACTGTTCTTGAGCAAACTGAAAATATTTAACAGAATATATCTTAGGAAAGCATTTGAATTGTCGTTTGTAGTAAATGCAGTATTACTATCTAGCCAATGAGATATATCATGATTCAACAACGAACCTAAGATAAAATCCTAGGGTAACACATATGATTTTAAGGGTAGCATGTGTTGCATGTCGGAAAATAAATTTATATTACGTTGAAAATTTTCTCAAAAGTTTTATACCGTGCCAAAAAATTTGAGGGTTGGCACTGCCTCTGTCCTGATTATTCTATATTTGTCAAATCGTTGACATGTTCAAATTGTGACAACCCAAAATTTCTATTTGTACAAACCCTTCAGTCAATCAAAGTTAATCTTATTTCTGCTAACTTTTAGCTTTATTTAGAGTCCATTTGAGTGTTTTAATCTTAATACATCAAAAGAACAAATGAAAGGAAGTACCTTCTAGGGTTTTTGAGCATCAATCAAGCATTAAACACCATAATCAGGTGTTTACGGCCAAACTTTAGGAGTTTGGGCCGTAAACTCAACATTGGTCATGAACTCATGCTATATGCATGAGTTTACACCTTTTCTTCACCATTTCTTCCTTTCAAGCTCAAGAACATCCAATTCCCTCTCAAGATCATAAGATCTTCAATCCGATCTTCCAAAAATGTAAGCATTTCTTCTCTTGATTTGTTTTTACAACTACTTATCTAATGGTTATACATGATTTCATCCATGAAATCCTTTCTTTTTCATAGATCTTCAAGTGTTCTTCATTTCACCAAGAACACACACTACTGTTCTTGGGCTTTAAACACTCTTACAAGCTTCCTATAAGTAAGTACACTACTCTTAACTAGTTATATGCTTAAATAACTTGTTAAACCCTTAGAAAACATCAAGAAACTCAAGAACATATGGTGTTTAGGGCCAAGGCAATCTCCTTGGGCCGTAAACACTAATAAGTGGTGCATCTGTGCCACCACTCCTTCCTAAGGCTTAGATATTGGTCTAGAACACTTCCAACGTGAACTAAGGACCTTAAACATCAAAATCGTAGAAGCCACCATGGGTTTACGATGGTAAACCCATTAGGGCCGCAAACCTTAGGCCATAAACTCACAGAGAGTTTGCTCTTGGGTCGTAAACTCAATGGTACACCCCTACAACCCTTAGATGCAACCCTTTAGTACTTATAACACTTGAATCAAAGTGTTTTCCATGCTCTAGGGTACCTATACTTGTTAAATTAGTTGTTTAATCACTAATTAGATGCATATATGTGTCATTATGTGCTAACCAAGATCCTTGTGTGTGCTCAAATCTTCACTTGACACCTAGCATCTTACACCACTTGTTCATCCAATCCACTCACTACAGGTGAGTTCATACCCCTTGATCAACCTTTTAAATGCTTTTAGGGGGGGGGGGGATACAAGTTGGATCATTATAGTTATTATATCAATAACATGTGATTAATAACTATCAAACAAATGGATTTACTATACTTTTAACTGTTTTATCAATCAAATTACTTCAAACTGTTTATCAAACTCTTTTACGTGTTAAACTCCTTATCAAACTCACTTTTATATTCCAAACCTTTTCTTTTACAACTTTCAAACTTATATATTGTCAAAACCATGTCTAATACATATATAGTTATATAAGTAAGGATTGAAGGACTTAGGACTGACAACTCACTTTATTTCCTGTTCCTTATTTGGTTGTGGACTTAGAGTACCCTGTTGTTTTTCTGAGTGTCGTTGGATCCTTAGTTATATATTATGTATATATGTATAGATATAAAGGCTTTTATCTCAGTTCAATACATTCATTCATACAAACAATTCTACTAGTAAACTATAATAGGTATAGTTTAGGGATATACTACTCATTACTTCTAGTTTAATGAAGCATACAAAGAGTCAGTTCATTCATGAGTCAATACTTACTATTATGAGAAACTATACAACTATACTATGATGAGAAACTAAGAGAACTTACTATTATATGAAACTATACAACGATACTATGAAGAGAAACAGATAGAGAATACTATAATGAGAAACAATACATTCACTACACTAGTACATACAATACATATACAAGTATACTATAACATAAATGTGAACCACTGTTTTGGGGCATGTCATCACTGCCATGGCTCGTTTTGTATCCAGAGTCTCCTGGAGGGAGAGTGTGAGTTTGCGTATAGATCTATACCAGATTGACTATCCTACACCTTGTTGCTAGCTACAGTGGGACCTGCAGGTCTTCAGGTGCCAAATGTCATTACTTCTGACGTTTTTCATCGTCGTGTTTTTAGTCGATAGTATGGTACAATCAAATCACATTATACCTTGATAAAAATATGGTTTAAGGTAGTTAGTATACATGGGCGGATCCAATGTAGATCCCGGGGTAGCCCGGGATACCCCTCAAAAAAAATTTCGGTAGTGTAATTCTTTTTAGCAAAATTTCGTTTTACATAGTGTATATATATGTTTCCCTTCACTTATAAACCCAAACAAACATGTGGTCTGCTGGATAAGGCGCTAGCATATTGAAGTAGAGGTCTAAGGATCAAATCTCCCTCCTTACATTTTCTTTGTTTACCTTTTATTTTTATTTTCCCAACTAATCTATCCCACATCGCCAAACACATGTAAATTTAGCCAATTTCGTCTATTATATTAACTTGTTATCTTGATTCTTCATTTGATATCTACTTTTATTCCCACATCGCTTCAAGTATCAAAAGATACTTCGACTTCATGTTTATATAATATGACTTTAGGTTATTTAAGGATTCGATTAAGGTTTAGGTTTAAAACTGAAACCGAAGTACCTCGAAAAAAAAATTAGGCCATCCGAAATTTTTTTGGGATACCCTTTTACTTTGAACCTGGCTCCACCACTGTTAGTATAGCAATAGTTACTATAATACAACACTACAGTACTATATTATTTTCCCCTTTGCATTCACTTTGTGATATTCTCACATATACAGTAATGTATATACTATATTTTGTTAATGATAGTTACACTTGGGAAAATTACACACTTTTACAATAAACAAACATACAAAACATTCGGGCCTTTGTAGAAGGCTACTTTTAGTAGATACAAACATTTACAAACATTAGCAAACATTTGCAAACATCTACAAACTTCTACAAACCCTTTCTTCAAACACTGTTACCAACATTTTGATACAAATAATGACACTAAAATGCTTATGAACTCACCAGCTTTAAAGCTGATAAACTCTTTCAAAATAACTTATATTCTCATATCATCAGTAGACAGGTACCGATGCCAGTTTTTGAGAAGATGGAGCGCATTCGAGACTCATCTTGTATTTTGATTTACATTTTTTGTGTCTTATAAACTATACAGAACACACTTGTATTAAATTATATTATTAATGCAATTGATGATGTTGTTTGCTTGTTTACTATTATTATGTGTTGTGATACTGTACATGACGTCCTTCACCCCCAAACGTTTCTGCCGTTCCGGTTTTGGGGTGTGACACAAATGACGAAAACATTTAAGACGAATAAAGACAGATACAAAAAGGATGTGGAACGAGCATTAAATAATCAAAAACCCGAACGATAATGGCACCCTAAAAAATACAATACTTAATATATGTATGCATCATATTACATCATATTACATAACACCAAATAAAGGAGATATACCATTACAATAAAAACAAAATTTTACCATCGTTTCAAGTGGTAGAAATTGGTTTGCCGTAATAGATAGAAAACAAAATGGAAGTAATAAAACGAGATACGCACCACAAGGTACATATTGATTTGGTGGAACATATTTACGTAACTTAGCTAAATACTGTCGACGATGATTTGGATAAGAAATCAGACACGGATTTGGACAAGAACTCAAACCCAAATTTGGATGGGAATTCAGAGCGACGTGCTTTTTAATTACTATTATGTATTTATGATTATTTTATTTTGAATTAATGAAAATAAAATATAATATTTCTTTATACTTTTATACATTTTATTTTAAAGAAATAGAACACTGAAGGAGTGACCATTTCCTAAATAAGGAGACAATAAGAAGGAAATGATATAACGTTGGGCTAACGGGAAAAAGAGAGATGTGGTGAAAGCGTGCATTTTGCTCAAGTAGAAAGAAATATTATATTCTATGTTTAGTAATAAAATCAACACTTATTTATCAAAACAATTTTGTTTCTTATTGGAATGACAGTAAAACAAAACAATCTTGTGAAAGAGAATCAATCTTGTTATTTGATTCTTTTGATTTATTAAGATTCCTTTTGGGTGATTTAAATTAAGACATGTCGTAGAAAACATATTGTTCATAGTATGTAATTAATATAAATATAATTGAAGTGATTATAACTGAAATATATAAAACTGTATGCAAATTATATATAATACATCATTACATTGAATGCAAAACCATCAAGGTGGAATACTTGTTGTCATTGGGTTTTAGCCATTTGTCTTTAATGGAGAGCTTCTGTTACATTGTCATAGATTTTGGAAGTACAAAAATATTCATTTTACACCCTCTGGTTTTTTAAAATTCTAATGAAACCCCAAGCAAAAATAACTAGGGATATGTGATTTTAGCGAGCTTCAAACTCCAAAATATAAACTATCGGAAACTATTTATTGGCACAAAAGACAAACTAATGTTTGATGCTGCCAGAATAATAGATGCATTTTTTTCTTAACTTAGACAATTCAAATTTGAAGTATATATTAATTAAAATAATCAATAAAAAAACATTACATAAAAGTTGATAACAATTATTTTTTGACATATGATCCATGTACCTTCATATGGCTCATATATACTCTATAGTATTTCAGTCAAAACACATAACCTTAACATTAGGGAGCTAACAAAATAACACCTAAACGAAAATCCAACCAAAAATCTACTATTTTCATGAATTATGATATCCGAGTTACTTTTCCATTAGCATCACAAATCAGACAGGCCTTTTAGGTAGTTGGACACTTTGATGGCTAATGTTGATATTATACTTTTGAAGTTTGGTGAAAAAAAGAAAAATACCAAAGTATAGGTACAACTCTTAAACTATCCTAAAACAGCATTAACATTAGTAAAAAGTTCCTTTTAGGCCCTTACTTTGTCATATTATTCAATTTAGCTTCCTAACTTATAGAAACACATCCTTCTAAATAAAAGTGACTAAACAATCGTTTAAAATTTTATCATCCATGTTATTCGGCAATTTATTTTCTCTAAACTTGCTATAGCAAGCGGAAAGAATATATTCTATGTAGTTATCCAATGCTATACATCATGCTACATTCCTTTTAATTCTGGGTACAATACCACATAGCATGTTAAAACTTTCTTCTTTAAGATAATTGATGATTTTATCTAAAAAAAAGTGATTACAAGAAGCATGGCCATAGATTACATATTAGTATTATTATTCGTAAAAAGCTTCCTACTTTTTATGCCTACAAATGTTCCTATCCAATAAAATTATGACAAGTATCATCATTCCATATTTTTTTAACTAACTCATTAAGATTATATTAGGAATATATCAATTACAATTAAATTGAATGATGATTTGTCATAACTTTAGTGGGTAGGAATAATTGTATGCATAAAGGTAGGAGGTAATTTAATTTCTCTTTTATAAGTTCTAAGTTAAACATTGCTATTACCGAAATATAAGCATTTTGTCATTACGGATAGAAATTCTAAGTAACTTGCAACTATGGGATAAAATTATAGTATGTATCTTTATTGATAGCAAAAATAAAATATGTTGTTATCTTTTGCAATTTACCATTTTAAATGGAACCTAAAATAGTGGAGAAGAAACTAACTGAATTTCACACTCCTATTTATTCAAATAATTAGTCAAAAGTTGGTTTATCTGGTCTATAATCAACTAAAATATGAAGCAATTCAACTTTTTGTAGTTGATGGAGCTTGGAGGCAATGATGGTAATGATTTGCTTTAATTACCCTTTCAAACCCCTCAATTTTAAGCTATTCGATGCAAGCATTCCTATAAGATCAATATCTAAGTAATACATTGTGCATACTTTGGAAGTATACTTAAAAAGGACGATTAACATGTGTTTGGTTCTTTTCTTCTTTGATTGTCAAAAACTTGTGTTTTGTGTGTAGCATGGTGCTTCGATATTGGTACAGAGGCATACCAATGGACCAATGGTATTGGTAGATTCATTGGCATTATACCAAACCACATAATAGATTTACTAACAAAAGTAGAACATTATGAATGGACCAAATAAGAAAGATAATGAAACAGTGTGGACCTAACCATCCAATCCTATAAAAGTTATGGGCATCTTAGTCTTTTCACATGTAAGGAATTTCTTTTCCGAAAATTCAAAGCTATAGTGAGTTGGGAAAGATATTGCAATACAGAATAGAAGATTCGGAACCTATACATGAGACATCAATTTGGTTCACCCATTCCAAAGAAATAGTAAGAAAAAAAGGGTATTAGGGTCATATGATAATCACACAAGATTAGGTGAAAGTTGTGAAATTCTTGGAAGTAGGGGGTATTTTTGATAATATCATTAAACCTCATAGATGATTGTGTAATAACATAATCTTAAGTCTTAACTCTCCTTCGTTGCACATGTAACACATTATTAATTTAATCTAATTATAATTTTAAGATATTATTGTTTTTCAAGATTCTAATATCTCATGAGAAAGCTCCATTTGTTTAGTTAACTTTGGTTCCCAAATTTATTCTTGTCTTCCAAAGCATATAGTCTCCCCATTTAACTTCAATAAGTCCTCAAAGAATTTATATAGATACATGATGTATCGGTGTATATATCTTTGAAACTTTTAGCACTTTTACCTTTTGAGTGTAGGGAATTCATTCTGTGGTTGCTTCTTTCTCTCTGTCTTTGTTGTACAAAAGAAAGAACCCATCCATAAATAAACAAAATTCCCAAAGGGGACAAAGAAAAAAAAAGAAAAGAAAAGTCGAAAAACAAATAAAGAAACTTGGTAGTGGGAGAAGTTGAATTTTTGGGAAAAGAGCATAATCGAGGTTTTGGTGGGTACTGGTGAAAGAAAGTGGTGGTGTGGTGATAGTTGTATTCAAATGGACGGCAGATACGGCGGTGGTGGCGGTGGTGGTGGTGGTGGTGGTGGGTGTTTTGAGTTTGAGAGTGGTGGGGTGGTGATGACAAGAGACCCAAAGCCAAGGCTCAGATGGACTGCTGATCTTCATGATAGATTTGTTGATGCTGTTACTAAACTTGGTGGCCCTGATAGTGAGTCTCTCTGTTTTCTCTTTTAAAATCTTTGATCATAAATAATGTCTTAATCTTTCTGTTTTTGAGAATAAAAACTGATTAAACTGGTTGGTTTACGTGTTTAAACTTGTGGGTTATTCGACTTTTTAAAGTTTTTAAAGCTAAATGACTCAATTTTGAGTTTCCAATTGGTCAAAGGCTTCTGTTCATTGAATTTGACTAATCTTGATGAGATTCTTAATCTTGATCAGAAGTCTCCCAATGCCCAGAATCCAAGATTGTTCAAACAATTGAAAAGTTTTGGTCTTTATGGACCATTTTCCAGATTGTGAAAAATGTCTGCTTTTTTCAAATTTAATTTTCCGATTACGTCTTCATGGGATCAAGAATCTTTATATCCATAATCAACCCAACAAAAGAATTGCAGGTTAAATTGGTTTTTGAATGCTAATATGAAGACTACGACGTATTATAAGCGTTCTCGATTTGAAATTTGTAAGAAAATTCTGATGCGATTCGAAACTAATGTTGGGTTTGTTTTTCCAGAAGCAACTCCTAAATCGGTGCTGAGATTGATGGGATTAAAGGGGTTGACATTATACCATTTGAAGAGCCATTTACAGGTAGAGTTTCACACTCTTCATCAATCCCAAGAACTTCACGTTTTAGACTTGGAAAGTCAAATCTTGAACTACACGAATTCAAATTCGACTTCGATTCTAATCGTTTTCTGTTTACACACGATTCAAATCCAACATTATTTACATAATCGGATTTAGTTCGCTAGTTTCTTCTACAACATCAAACCGGTTCTTGTGGATTTTGAAGTTGAAAGTCAGCGTTTGACACTCATAAAGTCAAACATGAAGTTAATTTCATTAAGTTTGATTTGTTATTTAAACTTTAAAACTTTGGAGTCTTGTTTTATGTTTATAGAAATATAGACTTGGACAGCAGGCAAAGAAGCAAAACAATGGTGATCCGAACAATGAAAACAGTGGTAAGCATCGATCACATTTTGATCTTTCATCGATTTCACACGTTTTTTTTTTCAGTATTTCTCATGGTTATTTGATCATTTAGGTGATTCCTATGAACACTACAATCTGCATTCGACAGGCACAAGCTCCAATTCTTTGAGAGCTAATCACGAACCAGTGTATGCATCGTTTCTCATATGTTCCATCATATTTAATTCAGCTTAAAAGAATCTCAATCTGAATAGCTTTTTATTTATTTATTTATTTATTTCGTATACAGAGATATACCTATTGCAGATGCACTGCTATGCCAGATTGAAGCACAAAAAAGGTTACAAGAGCAGTTTGAGGTATATAACAATTTCTTCTTCAGTTCAAATTGCATCGTTTTCTGTCACAATATGCCTCACCAAAATCCGATTTCTATTTTAGGAAAGATTCCTATTTCAGAAAGTTGTCTGATTGCTTATTTTTACTATTAAATTCAAAAGAGAAAAGACCACAACCTATTATTTTCACCATTTTATTGATTTGACCACGTAACTGTTTTCTATAGTGATTAACAATAATCATAAAACATAATATTCCAGTGGCTAAATTGATAAACTAACGAAAGTATGTAGTTATTTTATGCATTTTCAAACCATGAAAATGGTCTTTTTAAACGGTCAAAAATATATAAAAGTTTAATCACTAAAGAAAATAGTTAAGTCTTATATTGCTCTTATCTCCATCATCACAATTACTATTTAATGGCATTAACTTGTATATCGAAGGGTGTCTTAGTCATTTTCACATGTGTAATGAAACACTCATTAGGTACAGAAGAAACTACAAATGAGAATAGAAACTCAAGGAAAATACTTGCAAGGAATCTTAGAGAATGCTCAAAAAAGCCTCTCACTTGACATGAACTCATCTGGCAATCTTGAAGCAACACGAGCTGAACTAACCAACTTCAACTTAGCCCTTTCGGATCTCATGGACAATTTAAATGGAGAAGGAAGGCAAGAGAATGTTTCTAAATTTAGCCACGATGGCAAGAAGGGGCCCACAACAGTAAAGGAAGAAATGAAGATCAAAACGGAGGGCGGTGGTGGTGGTGGTGGTGGGTCCATCAGTTTTGATTTGAACACAGGAGGTAACTACGACTTCATTGGCACAAATCAAGATTTACTTGCACTTGGGTTTACGAGACAAAACTAGAGAGGATTGATATATTTATTGTGCAATAATTCATCTAAATTTTGTCGATGCAAACCCAATGCGATCGTATGGTAGAGGGATGTTTTCATGGTAGGCCAAAGGGTGCATCATATCGATCATGTGGTGGTATAAATCACTTTTGGAGTTAATGTGTAGATTCATAATTAATATTAACGTGTATTTTCAGATCATGCTTTCTCTTAATTTTATTTTAATAAACATATTCTATCTAGAGGCATTATTATTTTGTTGAGTCAATAATAACGTTATTACAAAGATTAAGTCATTCTTGATATCATTGTTATTGTCTTCGTTATTACCATAATTGATGTTTTATCTTTTGTTTTATTTTCAACAAATATATCGATAAACTCCAAATTATTATTTTTTCGATCAAAGATGTATCGTCAATATAGATGATGTTCAGGGATTGTTATTATTTGTTGTTATGAACGAAAGTAATGAAAATAGTATTATTCATTTATTTATGTGTTTAGCTTGATTTTATCTATATTGTCTTTACTTCGATCTTTTTCTTCATCGTCTACAAATTGTAGAGAATCAAACTTATAAAAAAAAAATTGTGTGCGTCTACGTACTTTCACCATGTGATTTTGATTCTTATTTGTTTGATCAAGTAAAAAACAATTTTATGAACGGGTATAGCATTCTCTATCCTCATAACTGAATCCTCACTTCCATCTAGGGGTGGCGAATTGGGCAATCATATCGTGTTTTTGTCTGATACGATACGATACGATAAGGTTTTATGTAACACGACACAACACGATGTCGTGTTGTTTTAACTAACACGAAAACAAATCAATGAAAAAACAACAAAGATGACACGACATGAAAACGATAAAAGAAATAACAAATAGTTTATTTAATTAATAATTAATCGTATATAACACAACAAACACGACAAATAAATGTTAAATCGTGTCAATGTCGTGTTGAATTTTGAACACAAACACAACATGACACGACATTGTCTTTTTTATACTTGATATGAACACAAAGTGAACAAGAAGTTGAATTTCATTTTCGTCTCATTTTCGTTTTGTGTCATGTATTTTTGTCATGTTATATCATCAATTGTCATGCCTACCTCCATTCCCGTAATCATTGCCATCCTCGTCGGGTATGAAAAATTTGTCGCAATCCCCACCCCCAACAAAACAAAAAACTAGGATCCCCATGGAGGATTTCCCCACGTTACAAGTTTATAAACCTGGATTGGTCTCAGGTTGTAGCCTTGCAGGTTGATTGGTTTCAAGCTTAAGTTGGCTCTTAAAACCAGTCGCAACTAGTCTTTAATTGGTGTCGGGAAGAAAAACAAGAATAATCACACAAAAACGCAATATTTACATGGTTTGATCAATATGACGTACATCCATCAATAGGAAGGAGTATCTTATTCACAAACTTGCAAAACGATAGTATATTACAACATCAAACCCTAGCGCTCTCTCTCTCTCTCTCTCTCTCTCTCTCTCTCTCTCTCTCTCTCTCTCTCTCTCTCTCTCTCTCTCTCTCATCAATGTATCCCATAGGGACTTAACGCTTGTGAACATCTAGTAAGTCCACGCAAAGCTTGAACCTCTCTATGGGCGACGACTTTGTAAACATGTTAGTTGGCTTCTCCTTGGTATTTATCTTTTGAAAAGAAAACATTTTTTCTTCAAAAACATCTTTGATGAGATTTAGTTTTACATCAGTATGTTTTGTTTTTTCGTGATAGACCGTATTCTTTACAAGATATAAAGCACTTTGACTATCATAAAACATGATAGGTTTCTCCACCTTTATTCCAAGACTCTAAACGATAATGTATAACCATATGCACTATTTTAATGCACCAATCATTAAAATATACCATGTTTCAATTGTAGACAAGGAAATAGTAGGTTGCAATGTTGACTTCCAACTTATATACATCCAAATAAAGTTAAGATGCAACATGTAAGTGATATTCCTTTTACAGTTTGACCACATCACTACCATGGTCCGAGTCTGTAACACATCCCACTTGATTGTAACACATATTCCACTTTCCCAATAAATATATTTTGGATTACCTAATAAACCTAATTACCTCATTAATGGTATGAGCCGGAGCAAATCTACTGAAGACCATAACATAAATGAGACTTCCAACATCACTCGAATATGTAAGTATGCTCGTGTAATCTCTTTCCTCATCCAAAATCATATGATTCATATTTTTTTCGATTATGTCGTTCTTAATTTCCAAATGACAAATCTGGGTTTTATTTCCTTACACTTGGTATTATAGTCGTGTCTTGAAGATCTACGCGATTTGTTCTAGGACCGATCTTGATTGGACAAATTCTTAAATAATTCAATTGAAGATTCAATAGTTGTTGAGTTTCTCAATTCTTGGAATCTCGTGTTCTTAGTTTTCTAGCTACTATTCACCATGAATTATGTTCATATGTATTTGAAAATTCACTATTTGAACCCAATTACTTATGATTCCGCCCAATGATCTTGGTATATTGAGTTTATTAGATTAAAAGCCCAATTATTTGACATGTTGCTCGGTTACAATATTATTTTAAGCCATCGATTGAGTCCAGATCTCACATGATTTGAATAGTCTTGATTGTCTATTTTGGATCGATTCATGATTGTCGTTTTAATATTCTGGATTGCCTTGTTCGAAGATTAAATCCGTTCACTTTCATTTTCTCGATTTAGATCTTCAATCTCAATTCACTTCATCTGATTCTTTGACAGAACAATCATATAATGATAATCAATCATTATCAATTCATTCGTTAAATATGTTTCCCAATGATGCTATAATCAATGGTCGTTTGTTATTAACCATCATGTTTGCCTCATGATAATCATTAATTTGTATTTATCAATGAAGATTTATGACCGATACTATTAAAAATATGTTCTGGAAATTTATTTGGAGATCTATGAGTACCCTGATCAATACTTTTTTGCAACTAATTGCTCATAAAAAACAATAAAGACACCATTAAAATAATAACAAAAACAGACAACAACCGACCCGTTTGATACAAGAGACCAAATTCGAAATGGTTATTTCTCTCAGTTGGCCACTTGTAAATTAGATGAAAGAGAAACTATTTTCTAAATGAAAGTTTGGGTTGCACATGGTCACGAATGGAGATATTATAAGAATCCTAAATATTGTATGGTCGTATGAACTAGTGAGATTTTAGAGAAGTTTAAATCAATAATTAGTCAAATAAGGATAGATTATTAATATTGCATATAGAGATTAAATAACATTCAAATTTAAAATGCTATAATTAAAGAACATGCTTACAAGCAAACGGAAAGAGAAAAAGGTCCATCAGATTTATTCTTACGTGCCACACAATATTTGGTCAGAGCAAGCAATTGATGATTTCAGTTTTATCCAAATAATTAACAAACATTAATAATGTGAATAATTTACAGCACACAAGTAAGCTAAGGTTTAGTGAGCCCATGAGATTGATTGATGCAGTAGAAGAGAAGGCATAAACATAGTGAGGTAAGGTTACATATCATTTGATTTGGAGACGAAATGAAATGATTTACATACATTACTACTCATAATGATGTACACCATAACAAAAGTAAGAAACAATGAAAAAATAATCTGGTGTTATCAGCCGCCATTTAAGAAGCAAATTATGTTGAATTATAATTTTCATGAATGAGAATAATATAGGAAAGCTGATTAAAGTTGGTAAATGGTCTGTCTGTTTCTCATTTCATGACCATAAGAAGAAGAAGACGATGAGGAAGAGGAAGAAGAAGGGAATAAAAAAAAAAAAAAAAAAAAGGAAACCAAAATTTAGTTTTTCAATCAAATACATTGATGAGTAAAGCAACCACATACCGGAGCAGAAACAGGATTCAAGAATAAATGAGTTGTTGGGTGGATTGGGTTCTAGTTTCTCCTTCGTTTCTCAGATGGACTCCCACCACCTTTCCTTTTCCTACTACTAGACTTCGGTGACAACCTTACATCATCATGATCATGATCATGACCATTATTATCATCATCATCAAACATCCTCCTTACGGCCCCGACTTCCCCTTCTTCCACAGCCTCAAACTCTTGACTCCTTGACGTCTGTCCTTTGGACGAAGTATGATACTGTCCATCTTCGACATCATCATCATCATTATCATCATAACCATCATCATCATTCGAACCTCCTCCTCCTGCTGCTGCTGCTGCTGCTGATGTTTTAGACCAGTTATTGTTGTGGTTATGTTTCCTTTTCTCTGATTCAGCAGCCAACTCAATCCCATCTTCCAACTCCCTCTCAATCAAATCATCTTCATCCATGAAATCAGTCCTACGTGTCACATCCCCACCACGCGCCTTCCTCCGTTTCTCAAGCGCCGCCTTCACCTTATCCTTATCAATCTTTTTGATGGCATCCTGTGGCGACTGCCCTTTGTAATACTTGTCTTTCTCTTTCTCTTTACGACTTCCCTCATGCCCTTCGGAGCCATCTTCACCTCCATGTTGACTTTCGTTGACTTCGGAGGTTCTTGGTGGGCCATCCTGATCGGGCGGGGGATGTGATGATGTAGGGTTTGAGCTGCTTCTGTTTGGTCCATGTTCATGTTCTTCATCCATGCCAACAGCTCTTGTGGTGGGCCCCTTTTGATTCACCCCGCCACCTGTACTCCCGTCAACCACTTCACTCGTCTGAGCTGGCGCCACTCTGTTTTGTTCGTACAGTTCCAACATTTGGTTGCTCACCTCTGAAAATTTAAAAAAAAAAAAACAAAATATGATGATGATGAATATTATAAAAGGGTAGAAATGGAAAAAAGAGAGGAGAGGGACCTTCTAGCTGGCGGGGGGTGACATCGAACTCCTGCCACCAGACTTTCTCGCCGTCGGAAGGGAGTTTGACTTTGAGGAACTTGGCGGCTAAGAAAATGGCACCGGCTGCGATGTGATGGGGCTTAAATTGCAAGCACAGAGATGTCCGGAGCCTGCACCTCTTTTGGATGTCAAAATGAATGGAAAACGATTGATAAATACACAATCACAACATACACAGCATGCCTACCCATCGTTCACAAAATTCCATGCAACTTGAGCAAGGGCATTTTGGGCAACCTTGAACTTCTTTATTGCCTCTACTAGTGGTTTATACGGGTGATGCACGTTAAAATCAAAACCCAGAGTTGCAAGAACAACACGTTCTCCCAATAATATTAATTCCTTTTGCTGTTCATACACTTCCTGCATTCCAACATCAAAATCAATTCCCATAATCACTCACTCTACCACTTCAACTCTTGAAGAGTTTAAAACTTACCTTCTGTTTGATTCTTTGTATTGCCTCGGGATCCTTTTTGTTATTAATCTCGTAAGAAACGAGGATAACATCTTTCAAAGGCCGAGGAGTTTCTTCAACCTTGCCTGCAAGAAACATACAGACAGTTGCAACTGTCTGCAATGCAATCTTACCATATTAGTAAAATTACTCCACACATCACATCCCATCACAATTTTATTAACATAAAGAAAAGAAAGTTCTAACTGTGTTGTGTTATTTGCTTCTGTTTTGATGGAAGGCAATAATTAATAAACAGCATAATTCTTTTCTCAAACAGTAAGTGGCTTTGCAGCTGTTAGATGTGTTAATTGCTTTTGCTTATTAGTTATTATACGTGTTTGTGTTATTTGCTTCTATTTAGATGTTGATATCTATACACAGAGAAACACCAAACAAGAGCTACTGAAATTTCAACATACTCCTCTTCGGTCTTCATTTTGATATTTTATATTGAATCCCTTTTACTTTGATTTTATCATAAAATTCTAACAATGTTATCTTCAACATAGTTAACTATATTCCTTCCTAATCCTATTTCCATCAGGTTCAAAACGATATTACACTGTTTACGCAATACAGCAGCATACTTCAAAATTTCATTCAAAATATTAATGTATAAATTCTGATGGTGAAAAATGAGTTTAAGGAAAGGAAAGGAAAAGAGGAAGCAGTGCACTGACCCTCCTGTCATTCTTTGCATGTGATTGACGGAGGAAGAAACGGTGACAAAAGATTATAGCTGTAGCAATCGTTACCTGGGGCCTGTAACAACAAGATCAATGTAACACCACATATTAGATATACAACCACAACAGCAGAATCACATCATTTTTAATTTTCAGCAACAGAAAATAAGGATATGTGCTTCTTAAAATCTGTTTTATCAGGTTAATCTATCCAACTGTTAAAATTTATATTTTAGATTATTCAATAATCTTTACTCATCTTTCCTAAGGTTAAGGTATTCAACTCCCAACTTATTATACCCGTTTTCCACTTTATTTTGAATACCATGGTGACCATCCATACTGAGCACTTGCCACTTGCTGTGATACTATACTAGTTAGTTTCTGACCTGAAATACTACAAAATGGAATACAGAAAGGGAATGATAGATATTGGCAGTTAGTTTGTCCCAGATAATGAATCACAGATCGTAGAAAGGACACAGATGTCTTTGCATATTTTTTTTCAGGGTTTCTGGTGATTTTATAAAGTAGGTTTTACATTTGTATCATCAAACCAAAAACAGGGAGATCGTTGGTGCAAGTATACTGAATTCATATTCCAAAATTATAACTACATTTGACAATCCTGTTTATTATCAAGAAGAACGCTTTTTGGAATAAAAACATCTTGAAGATCCTCCACCCAATTCCATATCAAACTTCTATTCCACACAAGTGTTCCAGAGTAACATTGCCCAAGACTGAGTCTTATTATATAGTAATACTCTTTTATTTTGGGGGGAGGGAGGTTATATACTAAAATAAAACAAAAGACTCTAGTAATATTCTTTAGATTCCAGAAGCAATATGCACATGAGATGAGAGGGGCCTAGATGTGAATTTCATGATTTAAATCTCTAGTTGCAATCACCTAGCATATGCACATGGTAAAAGTAAAATATATGATATTATTGAACTTCACTGAATCCCGTATGAAATGGAAACAAGAAATCAGAAATTCTTGATTTCATGTAGCTGATAATTACACTTCTGGACACTAAGACATCGCCCATATTCAAATACTGCAAAATGGATCACTGAGAGATCAAAGCCTATTGCAAATGTCAAAAGTTGCTACAACTGCTGAGGTAAAAAGTTACTTGGTCATAACATGAAACTAAGGGAGAGAGTCATGAGGCCTTAAACAGCCATATCAAATTATCACTTTGATTTTGGAAGAGATCATTTGTGAGATTCTGGGTGGGGTGCCATGATGTACGTATTTTTGCACAGTGACATTGTGTTAGTGGAAGACACAAGTGTGGAGCTAAAGGTTAGGTTGGATTGCTTTGAGAATGAAGTTGGAAGAAGAAGGCACATGAGAGGAAGATGGAAATTGCATAAAGAAGGATGCATGTCATAGAACAATTCTGAACAAAATACTGAATGCAGTAAGCAGAAATAAGTTGAGAGTTAAGTCGATCACTGAAAATTTGCAAGCGAGGAAGACTACATTGGTTTGGACATGACAAAAAAGAAATGCATGAAGATGGTAAAACTGAATAAAACCATAAATACCTCTAAAACTCTTCTCAGAAATTGTAACAAAGATGTTGTCTTCACATGACATATTCTCCACAATACAACGTTTCAGAAAGAGAAGGGAAGCCAATATAGTTTAATCAAATACAATCTTCAAATACCTATGATCTAAGTTGGGTTGTTTCACATCAAAACAGTCAGTACTACAGCATAAATCCTAATGCACCTTTTATGATTACCAACAAACCCAGAATATAATTATAAAACTACACAACTGGCAAGCTTTTTTTGTAATTATCTTACTGTGATTCATCCAACTTGCATGGAAATAAAGAAATGGACATGAATAAGAAGTGTGATTTGAGTAGGAGATAATGAAGAGAGAAAAAGGAGCTTACACTTTGAGACGCATACCCAAGTCTTGCAAGAATGTGCAATATGATTTACGTAGGTAAGTCTCCTTCTTCAAATCAATGCCATCTGGTCTTGATGGGGAGTTTTCCTCGATTTCTTTACGTGAAAAATACCATCTGCCACCATTTTCTTCCGCCTTACTATCATCAGCATTCCTATATGGCCCACTATCAAACATTCCAAACTGCATAGGATCACTTGACAACAAAGCAGTCATTGTTGTCTCCTGCACTCTCCACCAATTTTTTCAAACAAACAACCTCCACTCCCCCTACTTCACAGATGCATTAAACAGACATCTGCTACCTGCACAGTATGCAATTAAGAGGAATTAACATCCTTGGTGTTTTCTGAACAACATAGGTTATCCCTAGTTTACCTTAAGACATGGTGTAACAACGAAATTAAGTGAAAAACAAAGAGGCAATACAAAATGGTTAAATGAATCAGTTTTGTAATGAATAGCTCGTAAATCATATAATATAAGCACACTTGAACTCTTTCCACCTTTTATGTTGAAACTTCTAATATAAAGCATAAGTATAACAACCAAATATAACCATAATCATCTATAATGCAACCGACTATTACATAGTTAGCTGGAACCACTCGCAACCTTCACCAGTTAAAGTTCAATCAAGAAAACGTTAAAAAGACTTGCTCGTCAAGAAAGGATATGTATGCTTTCATGTTCAAGACAATAACCTACAGGAGCAGGGTTCTCTAAGCAATCAAACCTGATAAATTTCGCATAACAAAGGGGCCTGTTAAGGGTCTGTGATTATACAGATAGACTTTAACAGGAGCCATTGATATTATCAATCTACAAAGTAGTTCGTACCACTTGATTTTCTGTCATATGATGCAAAAAACTCGAGCTGAACTGCTGACAAGTATCAAAAAGGAAGCAAACCCTATTTCTATGTTGATGATAAAAAAAAAATAACACGACTTTAAGAAATAAAGAGAAAAATTCTTTTACAACATCGAATTCTATCAAGTTTAAAGGCGTACCATTTAAATTATAAATCAAGATCACGCAAAATATGGAATTTTCCGTGCCCTAATCCTACCCGTGCTAAGAAAGAAAAGGATTTAATCTATAGCGAAAAATATTAGGGCACAAACACAAAACAGCAAGACAAAGGGATGAGATAAAGCAAGCGTAATGAGAAATTACCGGCGATTAGCAGAGGAATCTCCCAGCAAAATGGCGGTGGTGTTTAGCGTTTGTCGTCGTTGTTGAGGCTGCGCTTCTCGTTTGTTCCAGAGACGATGGGATGAGAGAGAGTGTGAAATCGTGTTTTCAAGTGAGACTTGAAGATTTTTTCATTATTTACACAAAACAAATAAAAGAGATGTTGAATTGGGTCGGTGATATGTTACGCTTACCCAAGGTAAAGCAGCGTAAAGGGAGCGGGGCAGTTTTTGCTAAACCTGACGTCCCTTGGGTTTTATGAGAGACTAATGTCCAAAAAAAAATTACAAAATTACAAAATTAAAAAATATTCTGTTATATTTTAAGTCCATTTTTATGTCCATAAAAACTATATATTTAGGCAAAATTTGTCATAATTGCATTCTTTTCCGATTTTACCCCTCTATAATATTAGGAGATGTTTGGTTTTATGATTAGAGTGTGTTTAGGGAGCATCCACAAACACCGGCACACCCCTTCTTCCTTGTAAATCTTTACCAACTCACGAACTAGAATTAAGAGGGAGGGCATGGATGTTATGTGATCAATAATTGCCAACCTAATTTTCCTGTCGTAGGCCTTGCCCCTTGTCAAACCCTTTCTAAACTCAGAGATTATTTCTTCTTTGGAGTGGATATGGAAAGAAAAATGTACCACGATGACAGAGCCACCTGCATGGGTCACATAAGCCTCGATGAATTTCTTCACAACTTGGAAAGCATAGTGGAGCATGACAACCGCATCTCCTTTGTTGAAACGACCTTCCGTGAATGCCCATCCAACCCTCTGGAGAATAATGGTTGTGGCGATGGTGGCATTGTCAACGATTGATACTTCAGAGATGGCATCGACGTTGATAATGTCATTACTTAGGGTTCGGGAACGGAGGATTTGGGTAGGTAGTTAGTTGAAGAAAAAATTGTTGGGTTGTTGAAGAAACTTGAGTTGCCATCATTTTTAATTTCATCCATTTTGTTTGTATCTTGTTGCTAGGGTTTCATGTGAAGGGTCACACTGTTTGTGTCAAAAGAAGAAGCAACGAGGAGCTGCCGGAGCAGCCCCTCTCACCACCATTATCAAGGATGACAGTCACCATCTACCATCTTCGCTATTTCCTGCTTCCATTCTTCTTTTTCTTCTTTGAAGCATGTGATCATCGGAGGTGCTTTCTTGATCCACCCCGCCGTTGCTTCCATTTCCACTCGATTGGTGGTCGCCGACGACGGGAGAAAGACCATGAAGGGTCGCTAAAAGCTCCAGGTCTTGAAGGTCGCACGTTCGTTTCGACATCTCCTAATGCCAAACATGTGTCGATCTATAACCAAACATCCCATAATGCCATAGAAGGGTAAAATCGGGGGAAAAAAAAAAGCAATTATGACAATGTTTGCCCAAATATGCAGTTTTTGTGGAAATAAAAATTGATTTAGGATATATCCAAACATTTATTGTAAATATGATGGCTTTTATGGCATTAGCCCTTTTATTAATTGCTATTTTTCACTAACCCAGTTCTATTTTAACATTTTCTATGTTTGTTTTCTTGATTTGGTTTTTTTAAGTTTGAAATTTTTTAACCTAAATTGAAATGTGAATGTAAGTTGGTTTAATTGGGTTTTAGAAAAATATTATAATTTACATTTTATAAGTTAAAATATTTATCTAAATATAATACAGAACCGAACAAAACTCAAATTCAAATTCTAAAATTCAGTTTGGTTTGTTACTTCAAGCTCAGTTGGAAGCATAGGAGTTAATCATGGTAAATCTTGATCCTCAACCATGAAAATATCTACGATATTCGGTAAATGTAGTGATTTGATTTCATAAAAGTAGCAACCATAAAACTTGGTAAAAATTATTCATTACACTGAAAGATAAATCAATGAGACACTTTATGATTAATATAAACTAGACAAAACTACATGAATGATCTATGTAGTTAGCTGAAAATTGTCACTTTGGTCCAAAAAAAATTTGACTACCACTAGAAGTCCAAACGTTTCCATTTTGTCGCGAGTGTGGTCCATTTTAGTTTGAACTTTTTTATAAAGAAAATTTTGTCCCTTGTTATTTAATTTTCCATTTTTATTTTATTATAGAAATTAAAAAAATTAAAAATAAAAATAAATAAAATATTCATCTCTCTCTATCTCTCTCTCTCTCACACACACACACATCGATCATCGTCTTCCTAGAAAAAACACGCACACTCATCTTGCACCTTTTTATCACCTAAAATCAAAGAAAAACTCATCGGACCCAAATTATATGTAACTAAGTCAAAGTAGATGGACCAGGTGATAACAAAGAATAATGAAACCCAAATCCGATTTGGGTAATCCCGCTGAGATGGAAATTCCAACTAAAGTTGCACCTGTCAAATACACACATTTGTACCCATCTTTGATAGAAGCAATCAATCAGGGAAACTAAATAGTCTCGTCTTTGGTTTCGATTCAACAACCCATCTCTCGTTTAGACTTCAATATTTGGTCCCCCTACCCCTGTTCTTTCTTTGTTTCATTTGGGTATTCAAGATTTCAATCGTCGAGGCTTAAAAATCGAACTACACTCTCACTGAAAGCAACCATACATCTTACTCTTCCTTACTATATCGTTGGTGGGAGGAGACGATGAAACCCTAACGTTGCCATGTCAAGCTCTGAAGTCCTTTCAATCCTCATGTTGATAGGGTTTTCATACGTCACCCTTTTTCAAATCTGCATCACCCCTTTCTCAGATCTATGTCGTCAACCCCCATTCTCAGATCTGGGTGTTCTTCAAAAATGGAGAGTGTGGGATTTTTATGACCGGGGTCGATTTTGGCGTGCTTTTTGTTTGACAGAAAGAGAAGAAGAGAAGAACTTAATTGCTGTTGATTCTAGTTTACTGATAAATTTCACTGGAACACCATGATTGATGACCTTGAAGAATCCAAAATCTTGACAGGATTTAACGAGGAGCTATTTTGATTCATATTTGGAGAGGTCGATCAGGGGAATAGTTTGAAAAGTTTGGGGAGGAGATGTTGTTTGGTTTGCAGGTCTTGACAAATAGGCGATTTTTGGTAGGTCTTCAATTGAATAATGTGAGTTTTGTTGATGTGTTTGAAGCAGAAAAAAGTGAAAGATCTTGTATGTTCAATAGTCATATTAATGTAATATTACTAACTAGTTGTGAGACCCATGTATTACATAAATTAAATTTTTTTTAAAAGTTAAATATAAATGTCAAAAACACCAAACTTATAAGAAAATAAGAATAATAAAAAAAATATTAAAACTGAAATATTTTTATCTTTTAAATTTAAATAAATAAACAAAAGATATTAATGAGCTTTAATTTGGTAATTTTGAAATAAAAAGATAAATCCATTTATGAAATTTATATCCATTTATTGTAATTATTACATTAAAATATTATGTAAGATTTAATAAAATAAGAAAACATATAAAATGACATATGAAAAAAAATTAATTCAAAATAACAACAAAATAACATTTGACAAATTGAATAAGAGTGTGACATATGGATAGACAGTAAGATAATTAAAACTAGTTTCGTATTACATTCTATTAAAAAAACTTAACATTATATATATATATATATATATATATATATATATATATATATATATATATGTATTATCTAATATATTTTTCTAAATGTAAGGATATTAAACAATTATTCATAAATTGACAGACAGTTAAGATTATTAAAACCTGTTTCATATTGCATTTTATTAAAAAGACTTAACAATATATATATATATATATATATATATATATATATATATATATATATATATATATATATATATATTTACACATACATAAATATATATATATATATATATATATATATATATATATATATATATTTACACATACATAAATTTGTAACTAAATACATAACCAAAGATAATAAGCCTTCTATTCAAATAAAAAAATAAAAAAATAAACATAGTAAATATTATATACAAACAATGAAAATATATACTAAAAAGTAAAACTAATGTGCTCCACATACAATGTTTTACGGTGAAAAACAATATATATATATATACTAGTTGTAAACCCGCGCAAAGCAGCGGGCGGACATTAATTCATTTCGGTTATTAGGTTCTTTGCGGCTTTAACTTTTATTTCGAATTCACATGATTGTTTCGGAGATTTGGATAGATAGTTTTCTGTTGGCGGATGGTAAATAGTTTTTTTTTTCAGAATTTTTTTTCTTTCAAAACAAATTGCATATTACACAGAACACGTATTGTTGTGGAATCAAATACTTTATGTTCAACGAATAGTTTCGTTTGGCGAATTGTTTTCGGTGGCAATAAGTTTTCTTTTGATATGCTATTACGAGATAAATATTAAAGATGGTAAGTTAGCTTAAAAAGAAAAATACATTGTATTTTTGAGTTAAATATAATACTACGTTAATTTGCTTACAAATACAAATAAGTTGTTATTATATTTTAAATGTGAAAGTATGTTGCTATTACATGTTAAATGTTAAAGTACCTTGCTATTTTAGTTTAAAAACAAAATAGGTTTTAGTTTTAGGTTAAATAATATTTGCTACTGTTTTAGCTTAAATAATTAAAAAATAATTTAGTTGCTATTTTTAGTCTCATGCAAGGCAAGCAAAAACTGTAGAAGTTTTGAATTGTGTTTTTTTTTTTTTTGACGAATAGCTTTTTTTTCGATGTACCTATCTTTGGATAAGGAGGTTTGTAACTGAGGGTTCCTATTTTACGTGTCCTGTTTTATAGTGAAACTTTTCATTTAAATTTTAGTTAATTTTGTTATAATAAGAATGTTTAAATAAATACTCTACTAATTGGCTTTATTATCACAAAGATGCTTGAACCCAATTCCATATAATTCAAACCAAACACGAAAGACAATTTATATACATTTCAATATAAGCACTAATCTCAACTAAAATGATATTAATCTTGAAACAAAAGGCATGTAAATACTTTTACAGGCAATTGAAGACTTCTTACAAAAGCAATTGTGTGGTCTTTCTAGACCACCTGGAGATCAACCAATAGTCCTGTCTTTATTTCTTTAATGTTGTCTTACATGATCTTAGACGTAATGATTCATCAACTTCAGAAGGTAGGGAATGTGTTATGCCTTTTAAAAATATAAAGTTGCATAAAATACCAAAATTAAGGATGAAAATTAAAATATGAGATAATGTGAAAGCCAAATTGAGGCCCCAAAAAACACCTATCTATCTTGTATCCAAAAGGTAGTCCATCTTTCATACAGAACATCCAACACATGCAGGAGATTACAAATTAGTAGAATAAACTAAAGGTCCAGCTATGTAAGTACACTGCTAATTTGCTATTTCCCACGTTCTTTCATTAATCTTTTTTTTAACAAAAAGAAAAATTATAAAAACCGCACATCAGGTAGTAGAGCAAAGTACATTGCTATACACTATAAGAAAAAAAAATCCAATAACAGCTAAACACCTAAACACATAAATTGGAAAAGACAAACAACCTCACATTAAAAGAAATTCACAACCTTGTGAACATTAGAAACAAAAAACCTTTCATAATCCATTGAACATAGACAGGCTCAGGGTGAAAATAATATAGTAATAACCTATTGTTTAAAATAGGAAAAACAAACTTACCCAACCTTTCTTGGTCAAAAAATACATTTTGTACATGCCAACTTGCCAAATTGAGCCCATGGAAAGAAATATAGTCCACCAAATTAATGAACTTGAAAATTAGTTTTATGTTTGAACTCACAATGCTTATATAGTAGATAATACTTGAAGTAGATATATTTGGATACGATGGTGAAGTTGGATTAGTCTCCTCATTAACATGGGTAATTTCGACATTTAACTTTGTCTTCTCCTCATTCTTATCAGCAGAAGTAGAAATTTGAGAAACAACTTCTTTAGATGCCTTCCTGGAAATGATGGCAACTTGTATATCTGCTTCAACTTCTTGGTACTAGCTTCCAAACAAGTCTACAAGCTCATAAGGAAAAACAATAAGTAAGCATTCTGTTGATTACCATTAGCAAAATCAGAGAACCCTTGAAACTATCGTTTAATATCCATTCAAAACTTCTTGCTTCGAATATTAGTTTCTCAAATATTAATTGTTCCAATATTTTTTTTGTTATTAGCTATTAGATCCTGCCTAATGACAAAAACTGATGTCGATTGAAACTCATTTAACGAAATAAGAAAGAATACGAACCATTATTTTTTAGAAGAACAGTAAAACTGAAAAGAGAAATAAACCAAACTTCTCCATTCTTCAACATAAGTCTCATTCTCCACCACCATCACTATCCTTTAAAACAAACATTTAAAAATCAAAAACTAAATAGAAAAAAACCGAGGAAATATAAGATCCTGAAAAATCAGTGAACAAACCCAATGCTACTCTTTTTGGGGTTGAGATCGAGTTTGATTTCTAAGGGTTGTTGATAACTGAAGAACAAAGACTGTGATTGGTGATTTTGATTCTAAGGGATAAACAACGAAGATTTGAGATGATAAATTTGATGGAATCGGAACATTGATTCCTAACTTTGAATATGATGAAGAACATGTTGAATATGATGAAGAACAGGATGATCATTCTTCAAATATGACATTTAATCAGAAAATCGATCTAAAAATGAGACATTTGGTGTTTATCGATTTTTCAGGGTCGACGGGTTGTATGAAAAGCGAAGGCTGAGTAATTGAAAATTAGAGGATCGATGGTTGCTACTAATTGCTTGTAACTGGTATTGGTTTCATATCGATGGATGTGGATTCGCATATGAAATCAATTGTGTTCGCATCTATGAAATCAGTTCGCATATGACATCAATTGAGTTCGCATTTGGTTTTGTGGGTCAAAACAGTTCGCATAAGAAGTTCACGATTTGTTGTTTGAGGTTAATTGATTTTGATTTCGCAAGCTTGGAGTCGGAGATCTGGATTGTGTTCGCATCTATAGAATGCGAGGAGAATTTAATGGTGATATTCAGTTCGCATTTGGTGACACAAGTACGTGGTTGATGATTTTTGGTTGGTTCGCATTTGAAATCAGTGGGTTTCGCATTTGGGTTCGTATCTGGGTTTCTCAAACAACTGAAATGCGAATATGAGACAACTGATTAATTTCTCAGTTAATGCGATGAAATGTGAATGAACTCAAAGACGGATGGATGCAAGATGCGAAGAATTTGAATGAAAATGCGAAGTTTTTAATGTATAAATGCGAATTGGGGAAGAAAGATAAGAGTTTCGCATTTGGCCCCTGATCTTTTCAAGAAATAATATAAGTGGTCCAACTTCGCAAAATGGGGTCATAAAAAGACAAAAGTGCAGAATTTTCATTTCGCATCCCTGTAGTCTTCGCAAAATGGAAAATTTTACCCAGTTTCGCATTTGGGGTAAATTTTTTTGAGAAATTGGAATATTTTCAAACTTTTTTTCTTAAAAAAAACACATTGTCTTCGTCTAAGAGAGGGAGAAAAACGATTAGGGTTTATAAGGGAAATACTTCATGGCAGTGGGATTTATAGCAGGGTTTATAAGGTGGAGAGAACAAACACACGTCTGCTATGAGATATTTTAATCAGCTGCAAATGCAACATTTAAAGGATATTTGTTGAAGCGTATTAGGATGAAAAGGTTTTAAATTTTGAATGACCATGAAATTAGGATTTTGCTGAGAAATATAAGGAGTCAAAACAAATTTAAAATTTAATATTATTTTATTAATGGTTGTTTGTAATATTAGCTTAATCGTTTGTACGTCTTAAAAAAATAATATTATTATATTCATTCTATTTTTAGAAATAGTAAGATTTCTTTTATAAGATAGTAAAGATATATATATATATATATATATATATATATATATATATATAAACCCTATGGCTTAATCATTATCATTATATACTTATAAAAAAAAGCATTTTTCCTTTTACCATGTTCATCTGAAACTTTCATGACTTTTCAATTTATTTCTAATAATGATTATAAGTTGGTTAATAAGGTTAAATAAATATAAAACCCAAAGTGTAATCATATATAAATTAAAATCCAATATTAAAAGAATATATATTTTCTTCAACTTATAAATTTATGTTTTTAACTTTTAACATATTATACTTAGTTTATTAGGTCAAATATGTTGTTGTATGTAAACCATTATAATTTTAAATCTACAACTTTTGAACAATTTGTATAAAATACTTAAATTGTTATTTTAAATATAATCCTACATGATCAACTTAAATATAAATTTTAGTTCAACTTAAACAACCTAAAGAATATTTTATAAATAGTTAAAAGTGATAAATTATAGTTTCTTTCTAATAATAATTATAAGTTGGTTAATAAGGTTAAATAAATATCAAACCTAAAGTGTAATCATAATAAACTAAATTTCAATATTAAAATAATACATTGACTTCTACTTATAAAGTTATGTTTTTAACTTCTAACATATTATAATTAATTAATTAGACTTAATATGTTATTGTATGTAAACCATTATCAATTTAAAGCTACAACTTTTGAACAATTTGGATAAAATACTTAAATTGTTAAATTAAATATAACATTATAGTGTCAACCTAAATATATATTTCAGCTCCACTTAAAAAATCCAATGAGATTTTGTAAATAGTTAAAAGTGATAAATTGTAGTGCTAAATGCAAAAACTAAATTATAATCTCAATTTAACTAAAATATTTCCTAAAGATGTTTGTATAATCGTTAAAAGTTTTCAAATAAATAGCTTAAAATAACTTACGATAACAATAGTTAAAAGTGATTTTATATAAATGATTATATTGTTACCTTTAAAATAAAAAAACAATGTTTGATGTTTTAAATAATTATAATGATAGAATTAAATCGTTTAACAAAGAAATTTTAAAAAATAAATTAAAAATAACAACAACTATAAATAACATTAAATTATATTATATTTAATTTTATTCATGACTAACCAGCGAGTGGAGATCATTCAAAAGATTGAGATTATGTAGTTTTAATGGATATATATATTATCATATAATTTAAAATGATCAATATATTATATCAACTTAGTATATGAATTATTATATCAAATGTAAAAACAACATTATTGTTATATTTATATATATATATATATATATATATATATATATATATATATATATATATATTTTTGTAAAGATTTCAACTATATAGATGTTTCTGTGCAACGCGCGGGTATTCGCTTAGTAATTGAGATAAGTGAAAATGGTGGAGGGTTGAGAATTTAACAAAACTTTTGTTGAATTTTCTTGAACTTTAGTTAATTCTCTTTTTTAAAGCGCCAACACGTGTGATTAGCTTAGAGCAAAAGATTTGGTGGTCTATCAGTTCATCTCCCATAAGACTATCCTTATTTGGTATATGTTTGTTGTTTCGTTTGTGAGGTTATATTAAAATAATCTAAAACCCTTTCTAATTCAACCAAATAAGTCTTCACTGTTCATTTGCCCACTTTATTATTATTATTTTTTCTAATATGTGGATGAATAAATTAGATACAATTTATTTAATAAAGTTTAATTTTAAAAACCAAGCAAAATTATTTCTAACTAGATAATAATTATTATCTTCTAGGTATGTATACTACAAAAAAATAATAATAATAAAAATCAATTTCCCCCTATAAATATACTATAATATTGACATATTTTCATATATAATTTTGATTCTCTATTTCTTATCTCTTTCGATTTCGTATTTTCTGTCATGAATCAGTGATGTAGGATGAAAGATACTATAACCTCATCCGACAACCCCAGACTATTATAGACAACCCCGTAGAAACACCAACAGGCTCATAACCTGTAGGCGATGAATTATGAGTTCAGGCGATGTTGTAACTACGTATTCATGCGATGATACTCTGACCCTTACTATGAATTACGAGTTCAGGCGATGTTGTAACTACGTATTCATGCAATGATACCCTAACCCTTGTTGGGCACATATTGAGGGAGTAATCTCTGAATCAATATTGTTTATGCGATGTAAGTGATGATCCTTAGGGAGAGTCCTTAGGAACAAACATATAAGGAAATGCAATGTAAGGAGATGAGAGGTAAATATGATGTAGGAGACGACCCTTAGGATAAATCCTTAGGGAAGGTACTTAGGAATAAAGAAGATAATGGGGATGGGTAATTGGGTTAATTGTTTGATGATTAAACATAATAATTATATTACTGTGGATTGAAAACCCTATGTACTCACCAGGTTTCCTAACCTAACCCACTCAGTTTACTTGTATCACTGGTGATGATGTGAAGTTAGTTACATTACACTGAGAGATTAAGGAGATATAGATCACTAGTGTAAATGAATGTAAGTTCTATTTATGCTTATGTTTCTGTATTGACGATGACATCCCAAATGTTTTAAAATGAATAAAAATACATTTATTTGGAAATGCTTTGATAATGAAATTATCATGTTTTTCTGGGAACAAATTCCGCAATGTTTTTATTGAAAGAGATACTCTGATTTTTATAAAGCATAAACAAAATCGGTCTTTTTTGACCGTGAAAATGGGGATGTCACATCAATGTATACTACGATGAATGATTCTGTTCCCCCAAAGCATTTATCCATTTTTCTTTCGAATACTGCTGGGCATTTTTTAACCCAAATGGCATAACCAGCCATTCATAGAGTCCTCCTGGGACTAAGAATGCAGTCCAAGGGATTAATTCTTCCTTCATAGCAACTTGATAGAATCCTGATTTGAGATCAAATTCCGCAACATTTTTATTGAAAGAGATACTCTGATTTTTATAAAGCATAAACAAAATCGGTCTTTTCTGGCCGTGAAAATGGGGATGTCACATCAATATATACTGCGATGAATGATTCTGTTCCCCCGAAGCATTTATCCATTTTTCTTTCGAATACTGTTGGGCATTTTTTAACCCAAATGGCATAACCAACCATTCATAAAGTTCTCCTGGGACTAAGAATGCAGTCCAAGGGATTAATTCTTCCTCCATAGCAACTTGATAGAATCCTGATTTGAGATCAAACTTTGAGAATACTTTTACACCTCCTCCTCTCTTGATAATTATGTTGATTCCTGTTAGGGAATATTGATCCTTGTATGTATTATCATTCAAGGACTTATAATTAAAAACCATCCTTTCTTTTCCTTTGATTTCTTTTCCAGTTACAGGATCAATTGTTGTTCCTGAATTAACGATCATTGCCAAAGTTTTGTGCCTGCTCTTACTTGGGCAAATGACACTTATCTTGAGAAGGTTGTCAACATGCTTCTTGAAAGGGTTTTCCATTGTTGGAGTCACGTGTTTTAATGGTCGACCTTCAATTGTAATATCTAGATTGATGATATCTAGTTTATAAAGTTCATCATTCTTTTTCCAATGCTTTAAGGGTTCTTTTCCGATGTACCCTTAATGTTTCAACCTTTCTATGACAAGTTTAAATTGCTCTAAGAGTTCATTGCTTCCTTCTTGGTTGAAATAAATGGATTCATTTATTTCAAGTAAGTCTTCCTCGCTAATTCCTAACTCAACAATTTCTACAATTTCTGTTTGATTTGAGGTCTTGATTTTGGTAACCTTTTTGTAAATGGTTATTTCATCTCCTTTTATTCAAACTCCTCCTTTCATAGACCTCAGGAAGTTTGCTCATATTAGAATTTCGATACTATTGTTGTCCTTCATATCAAATGCATAGATAAGAGGTACCTTGAATTTGTTTCCTTCAATTAGGAAGTAGCTCTGCTTTATCTTATGGGTAGCTCGTTGTCTTGAATTTAGGCCATTGAAGAAACCATCGTGATTTAGAGGTTCCATTGCTTCTTTTGGAATGACTTTCTTGTTTATACAACATGTTGATGCCCTTGTATCTATTATTGCGGTGGTTCCAAACATTGGTCAGTTAGGAATTTCAAACTCAACCTTCACATTGTAAAGTTGATTGGTGACCTTCTTAACTTTTGGAGCTATAGTAGTGTTTTTAGAATAATAAACTTCTTCTTTCATGAAGGGTCTTGCTATCTAAGGACTTCCTGGTGCCAGAAACTCTTCACTGAGAACTAAGTTTCTGCTTCTTTTCTCTTTTGAAGTTGTGCCTTAAGTTTTCTTATTTCTTCATTCTTCTATTTTTCAAGCCTTTCCTTTTCAGTTTTGAGTTGATCAATGATTTTGAGGGTATCTGTAAGGTCCCTTATTAACAAGCCTTCCTCTCTTTTCCATATTTCCTCCTTCTTTTACATAACGAATTTGTTTTCATAGTATTATTTGGCTTGATCCCTGATTATCTGCTTCACTTGTTCTGTCTTTTCTTTTAAAAGTTCTTTAAGAAGCTTTGCTTCGTTACTATTTAAGCTCCTTTCCTCTTCCTCTGGTTTATGCGATTGCTTTCTTTTAACATTGACTATTTTACCAAGATTGTTTATTGCACAGAGAGCACATGTTGTCAGTTGGCACTTGGGAGAAGTGAGCCTTGACATGTTTGTAGTTAATATTCCACAGTAATAGCAGATTGCATAATTTGTGACCATGTTTTATTTCTAATCATGTTCACAACCTTTGCTTTGGGTTAGTAATTCTTTGTCTAGCTTCCATGATCTTGCTGATTGGACCATGTATGCTAACTTTGTTGGTGGTCCAAGGTGAAGCATGAAGGAATGATAGCAATCACAACCTTCTTCTATGCTCTGTTCATCATCACTTTCATAAATTTCTTTTATCGCCATGAGGGCTGCTTCTTCAAAAGGAGTATCTTGGACCAAAAACTAATGTTTCGATGAACATCACCTTCTCCTTCTGATATGTTGTATACACGACTATCATCAAAGTCTGCTAAGACAATATCCTAGTTGTCTTCAAGATCTAATTCTCGATAAACAGCTGATCTGGCGATATTTCCTTGCTTACTTCTGTAACCTTTTGCAAAGTGTCCTTCCTTTCCACAAATAAAGCATTTTACTTCTTTACTCGTCCTCTATTATCTTTGTATTTCTCTTGAATGGCTTCACATGAGATTTGTGTGGTTTTCCTTTATATGCTCTTGATTTTCTCATTCCATATTTCTTCATATTATTTTTATAATAACTAGGAATTGGTATGGCAGAACAAAGAGATAAATCCCTTAATTCTTTGGCGAGAGCCGCATCTTTGCACATTCTTGAGATGAAAGTATGAGTAAATTTGATTGCAGGTAACACTCCTGCATTAAGACCAGGGTAATTGGCCTTAAATGATTCTTGTATCTTCTTGGATAAAGAAGGTGGAAGTTTAGCAAAGAGTTTTTCCGTTGTTGAGGCAAAGTATAATTTTCCGAAATTTACTTCCAATCCTTTGAAATCTTGCAAGAATGACCACAAATTTTTGGTTTCTTCACAAGTTATTCTATCTAGGCCCGTGTAGGCTCTGTCATGTTCATCAGTTGATCCTCTATATGGATCATCCATTATAATTAGTTGTCTTACTTGTGAAGTTAGATTTTGTGGGTCGTCTGTGATTGTTTCAAAAGCAGAGTATGCTCATGGGTATGCAGTTCGCCATTGCTGCCACATCAATTTTTCACTTTCTCCAAGAAGATTCTCCACACATGCTAATTTTGCCTTGTTATCAGACCATGTTTGACTGTTGAGTCTATTGATTGTTATAGACTTCCATCTTGATATAACGTCTGACCATATGCCTGGATCTGCGGGTAGGACAAGCATTACTCCTGATTTTGTCCATGTTGGTGGTAGTGTCCACTGGGAGTTATAATACCCACCATATCCTCCATAAAAGGTGTTGCTTTTTTCCTTGAGGGTAACCAGACTTATAATCTGGCTTGTATGTTGGTTGTGGATTTTTTTCTTGTAGGCGGGTAGATTGTTGTCCCTATTATTGTATCTGGTGGAGGTTGATAGTTTGTGCTCGATTCTGCATCATCTGCGGCTGTTGGAATGCGTGTTCTTCATGTTTATTGGTGATTTATGTTGCCAAATGTTTGAATTTTCAAAATTTTGGGTATAATAAATCATTGTTTGTGTTGTCATTTTTAGAAAGATGGAGCACCGTATGGTCCTCACCATATTTTATTGCGAATGGGTTTTCCCATTTTAACTCTGATATTTGTTTTTGAGTGGCAAGTTGATCGTCCTATTGTGGTAGGTATTCATCAAGAAAGTCTTGCTGATTTTGTACAAGTTTCTCTTGTATGCAAAGAATATTTCTTCCACTTCCTTCATCGGCATTCCAATCACTTTGTTCTGTTACTTCATTAAGAATCGTTACCCGTCCTCGGGTAGCTTCATCTTCTGAGAATTCATCTCCCCAGCCAGTTGTTGCAATCTCTTCTATCGGGGTTGTGCTTATTGTTACATCATATCTGACATAATAGTCCCATTTTCCAGATGGTTAACCAAGTGTTGCCCATTTTTCCCATGGCTTTCGTTTTTTATCGTTTTAGTTAGTTTGACCGCTTAGGTTTTTTTAATGATTCATCTTCTTGGATTCTTGCTTCATTTAAGCAATCTTCACAAAAACATATATCATAAGGGATATGTTCTGTCTGTGGGGCTTGTAAGCAGATTCCTATGAAATGTTCTTCATCTTCATCTAAGTGATCATTACCCATTATTTATCGATCATTATTGTCAACTGAGTACCGTTTCGGTTGGGGTGCTCTACAATATCTCTCGAATTGAATGATTAATGATCTGTTGAGCCTTTCGTTTACTGCTACTCTTGATGGGGCACATACCGTAGTTTGTTCAGAAGGTTTTAGATTCCAGCTCATACTGTAACGCCTGTAGATCCAGGCTAGTCAATTTAAAGATAATAGGGGTTGAAAATGACTTTTCGACAAAAGATTATTTAGAATAAATAATCTTAACCAAGTTGTAGAATACGTCTCAAGGGTTCACTACATATAAAGAACACCGAAATTCGAGTTATAACGAAAAAGTTATGGTCCGTCAAAGTTTTACGGCAAAACCGGCACGACACCGGGAGATGTAAATTGTGAATTAACGATGGAGGACTTTTTAGCCTTAGAAATATAAACAAAAGTTTTAGTATATGTTAAACCAAGAACATACAAAAAAAAATGTCCAAATCTGACTTCGTATGAGAAAGTTATGATTTTTCTAAGATTTGGCTTAGCAGTGCACATCCCGAAACTCGAATTTTAGATCGAGCGGTTTTTGGCCTACGCGACCTAAATGAGAATTGAAGATCTAATTAATAGGAAATCAACGGTAGAAAGATAGACGAAAACAGAGTATGTATGTAGAAGTTATGAATTTTACACGGACATTTAACAATATAATCTTTTCGTACTGTTAAATTTAAGACCGGTCGAGAATTAGCCGACGGAGTCAAAATGAAAGTTGTAGATCTTATTTTTACCTACTCATGGATATAAATAACGTCAAAAACGGAGCTCGAATGTGAAAGTTACTTGTGAATTGCTTGTTTGAGCTTATAAAACTTTTCCACAAGTTCAATTAACTTCTAACTTTGCTTGATGGCTAAATAAAGTAAAGTGTTATTTTGTTTTATAACACCATTTACTTGTATAGCCAAACCTCCTTTATAATCAGATGTTTTTGCAAAACCAACTGTTGGTGATTCAAGATCTTCTGTAGCTTGCATGGTTTTTTGATATTCAGCAGTTGTCCTTTGATTGGCAAGACTCATCCGATGATGAGATTGTTGACCTTGTGAAGAAGGTGTTCAACCTTCTGGATTTTCTGTTTTAAGTCTTCTGTTAGTATAAGGGCCTCCTTTTCGACTAACTTTTGTTGCTCATCGATTTTTCTGAATAAGGCTCGAGACTTCTCTTTTAGTGAGTGGTTTAGACTATTGGATCTCAGTTGAGATCTGTTGAAGGTTTTTTTCTGGTTTCACTCTGTGTTTTTCTTAGTAATTCCTCACAAGATTCAAGCTTCCCTTGACAACTTTGGACTCGTAACTCAAAATCTTTTTGTTTTTCAGAAATATTTTTGAAATTTTTAAGTGCTACTTTCGAATTTCGAAAATAGGTTTATACAACTATAAACACAAGCTAAGTTATTAGCTAAATTTGTTGTTGTAGGTTTAGGACTATCTTTGCTAAAGACGATATATTCAGGATCTATAGTTCGTGAATTATCTTACCAATATTGTATTTCTTGCTCAAAGCGCTCGGACATAACATTAAAAACTTCAAGGTTATATTTACAATCTTGTTTTAGACTCACCACACGATTAACTTCAAACTTTTCCTGATTCTTTCGGTACTTTTTATAAAGAAGCAATTGCGCTGTCTTTTATCGAAAACAAGAGGTTTTTAGAAATTTTTAATAAAAACGTTACCGTAGAAATACAAATATTTGGTAAAATAATACACTTAGTATTTTTCCTGAATATACCCTAAGAGTTTAGCCTTACATAGAGTTAAGAATGTTTTTATTCAAAGCTCTAATACCAATATGAAAATTATGTTGCCAATAACCTTATCTTGTACCAAAGCTCAAAAACTAAAACTTTAAAGTACAAGTACTAAAATTGTAAAGTACAAGTATTAAAAACACACATTTTTTATTAAAATATTGCGGAAGCTTGATTATGCAATGACGGTGGTAATGAGTTTTTCAATGATTTTTTACAACTGATACAAATGTCTTTATATATGCGAAACACAAAGAAATGACATATGAAATATGCCAAAGCATAAAGGAATAAACCATAGCATATGCCGGAGAATATTCTCGGACCATTATTTAATTATATTACATTGGCCCCACATGATAATTCATACTAATAATTTACATAATAATTCATACTAATGGCAGACATCTTTTGTTTCCTATGCGGACACTTCGAGCTTCAGGACAAAGTGGAACGGGACGATTCAATTTTAACGCTAGTGGACAATAATCATACAAAATATCATTTTACTTTATTTAGACGTCAAGCAAAGTCGGAAGTTAATTAAACTTGAGGAAAAGTTTGATAAGCTCAAGCAAGTAGCTCATACTGTGATAGAAAAGGAAGTTCAACCAGCTGACCTAGAAGACTCAATATCAAGTTTGACCAAAAGACTTGATAATCTCTCCGTTAGTGGTAAACTCCCAGTAAAAAGAACAGGCGGAAAGATATACGTCTTTGAAGATCCCAATAAAATCTTTAAAGAACAATCTGAAAAAGAACCAAAGAAATGAGTTCTAAAATGTCTAGTATCCTCAATAAAAGTTCTACACAGACAACAGAACTTCCAACCCAAGAAGATTAGATTTGTGGCTATCGAGCAATGATTAGAGGCAAATATTAAACAACTAGAGCAACAAGAACGCTATTTGGAAGAAACAATTACAATATTTCCCTAGAATCAGTTATGGACCCAGAAAGACAGCTAGAATTGTCAAGAGAAAGGCAAACAAACCTTGTCCCAACAGAAATACTTTACTCCAACAATAGAAGTACTACAAGGCACATAGTATACCAACACTTATGGATGAAAGTGGGTCCAAACCCGGACCGGATGGACCTGGAATCGGTTAACGAAATTTTGTAGAATCGAAAACCAGACTGGTATGTAGGAACTAGTTCCGTTCCGGGTACGGTACCGGGTAAAGTGGGTCTAGAACCAGGAAACCCGAAAACATTAAAGTGGGTAGGTTGGAACCGGATAAAGTGGGTTTAGAACCGGAAACCCTAAAAAAAACGGAATTTTTTGGCAATTACTTACTACTTAGTGGATTAAACTTTGAAAATTTTCATATTGATATCCCGACTTCGGGGGACTGTAAGTTATTGAATATGAAACCAAAATTGACAAAATTATAGTCTAAACTCATGTACAAACTCTAAACTACACTCCGGAAAAAACCGCATGTCAATCCGACTTTAAACGAATGATATATGCATGTGTTAACTTTTTCACATAATACAAAGTACAAAAACAAATAGCTGAAAAGTTGAAAATTTTCAGCTTTGATACCAAAAATGACAAAATTATAGTCTAAAATCATGTACAAACTCTAAGCTACAAGTTGGAAAAAAACCGAATGTAATTCCGACTTCAAACAAATAAGATATATACGTTTTAAAACTTTCATAGAATACAAAAAACTAAAAATGTAAAAACTTCTATCTTTGATATCTTGACTTTAGAGGACTGTAAATCTATAAATATAAAACTAAAAATAACATATTTATAATATAAAATCATGTACAAACTCTAAGCTACACATTGGAAAAACAGTATGTCAATCCGACTTAAAACAAATGAGATATGCATGTTTTAAACATTTCACAGAAACTGATTTTAGCCCCTAAAAGTGGTTCCGATTCCTAACACAGGTTCCGGTTCTTAGACCCGGTTTATCCAAACCCAATGGACTCAAACACGGATTACCTGAAACCTGGATAAAGTCAATTTTTAAACCCAGAATCGGAACCGGTTCTATATATTCCGATTCTAACGGTTCCGAGTCCGGTTTTAAATCTCATCTCTACCAACACTACTCTGAAGAGAGAATCCTATGTATCAATGATAATCAAATCAACCTTCCTTTATGTAACCAACAAATCTATCAAAGCTTAAGGACTTCAGGTCTTCAACCTATCCATTTAGGGATTGATAAGCCCCAATTTTAGTGGGTTATAACCAAAGGGGTATTTTAGTACTTTTGATATTAGTGTAGGATTTTATGTTAGTGGTAGTATCATGTGGTGGGGACAGTTTTTTGTGGTCGTTTGTCTCATCTTAGTCCTAGTAGTATATGTATCTAGTTAGAAGGTAGAGAATGGTAGCTAAGAATTAATTTGTAAGACAATATTGTTCTTCTTTTCGAGAGACTCTCACCTCTAGAATTGTGAAAAACTATCTTTATGAATATTATCAAAAATTTCGGTTAGTGTGAGCTTTACAATGCCTGGGATATACGATAGATTCAACAAGATACGATAGATTCAACAAGGGTCTATCAAGGATCTTCATGATAAGGTTAAATACATTATATCCAAGAAGTGCTGGTATGAACAGTTGCGATCTTCAATTTTTTGGTGGGCACCTTCCTTTTATGTGGTTGAGCCGTTGAGGGCACCACATATTTATAAAAAAAAACTCATCTGAATTTAAAAATTTATTATGTATAGAGATTATTAGATCACATGCCCCCACTCCCTTCTCTTTGAATCACGGCCCTGTGGCATCACACAATTTATAAAACATTTGGAATGTTGGATGAACCAACTAGACCTCATAACATGCAAACATCCCTAGCCCTAAACAAGGATTAGAAAGCTTGGTTATAACCGATGTGAGACTCATGGGTCCTAGAAAATGTTTTATGAATTCTGAATTAATGTCACGTTATTATAAAATTAAGTTGGATTGCATGACATTACCTAAGTCACAAATTGGAGGACAAAATACAAATTGTTATGTCTGCAAGCAGCCCACGGTCAAGGAAAGGTGCTCGTGTTCAAATATTTCGTCAAACACCTAAATTAACACAATAATAGAATTTTATCCACCAAAAGCAATACTATAAATTTAATCATACAAAATGAAAAGAGTTGAATTCATTTATAACATAAAAAAAAAAAAAAAAAAAAAAAAAAAAAAAAAAAACATTGCAGAACATTAAAATTTTGCAATTTTATCATACACACGACTTCCGCCTGAAAAAAGGAGTGATATTCTTGTGTTGGGTCATTAAGCCTACAAGTACTTCACCATTCCACGGCCCTCCACACTTAGCTTTGTAGCTTGAAGCTGTTTCTTTTTAGGTGCTTTCAACTGTTGCAACCTCTTGTTCATCTGTCATCAATTGCATAAAAACATATATTATTGAGATTATAACTTTTAAGAACTTTTAAGATTAAAAAGAAAAATTCAAAAACACAGACCTTGAGGCGACGCTGATCTTGCACAACTTGTTTAGCCCGGGCTCTAATTTCATCAGGATCAATCTTTGATTGTGGGCGTATTATAAAATCTAGTGGCATTGCTTCAGGCCTTGATGTTAGTCTAGAAGATGAGTTTCCAGATTTTGGTTCCCTAAATTCATATTCAAAACATTACAACATCTAAATAATTTTAAAAAATGATTAAACAGAAAAAGCAACATATGATGCACCAATCAAACAACTTACTGAGAATATTCAGCCAAATCCAGATCATCATCTCTTGAATGCATCCCTGAAGCTTTATTCATAGGCCTATTAATAGTGAGATGCAAAATATCAGAAGAATAAAAACTAGCTTTTTATCATTAACAAAAAAATATGTTAAATACAAATCCATGTATGTGGAACTTGAAAATATACTTTTTCATTGTTGGTCGACGCATGGGTGGCATTCTCTCATCTTCATAGTTTCGCATGTCCTCAAATCTTGTGCTCTTATTAAATATTGGTCGACTCTGCATTACATTTATAATTTTAATGATAATGAATAATCAAGATCTTTACATAATAAAAGAGGGAATTTTTATTTTGTTCAACATCCATATATACTTACCCATTTGTCAACCAAGTCTTTCGCAAGCTTTCTATTGGATGTGGTCTCTTCATCAGATTTTGACAAGAACATAATAACCTTTCCAAGCCCACTTTTCTTTAATTGCTCTCTTCTATCATATTGATCTAAATCAATGGGGAACTGGAGGATAAGAACAACTCATAATTAGTTACACCAACATAAAAAAAGGGATATAATTAATCCTGGTTTATTATATACCTCGGTTAGGATCTTCAATATTTCTGCACGAATGTTTATATTGGGCAAGCTTCCATCCGGAAGGGGTTCAAGCCAATTTTTCAAAAGAGTTAGAACTCCATGATCTAGAAACTCTAATTGAAGTTGCTTCCTGCATTAAGAATTTAAAAAGGTAAATGATATAAACAATATTGTGAACCAGATGTTGGACTTTTGCAAATAAAAGACTTTACTTAGATAGTACTTCAGTTAGAAGTGGCAACTTTCTGAGTTTATTAATAGCTGGTTTTGATTGTCTGTTTAGTTCTGCATCTTCTTCTGCTACAACTTCAAGTTCAGCCATCACATTTTCAACAAGTAATGCAATCTCTGCAGCACTTTTCTCAGTCTTCTTCTTCTTCTTACCCATCTTGAACATGTCCTTGATTTCATCATCTTCTTCACCCTCCTCAGCCTATATCATTATAATATTTAGCTGAGAAAATAGTAGCAGATACTAAATACATACAACTTACTTCATATATATCGATGAGCTTCTTACCTGAGGAGCACGGCTGGGAGAATAACCTCCATGGTCGCTTGCATATCGATCAGCTGGATCAACACCGGTATCATCTATGAAATTATCATCATCTAGCATTCTTGGACCCTCTTTGTCATCCTGCACCAGTCAAAAGCAAAGGCTATCAGAAAAAATACAGTGTCATGGCACCCAAAAGCCAAAAGCCATAGAAAAACAAATGTTTAAGTTGCACGATCAAGAGAGATTAATATTGGGATGAAACCAGTGTTATCAGATTAGTTAGAACAATGTACTTGACAGTGTTCGTAACAAATTATCCCCACGGAATCCAAAAGAGAAGATGAATCTTCAACACACAAAACACAGCCAATTTGCAACTAAAATGTACCTCTGAATCGCCGCCAGCAATTGTATCCCACATCTCTTTAACTTCTGCATCATCCCCACCAGAACGCCCACCCCTTTTACTATTTACCTTAAATTTCGACCCACCTTTCTCATTCGATCTCCCTCCTCTATCCGAGAACTTGGAAGCACTCAACTTCTTCTCCCTCTTCTTGCTACTACTCCCACCGCCACTGGAAAACTTCTTCCTCTTCCCACCGCCACTATCCGAATCATCCCTGACAAAACTCGCCATTTCATCCTCCACGTCATCATCAATCGCGAAATCCGGCAAGGTCTCCTCCGCCGTGCTCTTCTTGATTAACCTTTTACGGGGCTTCGACTTCGAATCGGATTCGTTGTGAACCGGCGTCGGAGACCGTTCCTGCCTATTACTCTGCCAATCATTATCTTCCAATTCATCATCGAGATTGTCATCAAGGAGGTTTTGATGTTGATTGTTGTTATCATCACCGTGATCGGATTGAAATCCGTCGTCGTAATCCATCAACGGCTCGCCATCTTCATCGCGATAGCTGAAAATTTAAGAACAAAAAGAACACGATTAAGGTCGTATGCATAACCTAACCCTAGAAGAATCGTAAGCAAAAATAAAAAACCTAGATTAGAGAGCACTGGAACTTACGGATCGTTCTCGTAACCCATTGTGCAAGGGGAATTTAGAAATCACGAAGAAAGATGGTAAATATATAGACAGATGAAGTGAAACGAAAGAAGAGATGAACGAAACAGGATGAGAAGAGGGTAGAAGCCTGAGAATCTGAACACGATTATATACAGTAAGGGCAAATGGGAGTTCTGACCTTTGAGAACAGAACAAACGTGAGGGCTAGGTATTCTAATAGGCATAAAATGGAGGGACGTACATTGTAATAAAGCATAAATAAAATACATATGGAGTAAGTTACATATTTGACCCCTCAGGTATATCATTTTCCGAAATTTGATTCAAGATGTATATTTTTATCAAAGTTGGTCTTGTGGTTTCATTTTTGTTAAGGATAGCATTATCATCTCTCCCAACTCCCAAGCTCATGCCGTTGGAAAGGTTGCATTTAAGTTAAACCTTGTAAAATCACAATTTCACTCTCATTCCGTATTTAGTTAATATTTATACATGTAGTTTCTTTATTATTATTTTATTTTTAAAGAATCAAAGGGGAGGATGAAGCCTAGAATATAAAACACAAAATTTACCAACAGTAAGTCCTCCAATGACCATATAATTTTATTACACAATATCAACATGAGGGTGATCACTTTATCCATCAATTTCTACCACACAAGATATAATAATCCATTTTGAGCTAAGTTTAGCTAAACCCGTACGTAAGACTCAAAATGAGAACTTATACTTTAAACCTCTTCTTTTTCATCGATTTCTCTTTTAATAATTAATACAATACAGTTATATTCTAGTTTCAGTTTCTTGAAGCCTCCAACTTTAAGCTTCAATTTTGTTGTTTTTTTTAAACATATTTTAGGATTTAGAGCTTCCTCTTATTCTTTCAAGAACCAACACAATTTATACTAGCTCGTTTGACTAAATATGAAGGTGAAGACTTCTTTTACTTATTTAATTCAAGCAACTTTTCATTTACTTGCAACTTAGGTCATACTTTTCACGTAAATTACAATTTTGCCACTACAAGTAGAGGTGAGCATGGGTTTGAGTCAATTTTGGAGTAAAACCGAACTCAAACCACTCATTTCGGTTTTCGGTTTTCAGTAGAACCAATTGGGTTTTGATTTATGAATGGATTCGGTTTCTCGGGTTCAACGCCATAGGTTCATGAGTTTAGGGTTTAAACTATTTCCACTAAACAAAGTAAATAAGATTCCTTTCCATTGTTAAGCTATTTAAAACCAATCGAAAACACCAAAATCAACTAAATAGTTCAATGAAATATTAAAACTACTAAGTTTAAAAGTTTACAACCAAAACATAACAACACAATCCACTAAAAACATAAAAATCCATTACGATAAAAAATGAAACACACAGTCAAACCACCAATCTTCAATCCTTACTTGGTTAGGTTCTTAGTTTTTATTTTTAAAGTTTGAGAATTAATCCCACATAACTGTGCTCATTGTAGGTTAAAGATTATAAATGCACTGGCCAAGGAGACAAAACACAGAAAGCCTAATGTAAGTATGTAACTGAAATGAGAATATGTAGTTTAAGGTTATCATAAATAGAAACACAGATTTTCTATCCCATTTGATGCATGATTTGCATACAAATGCAGTAATCCAATTGATAACCTGCTCCATGCCTTATTCCATCTGAAGAACCGAATATGAACTAATAGAGAACTGTACATACAAAAAGTTAATCAATTGTGGAAAACCAAATGCAATTTCTGTCAACCAATAGTGAGTAGATCAGTAGGAAGTGAGGCAGGATCTAATTCCCAACAATCTCCTGAAAGATCTTTCACCTCTTCCCCAGAAAGCTTCCTTGCTGGAATCTGATGTGAAAACAACCCAGCATCATGTTTTTCAAGCCATCTGATAGCACGAAACCCAATCTCTCTTCTCCTGAAAATTGTTTTAAACCCATTCACCTTTTCAAGGTACCCCATGCTCAATCCATGTACCTCACTATAACTTGTCAAAAACACAGCTATATCATAACATCTTTTGTCTTTTGTCTCACTATTATAAAGTGCCCACACTGAACCCTTCTTAGGATAAATCCTGTAAACCTCTCTTGCTGCTCTTTCACACTCCACAATATGAGAAAACACATTGAGTGATCTAACTAAAGTTTTCTTTGAAACCTTAAACCTTCCACAAGATACATGAAATCCAGTTCTTTCCAAATTAACCAACTCTTCATCACCATTGCTTTGTGGGTCCAACCAAGACATGTCCACCTCAAATGGATGTGTTGACACCACTTCATTAATTAAACCATAATGCCTTGGCATTCCATCATCATCATCATATAAACCCCATATTTGTCCTTTCTTGAAACTCTTTTCGACTCTTCCTTTATCAAAATCGTAAAAGTCTGAGTCTTCTACTGTCATTATCTCAAGATCCTGGTTCTTCTCTTCTCCCTTTGTCTCGTTTCTTGAATTTTCCCTCTTTGATCCACTTCTTTGTACCTTATTTACTTTCAATTTACCATCGTTCACATTTGTTTTCACTAATTTCTGCATTTGAGCTAATGTCATCATTTCTTCTTCATCACTGTCATTCTTTCTCTTCCCCTTCTCCTTCAATGTGTTATTCACAACTCTTGAATGCTTACCCCCATCTTCCGTTTTTGACCTTTCAATCTTTTTTGATTGCTCGGACCTCTTCATGATCTCTCCAACACTACTCATTTTCCTCTTTGATTCGTTTCGAGTTGAGACCTTATCACTTTCAAATGTATCAATGTTTTCCTTTTCATCGACCACCACTTTTGTATACCCTTTCTTACCATCATCCACCTCCACGGCTTTGAAACTCTTCTTACAACTAGGGCACATCAGATTATGCCCCAAATACTTCCTTTCAAACTGATGCAACAGCCTACAAGTTGAACACGCTGTCCAAAAAGTGTCTAGTGTCACAGCATCACCTCCGGGATCCACTCCCGCCTCCGCCTCTGCCTCAGTCTGTATTGCGATTCTAAGCTTCATATCATACTCTTTCCTCCTAATCTTGTCAGACAGAACACTAAACGCTTCGTTTACCAACTTAAAGGCCTCTTCGGAGGCGACAAACTTGTTCTTGTCAGGATGCAAAATTAGGGCTAGTTTTTTATACTGTTTCTTAATTAAATTGATGTCAGAAAAAGGTTCTACTTCGAAAATCTTGTACCAATCAGGCGTTCCAGTAGTTTCTGTGGTATTTTCGGCGGCGCTGAGTATTTTGAAGGCTGTTAGCATTTCCGACACGCCGTCGAGTGTGGGGCATAGACGGTGAGCGCGCTTGGCGTGCTTGATAGCTAATTTGAGGTCGGAGGAACTGTAACTTTGCTCGGCTAGGGTTTTGAGGCGGAGGGATTCCCATTTGCTGATGCTTTCTTCTTCGAAATCGTCGGCGGTGGATGTTGCATCCGTGGCGGCCATTTTCTCCTGGTTATTGTCGTAAGCACAGTTGAGAAGGGGTATTACATGTAAAAGTTTGCTTCCAATCTACCAGGACTTTGGACTCGAAACCACGAATTATTTTAGTTTTGAAAAAAAAATGATAATAGCTGATTTAAGTTTTGGAAAACCACTCTAAAACTAGAAATGACAACGGGGCGGGTTCGGAGCGGGCATAGTTTTCCAAAACCGACCCGATATCTTTCGAGTATTTTACTGGGGTGTTCCATTGGGTTTCGGGTTTTCCTGTCGGGTTTCGGGTATTTTATCGGGTTTACAACAATTCATAACGAAATTTTTATTCCGTTTTAGGGTACCCCAATATCTTATAAAAAATACATTCCTGGCATCTCTTTTAAATTAAAAATATGATGCATCACTTTAATAAAATAAACTTAATGTTATATTAAAATCTACTTGACTTAAGTTTAGTGTAATACCACAAAAAAAAAAAAAAAAAAAAAAAAAAAAAAAAAAAAAAACTATCATTTACATCAGATCGTTAATAACTACAAAGATTTTCCACAATAAGCATTTTATCTTTGAATAACATCAAAAGGTTTCAAACATATTATAATATATATATATATATATATATATATATATATATATATATATATATATATATATATATATATATCGGGGTGGGGTGGGTCGGGGCGAGGATAACCCACCCCCTGCCCCGAACCTAATAAAAAACCGATTACGACCTATTACCCGACCCGAAATGATCGGGTTTCGGGTTTCCCCTTCGGGTTCGGACTTTTTTGCCATCCCTATCTAAAACCCTATGTATTTTGCCTCAACGCTTAAATAAACAATTATATTTATTTTACGATCAATTTAGTTAATATACTTTTTTCCCCATTTAATGCTTTTTAATCGGTTGCAATTTGGCAACCGGTAAGAATACTGACGTAGTATCAATTACAAAATAAATGTTAAGTTTAAAAGATGTTGTCGGCTTCAAAATCACTAAATTGTTTCTCATCGACTTCTTCTTTCCTCACAGCTGTTGCAGAAAGGGTGATCGATCAAGTGGTTTTTTCTTCTTCTTCCTTAACTTTAAACTATAAAAACATGTTGTGAACAACCAAATATATACTTCGACTACCCGGAAGAACCCTAGCCAACATTTCATTTCATGCCCAAATTCCTTGGTATGTGAAATTCTAGCCTTGATTGATTTAATTTTGTAATGCTTACTCAGATACTATACTTTTTTATAGGACCCTTCAAAAGATTGTAATTTTTTTATATGGTAATATGGGTAGATGAGGATTTGGGTATGCACACATATAAGAATAAAATTAATGAGTTGCATAGGGAGAATATGGAATTGTTCAAGGAAAATATGAACCTTTCAAAAAAGAATATGGATCTGGAGAAGGAGAACGTGGTTCTGCTGAAGAAGTTAATGAAGCCTAAGGTCAATGACAATAAGGAGCCTGGTATATTCCTTTGGAGGTTGATGATGTTTGGTATTGTTGTGGTTAGCATCTTTATTTTGTTTCTGTTTATGTAATTGGGCTAGTTAGGTTAATCTAAGATGGTTAATTATGTAATAGGGTAATGTTGGTTTTACCTTTTTTTTCTAACTTTTGTAAGGGAATTGTGATGTTGGTTTATTAAGCACATTTGTAATGGAATTGTGATTGTGGATACTATACACATTTATTTTTTGAAGATAATTTGGTTTTGTGACTACTTGGATTGTATCTGTTTCCTTTGTTATAGTTGGACAGTTTTGCCATTGTGTTTATAGTTGTGGTTTTGTGAGTACTTGGACATTTTTAAGATTTTTGTTATCATTCCTTTGATTAGTATGGAATGGAATGAAATGAAGACTTGAATCAAAAATAGAACAGGAATAGAATGAAGATTGGAATTAGGGACAGAAAAGAGAAACAAGAATGGAATCAATAATATAACATAGCTGGAATGAGTATTGGAATCAGGAACAGTAATGGAATGAAGATTGGAATCAGGAACAAAAAAAAACTATAAATGGAGCCTAGACATGAACAACGGCTACACAGGAAAGTAATATGATGCAAAAGACATTTTTCATTTTCGAATCAGGGATAGAAAAGAATCGAACCAAATGCATAATGTTTGAATAAAAACCAACAATCACTTTCTGATAAGCAACGCAGTGGATGTACTAATGTGGGACAGAATGAAGATTGGAATGGAATTGGACATATAACACAAACAACATCAGCCATTTAAGCTTACATTTTTGTTATGGTTTTACCTTTTTCCTAAGTTTTCTGCTTACATTTTTTTGCATTCTTGAATTGCTATTCTTTACCCGAAATCAGTAAAAATGCAGCTGGCGTTACAAGTGTGTTGCAAAAAAAATTAATTTTTTGATGTTGACGATTTTTCCCTTGCTGATACTTTCGGTTATTGAAAGACCCTAACTTTCGTATTTCCGAAAGACCCAAACTTTCATACTTCACAATATTGTTACTCCAAAACATGCTACATGCATATTCATAAAACAAACAATATTTTTTACATTGATAAAGTGATTACAAACGATTGGATACAAACCGACTATTACAAAGTGTTATATATTACACAACTACCCAGGATACTATAGTTTTATATATACGGGAGTACAAAATACAATAGTTTCAAACTATTCAAAATCTCTAATCGGTATATAACTATCAATATATAACTATATTGGATGTTTATCTCCTGCAATTGTTAAACATTGAGAGGATAAGCGGTGACGCTTAGTGAGTTCAATAATAGATACAATATAATGTTATGCCATATATATACCTCAATATGGCAGAAACAAAGAGGAACAATAAACAACAAAGGCATATGTGAATGATGTGATAAGCTTTTCATATCAATCAATGATTTAATTCAAATATATACAATCAATGAGACATAACAATTTCAATACTTGATAAACATCAATAGAGTTTCGGCCCAAATGGCACAGAAGACATACATTTTCTGATTAAACATTTTTGTAGATTTCAGGCTTATAGTCTTGTCTAACCATCTAACAATGTCATAGAATATAAATCATTCTCTTACAGATACATACTCTACATGGCCAGAGGCTACGTACCAATACCAATGTGAATCTATGTAACATCCCAAAAATACGAGCCAATTTTTTTTTTAACATATAATTAGCAAACATTAGTAGTAAAACATACACCGATCATATCATTCATAAAAGTGTGCGTGTTTGGAAATCAGTTTATAAAAACATAACAACGTCAGAGGATAATCCCCAGGAATCTCATAGTGTGGAATACAAGGCGTGTGTGTGATGGGCCGCTACCGCACCAACTCTTTCCCTTTCAAAGAAGAGGTACCTGAAACCAAAACTGAAAACTGTAAGCACGAAGCTTAGTGAGTTCCCCCACTGTACCACATATCATAAAATCACATAACATACATATACTACCGGGCATATCTGGGTGCCCGACCTACCCCTTCGGTCCTTGCGACCGGATACTGCCGGGCATATTTGGGTGCCCGACCTACCCCTTCGGTCCTTGCAACCGAATACTGTCGGGCATATCTGGGTGCCCGACCTACCCTTCGGTCCTTGCAACCGAATACTGCAGGGCATATCTGGGTGCCCGACCTACCCTTCGGTCCTTGCGACCGAATACTGTCGGGCATATCTGGGTGCCCGACCTACCCTTCGGTCCTTGCGACCGAATACTGGGGACTATTTCACCCCTACTACTACCACATAGCATCATATCATACTAGCCCATAACCATAACACAGGTAGTAGCAACCCTAGATGAATATCACGGAGACAAACATCTATCATACAACTCCTACTAGTGGGCCGACATTGTGGCCGTAGACCCACCGCTACTGGAAGGTAACTCACCTCGTAGCTGCTGCTCTGCATGGGAACTGTTTGACTGCTGCTGCTGCTCCGGATATCCTCCGGCTGCAATTCCCACCAAACACTTAGTCACATACTGCTAACCGACCTCAGGGTAAACTGACCATTTACCCTTAACCAAACCATGAGTCAAAATCAAATTCAACTTGTAGTTGACCCGACTCGCGAGTTGGCTTGCCAACTCGCCGAGTCCCTATCCCTTTGTCTGACCACTATCCCGTCTCTACTAGTCGAGTTTGGCATTGACTCGACGAGTTTTCCTTCTAAGTTAATGACCCAACGTTCTTCATTCTACTCGCCGAGTTGTATGAACAACTCGTCGAGTTCATCTTCATCTAAAGAACACTCTATGCTGAGACTCACCGAGTTGTATGAACAACTTGCCGAGTCCGTTCTTGAGGCAAGAAGATTGCCTTGAACTCGCCGAGTCATGGAATTCACTTGCCAAGTTATTACATGAGTGAGTCTGGCTTCCAACCCACTGAGTCACACCCTATGACTCACTACTCAAACCCGCAAACACGCAAAGGGGGAAAACTCGGGGACTCGCGACTCGAATCGCCGAGTCAGATGAACGACTCGCCGAGTCTGCCACATGTAAATACTATACACGCGATTCTGCTTGAATCTAACCCATGCCATTCATAGATCTGGGTTTCTAGGGCTTGGTTTACACGTAAAGTTTCCAACTTTACGTGTAAATAAACACCCATGAGGGTTTTAGGGCTCAAAATGCACCAAAAGAGTAGATCTAGGGCTTTCATGCACTATGGCTCCATAAAGGCAATATATCCAAGCTCCTGGAGCTTAATCATGCCTAGATCTAGAGGCTAAACAACGTATTATGAACCCTAAGACACAAACAAGCTTGGGAAGAAGGTTCAAGAAGAACTTCCATGAAGCTATAAGGGATAATGAGCATGAAAACAAAGGGGAACTGAGTTATACCTTAAGGAAATCACTGAAATAACACCAAGATGTTTGGCCTCCTTCTTCTCTTCTTGCTCTACTCTCCTTTTCTCTCACAATCTTCAAGAAACACACACCAAAGCACTTCAATCTCACAAGGAACAAGGCTTGGACGTTATGGGGAGCTATGAGGGTGAAGGGGGCGAGCTGTGGATAAGGGGTTTAAATAAGGTGCAAACCCTTGAAATTTAGGGTTTCATCAGACAGCGGTGACTCGCCGAGTCCAGAATATGGACTCGCCGAGTCGCCAACTTAAACGTGATCCGGACCTCGTCCCTACTCGGCGAGTCAGACTTACAACTCGCCGAGTCCAAGGCTAAAAATGAAAAATACTAAGATAAATTTTACGTACTAGGAACCAGGTGCTACAAATCTCCCCCACTTATTTTAGACTTTGTCCTCCAAGTCTGCCACTCGATCCTGAAACAGCTCGGGGTAATGCTCCATCATTTCTTCCACCGGCTCCCAAGTCCATTCTGAACCCTTGCGATGCTGCCATTGTACTTTCACTAGTTCCACCCTCTTGTTCCTTAGGTCCTTCGACTTCCGGTTAAGGATTGCGACTGGGCGCTCAATGTAATTCAGGTTGTCATCAACCTGTATATCCTCTAATGGCACCACCGCTGAATCATCCACGAGGCACTTCCGCAACTGGGAGACATGGAAGGTGTTGTGGATCTGACTGAGCTCAGCTGGCAGATCCAACCTATATGCCACCTTGCCCACCGGGCTACAACCCTGAACGGACCAATGTATCTCGGGCCCAACTTGCCCCGCTTCCTGAATCGAATGACGCCTTTCCAAGGCGACACCTTCAGGATAACCATATCCCCGACATGGAACTCCAGGTCTGAGCGACGCTTGTCGGCGTAACTTTTCTGCCGACTCTGCGCAGTCTGAAGCCTGCTCCGAACCTGCTGGATCCTCTCGGTCGTCTTGAGCACCACCTCGGTGCTCCCCATGACCCTTTGACAAACTTCACCCCAACATATCGGGGTCCTACACCTCCGTCCGTACAACATCTCGAATGGGGGATGGTCAATACTCGCGTGATAGTTGTTATTGTACGACAACTCAGCCAAGGGAAGATAGGTATCCCAGTTACCACCGAAGTCTAACAAGCATGCCCGCAACATATCCTCCAAGGTTTGGATGGTCCGCTCGCTCTGACCATCCCTCTGCGAGTGAAAGACGGTGCTAAAATGTAGACGAGTGCCCAACTCATCATGAAACCTCTTCCAAAACTTGGAAGTGAACCGCACATCTCGATCTGATATCACTGACACTGCACCCTGTGCCGCGCCACTATCTCCCTGATATAGATATTGGCCAACTTTTCGGCCGAGATACTCTTCTGAATCGGAATAAAATGGGCGCTCTTGGTCAACCGATCCACGATAACCCAAATCGAATCTACTCCTCGCGCCGTTCGTGGAAGTTTTGTGATAAAATCCATCGTAATATCCTCCCATTTCCATAACGGGATATCCAACGGCTGCATCTTGTCGTGCGGTCTTTGATGCTCGACCTTGACCTTCCTGCAGGTTAAACACCGCTCGACGTACCACGCCACATCCCACTTCATGCAGGGCCACCAATAGTCTAGGCGAAGATCTCGATACATCTTCGTCGCCCCTGGATGAATAGAGAATCGGGATTTGTGCACCTCCTTCATCAAGATCTGGCGCACGCCTCCATGATACGACACCCACACCTTACGGTGTAGTGTCAATAACCCTCGACTATCATAATCGAAGGAGGTGACTTGACCCACTATACGTTCACTCTTCCGATGTTCCTCCTTCATAGCCTCCTGCTGAGCTTCACGAATCTGTTCTAACAGGGGAGTCACACTACAGTCATCCTCATGCAAATATCCCTGATTGGTGCCGCCTTGCGGCTAAGCGCATCGGCCACCACATTGGCCTTCCCCGGGTGATAAAGGATTTCTCAATCATAATCCTTCACCACGTCCAACCACCGGCGCTGCCTCATGTTCAGATTCGGCTGATCCATGAGGTACCTCAAACTTTTGTGGTCCGTGAAAATGGTACATCGAACCCCGTAGAGGTAATGCCGCCAAATCTTGAGGGCGAAGACCACCGCTCCCAATTCTAAATCATGCGTCGGGTAGTTCGCATCGTGAGGCTTCAGCTGCCTCGAGGCATAAGCAATGACATGACCCCTCTGCATCAATACTGCACCTAAACCTGAGATGGACGCATCACAATATACCACAAAATCCTCTATGCCCTCGGGCAGGGCTAAGATTGGCGCCTCGCACAATCTCTGTTTCATAATCTCGAACACTGCCTGCTGCTCAGGCCCCCACCGAACATGGTTGCCTTTAGGACATTTATTGCTGAGGAACCCCCTTAGCGGTAGTGTCCATCCCGATGATGATCCTTAGGATAGGTCCATTATGATAGGTGTTTAGGGACGTAATGTGAGGATAACGGGAACGGGTAATCGGGTTATTGTTGATTGATGGAATTAATAAACTTATTTATTGTGGTTTGAAAACCCTATGTGCTCACCAGACTCTCAAGCCTGACCCACTCAGTTTTATGTATTACAGGTAGTGACGCTTGAGCATAGATATGATGTTTGGATGAGGGATTACGAATATAGGCCTGTAGATATGAAATAATGTAGTAATGATTATATTGTACTGTTTATTCTTTTGATCTATACAAACATGACCTACCAAGTCTTTTAATGAAATACATTTCTATGGAAATGCTTTTGATAAATCTTTTATCATATTTTGTTTTGGGACAAATTTCGCAAAAGTTTTATTTAAAATGTTACTCTGATTTTTAAACAAAGCATAAACAAAATCGGTTTTTTCTGCCGTGATTTTTGGGATGTCACAGTTTGGTCTCTGTTGATGCCAACATCCAATCTTATTTTTGATGGTGTTGAAAGGCGAAAGAGATACAATACGGTTTCGTTTAAGGAAATACATATGTAAACAATCAAACTGAAGGTAATCAAGGTTTATTTATTTATTTATTTTTTTGTTTTTTACTTGCTTCCTGGAGATTGGGCTACTAGCCCACTATTATTCAAACATTTTTTCCCTCGCGAATATGTTAGCTATAAGATTTACAATCTTATTGAAAAATTTTCAAATGACGATCAATTCCTTTGCATCTTCTTTTTATAAAAGTACCATGGAAATGAGATTTTATTGGCAATTTGTGCACAAACATACTCATTTTTAGAAGGCTTCATTCTCATAATACAATATTGATGAGAGGAGTCGTGAAAATAACTCCAAACATGAAAGAAATAAACAAGTGGAAACAACTCTTCTTGAGAAATCAAATACTTTGTCCTCCATGCGTAGTGAAATTCAATAACGCGAGGTCAGTTTTTAAACTTTCATTTTTATTGTTCGCATGTTAAGTAATTGACTTCATGTCTTAATTCGATGTCTTGTGCAATAGTTTTTTTTATTGATAATTTTACGTTAGTGGATTTTCATTTGCCCATTGGTTCAGTGAGTTTTGCTATATTGATTATCGGAGCAAGGTGTCTTCATGTGTGTGCCTTGCTCTCAATTATGGTATAAGTTGTCAATACATTTTCTTACTCTTTCGTTAAAATATGTTCCATGTTAAAAAAATTTAATTTGTTTTCTGATTGTGTTAAGCAGTACGAAAGGCGCGAAGTGGGATGAGGCAAATCTGAGGGAAATTGAAGCAAAGAAACCTGTAAGGCGGAAAATTACTGAACCAAAGACTTTGTATCATCCAATGCTTGATTTTGATGGTAAAATTCCATTTATACCCTCTTCATTTCCAATCTATGTATTCTTTATCAGATGTCTTAGTTTGAGCTTTAATCAATTTTACACAAATCCTTTTGTATGCAATAATGAATCTTAAGAATTTTGGGGTTTATATATTTTCCTTTTTTGTGTTATGATCATCTTAACCCATTACAACATTTTTAACACATAACACCGAAAGGAATATTCCAGGTACGTTCTTTTTTTTTAATTACTTACATAGATTTTATTAGCTTTTTATAAATTTGGCCGTGTTTAATTCCAGTTAAGCTTATTATTTTCGAGATTTATTTTTTTTCTTTCCTGATGTTACAGCCATTTGGGTTGAGCAAGAGATGAAACTGAAAGGTAAGTATTCACAAATATATTATAATAAGATGAAGAAGACACGACGTTGGACGGAAAATGTCACCCAAATGAGCCTGCAGTGTTTGAGTTAGTCACATTTGATCTTATAGTGTTTTGTACAGATTTTTTGTCTTCACACTTGCTTAAAATCATTGCTATTTGATTCGGACATGTTCTAAAAAGTCGAGGTATTTCGAATTGTTTGTTGACACAGACAAAGTCAAGGAAAACCTCTGAAAATTTTTCAATATTGAACCTTGGACATATAATAGTTCCGAATCGAATCTTTGTGTTTCATTTGTTTTATAGCCATCATGTTGTATGAGTTTGTAAGTAAGCGCTCCATATGCTTACTTGAATGAGATGCTTCATTTAATCCCTTTTTATAATATGTATATTTATATTACACATATTTTGTTTTACTATATCAATGGATATTGTTTCAGGGAAAACACAGCTTGAGAAAAGATACTGGTAATCAGAACTTTTATTTCCTTACATTTTTGTTCTTAATAGTTATAATATGTGATTTAAAACTCAAAAAAAAAAAAAAAAAAAAAAAACAATCTTCTTTTCATAAGGTCAACCATCTTGGAGTTTTTAAATCGATACTTTCATTGTTCTTTTTTTTCTGCTAATTCACACATAACTACAACGAGATTTATTTTCTCTCTGATCATTGATATTTTTCATATTGAACTCTGTTTGCAGCTTGAAGTGTCAATCATATTCCAAAGCTTACGGTTTCTGGATCATGGTTTAAGGCATTTATAACTCCACAACTTGATCAATTAACTATAAAAACTACAATGAATAGCGGAATGGAATGAACCATCGCATTCCATTGTCATGTTTACTAGGCTGAAAATAAGAATTAATTTTCATTTGTTTGTGTATTAACATATAAGATCCTACTTTTATTTCCTTACATTCACTTAAATGAGTTATGATAGCTCCGCCTCTTGCAAACACTCGAACACAAATCCAACCCACGCAAAGCGGGGTACTTTACTAGTTTAAAATAAAAAGTTAATAAAAATAATTAGTTGGAATAATAAATAATAATTATATAGTTATATAATAAACATATTATAAATTAAAAATAAAAAGTCAAATATATATATATATATATATATATATATATATATATATATATATATATAAAAGAAATAGAAATAAAGAAAATTACCTTTTTAAAAAACAATGCAATGATTAGTATTAATATCAATATAATAATTAGATCATAATAATTATCATCATTCACCTAAAAAGTAACCTAATAATATAGGTTGGTGTTGTAGATTGTTATGTAATATGGTTAGTATAGGATCACATGTAAAATGAAAAACCCTATTTCTATGATTAAAAGACATTAAATATCATTATTATTTATTACTATAATAATTAAATAATGATTATTGTTTTACTTCTATTTAATATTTATAATATAAATAAATAATTATCTGGTTTATATATATATATATATATATATATATATATATATATATATATATATATTTCTTATTTTTTATTTCTTTTTTTACTTATTTATTATTTTCATTATATATATATATATATATATATATATATATATATATATATATATATATATATATTCGTTCGGAAATAAAAAATTTGACTTCTATTTCTTTTGTAATGTTCTTAGCTTTTTTTATTTATATTTTATTTTCATTATACATTTAAAAGAGGACAATCCAAATAACTTACGTATACTTTATCTGAGAATAATTTAGCATAACAATTAGTTGTTATATTTTTTTCAAAAAAACATATCCATTAATTAAAGTAATTTCATTAAACAATGCATACACATATATTTGTTTTAATAGGAATAACAGATTATACAATATAATTATTATATTTGTTATAATGAAACGACAAGAAAATTAAAAAAATTTAAATAAAAAATAACTTAATAATAAGTTATAATATTAATAAATAATAATTTTAAATAATTTAGATAATTAATTTGATATTTTTAAATAAGTTAATCGTTTATATTTTACTAATTAAAATCTCAAAATATAAAATGATATAACAAACAATAAAAATATGACATTTTTTAAACGAAAAAAATAAATAGAAAAGGTCAGAAAAAAAAGAAAAAAATGAGCAATTAAAACTGAGAATATGACTTATCAAGGTAATTAACTTTTCGGTATGTTCACATCTGGGTCATTTTTTTTTTGTACATATCTAGGTAACAAACTTTTTGCAAGTGTTCACGTATGACAATTATGACCTGCTATAGCAGGTTAAATCCTATATGTGAACGTTTTTAACAAGTTTGTTACGTAGATGTGTACAAAAAAAAAATAGTTACTCAAATATGAACAAAACGAAAAGTAAAAATTAAATTACATGAATGGTCTCTATGGTTTGGGGGAATTTGTGGTTTTGGTCGCTAACTTATTTTTTTAACTTAAATGGTTCCTACTGTTTATTTTTGTTGCGCGTTTGGTCCCCGTCTTACCTAAAAAATACTATTGTGCGCTTATTAATTTATTTTTTCAATTAATTTTCTTATCTATGTATTTATTTTTTTCATATTTAAAAAAATTAATAGACCACACATATTTGTATCTCCTCGGATGATCCCTACTATTTATTTTTTAATTAATTTAATTTTTTAACTCAGTTGGTCTCTACTATTTAATTTTGTTACGAACTTGGTCTTTGTCTTATTTAAAAAGACTATTGTGCCCTTCTTAATTTTTTTAATTAATTTTCTTGTTTATGTACTTATGCTTTATATGTTTAAGAAAAATTAGTAGACCCTACATATCTGTATTTCCTCACCATCCCATCTTTCACCATTCTCAACTTCTATTTATTTTTCATCTTTAGTGATATCGACGTCTTCATCATCACTTTTTTTTTCGGTCCTTCAACTCCGTTGAATCAACACCACAGCCCACTAAAGATGAAGAGACAGTAGGTTATGGTGTTGGTTCGCTAGAGTTGAAGTACCAAAAAAAAAGAAGGACGGTGAAAACGTCGATGTTACTAAAGATGGAAAAGAAATAGAAGATGGGGAGGATCAGAGATGAGATGATGAATGGTAAGACTCAAATTAAATTTCTCAAATATGGTTTCAAGTTTACGGTGATGAGATACATATATGTGGGGTATATTAATTTTTTTTATAAAAAATAAATACATAAATAAGAAAATTAATTAAAAAATTAATAAGGGAAAAATAGTATTTTTAGATAAGACAGAGACCAAATGCGTAACAAAAATAAACAGTAGGGATCATCCGAGTTAAAAAAATAAATTAATTAAAAATAAACAGTAGGGATCATCCGAGGAGATACAAATATGTGTGGTCTATTAATTTATTTAAATATGTAAAAAATAAATACATAGATAAGAAAATTAGTTAAAAAAGTAAATTAATAAGGGTACAATAGTATTTTTAGGTAAGACGGGGACCAAACGTTCAACAAAAATAAACAGTAGGGACCATTTAAGTTAAAAAATAAGTTAGCGACCAAAACCACAAATTCCCCCAAACCACAGGGACCATTCATGTAATTTAATTTTTAATTTTCGTTTTGTTCATATTTGGGTAACTATTTTTTTTTGTACATATCTAGGTAACAAACTTGTTGAAAGCATTCACATCTAGGATTTAACCTGCTATAGCAGGTCATAATGGTCATATGTGAACACTTCCAAAAAGTTTGTTACCTAGATATGTATAAAAAAAAGATAGTTACCCAGATGTGAACATACCGAAAAGTTAATTACCTTGATAAGTCATATTCCCATTAAAACTGAACTATTAGATGGTTAGTACGTGACATGTCCATTTATATTAACATTGTTTTTGACCGACAGTAACTTTTCATGAAAGAAAATTTTACAAATCGTTTTTTTTTTTTTTTTTTAATCTAATTGGCAACATATAAAGTTAATGAAAATAAAAAAAAAAAAAAAAAAAAAAAATTAACAAAGATAGAGAGGCCTCACACGGGTAAGGTGAGAGGCGGGGTTAACTATTTAGTAATGATTGTTCACTATTTTCAAAATTTAGTTTTTTTTAACCGATAATTCTAATTTACTCCTAAGCTAACAACATCTATTTCACCTATGTTCACAACATGACTTAAACCTTCGACCTTAAAAAGGAAAGACATCACCTGATACCGCTAGGCTACAAGCCCTTTGGTTCAAAATTTAGTTGTTTAAAAAAAAATAGATCTGTGCTGCTAGGTGTGTGATAGACTTGTGTGTAAAAATACCCAATGCCTAATGGTATAGTATATTATTAGCCATTAACCTAATGATTAAGCAAACAAAACAAAGAGGATCCTCCGTAAGATTTTCCTGATTAGAAAAGGTATAAAAACCATGTAGTAGCTTATAACCTTTTTAGAAACTTTGAGCACAAGCACATACTCATTCATTCACCATTTTATACCAAATAATTTAGGGTCCTATTATTAGGCTCCATATTTTTTTTACTAGATCCTCTAATTATGATTTTTTTAGTCAAACTAAAGTTTTTTTTTTCAACATCTTGGAAATTAAACATTTTGACTTTTGAAAGTTTAATATTTTCAGTTTTTTTTCTGTAAAAAAAAAGTCATTGAATACTTTGATTTGTTACTATCAAAGTTTATTTTAAATAATCTAACCATCTTATTTAATTTTTTTTTTTTTTTAATTTAACTTCATTAATATCACAACACATATAATATATATTATAACAAATTCAATCTTGATATTTACAAATTCAGTTTTGATCTTTACAATTTAGACCATTGATATTTATAAATTTCAAACATTGAAAATTGTGTGCTCTTAATAGCTGATTAATTGTCAGCTAATCCAACTATAACACATCTAATATAAAATCAAAACATTTTTAATGTAAACAAACAATAATAACTTTTGTTATTAACTTAAGGCAAAATAGAAATCATTGTAAAAATCTTTTCTATCCACTCTTATTATCCATCACCTCTGGCAACCTACCACCTCCACTAAACACCGCCGTCTCCACCTCCACTAAACACCACCGTCACCACCTCCAATTCGAACATAAAATGAGTGAGAGAGAGAAAGAGGTGGTGGTCCGACTATCAAAGTTTTTGAAGTAGAAATAGACGAGGGAGGGACAGATACGGGTGAAGGAGATGAGTGGCGACATTTGGGTGTTGTCAGAAATTCATGTGTATGGTGGATGAAGAGGGAGGTGTGATGTAGATGAGGGGAGACAAATTCTTTGGTCTTCGTTTTCACTTTTGAGGTAACCGTGATATGAAAATCATAGGGGTAGATGCTGTTGCCGGCGATGGATGTTGTTGTCGGCGGTGGATATGGTCATAGCTCCTGGTCGGCCGATGGAGTTGCTTGTACTTGGGTTGTGAGGATGAGAGAATAGGTGGCTGATAAGAGTTTTAGATTTTAGGGTTTAGTTTCTAATTTATAGGCGGTTGGTTTATGTTTTAAAAGAATTGGACTGGGCTTTTTAAAAACAAAATTTTGATTTTTTCTTAAAAAATATGTCTTTTCTTATAAAATTTATTTAAATAAGTTTTGTTAGTATTAAATTTTATAAAATATTTATTTTTATGTATTATATTTGTGCAATATTCTGATTATTTATCTGTTTTTTAGAGATGTTTAAGTTTTTTGGAATCAACTTGTCCGCTAGAGATGAAGATTTTTCTAAAAAAGCTTCGGCATTTTCCACCAACCAAATTATATAATTATATCAACTATGATGCTTTCAAATACAACATATATACTAAATCACTTGAAATTTGATTGCAGAAGTTCAAGTCTCGCGAGGAATTATTGGAGTGGACACAAAACACCGCACGTTCTTTAGGATATGTCATTGTTACTAGAAGATCAAAGGCATATGGGAATGGTTTCGTGTATAAAGTCATACTTATATGTGATCGTGACAGAGAGTATAAACCTAAAGGGTATACAATTAAAGCATCTGGAAGCAAAAGGACTAATTGTCAATTTCAACTGGAAGGAAAGTATTCAAAAGAACATGATAAATGGACGCTAAGGGTAATATGCGATGAACATAATCATCCATCGACACAACATATGGAGGGTCATCCATTTGCAGAGACGGTTATCTGTCGATGAGACACGTTTGGTGGCTAATTTAACAAGAAAGAACGTGGCGCCATGTGACATCCTGTCAACATTGAATGTTTAAAACGGAAACAACGTGTCGACAATTAAAACAATATACAATGCACAACAAAATATTCGGATGCACGAGCAAGCATGAAGAACTCCAATGCAGGTTCTTATGTCCCTTTTACACACCAATGATTATGTTTATGAGTTTACTACAGGTGATTCAAATATGTTACAAATTTATTTTTCATTCATCCAACGTCTTGGAAGATTTGGTGTGCATTTCCACATGTGTTCATAATAGATGCCACATAGAAAACCAACAAATATAATAAGCCGTTTGTTCAAATTGTTGGTGTCACATCACAACCAATAGAGTCAAGAGTGTACATGCCAATTTAAATATATTTTTGGACTCTGCGAATTCTAATCTCGATAGATTTGTGCAACAAATTAATGAAATTTGTCATTGGCAACTCACTTCAATCAACGAAAGCTTTGAAAAAAGCTTAATTTTCCGATATAAGCATAACAATTTGTACTGCTTTGGGTTACTGAGAGGTTCTGTGTCGAACGAAGCTCTTGATATAATATTAGGAGAGCTCCAAAGGTTAAAAATGCGTCAAAGTCGGACTCCTCGAATTGTGGTTGCAAACTTCGTACTAGTTGTGGGTTACCATGTGCATGCGTGCTTTCTGTTTACTCAAACTCAAGTTAGTATGTTCAATTACAACGTATATAAAATTTTAAATATTACAAAAATATTTATTTTGTATTTTAATATAGGTGAAGAAATGCCCTTGGATTTAATAGATATCTTTTGGAGAAAGCTTAGTATTTATGATACGAAACCTGAAAAAAAAAAGTCGATATTCGTTGCAACGATGAAGTTGAAAAGTATAAATAAAATTTCAACAAGCAGTCAGAAGCAGGAAAAAAAAATTTGTTTAAAAAAACTAAAAGAGATATACGATCCACGCACAATTGATGTTGAGAACCCACATTTCAAAATAAGACCCGCGGACGACCGAGTATGAAGAAACAACATAAAAAGAATGTCAACCCTCTTAATCAAGCTCCTCCTCAATGCAACGAGTCTACCACATAAGAGTCCATTGGGTTGGATTTAAATAAAGAACTTGAAAGGTATAATTATTTGTACGATGTTGACTTAAATGAAGAACCACAAATGCATGATCCATTCATAATGAAGAGTATTCCTGATGTATTTCATGATTACATTGATAATATACAAGATGTACTCGGTGATGGAAACTGTGAGTTTCGAGCGGTAACTGTTAGTGTAGGGCACAATGAAGACCAATGACTATACATTCAGAAACAATTGCTTGAAGAGTTACAAAGTCAATTTTATGCATACCAACAAGTTTTTACTGATGGGTTCAATGAGGTATACAAGTCTTTGTATTGGTTCGAATCACCTACATATATGTGACATTGGATGATTATGCCTTTGACTGGTTACTTAATTGCCAACAAGTTTGGTGTGATTGTTCATTGTCTAAAGCATGAACAATCTTCAACCTGCTTCCCTCTTTGGAGAGGTCCCGAAGAGTTTCAACCTTACCGAAGCATTATAGTGGCACTTGTAGGCATACATTATATTTCGGTGTCTTTAAAAGGAAATTACTCAATGCCTCCCACCACAATATACTGAAATGCTCATAAAAGCTCGTCTACATCTTTCTGGCAAACTATGTATTGATCGCGTTTCGAATTATACAATCAATATAGGCTTCGTAGTTCTGAAATACCTTGGATAGATATCAAGGTTTAAGTATAAATGTATTTGAACTCTTTTGATATGTATTGCTTTCAAAATTTTGTTTTATTATTAGTATGTCATATTTGTAGTCTTTTGTTATAATATTTTTAAATAAAACGATTTTAATACTTACATACAAATAACCTAAAAAATATAAAATAAAAAATAAATAAATTATATTTATTTATATTTAACCTATTTTATTTTGCAAGTTTAAAAAAGATTATTAGAATCTACTCTAATAAATGAAGGTTTTTTTTTGCCACATATCACACTCTCATTAATTTGCCAAATGTAATCTTGTGATTATTTTGAATTAACTTTATTTCCACATGTCATTTTATGGGTTTTTCTATTTTAAGAAATTCCACATAATACTTTAATATAATTATTATAATAAATGTAGTAATAAATGAATATTAAATTATTAGGGAACTTACCTTCTTATTTCAAAATACTCAACTTAAAGCTTATTAGTTTTTTTAGTAGATTTATTTAAATTTTAAAGATAAAAAATAAAATTTAATAATTCATTATTTTTCTTATTTTCTTATAAGTACACAGTTCTTAATTATTTAGATCTTTATATGTTTTTTAATTAACCCATGTAATATATGGGTTTTACACCTAGTACTTTTATATTAAGTAGTTAATAATTACAAATAAAAGACATAAAATTATTATGTAATGATGGTTATTAAAAAATAATTATTATATAATGAATTATTTATTTAAATAAAAAAATAAAGTAATGATGAGGGGTCATTTAAGATTATTAAGGAGTCTAATTAGATGGACCCATTATCACATGATTGTTGAAGGCCGATAGTACGTACTTGAGGTAGGAGTCGTAAACCATGGTTCCGAGCCAAACAATATACTATTAACAAATACGTACATGCAAAAAGTCGAACCTAAGAAGACATTGACTACGAGGGTATTATGTTTGATTTTAAATTGGATATGTTGATACTTTTTATATCTTATAAGTGGCTTTTATGTTTGATTATGTTATAATATCAGGAGTTGTTTGTTGTATAAAATACAAGGATTATTATTTTTTTTGGAAACGGGCAAGGATTATTATTTAACATACGATACGCATATCTTAGATGTTTGGTACACAAAATAAGTTTTCAATGATGAAGAAAAGATACATTGGTGATGGTATGTTAACCTAATTTTAAATTCTATATTTTTTTAGTGAATAAAAAAAATAAAGTCGCACTTGGCCTTTTAGGGTTGAAACTCTTCGTTATTGGCCATCGGCGAACAAAGGGTCCCAATGCCCATCACCACCCCATTGGTCCCACAGCAGATCCTATAAGCTTTTCTTATCGTACGTCAGCGCAAATCCGTCGCCCTCCGCACTTCGTATTTGCTCACAATCATCATCAATCAATTCAAAGCTCGCTCTCTCGCCGGACAGAGCAGGTATACTCTGTTATGTAAACTACAGACCTCCGTCCAGTATATCAGCATACTTTGCATCGAAGAATTTGATCTCCAATCAACAATCCTGGAGTTGCCTCTGTTTTGCCCTAATTTTCCTGATTAGGGTTTCAGTTCCATCTTGCTTGCCTTACGATTGGAAAAAAAAAAAACTCACCGGTTTGATTCAGTGGTTCACAAGGATTCACGGTAAGTTAATCTAATCAAACCTTATGGACTTATATACATGAGAATGTTGAACCTTGGTGCGATCTTTCGTGGCTTTGGATAAATTTGTTTTTCACTTTACGTTGATATTTGAGGTGAAAGTTAGTTTTTACGTTGTTTTGTGATTCTAATGGGCCGTTAAGATTGAATTTGATAAATAAATATGACATTATTAGGGGCTTATAATTCAAGAAAATTGCCGATTACGTCTCTGGAAGTTTATAATTTAAAAGCTGTGCCTGTGGCATATCCGGTGACAGAAATCTCTTAATAATGTTTCGCAACTTTAATTTGTGTAGAAGGAAAAATAATTTTTTGATTTGAACTGATAGGGCTTCAAGTCCAACCGCGAACCCCAAAGTTCATGCCAACAAGTACTGCCTTATTCGAACTGTAAATAACTCAATGCGTCTTTATGTAAAGTTTTCAACTTCCTTGTAATATGATGCTGTCTTGAAATCTAGTGGTAGGATGATTGTAGGTTAAAACCTGGTTTTGAGTAATGGGAAGTAGGGAGATGGATAAACCTGCAAAGGAGGCAAAAGAATTGGCAAAAGAGACTCCAACTTCCCAGGTGAATTTAATGCTCTTTCTCCTTTTTTAGGTGTACATAAATGTTGTTGTAATTATTACATTCATCATATGTGTATATATACCTATTACTGAACTGAGTATCAGAATGACATATTTATATCTGTCGTATCTTTTCTATGTTCAGGAGCAGTCCTCAGGTAATCCCATGGGGGCTGTCCCTGATTGGACGGGTTTTCAGGTTTCATATCTTTTAACACTTTTAAGCTTTTTGAAGCATGTATGATGTGAGTCATTAGACTAAATCTAGGTGATATGCACATCTTGAACAGGCTTATTCCCCTATGCCTCCACATGGGTACTTAGCATCAAGTCCTCAAGCACCTCCCTACATGTGGGGGGTTCAGGTACACTAGACTTCTTGGATTATTGATTTTGCTCAATGTAATTATTGCTGATAACTTAGTCTTATTCTACATTGAATCATTCTGCATCTTTTAATAGCTATGTGTACTTGCAGCATCTTATGCCACCTTATGGTGCACCCCATCCGTATCTTGCTATGTATCCCCATGGTGGCATGTATACTCATCCATCTATGCCTCCGGTATTCTTGTTATCATTTTATCATATTTGTGCTAGAGTTTTTCTATATCTCCCTTATAGTCACTGATGTTGAAACCTATTTTGAATTCAACCAGGGATCATATCCTTATCCATATGCAATGCCCTCTCCAAACGGTGTTGCTGAAGCTTCCGTGAGTTGCACGAGCTAATACTTTTATAAAACTTTTTACTATTCGAAAGTTTATAATAATATGTTAAAAACAACCTTTGAATTTGCATGTAGGGTAACACTACACCTGGAAGTATGGAAGTGAATGGTAAGTCATCCGAGGGGAAAGAGAAACTTCCTATTAAAAGATCAAAGGGAAGTCTTGGAAGTTTAAATATGATCACAGGCAAGAACAATGAATCCAGTAAAACAGGCGCATCTGGTAATGGATCTTCTCCCAAAAGGTAACAACAAACCATTTGACCTTGTTTATGTGTATATAAAGTTTACTTGATTGATATTGGATTTTCAGTGGTGAGAGTGGAAGTGAAGGTTCAAGTGAAGGAAGTGATGCAAATTCTGAAAATGTAGGTATTCTTACAAGTAGTTGTTTAATACAAGTGAAGTGATGGATGAGTCTGTATATGAGATATGGTATTGCTTTTGTTTTTTGCAGAATTCACAAATGAAGTCAGGATCCAGACAGGATTCTATGGAAGGTTGGGTTTTTTAGTTGTAGAAGCTTCTTACAATTGGAATGTTAATATTGGGTACTACAGGTGAAGAATCTCAGAATGGAAACAACATGCATGGTTGTCAAAACGGAGGGCCAAATCATTCAATGGCAATTGTGCCAATATCAGGTCCAGGAAGTGTTGTAGGTCCGGGTCCCACGACAAATTTAAATATTGGTATGGTGCAAATTCAAATTCAAATTCATCATCCTACTCTCGTATTCCTGCAATTTGTGGAAAGGTAACTTGTGCTTCAGTTTCAGGGGGAATGCTTGCTGCTGCTGGCTCAAGGGAAACCATTCAGCCACAGATATGGCTACAGGTGTTGTTTTTATTTTAACTTATAACTTGTCTTTTTTATTCTCTCATTACTATAATTTTGGATGTTTAATGATTGTTATTTTAGGATGAAAGGGAGCTAAAAAGGCAGAGAAGGAAGCAATCGAATAGGGAGTCTGCTCGCAGATCCAGATTGCGCAAACAGGTAAGAAACGTTTCCCTTTCAGCAAGAAATACCAATTTAGGAAAGAAAGAAATGAAAGCAGGATGCTAAGATGAATAATTCAATGCTATATTTAACCCTAAAATTGATTGATGTGATGAGTCAGGCGGAATGTGATGAGCTGGCTCAACGGGCGGAAGCGTTGAAGGATGAAAACGCGTCTCTTAGAGCGGAAGTGAGTCGCATTAGGACCGATTATGACCAGCTTCTTGCTGAGAATGCATCCCTTAAGGTGCTACTTTTTTTTTATTTTTAAACTTGCTTCTTCCTTTGAAGGCTTGTTTTATTATTATCATTATTTTTGTAATTGTGATGTGGGTTTTGCAGGAGAGACTAGGGGAAACTCCTAAAAAAAATAATGAAGAGGGAGAAACGCAAGTTGTGCAGAGTGGGTAGCAAACGTAGTTGACAGAGGGGAGGTGGGGTTTAACCTTAACGGAATGGAATTAGCAAACAGGAAAATCTGTGGTTTTGCTTACATTACATGGTAGTAACTATTAGTAGTAGTAGTAGTAGAAAGACCCCATTGATACTGACCATTTTTCCTCTTTTAGATGGCAGGATATTAATGACATGATATTAATTGTATCCATCTTTTCTGAATTCATCTATCTTTTGAGCTTCTTGAGGAACATAACTTGTAGAGTGCCAAATACGTTATATGACGTTTATTGACTTCAAAGCTTTTCATCTCACCTCTTTAAATTGCAGACGAATTTTTTTGTTTTCAGTCAATCAATAATAGCCGTGGATGTGGATTTTTAACAATTTAGTCTTTGATATTGACATTAGATAGTGATATAATGTTTTTTAGTCTTTACTAATTCCTAACCTTTTAGTCTTTGCCATTAAAGAATCTTTTGACGTAGACAAGCTTATATCGTTAAGCAATTTATTGACGAACTTATTAAACTGATTAAAAATATTCGTGACAGGAACAAGGCTTGTTTGTTTATGATTTTGGTTGGGAATTGGGATGTGACCTAGTCCACAATACATACGAGGTTTTGTTTACGTACTTACAAGTTGGGAGTAAAATAAAAGAACTATAGAAACTTTTTATATATTAGTTGTGAATATCAGATTGATGAAAAAAGGTAAATATGAAGGTGCAATATTTTTAAAATAAAATTTCAAAATAAAGACGATCGAAATGAAAAACAGTTAAGTAGTTCAGTTTATATTAATAAAAGAAAACTATTGACATATTAAAAAAAAAATTGTTCCGAATCACAAATCCCTACATAATTCTTTGAATACAATATTAGATGCTTTGTTGTTGAACACACACGTTGAATGAAAAAGAAAACCAAATTATCGGATTGTTAGGCTGTAGATTGTCTTCTAACAGTTAGTAAGCAATTTCTTTTTTTCTTTCTACTTTACTTCTACATTTCACTCTTCAGTCCACACGCTAATCGTTCTTTAATAAAAATAAAAAACCAAAATTAGATATAATCAAAGATATAGAAATATGAATGAAATATTATGTCACATAAAAATCTCAAAAGCAATGAGCTATTTTAAAAACTTTATAACCACATTTGTTGGGTCAAAAAATTAAAATTAAAATATCAAAACTATAATAAGGAAAAAAAGGATGATATCTCACTCAACTTGTAACATAAACAAAATAAATATTGGAGGAAACATTAAAGAAGAAAAGATTACATGAGAAAAAGAGGAAAACTTGCACAAAAAGTGTAAACCTTTATTAATTACTTGCAACAAATTCTTACAAAGACAATATATACATATTTATACACGATGAAACAATACAACGCTTCATGAACCGTTGCAAATTTTGGAGCCAAACGTAACTGCCCTTGCCCCTAACAAACTGCCTTCCCAACCATATTAATTACTAAATTAAGCCTAATGAATGCTAATAATACCATTATCAGATCACACAACTTATTTTATTTTTAACAATAAATAATTGAGATGTGGGTGCGGATTATAACATACCCTCTACATATACATGTAAAAAGAGTTTTGGGTGTTGAACTCCAAAACCCAAGAAATGGAGCAAGTTTGAACCACCTACAAAAACAAGCAAACCATTTCTTGATGTCTAAGTGATATAATAGTTCATACAAAAATATCAACCTACCATTTGATGCCACGGTGCTATAAATGTTAAAACATGGTTTTAACATTAAGTCTCCTTAACCTATAATTTTTTTTTTTAAAATACATGTCAATAAATAACAATGTACTTTATCATCTTTTATTTTACTAAAATGACATAAACAACTTTTTGGAAAAAAATTATCAAGAAAAATCGCCTAAATTACAAAAAAAAAAAAGGATAAGACCTATTTGGTCAAACTTATGAAACATTATAATCAAATGGCAGATTTAATGTCACATATTAGTAAAAAGAAAGTCAAATACTATTATTTGTGAATGGTTGAAGTGTAGACGTGTAGGTTCTCAATTTAGGTCAATCCCTTCTAATCTTTCACGTCTCTTTAGATTCTCGCTATGTGTTTAAATATTTTGTAATGGTTTTTGTACAATGATTGGAGAGTGGATGTAAGTAGCAATGGATTATACATTAAATGGTTGAGGTGTTGAGGCAAATACATGAGGGACGAGGGTCGACCTGCCGGAGGAGATAAAGACTATGGTGTATCCTAGGTGGGTGGTCATTAGTGTTGGAAACTCCTTCAAATAGTACCACATAAAGTTACTCATACAAGAACTAATTAGTTTGTAAATATATGCTACATTGTAAGAAAAATTGTGCTAACATTTAGATAAAATAAAATGATCTTAACAATTAACAAACGAAGAAGTTTATCATATTATAAAATAAAATCTATTCAAAAGATCTAAAAGTAAAACATTTATAAGTTTAATAAAAACAATATAAGGATAGAAGTGAAGGAAAATAAAGTCGAAGTCACCAACTAAAAGTAACATAAATTAAAAAAGACAAAATTTCAAAAATGGTCCATGTGGTTTTTAAAAATATCAAGTTTAATCCCTAAGTTCAAAAAACCTCACAGATGGTCCCTGTGGTTTCAAAACTTTTCACAAATGGTCCTTCCGGCTCACTTAGTTAGCATTCCACCGTTAACTCATTTTTTAATAAAATATTGCAGGGGTAATTTCGTTATTTCAGTTGTAACTTTCTCTCTTTAAAAGAAATTGCATGTCCGATTTTTGGTTTCCCCTTTAGCTTTATCAGTCCTCATCTCTCCTCTCATCCTTTCCACTGTTGCTTGACCGTTGCACCCTTCACGACATCGAATCGCTTCTGATTCAAAGATGGTGACTTGCAGGTGTGGGAATGAAGCAACGAAGATCACTTCATGGACGGATCGTAACCCTGGAAGACAATTTTGGAACTGTAGAAGATGTGGTTTCATTCGATGGTCTGATCCTCCTATGTGTGCTAGGGCATTGGTGGTGATTCCAGGTTTGATAAGATCAAAGAATCGATTGGAAGAGAGGGTCGCCATTGTAACTGCAGAATTGTGGAACTACCAACTGATGTTGTTTTGTTCATGGTTTTTTTTTGGGATTATTTTAATCTCTAAGTATCTTGTGAAGGTTTGGATGGTATTGGAGTTTTGGTTTTTGGTTTGTAACCATTGCAGGGTTTTTTTTTTTTTTTTTGGGGGGGGGGGGGGGGGGTGTTTGCTTTCAGTTTATGTAGGTGGTTTTGGAATTGGTATTGTTGTATTTGGTTTATGTATCAGATTAACGTGTAATGCAGTGGTAATGGTAATGGTAATGGAATGTAGTTTGTTATAGTTCATTGTTCAATTTCTTGAATGTTTTTGAAATGCAATTGTTAAGTGTATTGTAAATGCATCTTGAAGATGGTTTTCATTTGCAATTGAAATGTACAATGTTATTAATTGATCTGTGAAGGGTAGTACACTAAACATATTAATTCATTACCAAAAAGTGCATACACACCATTACATTAAAAGTTATAAAGTTCTTAACACAACCATGGTGCAAAGTTTTCAAAAGACCTACAACACAAGCATTACATGCAAAGTTTTCAAGTTCTTAACACATCTTCAAACAAGTACACATGCAAAGTTTTCAAGTTCCTAATAACCACTAAAAATAGTTTTCAGCCCCCTCCAACTTCACCACTGCCTCCCTGCCCTTTACATGTTCTGGAATTGTGCCCTTTGTTATGACACTTTGAACAAATGACTGCCAAATATTTCCTGCTCAATCTACCAGCTTGGCTGTTTGGATCATCAACACCCCTCCATCTCTTCTTCTTAGGCCTCCCAACCTACACATATTGATATACTATAGTTAAAATTGAATTCATTCCATGTTCACATGTATACTATATATTTGGTGTACTTTAAATACAAACATGTGTCTTATGTTTTGGTGGAAGTAAAGTGAATGGGCAGTCACTTTTAGGCCACATTGTACGTCTATTCAATGGATCAATTTTGTTGAAATACATGGCTTTCCATGTTGATAACCTATATCAAGGATGGACCTATTCATCAATATGTGGGGCAATTTCACCATTTTCAATTTTATCCCATATAGCACAAACAACATGTCTACATGGGAAAACTGTAATCTCCCAAAACCTACAACCACAACTTTGATCATTCAAGTTTACCACATACTGGTCTTGCCATGTGCTTGCCACTTGGTACTTTCCTGCCCCATTGTATTTAGCCACATACTTTGATGCATCAGTCTTAATCTTTTCAAACAGTGTAGTTGCAGTAGGGGTTAGAAGTCCTTCACACTTATCTATTTCCTTTTGCACCACACATAACCTCTTCATGAGATACTCTCTAATATACTCTAAGCAAGTGATAATAGGTTTATCCCTACCTTCATCTAGCTTAGAATTGAATACCTCGCAAAGGTTATTCAACAAACAATCAGTATGTGCCCTTCCTGAATAATAGATATTAAGAGAAGATAATTACACATATAGTAAACACACAACAGGGAAGATTAACATTTCTCAATAAATTTCAAGAAACTTACCACTAAAGTGAGATTTAGCCCAAGTGTTTGCTGGGATCTTAGACACCCAAGCATGAGCCTCTGCATTGATCTTCTTCAACTCATCCATTGCTCTGTTAAAATGATTGACTGTTGTTGCTCTACTACACTCCCAAAGCTGGTCACTTAAGTCTTTTCCTTTCCACTGTTTCTTCATGTTTTCCTGGATATGCCTCAAACAGAACCTGCGTTCTGCACTAGGGAATACCTTCTCCATTGCTGGTATTATTCCCTAAACAAAACTCAATGTATGCAACATCAGTTAACCAAATGTATTTAGAAAAGGTAATAAAAAAGTTAGGTGATACACACCTTTTGTCTATCCGAAATGAAGGTAAAGTTTGAATTTGGTCCCAGATCCAGATCTTCTCCTAACAGTTCCAAAAACCAGGTCCAACTACTTGTTGATTCTGTCTCTACCACTGCATATGCTACAGGGTATATGCCATTGTTTGAGTCCAACCTACAACAGTTAACACTTGCCCAGGGTAAGGGCCCTTCATGAAAGTACCATCTAGACCTAGAAAATCTCTTAAATCAGATTTGAATCCTAACTTCAATGCTCCTAAACAGACATATATTCTTCTAAAAGTTCTTGTGGTAATAGACACGGAGGTTTCTGGATACACATCAATCCGAACTGTTGTACCAGGATTAGTGTTGAGTAGCTCCAACACATAATCCCTCAAAAATCCATACTGTACTTGGTAGTCCCCACTAATGATACGCTCAGCCATTAACTTTGTCCTAGCAACCTTTTGCAATGACATTCCTACCTCCAGTTTCTTGCACAACTCTTCGTGTAAAGCTTTCACTGGAATTTTAGGGTTACTCTGTATTTTTTGAACAATTAAGTTTGCTACGTATCTGGAAGTGCAAGCTTTAACCGCCCTTGTTTGCAAACATTTATGCTCATCCTATACTGTTTTCACCAACCAATCCTGATTTTCATTAGCCCTCGATATTTGGACTGCCCATGGACATGTACCTTTATTGGCAATTACATCTTTACCCTTGCACTTTGCCCTACTTCTAGTTGAGGGCCCACCACCATCAACTCCTGTAGAGGGCTTACTTACAACACCTTTACATAGGGATGAGCAAAAGGACCGGGGAACCGGTCGGAACCGGAACCGGTTCCGGAACCGACACCCGATGGAACCGGTCGGGCCGGGACCTATACTATAAATTCGTGATTATTTGGAACCGGGACCCGGAAAGAACCGGCTATTGGAACCGGCCCAAAACCGGGAACCGGCCCGGCTAGAAAACCATGTCACGTAATGACGTTCACGATCGATCCCACCTCGGCACCTTCTGCTTGCGATACACACAAAAAAAACTTCTTCTTCCCATCTAGCCTCAAATCGCAACCGATCTCGTAACAAAAAAAACGCAATCGGTCTTGTGAGTCACGACCACGATCCCAACTCCCCAAGTCACGAACCCTACTCTCTTCAACAATCGGCAATCAACATCACTTCATCATCATTCAATTCTTCATCTCCAAGTTTCCATCGATTACAAGTTTCCATCTCCAAGTTTGAATCGATCTTCAATTCTTTATCATCATTCATTGATTTTCATCTTCAATCGCTTCAATGATTCAAACTATGGATGTTCATGAAGATCAAGTAAGAGCATATATTTATATTTCATGTTTTAAGATTATATATTTCAATATTTGCTTCAATGCTTCAATGATTCGCCAAATAATGACATGCATGCAAGTTTTTTTTTTCTTTGGTTTTGTTGTCTCCATTCCAAATATATGCATTGTTATCCCTACTTAATTAAAAGATCTTGATTCTTGATCATAGTCTCATAGTGGAGTACTCCTTTACGGATGAAAGGTTGTACATATAATATATGTTTCATGTTTTAAGATCCATTTAACAATGTACTTTGTAGACATACATGCAAGATTTTTGTTAGATTAGTTTATTGTTTATAGTATGAATGTAATTATGTAAGATTGTCAAAACTACGAATTTGTATAGTACTTTTGTTATATAATTAATGTGTAAAATTGACATTGTAGGATTTGGATGGCCTACCAAATGTACCATCATCAAGATACCGAAACTCGGATGCTCATGATGCCAATATTGAAGATGGTAATCCGGCTAATTGGATTGGAAAAGACTTTGATGACCAAGTAAGATTAGCATTTAGCTCATTAGCAATATTTATTTCTTTAGCAATCTGTCCAAATATTAAATTGTGCATAACTAGTTCAATTTAAATTGTTTTGACCTGAATCTTTTTCCTACATGTAGATTAGGATTGGTAGTTGAATTTAGACTATAAAAACGCTTGATTTGGTTAAAAATTGAATGAGTTACAAGCCCCGCAAAGAAGGGTGTCAAATCTGATTTTTTTTGTAACATCAATAAAACGTGATCTGATTTTGTTGTTCAAATGTGTATAATTCATTCAATTTAACTTGTTTTGACCTGAATCTTTTTCCTACATGTAGATTAGTATTTTTAGTTGAATTTAGACTACAAAAACGCTTGATTTGGTTAAAAATTGAATGAGTTACAAGCCCCACAAGGAAGGGTGTCAAATCTGATTTTTTTTTTCTAACAGCAATAAAACGTGATCTGATTTTGTTGTTCAAATGTGCATAACTCAATCAATTTAACTTATTTTGACCTGAATCTTTTTCGTACATGTAGATTAGGATTTGTAGTTGAATTTAGATTATAAAAACGCTTGATTTGGTTAAAAATTAAATGAGTTACAAGCCACGCAAAGAAGGGTGTCAAATCTGATTTTTTTAATATTTATTTTTCAGCATTTAAACATAATATGACTTATTATATGTTTTATTTTGAGAATATAGGATTATGGAGAAGATTCAGAAGAAGATTATATAGAAGAAACATCGGCATGGAATGTTATACCAAGTGATGAATCAAACCAAGAAGAGGAGCCACAAGAATAACAACCTTCAAAAAAACGACAATTTGCAACCACACAAAAACAAAGACAACCAAAAAAACCAACACAAACAAAAACACCACCACCACCACAAAAACGAACACAAGAAAAATACCCAACAAAACCAAAACCCAAAAACAAAAAAAAGACTCAAAAGGAGTTAAGAGACCAGATTAACCCAACCAGACGAGGTGAGGGTAGAGATAATTGTACCGCTCCTGTTTGGAAATACTTCGAGATCGAATGGACAAAGGAGGCGATGGAATTGAAAGAAAGTGGGCCGAATGTAATTATTGTTTAGATTTACTAGCCGTAGATCCAAACCGGAATGGGACAACTTCAATAAACAAGCATTTTAATGGGTGCAAGTTAAATCCAGACAACATACCTAAACAAGTTGATGACAAACAACAAAAGTTGTCATTTACGAAAGCTCCTAATGGTGAGGGTCATGTATACACATGGAAACATGATGATACTAGGATCCAACTTGCCTTGCTAGGACTTTTCACCATCGGGGAACTACCATTTAAATTCATTGAAAACGAGGCATTCATAGAATTTGTAAACGCCCTCAATGGTAGGGTGAAATTGCCTTCAAGGCATAAAATTTCTCGTGATGTTGTGTCATTCTATTTAATGGAGAGGCAGAAGTTGTACAAACATTTGAGCAACCCCAAAACAGCCATCCACTTGACAACCGACACGTGAACATCCTCGTGTCAAAAGATAAATTATATGGTTGTCACGGCCCACTTCATTACCGAAGATTTTGTCATGCACAAAAGGGTAGTAAACTTTAGAAAGGTTGATACTCACAAAGCTGAAGACATGGCCCGGGAGTTGCTAATTTTCATAAACGAGTGGGGGATGAAGAATGTCATGACGATGACCGTTGATAATGCCAAGACAAATGACGCGGCAATCAACATCATTGTGAAAGAATTACCGGGTATTTACGAGAATGGCAAACATTTTCACATTAGGTGTATGGCTCATATCATAAACCTAGTTGTGAAAATGGGGTTAAAACATGAAGTTTATCATGTAAAAAACCTACAAGATGCGGTGAAATATATTAGAGCCTCCCCACAACGGATCAAGACGTTTAAACAAGCCATGAAGGATGCGGCTGTAGAAAGTCAAAGGTTTTTGTGTGGTGAAACTCCAACAAGGTGGAACTCTACCTTTGAATTGCTAAGATCAGCATACGATGTGAAAGACGCATTTCTCGAATATAGCCATCAAGGTAAATATAATCAATTAATCAAATATATTTCAGCACTAAAATTAGCAATATTTAATTCTTTAGCAATCTGTTCAAATTTTAAATTGTGCATAACTAATTCAATTTTACTTTTTTTGACCTGAATCTTTTTCCTACATGTATATTAGAATTTTTAGTTGACTTTAGACTATAAAAACGCTTGATTTGGTTAAAAATTGAATGAGTTACAAGCCCCGCAAGGTAGGGTGTCAAATCTGGTTTTTTTTTCTAACAGCAATAAAATGTGATCTGATTTTGTTGTTCAAATGTGCATAACTCATTCAATTTAACTTATTTTGACCCGAATCTTTTTTCTACATGTATATTAGGATTTGTAGTTGAATTTAGACTATAAAAACGCTTGATTTGGTTATAAATTGAATGAGTTACAAGCCCCGCAAGGAAGGGTGTCAAATCTGATTTTTTTTTTCTAACAGCAATAAAACGTGATCTGATTTTGTTGTTCTTTTTTTTTTGTAGATCCAATGTTTTAGAAAACTGTGGGAAGGGTACCATCACATTCAGATTTTGAGATGATTAAAAAGATGATGGAGTTCCTTGAGAAGTTTAAGAAGAAAACTGAAAAAGTTTCGTGTTCAACAAAGCCTATCTTCCATACGTATACCCGGGAGATCCTACATATAGAGCAACATCTTAGGAAACATGAAACCAACCCGGATTTTATGTTTATGGTACCAGATATGAAAGATAAATATGACAAATATTGGGGTGACTATGATACTATAAGTGATTATGTCTTCTTTGCGACATTGTTAGATCCTCAATGCAAGTCAAAGTTTATGAAAGTTGTTTTTACCCAAATGCTTAAAGCCAAGAACAAAGATAAAAAGATGTCCGCTGATGAGATAGAATCCAAAGCACGTGAAAAGGTTATTGATATCGAATGCAAATTGGACAAGTTTTTCAAGACATACTTGGAAAGGTCAAACATGACCTCATCGTCTCAACAAGAAACTCCCGAAGAAGTTGTTAATTTTGATGACGAAAATGAATTCTTTGGAAGCTATATGACTTCGGGAAGTTTCCCCTCGACTTCGTCAGAAAGTCAATTGCAACGATACTTAAACGAGGACCCAATCGGATTTGACAAAGGATATGATATCCTCACATGGTGGAAAAATAATGCGGTGCGGTTCCCGATTGTTGCTCGAATGGCAAGAGGTATCGACCTTCTTTTACTCTAATTTAAATTTTTAATTTATAAATTTGTGTCGTGTATTATACACTAATTTGTTTATTAATAGATATTTTGGGGATGCAAATTTCCACCGTAGCATCCGAATCCACATTCAGTAACGGTCGTCGAGTAATTACCGACTACCGTACTAATTTGTCCGTTGTGATTGTGGAGGCATTGATATGCACTCAAGATTGGCTAAGAAAGAGTAGCTTGCCTATATATGACTACGACGAAGTGTACAACGTGTTAGCTGACGATGACCTCGCTATCGGTAATACACTAATACTTGTTACATCTTATTTTTAACTTCTTATTAGTATTTGTTACATTTTAGTAAGTAATAACATTTTTCTTTTGTATTATATATAGACATTGTGGATGCTATACACAACTTGAAGCTAACGGGGAAGAGATCGGAGAATTAGTCAAAATATCAAAGAAATGTTGGAATCCGCATATTAGACTTTGTTTTTTTTTTGTTGGTGAGACTTGGAAGTATATTTTGAATGTCGAAAGTGTATTTTGAATGTTGAATGTTTGAATGTTGGATACTTAATAACATAACTTTGACGACATCCATGTTTAATTTGCTTGTAATAATTTAAATAAAAGATTCATGGTTAATTTGCTTGAATGTTGAATCATTTATTAAAATGTTGATTATTTACTAGTATTAAACATCCACTTCTACATAAAAAAACCAATAAAACGCAAAGTAATTTAGTCGTTGCAATCACTCGAAAAACCAGCAAAAATCGGACCCGAAAAACCAATAAAATGCAAAGTAATTTAGTCGTTGGATACATCTAAATTTAGCCGGTTCCAAACTCGAAAAACCGGCAAAAACCGGACCCGGAACCAGAACCGGTAGCACCGGAACCGGTAGAACCGCCGGGCCAATTCAGTTCTTCATTTTGGCCGAAGCCGGTTCCCCGGTCCGGTTCGGTTCGGGCCGGTTCCGGCCGGTTCAGTTCTTTTGCTCATCCCTACCTTTACATTTCACCATAATCCGGATTTTGTCATTTTTGGCTAGGTACAAAGACCTCGTTGTTACAACATGTGAGTTCATGCAGTTTTTAACATCAAGCTTGGTTTTGAAGACCTGGCCAATCTGAAATGGTTTAACATGAACCTCTCCATTTGAGCATGTACTTGACTTAATCAACTCTTTTAGCAGTCTCTTCTTATCATCTTCATGAAATCCTGCAAATTGATAATCATCAGTGGCAATAACTTCCAACTCATCATCAACCATGTTAATCCCTTCATCTTTTGAATGATTGTTCAAGATTCCATGTTCATCTACATCAACATGATTATGGAATTCACTCATGTCTACATCTACATCAAATTGTATGTTAGAATCATCCAAATTGTATTCACTGTCATCAGAATCATCTCCACTATCCTCAGAACCATGGCCACTCTCAGAGTAGAAAGCCTCTCCACTATCATCACTCACCATACCCTCTAGATAATCCACTTCTGGTTGTTTTTCAAATGAAGTTTAAACATTAAACTCAGCATCATAATCAACATAAAGTGAGTAATCCTCTATAAATGGTTCATAATCATCAACTGTTGTAGTATTAGCTCCATCATCAGCTTGGCAGCTTGGTTCTTGTACATGGTAATTTCCCAATGGTTCTTCAGTTTCAACTACACTAGTGATCACTTCTTCTTGAGTTTCAATTTCATGATTCACCACTTCCTTTTGAATGACATGACTTTGTTTGCCTTGTGACCTTATAAATGGTAGAATACTCTTTGAGTAATCATGGCCTTCATCAACATCTAACACTTGTGACTGCTCATAATCAGGGTTCATAAACTTATTTAGATCAAGCTTTCTACTACATGATCCTGCTTCTCTCCTACAAGGTTTCTTTCTATTCATTTTAGGTGACACACTATCAAGATCCAACTCTTCAATAACTACTTTAGAAGGAGACTTGTAATAACTAGCTACCCTTGTCTGACCAGTTTCAATATACACCCTAATAAGTCTGTGTTTAGGGACATATGATACCATTTTAAGTACATCTTGATCATTACCTAAAGGCATTAAGCCATAGTCCAAAAGGTATTCAGGGACACATAAATGGTAGTAAAGGGTTTGCTTAGTTTTGTACCCTAGTTCTCGAACCATGTCGTCAAGCTCATGAACTGAAAATAAATCAGTAGCAACATCATCTACATATGCTACAACACCATCAACGTATTTCCTTCCAGGTGCTTTGGTGAAGACACCACTGTAGTGTATCTTCAACGTGAAATAGTTGTCATAATCTTCTGTAAACACAAAAAAAGAAAGAGTAAAATCAATGATTTCCTTACGTCAACACAATAAACCAAGAAAAAACAAGTTTTGTTGTAGTAATGTACCTTATATTTTTCCTATGTCCTCCACGGTTACATAATTTTCTTGAAAACACCATATTGATAGCACCATTGCAATTTCTGCAGCTTAAAACGCTAAATCCCAATTTCTGTTCTTGCTTCTACGATGGGAATGAACCCGACTAAACTTGTAACTGGTTATCTTCTTGGGAGAGGGACGGGTAGTGATGTACAAGCAACAAGTAATCATTTCATATCAAAGAGAGAAGGTTACAACTGAAATAACGAAATTACCCTGCAATATTTTATTAAAATATGAGTTAACGGTGAAATGCTAACGGAGTGAGCCGGAAGGACCATTTGTTAAAAGTTTTGAAACCACAGGGACCATCTGTGAGGTTTCTTGAGCTTAGGGACTAAACTTGATATTTTTGGAAACCACAGGGACCATTTTTGAAGTTTTGTCATTAAAAAATTAATGTAATAACAACATTCATACAAATTTGAAAGAAATACGAAAATAAAATATAAAATCTTCATGTGAATTAAACCTAATGCCCCCTTAGAATTTGGTTCCAACAATTAAATTTTTTCCAAGTGGCTAATGATTTTGATTGCAATGTATCCAACATCGAATATGAAGACATTAAATTAGTAACAACTAAGATGATATCTATATTTATTTCCGTATATGAAGAAATTAAATTAGTAACAACTAAGATGATATCTATATTTATTTGATAACGTAAATAATAATATATATATATCTATATTTATTTGATAACGATTTTCCCACTGTCCCAAAGTTGGTATGTAATCCTCAAGATGATTAATGTTTGATCTCATTTCAGTTTTGTATATGCTTGAATTTTAACTCCCAATTTAGATGATTAAACACCTAATATTTTTCGGTATAAAATGAATATAAAAGCATTTTCATTTCTTTACAAGGTATACAAATAAAACTCTTAAAATGCAGCAATTAAATAACCAAAATAGCTGGAAATCAATACTTGAGCTTGAATTTAAAGAAGTGATATTTGAATTATGTTTATGTTATATCTGCTGATACAATTAACAAGTCCATCTCTAAAAACAATTTATCATTCAAACAAACTTTAACCTTGATCTGCACTGTTTAATCAAAATCAAATTTCTTTTTAAAGAGAATCACACTTCCCATTCACATTCCCATTCCGATTCTCTCTTCTCTCTGATTTCATTCCAACATTCTCCAATGCTTTCTTCAACTCCTGAATATGCTACAATCCTTTAACCAAACTTATCAGCACTCGGCCTATATTTGGGTTCTTTCATCCGACACTTCATTTCCAGGATGGCTACCTGTGTGGCAACATAAGATGTGTATTGCCCTTCGATATAACATAAAATTAACGAAGAGTCATATTAACAATATAATGATGTTGGTGATTTGTTGTCATTAATATTATTTAAGTGTAATGGGATTACTTTGTTGACCAAAGGTGATCTTGATAAATATTAAACAAGTAAGGAAGGTGTGGAGTACACACTTGTTTAAGTTTGATCAAGTTTTCAAAGTACACTGTCATTTAGGGGTGAAGCCCCTAAACGAACGGGGGTCCGGGGGCAGCGCCCTTGGGAGCGGGGTCCAAGGGGCGGCGGCCCCTGGCTGGGGTCGAGCTGCATCAGAAAATCGTATTTTCAGAGAATTGATCATTGTTTGACCCTTATCCAAACTTCTGTTTGATGTCAGTTTTTATAGTTTATGACAGTTAGAAACTGTTATATGACAATTTTCAGACAAGGATCATAAATTCGGTTTTGGTCTCATTTTTATGGTACAGACGAAACTATTATCAAAGCATTCTAAATTCTTGTCTCTCCGAGTCTTATCCGAATAAAAGAATATTGGGAGTACCACCCAAATGCTTTAATCTGAAAGTGTTTTACATAATTCTCAGAATTCCAAGCCTTACTATACCCCAATTTCTAACAAAGATTAAAGCATTTATGTGATCATGACAAGTGGTGATTTTGTGAAGGAAATGACTAGTAAGTTTGAAAAACTGAACAAGTTTGAAGGGAAAGATTTTCGTAGATGGAAGAAGAAGATGAAGTTTCTCCTTACCACTCTGAAAGTGGTGTATGTTCTGAGTACACCCATGCCAGTCTTACCAGAATCTGTTGAAGATGAACCTTTGGAGGCAACAAGAAGAAGATCAAAGTGGGAAAATGATGATTACATATGTCGTGGTCATATTCTCAATGGTATGTCTGACTCTCTTTTTGATATCTATTAAAATTTCGAATCTGCAAAAGAACTATGGGATTCTATTGAATCCAAATATATGGTTGAAGATGCTTCTAGCCAGAAGTTTCTTGTCAGTAACTTTATGTGTTACAAGATGATTGACTTCAGGCCTGTTATGGAACAATACCATGAAATGTTAAGGATCCTGGGAAAGTTTGCTCAACACAATCTGAAAATGGATGAAGCCATTGCTGTGGCTGTGATCATTGACAAACTGTCCCCTTCCTGGAAGGATCTAAACACAATCTGAAACATAACAAAAAGGAATTGAGTTTGACTCAACTTGGAAACCATTTATGGATTGAAGAGTCCTTAAGGACTCAAGAACTTGATAACAATCCCAAAGGCAAGAACCAAGTTGGTTCCTCTTCTGTGAACATGGTGGATGGAGAAGGATCAAAGAATCAAAAGAAGTCTAATGGAAAAAGGAAGTTTAAAGGAAAGGATGACAAGTCTTCCAACAAGAAGGCTATAGTGGTGTGTTGGAATTGTAACAAACCGGGTCACTTCAAGAAAGATTTCCGTTTGCGTAAAGTGAACAAGGATGGTGCAGGACCAAGTGGATCCAAGGATCCAGAAAAGCAACAAGGTCAGAATTCTGTTTTCATGCAGAATTTTAACTATATTCAGAATTATATTTCTGTGATTTCTGAAGCATTTTATGTGCAGGATGATAATGTTGCATGATGGCTTGATTTGGGAGCAACAAGTCATGTTTGCAAAGATCTATATTGGTTCAAGGACTTTCAACCAATTGATGATGGATCTGTTGTGAAAATGGGAAATGTTGCAACGGAACCAATCAATGGTATAGGATCTGTTTTACTTACTTTTACTTTTGGGAAATATTTATTTTTGAACAATGTTTTATATGTTCCAGGGATTCGTAAGAATCTCATGTTTGAAATTGTATTAAATAATTGTGGTTACAAACAAGTGTTAGAAAGTGACAAATATATCTTGTCAAGACATGGTTCTTTTATGGAATTTGGCTATATATGTAATGGAATGATTAGGCTTAATATTAATTATCCTTCTATTGATAATTCTGTTTGCATGGTTTCTAGTAGTAATAGTAATAATTTTCATAAATCTGAATTGTAGCATGCTAGACTGGGACACATTCATTACAAGAGATTAAAAGACATGTATAAAATGAGTTTAATTCCTACATTTGATATGCAAAATAATGAAAAATGTAAAACATGCATGCTAACTAAAATCACTAGACAACCTTTCAAAGATGTTGTTAGGGAAAGCAAGGTGTTGGATCTTATACATAGTGATTTATGTAATTTCCATGCATCACCTTCCCTTGGAAACAAGAAGTATGTTGTTACTTTTATTGATGATGCATCTAGATATTGTTATATCTATTTGCTAGATTCTAAGGATGAAGCACTTGCTAAATTTAAAATTTATAAACAACAAGTTGAGCTTCATAAAAATGAATTAATAAAAGTATTGCGTACTGATAGAGGTGGTGAGTATTATGATCCACTTTGTTTTGAATCAATTGGAATAATACATCAAACCACAGCTCCATATACACCACAACAAAATGGTGTAGCTGAAAGGAAGAATAGGACTTTGAAAGAAATGGTTAATTCCATGTTGTCGTATTTTGGTTTAAGTGAAGAGTTTTGGGGTGAGGCAATGTTAACTGCATGTTACATCTTGAATAGAACTCCAAATAAAAGGAGTAAGAATACTCCTTATGAACTTTGGTGTAAAAAGGTACCAAATTTGAGTTATCTCAAAGTTTGGGGTTGTAGAGCAGTTGTAAGGCTCACTGAACCCAAAAGGAAAACATTGGGTGTGAGAGGTATAGATTGTATCTTTATTGGATATGCTGAGCATTCCAAAGCATATAGATTCTATGTTTTAGAATCTAATGACTATGTGTCTGTAAACACAGTGATAGAGTCAAGAGATGCTATTTTTGATGAAGAAAAATTTACATCTATACCTAGACCAAGGGACATGATTCATCAATCTTCCAACAAGAGTGCTACTCAAGGTGAAGATGTTTCTGGTGGTCCAAGTTCTGTACCCGAATCTAGGAAAAGCACCAGAGCTAGAAAAGCTACGTCTTTTGGATATGATTTTCAACTATATTTAGTTGAAGGTACAAGGAATGAGACTATTTCTCAATATCAATATTGTTTTAATATTGAAGAGGATCCAAAGGCTTTCAGTGAAGCTATGGCTTCTAGGGATGTACACTTCTAGAAAGAGGCAATTCATGATGAGATTGATTCTATCATGCATAACAATACTTGGGTATTGGCTGATTTACCTCTTGGTTGCAAGGAATTAGGATGTAAATGGATCCTCAAAAGAAAAATGAAGGTGGATGGCACAATAGATAAGTATAAAGCCCGATTGGTTATCCAAGGCTTTAGACAAAAGGAAGGCATTGATTTCTTTGATACTTATGCTTCTGTTGCCAAAATTTCTACTATTAGATTATTATTAGCTCTTGCAGCTATACATAATCTTGTGATTCACCAAATGGATGTGAAAACTGCATTCTTGAATGGTGACTTGGATGAGGAAATATACATGAAAGAACCTGAAGGGGTTGTGATGCCTGGAAATGAACACAAAGTGTGCAAGTTGAAGAAATCATTATATGGTTTGAAACAAGCACCAAAACAATGGCATAAAAAGTTTGATGATGTTGTCTTGTTTAATGGTTTTGCATTAAACCAAGCTGACAAGTGTGTATATAGCAAATTTGATACTTCTGGTAAAGGAGTCATGATTTGCTTATATGTAGATGACATGTTGATTTTTGGTACTGATTTAGAAGAAGTTGATAAAACCAAGAAATTCTTATCATCTAGTTTTGATATGAAAGACATGGGGGAGGCTGAAGTAATTCTTGGTATAAGAATTAGAAAAGGAAACAATGTGTCACACCCCAAAACCAAGAACGGCGGAAACGTTCCGGGGTGGAGGACGTCATGTACAGTATCACAACAGTGTAAAGTAGTAAATAAGCAACAACATCATCATTGCATTATAAGTAAAGTTTTAATACATGTTTGTTCTTTAATTGTAATAAGACACCAAAAATACAATCAAAATAAAAGACGAGACTTGTCTGTGCTCCGTCTTCTCAAAACCTGGCCATCGTACCTGTCTACTGGTGACCTGAGAATACAAGTTATTTTGAAAGAGAGTATCAGCTTTAAAGCTGGTGAATTCATAAGTATTTAAGTGTCATTGTCTTGCTTTGAAAAATTGTTATGAATGTCATGTAAAACCTTTAAGTAAGATAGTTGATATAAGTATGAAAAACCCTAAGAAATCCCTTATTTCCTACTAGTATGAAATGTAGTCTTTTACCAAGACCCAAATGTTTTGTTATGACAATGTAGTCTTCTACCAAGATCCGAATGTTTTGTTATGACAATGTAGTCTTCTACCAAGACCCGAATGTTTTGTTATGATAATGTATTCTTCTACCAAGACCCGAATGTTTTGTTATGACAATGTAGTCTTCTACCAAAACCCGAATGTTTTGTAAGTAAAATGATAGTTTTCCTTCTTTTTGACTACTACAAACAATAATTGGTCTAACTCATCATTTATGTGAATATATCACAAAATAAAGTAAATAGGAAAAATATAACCATGTAAGTGTTATCCCTGGATACCAGGACTAACACGCCATCACAATAAGCGATATGTATAACCTAATGAACATCCGAAGATTGTCCAATTGTCCTCTGTAGCAGCAGCAGGTTGGAGGAAGGGTTAGTCCCGTAGCCGACTCCTAATATAAGTGGTAACCTAATAATCATCCGAAGATTTTCATCTCATCCTCTGTTGCAACAACAGGATGGAGGAATGGTTAGTTCCGATATCAATCTATCTATTATAAGTGATAACCTTAGATATCCGTGGATGTTCATCGCCCAGTGGTGCTAACAGCTGGGTTCCGGAATGGTTAGTCCCGTCTAGACATCCCATCGAACAGGGATAGGCAGGAAAATTTACACAGAAGGTACGAATAAATCTTCCTCATAACTCTAGGTACAAGTATCCAGGTAAGTGAATACAGGATAATGTATCTATGTAACAGTACTCATGTATGGTATTCATGTAAGCGTATTCAAATAAATGTATCTATGAAAACGTACTTATGTATCATGTAATCCTAGATAAATGTACTCATGTATCATGTAATCCTAGATAAATGTACTCATGTGTCATGTAATCCTAGATAAATGTACTCATGTATCATGTAATGTACTGGTATAGACTCATGAATGAACTGATTTTATGTGTGATTCCTTATAACAGGAATATTGTTTTGTATCTTCTAACTATTCCTATGATAATTAACTGAAAGGCAATTGTTTGTTCAAGAAGGTAAACGTAATCGTTTTGCAAGGTATCTAAGAGTTTTGAATAATAATTAAGAGTGACTTGATGTCATGTTAATAAACATTTGAAAACTAATACTTTTGTTATCAAGGTATTTTAAGATGGAAAACCATTTCATGCATCACATTTTGTAGTATGTGAAATCTACTGGATGAAAACACAGTTATAAAATACATATGAGTGATTTAATAACATGATGTTTTCTACTTGTATTCCCCCCATTAAAGCATTTAAAAACATTTAAAATATTCATTTAGGGGTATGAACTCACCTGTAGATGGTGGTTTGGATGAATTGGACGGTGTAGGATTGTTAGGTGTCAAGTGAGGACTTGTACACACACTACGATCCTAATGAACATATAATCACACATATATGCACTCAATTAGTCTTAAATTACTAATTGATAATGTTAAGATATCCTAGAACATAATAAACACTTTATATAAGTGTTATAAGCCCTAAGGATTGCATCTAAGCTATTGTGGGACAAGGCACTTGGGTTTAGGGTTCCAAAGGACCCTATACTTGAGTTTACTCTCCAAATAACCTCACACATGGAGTTTACAGTTGTAAAATCTTGAGTTTACGGCCGTAAACTCCAAGGCTTAGTGTCTTTGGTTGTTTTAAGGTGTTAAATAATCCCTATAAGCATTCCAACTTTGTGGGTTAATTCTTGGAAGGGTTTAAGGCATAGATACACTCCTTATAGGACTTTACGGCCCTAAGGCCATTTCCTTTGGAGTTTACTGCTGTAAACTCCCTTGGAATGATGTTTTTGATGCTTTCAAGTCCCTTGCACATGTGGTATAGGTCTTAGACTTTTATCCCAAGCATATGAAGGCCTTAGGCATAGTTTGGTGCCTTTGTTTGATGTTCACGGCCCAAGAACCTTATTAGGGCCGTGAAATCACTTTGAGGGGTGTTTTTGATGTGTTTTGGTCCTTCATTTAAGTGGACACAATTCCTAGTAAATGTCTAAGGCTTTAGGTGCCTTAAAAGCACCCTTTTGTCCATGATTTTGGAGTTCACGGTCCAAGATCATCTTGGGCCGTGAACACCTAAAATTGGGTGATTCTTTGTTGTTTTCTTGTCCCTAATACACTTCTATACAAGTCCAAGGTAGTATCATATCATGGGGGAAAGGCTAGGCATTGTTTCGGGAGTTTACCTCCCAAGAACACCTTGGGGAGTAAACTCCTAAATCTAGTTATTTAGCTATCTAAATCATATTATAAACACATAATAAGCTTTCTAATACTACTAGAGAGAGTTACTCACATTTTGGTATAAAAACTCGAAGATCCGTGAGAGAGAAAATGGCTTTTCTCTAGTTAGAAATGCGAATAATGAATGAATTTGGTTCAGAATTCTATTTATAGTCCTGAGATTTTTGGCAGAAAATATTTTATTCCCGAAATGATCTCTAATATAATAGAGTGTTGGAATAACAGTGTTGCACAAAACCCTAGTGCATCCACTCTCCTGATATTTCCTGAAGTGTAAACCCTAAATTACGCAAACTTATACGGAAAAGTCTGAAAGTTTACTGTGACTGATGTAACTTCTATTGAAGTGATATAGTTTATACATAATGGAAATTCCGGGTTGTCACATAATGGGATTTCAATTTCTCAATCTCAGTATATTGAGAAGATATTGAAAAAGTTTAACTTTGAGAATTGTTCTCTTGTTAGCACTCCTATAAATCCTAGTCTTAAGCTTCTACCTAATAATGGATCTCCAGTGTCTCAACTAGAATACTCAAGGGCTATTGGTTGTCTAATGTATGCCATGATTAGTACTAGGCCTGATATAGCATATGCTGTGGGAAGGCTTAGTAGATATACTAGTAATCCTAGTTCACATCATTGGCAAGCCGTGAGTAGAGTATTCAAGTACTTAAAAGGGACCATGAATTATGGTTTAACTTATAGTGGATATGCTTATGTTTTAGAAGGTTATTCAGATGCCAGTTGGATTAACAACTTAGAGGATCACTCCTCTACTAGTGGTTGGGTGTTTCTTCTTAGAGGAGGTGCCATTTCTTGGGCATCTAAGAAACAGACTTGTATTACTAACTCAACCATGGAGTCTGAATTTGTTGCTTTGTCTGCTGTTGGTAAAGAAGCTGAGTGGCTAAGGAATTTGATTTATGAAATTCCATTATGGCCCAAACCAATATCTACCATTTTAATCAGATGTGATAGTGCTGCAACATTGACTAAGGCTTATAGTCAAGTATACAATGGAAAATCTAGACATTTAGGTGTTAGACATAGCATGATTCGTGAGCTCATCATGACTGGTGTGATATCTGTGGAGTTTGTAAGAACTCAGTTGAATTTACCAGATCATCTAACCAAAGGGTTAGCAAGAGATCTTGTGCACAAGGCGGATATAGGGATGGGTTTAAAGTCCACTTAAAATCTTTTATATTGAGATACCCAATTCCCATCTAATGCGATCTTAGATGTTGAATTCAATGTGGAAAGCTTGATATTTGAAGATTGGAACACATTATTATCATCATCCCAAGGTATGTGTTCAGTATTGCAAGTAAAGGAGGTTAAATTTATCTTCTTAATAGTTCCTTTGAAAAATTGCATTTGCAGGTGCAAGAATAAAAGGACTACCTATATAAGCATGAAGTTTAGCTGCTTCAAGAAGTTAGGACTTGGATTTGATATGCTTATTGAAGGATGGGACACAAGCTAGTAAAATATAGTGTCAAGTTAGAACTTATGAGAATGTAAACTATTGTGTGTATTATCTTCATGTATTCACCATGGATAGAAAGGGTTCAATCCTTAGTGACACCTTGATCTTCGAATATTTGGATTGTGTAATATACTGTGACATCCCCAAAATCTCGGCCAGAAAAGACCAATTTTCATTTATGCTTTTAAAATAAATTCAGAGTAAATCCTTTTGATTTGAAAGAGTTGCGGAATTTGTTCCCAAAAACAAAACATGATAAAACAATGTTTACCAAAGCATTTCATAAAAGAAATGTATTTATTATTATATAATCAAAACTCGGGGTGTCATGTTCCGATATAGACCAATAAGCATAAACGATAATATTACAAGTCATTCAACAAATATATACATATACAGACTTGTAAACAAAACAACTTGATGGTTCATCCATCTTACGCCCTTGCGCCACTTCCTGTAATACAAATAAAACTGAGTGGGTCAGGCTTGGGAGCCTGGTGAGCATATAGGGTTTTCAACCCACAATAAATAATTAAATTAATTATTATCAACCAACAATAACCCAGTTACCCATTCCCGTTATTCTCACTTTACGTCCCTAAAATAACTAACACAAGGGACCTAATCTAAGAATATTTTCATCGGGGTGACAACACATGCTGCGGGGTTTCCTCAGCAATATAAGTCAAATAAGGCAACCATGAGGGGGATGGAATACAACGAATGAACACCCAAGTTCATTAACACCTACAGGTTATGAGCCTGATAGCATTCCACTGGACTATCTAGAAAAGTCCGTGGTCGTCATCTAAATTCCGCTAAATGACTGGATCAAACAACAACGAGGCCTCTCATCTGTTTATTACACACCAACTATCTACCCATGTTCTACCCAACATATTAGTAGATAAAAACATACATTATTATACATATTTTCAAAACCTGTATAGCATGCTTGATCAATACATATTCCATATAACAGATGAGGCACACACACATAATACGTATTTCATATAGAAATAATCATATCTGTAAGATAGAAGAAGGTGAATATACATTCACACACATAACAACAAAATATACACATAACACGTATCTTGTATAAAATACTTTATAGTTATACGTTAGGAGAAAGTAACAACGCATTCACACGTATAATCGACAATAAACTTAATACCCTCAAACCATACTTGTATTATTATTGCGTTTATGAAAGGTAGTATACACTCACTTGATCAAAAGATGATCGGACAGCACTACGGCTTGCAGAAGTCGTAATCCTCAGCAGATCTGGAAGATCTCTACGAAAATCGAACTTCTCGCGGGCAGAGCTTCGGCTCGGAAACCGCACTTCTCGGGATCTTCGGGATCTCGGGACTCGCTTCGAGACTCGGGAATATTATCGGGGCTTCGGGATGGCTTCGGGGGTAAAAATGCAGAGCTTCGGCACAAAAACGAGAGGAAATTAGCAATTTGGCCGGCTGCCCTCGCATCCTATTTATAGGAGGCTGGGAGCTCCTCGTACGCGGGGCGTACACGCGTACGCGGGGCGTACACGCGTACGCGGGGCATACACGCGTACGCGGGGCGTACGTGCCTCAGAAACGTAAGCGCATGCGTCATCCGAAGTGTCGACACTCTTCGGAGTACGCGGGGCGTACTCACTTACGCGGCGCGTAAGTCGGATCAGACCTGTGACTCGCCTTCGGATAATGCTTCCGAATTTTGATTTAAAAATAAATACAAATTAATTAATAAACTTCGGAAATTCATATCTTCTTCATACGAACTCCGTTATCGAAGTTCTTTATATCCACGGAAAGGTGAGACTACGCTCTACGACTTTCGTTTAGACTCTGTCAGCTGATTTTGACTTTATTTTTATTATTTATTTTTAATAGGTCGGGACAGAAAATTTCGTTATAAATTCATAAGTTCTTCGTTTGACGTCCGTTCTCGCCTAACTTTTTATCGCTTTGATGCTAACAACGAGATCTTCGATTCTCGTTTAGATCACTAAGGCTAAATATCGCTTTAACGTAAATTTCTCTTTTTACGTTATTCAGCGTTGCCGGTTCTGTCGCGAAACTTCGACAGGTCATAACTTCCTCGTTATAACTCGGATTTGGGCATTCTTTATATCTCCGAAAACCTTGTTTCAATGACTACAACATTATATAAAGATATCAAGTTTATTTTGCACTTAAATTTTGATGCTTATTTTTATTCTTAATTAATCAAACCACATAATTAAGCAATTAAGCACAAAACACATAATACTCAAATAATACACTTATATTATTTCAAAACGGGTTACAAAGGTTAACCTAGACCATTACATTGCTAAAAATGGCAAGTCTGGAAACACAGGCGTTACATATACTAAGGTGAAATTCAATCGTCACGGTATTTCATTTATGCATCAGTTTGTTGGTGTTATGTTTAATCTTAAATTAATCAAGACTACACTTAAATAGGGGAGGTTTATTGGTGATTTGTTGTCATTAATATTATTTAAGTGTAATGGGATTACTTTATTGACCAAAGGTGATCTTGATAAATATTAAACAAGTAAGGAATGTGTGGAGTACACACTTGTTTTAGTTTGATCAAGTTTTCAAAGAACACTATCTTTTAGGAGCGAAGCCCCTAAACGAACGGGGGTCCGGGGGCAGTTCCCCTGGGAGCGGGGTCCAAGAGGAGGCAACCCCTGGTGGGGTCCAAGGGGCAGAAATTGTATTTTCAGAGAACTGACAATTGTTTGACCCTTATCCAAACTTTCGTTTTATGTCAGTGTTGATAGTTTATGACAGTTAGAAACTGTCATATGACAGTTTTCAGACAAGGATCATAAATTCGGTTTTGGTTTCATTTTTTTGGTACAGACGAAACTATCATCAAAGCATTCTAAATTCTTGTCTCTCTGAGTCTTATCCGATTAAATAATATTGGGAGTACCACCCAAATGCTTTAATCTGAAAGTGTTTTACACAATTCTCAAAATTCCAAGCCTTACTATACCCCAATTTCTAACAGATGATACTAAGAGCCTTGTGCAACAAAAAAGTGCAATGAAATGGGAACCACCTCAGACATTGTAAGCCGATATTTAGGCTATTTTTTGACACAAAACAAACCAATATCTAAACACTTTACAACCTCATCCGCATGAATGATTGAGTCACCTAATACAGGTTCCACCAGTTTTAGGTAGCTTCCTTCATTCCACAACTTCCAATCCAGCAACACACACACACACATATTAATCATGTCTAATTTCTACTAACCAGTCTCATTGGAACGATAACGACCTATGCTTTTCAAGCAATATAGACAAAAAATTCACTGAGACATTTAATCAAACACCTAATAGGTAGTTATATAATTACTCAGTAATTTAGCCTATAATTGCCTGTAAAGATCTTGATTCCACATTACCCATCATACCTAACTCACTATATACATAGTGTACAAGGGAAAGAAGAAAAGAATATTATATTTCTTTATTTCATATTAAGAGTGCAATTCACAAACGTGGTTGGACAAGCCATGGGTGTGAAATCAGGTGGATGGCAAACCCATTGGACCGATAGGCGACTGTGACTCCTTGAACCCGAGGAATAAACCGAAAACATGTGTGTTGACAGATGCAAGTACCTATTGGATGATCGAATTGCACATTTTTTAATCTAATTCCCGACAATCACCTCCAACATACTCTTCCGATGAAATTTTCTGGAATAATTGGAAGCGGTGGATACGAATTGTTGGAGATTGGTGGCTCAATTGATACAGACGAGTACGAGGAAGAAAGAAGGACCGATTAACTTGAAACGACGTCCTATTCTAGTTAGGGTACCTAAATGTATATACCCTTAAAAGTATATTCACTTTTCCCATATATATACATATATATATATATATATATATATATATATATATATATATATATATATGAATGTATACGATATTATATTCAAGTTATATTCATATTTATATGTTATTACAAATCATATATATATATATATATATATATATATATATATATATATATATATATATATATATATATATAATTTTATTTTTTTGTAATTTAAAAAAAATCATAATGAATTTGTAATGAACAAAACTAAACACGAGTTGGTAAATGAATGCACGGTCCAAATTCAATTATAAAACATTAAAAATCAGTCTAACTCTATGTAACACCCGTTTCAGGTATGATCTAATCCATCTTAATTTAAGTCTCCACTCTAGGTGGCCACAGTGTGGTGAGACATCACCACGACGTGACAACTAATTTCTTGATCTCGGGATTAAAAGGACCCGCCACGGAGTGACCATAAGGACCACATCGTGACAACTAATTTTAATGAAACCCTAATTTTCGGGCTTTGCACCCCATTTAAAGGAAAGTGGGAAGCTAGGGTTTCCCATCTACAACCTCCATCACTCTCAAACCCAAAAACCCTAACCTTAATCCTCCCTGGTGCTCTTGTGCTCATTTCAGTGAACTTGTGGTGGTTTTGAAGGAACAAGAAGAAGAATTAGTGTTTGGTTCATCAAGTGATCATTTCCTCTACTGGTGTGCATCTTCTAGATTCCTTGTAAGTCATCAAGCTTCAACCTTTTTGTGTTCTTCTTCGTAGATCTAGGTTTTGGAGCATGATTGGTCCTTTTTGGAGTGGTTTGAGTGATATTAAGAGATACATTTTGCAATTTTATGGTTTCTCTGTGTCCCTTGAATGTTATATCTCATAGATCCGGATTTTTGTAGTAAGATGGGAACTATGCATGGATTTTGGGTTATTTTGTTCTCTTTTGACCTAGTCTGAAGAAGGACATGCATGGGTCATGCTTATCAATAAAATTCAGATTTTTATGGACCATTAGGCGTCATAGAAGCATTCTAGAAAAGTTGGACTAAGCACTTTTGGGATTAAGTGCTTAATGGTTTACCCCTTGCCATTTTTAGCCTTTTTGAATCTAAGGCTTGAGATCTAGACCTCTTGGTAGATATTAAGGGATAAAGGTGGAAACTTTATCCATTTCGACATTTGAAATGATCAGATATGGACCTTGGAACCTTTGGTATTGGAGGATTCAACTTAATCCATTAAGACATTTTGAACCCAATGCCTACGGTGTGGCCTAGGTCGCCACAATGTGGCGACTGGGGAAACGCGACTATCTTGTCGTTTGAAGACCGCAACGTGACAAGGATAGCCACGACGTGGAGGGTTAACTTTGACCATGGACTTTCACTTTTTGAATGGAATTGACTCTTGGCCACCCCTTAGCTTTAGGAGGTAGAGTAAAGGTTTACCTCCTGTGATTATCTAGGTGTGGTCGTGTGGTGTAGCACTTGTAGCAGTAGAGCAACAAAGTTGATCATCATTGTTAAGTGAAGACACCAATGCCGACCCACTGGATTATGTTTGTATGATGATAGTTGTCTTTGTGAGACTTCTTGTTATGCCTGCATGTGCTTGTTGTCTTTGTGGCTCCTATTGATATGATTATATTCTTAGCTGTAGAGGGTGAAATAGAGCCAATATCGGTTGAAAGAGACCGAAGGGGGTGAAATAGACCCAATACCAGTTTAAAGAGACCGAAAGAGGTGAAATAGACCAAATTTAGTTTTGTATAGTTATGTATGTATGGTATGGAGTATTTTGGGAAAACTTACTAAGCTTTGTGCTTACACTTTTATGTTTATGGTTTCAGATACTTCGAGTTCGAAAAGGAAGGGCCAGACATGATCACACGGTATCCACTAACTTTTTGCATTTTATGATCTGATTTGTACTCTGATAATTATTTTATACATTATCACGTTTGGATAAGTTTTGAAATGAATGAATGATGTTTTGTTGGTTCTTAAAATGAAAATTTTACTTCGGAATTTTTGGGACGTTACACTCTATTTTGACTACCATTACCAACAAATCATAACTTTACTATTCATTTATGTCATTAAAGTTAATTTTCATTTGTTTTAAAATAAATGAATGGTGAAGGTCATTTAAGAGGTATATGATCAAGGTATATTTCGTTGATTTCAAAATAGTAGACGAATTCAAATTAGTAGACGATTAGATTGCAAAATTTTTGAGATTTAGCATAGAATGTCACTCTCTATATTAATATATAATAATTAATACATTATTAAAATTAATTAATATAAGGTGACATTTTATGTATGAAATTTGAATAAAAAGAAAAAAAAAACACAAAAATGACAAGTGAATATTAAATAATTCAAAAAAACTTGAAAAATAATAAAAAAATAACAAGTATATGATTGAATGGGAGAATAACATAAGAACAAAATAGATATTTATTTATTAGTGTACGATTCTAGGAATAATTCATAGCCATCATCGGGTTTGTCAATGATTTGAGTCTCGATTTGTATCCTATCTAATCAAAATTTGGTTCGAGTCAACAAATTAATAGGGATGTCAATGGGGGTAAACGGGACGAGAAGTGCATCCCTCACCTCTACTACCGAAGTTCCCCTGTTCCTCCGCCCCCGAATTCCCTTTATTATCCCCGCCCCACCTCCGATTGATTTTGGCTTGTTTTTTTTGGGGGCTAAAATAAGTTCTCTTTGAGCTAACAAATAATGTTATTTATAGTAGAATTTTATACGTTAAAAACAAAAATGTTACGACATCTCAAAAACATTATACTAACAACTTAAAAACACATTTTTTATTGAATTTTGGCAGTTCAAAATAATGTTATTGTTTATTATATTTAAATAATTAATAATAATAAATATATATAATTTATAAACGGGGCCCATGAGGGTTTTGGGGCGGGCTGCTCACCCCATCCCCACTCCTAAAATTAAAACGGGAGTTAACAATGCCCTTGTCTCCATCCCATCCCCAATTTTTTTAAAAAAATACCTACATAAAAGAAGGAATCCTACAAAAATAGATCCCATAAAACTTTTTAACATCCCTTAGATAAACAATATTTGGAATTTTGGATTACTCTATGATCCATCAATATCGCTTTTAAATACAAAATTAAAATTCCCATATTTATAAATTTCCATCTTTATAAATTTGTAAAAGTTCACTTTTATATACTGGACACTTCTTTCTATCAAAATATTCATTAAAAAAACAAAAAATATCTTGTATTAACGTCTTTTGTATGAAATTTTTTTTGTCGTGTTAAAACTTATTGATTTTATATGCCGATTTTTTATTTTTAAATATGGTTGTTTTAGGAAAGAGGAGGTAACGGTCAGTGGCGTTTAAGATGGGGCCTCTGGGGAGATTTTAAATACACCCTATGAAAAAGTCAAAACCATCTGTACAAAACCATTGATAGTAATTTTAATTAAAATAATATTAAAAATGTGATGATTGTATTTACTGAATCACACCGTGTCTCCTTTTCAAAACCATTCTGATGTTTTTTAAGTAAATTACAGAAGTGGTCCTTGTGTTTTGATTTGATTTATAGTTTTGGTTCCTAAATTTACAAATTAATATGTTATATTCCTGTAGTATATAGATATTACGGTTTTAGTCTTTCTTTTATATAAAAGAATATCTTATTATTATTATTATTATTATTATTATTATTATTTTGTAAACTATTTATTTATTTATTATTATTATTATTATTATTATTATTATTATTATTATTATATAACAATTTTATGTATAGCTTTTTTATAAAATTATTTTTATTTACTTAAATTAGTTTAGGATAATGTTTCTAGTCAATTTCCAGCAACACAAATCGAATTTCTGCATTCTGCCTGGCCAACTCGTCGTGTGCACAAACTGACTCGCTGAGTTGGTTGAAGTTTCACTTGGACTCGTCGAGTCCGCCCATGGATTCGTTGAGTCCCCTGTGTAGACAACTCAAAAATTCAATTTTTACACTATTTTGTATCAAGTATTCACAAACAAGCATAGGCTCTGATATCACTGATGGGTTTTGAGTATTCTAACACTTCTAAGGTGTACATGCAACCCTAGAAACCTTGGATCTATGTTTGTCTAAAATACATGCAAAATACTTTTTCTAAGGTTCATAAACCTATCTAGCATACATGGGGAACTTTAAACATAAAAGATGGCTAGAATTACATACCTTGTAGTTGATTTGATTCCTTGAAAACCTTGAGAGCCAAGCACCCCAAGTGTGATGCCTCAAATGTTTCACACAACACCAAATGCTTTGGAATAACTTAAAGAGAATGTAGAACACTTGAAAAATCGGCCTAGCCCTCTTGCAACCACTTGTGTAGCCGATTTTGATAGATAACATGTTCTTTATATAGTGTGTTACATTTAGGGTTACACCATGTAAACCCTAATGTAACATGACTCTTCATTTCCATGACCCATGGGTTTAAACCTCCATGGAGAATCCATGGAGCATCCCATGGACCTTAGCCCAACTTGATAACCCATGGAGCCTTTAGCCCACTATACAAGTTATGGATGATTTACATAATCAACCCATATATTTAATTTGTCTTCTTTTGATCACTTAATTTATTCCAAATTAATCTTTGATCAATACTAATTAAATAATACTATTAATATATTAGAACTTATAATATATTAATAACCACAAGTGTTATTTCTCTTATTTGTTCTATCCAAATGCACGATGCCATGCAACCCAAATGGACCATGCCGGGTTGGGTCAAGTACATACCAAATATAGTTATGGACTTAGATACCTTATCCAACAGTCTCCCACTTGGATAAGTCTAATAACTATAATTGCAAGTATGACTTCAGGAACCGATCAGCAATCGTAGCTCTTTCAAGGTCTCTCGGAACTGAGAAGATGATGATACGCCATTTAAGATAAGTGATCATGTAATCCTCTATTCTAGATATCAACCAGACAAATACATGGAACAATGTCTTACTTATTGCCCAACAGTTTGTTTCCCGTTTTCCTGATTTGTTTGACATATAACTTAATTGAACATATCAATTTAGTTCTGACCGGGCCCGGTACATAGGTCAAAAGAAAATCATCGAGGGAACAAAATATCGCTTCTAATCCAAGAAGGAATAGATAAAATTCGACTCATATGCTTGTTCTACTACTTGTTAAATTACACACAAAGGTACGTTTTATAACATCGAGTTACCAATGCGGTTTCGTATGATCAATGCAAAAGCAACTCATAGGCAACAAGACATATATCTAGGTTTGAAAACTTATATGATATTACCGTCTCGCAATCACTCGAGATAAATTCCGTGAAGTGATACCAGCGAGCGTGGGATGAATCCAATACTCAGAACTTATGAGCACTCATGAGTGTTGAGGCCATGTCCAACATCTTAGACCTCTACAACTAACTCATGATAGTTTTAATTCATATCTACTTCCGACATATGACCGACTGTGGATAATTTTGAATAATATGTAAAACATAACATACATATTCTGGAAGTCAGAACATGCAAAAGAAATAATAGCAAATGATTGACAAAAGATAGCAACACTTTACTCATAAATAAACACAACTTTTATTCATCATCAAATGTCAATTACACTTTACAAATTTGAAATTTATCTAAATACTGAAACTAATATCATCCTTCAACCCTATGATCCTTGCATGCTGGAGATGGTTAACCCTGCCCAGTCCCTTCATGAGGGGATTTGCCGGGTTCTCATCCGATGATAACCTCTTTGCCACGAGGAGTCCTTCTGCTATTCGATGTCTGATGAAATGGTATTTTCTGTCAATGTGTCTGGATCTCTCGTGATCCCTTGGTTCCTTCGCTAAGGCAACTGCACTTTCATTATTACAGAAAATTTCCATAGGCTCCTTAATAGCTGATACAAATCCAAGATCTCCAATGAAGTTCTTCAACCATATTGCCTCCTTTGCTGCCTCACTTGCTGCTATATACACTGATTCACAAGTTAAATTAGCCACTGTCTCGTGCTTGGAACTTATCCAAGATCTCCAATGAAGTTCTTCAGCCACGGTACTCAGGCTCTGAGTCTTACTCAATCTGACGTTACTCTGGATGGGTACCTCTCCTTTATTGGAATCTTGCATGCTGAACCTCTTTAGCACCTTATCCAAGTATGCACCCCAAATCTAGAAATAAAGATCGAGTGATATTTGGCCGAAACAATCTAAATGAGAATTGAAGATCTCGTCGATAGTAGTCCAACAGTGAAAAGACAGTGGAAAACGAACGTCGGATGAAGAAGTTATGAATTTCTAACGGAGTTTTCTTGTCCCGGCCTACTAAAAATAATATAATACAAAAAAATGAAAATTTGCCGACGGAGTCTAAATGAAAGTTGTAGAGCATAGTCTCACCTACGTGTGGATATAAAGAACGTTGAAAACGGAGCTCGTATGAGGAAGATATGATTTTCTGAAGTTTTTAAATTATTAAAATATATAAATAAAATTTTTTATTCGGATAATATCTGAATCTGTGAGTCAGCCGATCTGATCCACCCGGTATGCCCCGCGTACCAGGAGTACGTCCAATGTACATGTCGAAGAGGCATTACGCCGTGCGAAAACTTTAATTGTGTGACAACCTGAAACTTTGTCCGTTTCTGTTATGTGGTTTTCGTTAATGAAATTTCAGATCTGTTAACTTTTCTGTCAAAATTTTGGTTTAATAAAAATAATCTAGTTATATTTAATTAAATTATTTACGAGTCGGAACCAAAAATCGCGCGGAAACCGGAATATATCGAAAAATCAACATTTTTGGTCTAAATGAGATTACGACCGTAAACTCGTTTACGACCGTAAACCCTGTTTACAGTCAGTGACGAGTGGACCCCATTCTTACCCCTATAAATATGATGCCTCCGACTTCATTAGGACATTTCTGGCCACACTCTCTCCTCCTCTCTCTAAGAAGCATAAACCATAAACACTCAAAATCGCGTTTTAACTCCGGGAGACTTCGAAAAACACCGTTTGGAGCACTTTGGAATGTCTGTAATCACTTATCCCCATCGAAATCAGCATCCAAACATCATTTTTCGAGTTTACGGTCCAAACTCAGTTCTTGTGTTTACGGCCGTAAACTCGGCAATCTTCAAAAACCGTAAACTCGCCAACCTTCAGAAACCGTAAACCCTTGTTCACGTCTGTAAACACCTTTTGGTGGTACTTTTAGCTGAAACCCCATTTCTTCGATTCAAACAAGTCTCGGTAACATTCGTCAACCAAATTCAAGTTTTTTTTCTGACACTTTCTTTATCAAAATTGCTAATTTAGTTACATATACATATTTATTTGAAAATACGATTTCATTAAGTGTCGCGTGCAACAACTCAGGAATCTTCTTTTCAGTCAACAACCCTACGCAATAACTGTGAGTTCATACCCCTATATTTTTCCGTATTTTTTAAGGTTTTCAAGGGGGGGGGGGGGGGGGGGGGGAATACAAGCTGAACATAAATGTTTTCTGAAATACACATAAAACTTATGCAAGATTTCATACTTTATTTCCCTTTCGTACTATGTCGAGCATAAGGGACGTTTTCACAAAAATTGCATAGTTTTTACGGATACGCTATTCACTACATTATACATGCAAACTATAATCGGTATAGTTTGGGATTTCTCTAAAAACTTATCAAGCATAGGAACTTCTCTACTAAACATATACACTGGAACAGAAACCGTTTACAGTTTATATACCGTTTAATCATGATTTTCATAACTGTAACTTATCACTATACGCGGTATACATTTGGATTCTCATCACGGTAGAACGCTACTGCATCACTTGTAAACTAGATTGTACGAATACGTGAGGCGCTACTTCACTACTGTATCCTTAGGTGTATATGGATAAATCCTACCACTGTATAACCAGAGTCTCCTGGATGGAGAGCGTGAGATTTGTGAATAGATCTATTCGGGACTGGCAATCCTACATCTGGACTGCTAGCTACAGTTAGGCGGGCACGCCTGAGATGTACGAATGTCATTTAACATCAACGCCTGAAGAACGTTGGAAAGGTAACTAGTCATATCAAGCATGGTTATACGACTCACATTATGTATAAATCACCGATAGTTTACCAACCTGGTTTTCTTCAGTAGTTCTATGGTTGTATACGAAATCGATCACACTACGTTTTTCACTAAGGAAAATATCGGATTTTCTGGAAACTACATAATCATTTTGGCTCGCTCATCAACAAGTTTTCATTACAAATTACTGCTTATGAACTCACCAGCTTTATGCTGATATTTTTCAAATTGCTTGTATTCTTAGGAAATTAGAGTTTTTAAGTTTTTATTTTTCAAAACTAATGAATGTAATTCAAACTGAGTTTCAAACAGATGTAAACGTTTTCATTCGAATACTCACTGTAATGGTTGTGTTGCTATGATTGCTGTTATTCATTGGTTATGATGCTATACATGACGTCCTCCGCCCCGGAATGTTTCCGCCAACGCTTTCGGGGTGTGACAAATTACACCCAATGTAATCCGGTGCTCAGCACCCTATAAATAGATCCCAAGGACAACCGATCTTGGTTGCTCAAATTCTTCTCTTTCACCCCTTTTCTTTCTATTTCTTGGCAATTTATACCCCCGAAGCCCCGATATCAATCCCGAGACCGGAAGCAAGTCCTGAAGCCCTGAGGATCCCGAGAAGTAAAGTTTCCGAGCCGAATCTATGCCCGCATAAATCCCGGTTTTGGAGAAAACGTCCCGATTTTAAAGAAAAAGATTATTTTAATAGACGAGGTGCTGTCCGATCATCTTCTTATCAAGTGAGTGTGTAGTTACTTTCTTCTAACACATACATACAAAGTATTTCCATAAAATACATGTTATATGTTTATATGTTATGTGTTATTTGAAATGAGTATCGGTTGAATGTTTTATACATGTTTTATGTTGTACATATATTTATATTTTATCTACATATATGTTGGGTAGAACATGGGTAGACAGTGATGTGTGATGAAATAAAAATAAGAAGAGGCCTCGACGTGATTATGATCTAGTCATTCAGCAGAATATGGATGATGACCACAAACTTTTCTAGACATTTATGTGGAATGCTAGCAGGCTCATAACCAGTAGGTGTTGGTGTACTTGGGTGTTCATTGGCTGTATTCTATCCCCCTCATGATTGCCTTAGGACATGCATTGCTGAGGAAACCCCTTTGCAGTATTGTCCGTCGCGATGAAAATCCTAGATTAGGTCCCTTGTAATATTTGTTGTCATAGGGACGTAAAGTGAGGATAACAGGAATGGGTAATCCGGTTATTTTTGATTGGTGAAATTAAATATAATTATTTTTTGTGGGTTGAAAACCCTATATGCTCACCATGCTCCCAAGCATGACCCACTCAGTTTCTTTGTATTACAGGTAGTGGCACGAGAGCATAAGTTGGAGAACTTGTGAAGATGTTTTTGTTTATAGACCAGTAGATGTATATAACTGTGTAAGGTCTATGTTTTATTGTTTATGCTTTTGTGTCTGTATCGGAGCATGACATCCTGAGTTTTGATATATAATGAAAATACATTTCTTTAAGAAATCCTTTGATAAACTTTATTTTATCATGTATTGTTTTGGGGACAAATTCCGTAACTCTTTTAAATCAATGGATTTACTATGAAATTATTTTAAAAGCATAAATGAAACCGGTCTTTTCTTGCCGTGATTTTGAGGATGTCACATATTCTAACTTGCTTTATTACACATGAATCAATGTTTTGTATGCTAGTTAGGATAATACCTTGGAATATTCATATTTGCATCTATAATAGAGAAAACATATATCCAAGGTATTTAGGGTTGCATGTACACTTAGGAGTGTTAGAATCCTCAAAACCCAACAATAAGTCTATGTTAGTGTGTCGGTTAATCACACACACTCCACTAACGACTTTGAGAATGCAAAGATCACAATTTCAATCTACTTAAAATATATACTTAGTGAAAGCGTTTCCTCACCATCATTTTCATGGATCGGAGAGAAACCTTATGACACTTAGATTTTTTATGGTGTAAGTGTTCCTATCCATGTAAATTTGTCATAACCTTAATACAGGAATATGTCAACATAATAGGTTACAAACCTTAAGTTGTGTGCTAATGATTAACAATAGGTTTACTCTTGATTAGTTCATGAAACTATTCAAGATCTTTAAGACTCCCACTATCCTCTTGAAAAATAAGATTCCCTTCCAAATATTGAAGAGATAGTGCAGATTCTTTATCAAGACAAACACTTCACACAATTGCCCTTAGTTGGTCTTTGTTTTATCCAAAACATCACAACTTACCAATTTCAAATGCACAAGATTAGGAAATTTTTACTCTTACATTTGACAAGTGTTATAAACCTTTTTTTAAGATATGTCACTCAACTTACAGTCTTGAAGTATGACTCTAAGACTTGTTTTGGAACGAAGTATGACTCATCTTCTTGATTTAACCATTCCAACAATTCAAGATTCCTCTTCTTAGTCATAAGAATGCACTAAGATTCCCTTAGAGGACTAGTTGTGATATGATTCTTTAATCATTGAGATGATCACAAAACATGATACTAAAGTAGTCTGCCATCTTTTCAGATTTGAGAAACTTTTATCTTTCTACCAAATTTGATTCTTCTCATTCGTTCTGCTATACATCGAAAGTTTTCCAATGTTTAAGAATTATACTTAAACTTGTAAGTATAACCATATTTACTAGGATTTAGTAAATCATGACGAATAGTCTTATCGATCTTTTGTGATAGACTTGATAAGTTCACAAGAATGTGTATTCGATCCCTTAGTCCTTCACTTGACTCTCATATAAATGTGAACAAGAAATTAGTCTTAATTTTCCAAAGGTGAAAATTCTCATTCATCATACTATACAACTTGTATGATTCCAAGTTTCTATCCACCTGAAAAACTTGGGTGATGAGAATCTTTCCTTATTTGGTGAATTTAGACACTACCACAAATGAAAGAAATAAATCCATTTTCCAATATTGCTATCAATGGAATCATATAAGCAAAATGTTTTCACAAATGCCATTGTAAGGATATTTAAAATAAATAAAATCAAAAAATTTCCTTTTTATTTCAAAACGTTGTGGAAAAACTTATCCTTACAGTGTAAAAGCATATGAAAAACTTTGTTGTTATCTATTCCTAAGCAAGATATCATAACTCCTAAGCAGCATCTCAAAATTCTGATCACCGAACCATGCAATCGAAATCCATCTTCTCGATCAGAATCAACATATACTTCCTTTAAGTTTATTCACATTTCTTTGATTCTTAAATATCAACATGTGACCCAGTCACTTCATGTAAAGAGAATCTCAGAATAGAAATGTGCATCCCCATTTTCAGGGCTAGAAAAGAGCGATTTTTGTTTATGCTTTATAAAAATCAGAGTGCATCTTTTAATAAAAATGTTGCGGAATTTGTTCCCAGAAAACATGATAAATAAGTTATCAAAGCATTTCCGAGGAAATGTATTTTTATTCATTTTCAAAACATTGGGATGTCATCGTCAATACGGAAACATAAGCATAAACAAAACTTACATTTTTTTTATACTAGTGATCTACAGCGCTTTTAAATCTTTCAATGTTAGGTAGCTTCGTATCGACACCTGTGATACAAATAAGCTTGAGTGGGTCAGGTTGGGAAACCTGGTGAGTACATAGGGTTTTCAACCCACAATAATATAATTATTATGTTTAAACAACAAACAATCAACTCAATTACCCATCCCCATTATTATGTATGTAACGCCTGTGTTTCTGGGCTTGCCATTTTTAGCAATGTAATGGTCTAGGTTAACCTTTGTAACCCGTTTTGAAATAATAAGATTGTATTATTTGAGTATTATGTGTTTTGTGCTTAATTGCTTAATTATGTGGTTTGGTTAATTAAGAATTAAAATAAGCATCAAAACTTAAGTGTAAAATAAACTTGATATCTTTAGATAATGTTGTAGTAGTTGAAACAAGGTTTCCGAAGATATAAAGAATGCCGAAATCCGAGTTATAACAAGGAAGTTATGACCTGTCGAAGTTTCGTGACAGAACCGGCAACGCTGAATAACGTAAAAAGTGAAATTTACGTTAAATCGATATTTAGCCTTAGTGATCTAAACGAGAATCGAAGATCTCGTTGTTAGTATCAAAGCGATAAAAAGTTAGGCGAGAACGGACGTCAAACGAAGAAGTTATGAATTTGTAACGAAAGTTTCTGTCCCGGCCTATTAAAAATAAATAATAAAAATAAATTCAAAATTAGCCGACGGAGTCTAAACGAAAGTTGTTGAGCGTAGTCTCACCTTTCCGTGGATATAAAGAACGTCGAAAACAGAGTTCGTATGAAGAAGATATGAATTTCCGAAGTTTGATAAATAATTTGTATTTATTTTTAAATCAAAAATCCGGCATTATCCGAAGGGGGAGTCACAGATCTGATCCGAGGTACGCGCCGCGTACAGCCAAAGTGTCGACACGTCGGATGACGCATGCAGTGACGCATTTCGGAGCCTGTACGCCCCGCGTACAGGCGTACGCCCCGCGTACGAGAGGCTTCCAGCCTCCTATAAATAGGATGCGAGGGATCCGGGTTTATTTGCTAATTTCCTCTCGTTTTTGTGCCGAAGCTCTGCGTTTTTACCCCCGAAGCCATCCCGAAGCCCCGGTAATATTCCCGAGTCCTGAAGCGAGTCCCGAGATCCCGAAGATCCCGAGAAGTGCGGTTTCCGAGCCGAAGCTCTGCCCGCGAGAAGTTTGATTTTCGTAGAGATCTTCCAGATCTGCGGAGGATTATTACTTTTGCGAGTCGTAGTGCTGTCAGATCATCTTCTGATCAAGTAAGTGTATACTACCTTTCATAAACGCAATAATAATACAAGTATGGTTCGAGGGTATTAAGTTTATTGTCGTTTATACGTGTGAATGCGTTGTTACTTTCTCCTAACGTATAACTATAAAGTATTTTATACGAGATACGTGTTATGTGTATATTTTGTTGTTATGTGTGTGAATGTATATTCACTTTCTTCTATCTTACAGATATGATTATTTCTATGTGAAATACGTGTTATGTGTGTGTGCCTTATCTGTTATATGGAAAATGTATTGATCAAGCATGCTATACAGGTTTTGAAAATATGTATAAAAATGTATGTTTTTATCTACTAATATGTTGGGTAGAACATGGGTAGATAGTTGGTGTGTAATAAACAGATGAGAGGCCTCGTTGTTGTTTTGATCCAGTCATCTAGCGGAATTTAGATGACGACCACAGACTTTTCTAGATAGTCCAGTGGAACGCTAGCAGGCTCATAACCTGTAGGTGTTAATGAACTTGGGTGTTCATTTGCTGTATTCCATCCCCCTCATGGTTGCCTTATTTGACTTATATTGCTGAGGAAACCCCGCAGCATGTGTTGTCACCCCGATGAAAATATTCTTAGATTAGGTCCCTTGTGTTAGTTATTTTAGGGACATAAAGTGAGAATAACGGGAATGGGTAACTGGGTTATTGTTGGTTGATAATTAATTTAATTATTTATTGTGGGTTGAAAACCCTATATGCTCACCAGGCTCCCAAGCCTGACCCACTCAGTTTTATTTGTATTACAGGAAGTGGCGCAAGGGCGTAAGATGGATGAACCATCAAGTTGTTTTGTTTACAAGTCTACATATGTTTGTATTTGTTATATGACTTGTAATGTATTCGTTTATGCTTATTGGTCTGTATCGGAACATGACACCCCAAGTTTTGATTATAATGAAAATACATTTCTTTTATGAAATGCTTCGGTAAACATTGTTTTATCATGTTTTATTTTTGGGAACAAATTATGCAACTCTTTCAAATCAAAAGGATTTACTCTGAAAATATTTAAAAGCATAAATGAAAATCGGTCTTTTCTGGCCGAGATTTTGGGGATGTCACAGTTGGTATCAGAGCTTTAGTTTAAGCGAACTAGGAATTTTTAGGATTTCTAGACTTAAACTTAGAATGCTAAGTGGAATTTTGAGATGTGTGTCTGTTATGTTTTAGACATGAGCACTAGTTTATTTTAGGAAAGTTGCCTAAAATGCTTTATGTGCTAAATGTTGTATGTTGCCATATATGATATTATTTGTTCGGATCTATGGTCTGTTGCCGACCGGATCTAGAAACTTTATGTGTGTAGGATTCTAAGCGTACGTCTACGATATTAGAACTAGCATGTAAATGTTTCGGAGTGATAAGGATGATTTGAATATCTATCGTGAATAAGGATCTAATTTCACCTTATTCGGTGTGTAGATAAAAAAAATGGTGAGAACAAGAAGTGGAGTTGGAAATGCTGATGAAAACAGGAATCAACCACCAGTGATTGAACAAATACCTGTTGTAGCAGCAGCACCTGAGCCAATAACCATGGCTGGTGTGCAATTGATGATTCAGACGATGTTGGATCATCAGATGGATGAAACTAGACGGTTGCTTCAACAAAATCGTGAAGAACTGTCGATTCGTGTGGAAGAGCCTGAACTGAATGAAGGGCACTCGGAAGGTGGAAACTTTAGTGGGTCTGTTGGTCAAGCCAACCCACCGATAGTTAGACAAGACAACCGTGATGGAAGGAATGGGTTGCAAGTACAAGGACTTTTTGACTTGCAAACCATCGACCTTCAATGGAAAGGAGGATCCGTTTGGGGTTATGGATTGGATATCCGAAATGGAGCTAGCCTTCATGGCGTGTGGCTGCAGAGGTAAGTTGCAAACTATCTATGCTGTGCGTCAATTCCGAGGTGGAGCCGTTCGTTGGTGGAACACTCTAGGGAAGACTTTGAGCCCTAATGAGCCACTGCAATTGTCATGGGCAGAGTTCTTGGTGCAGTTTAAGCGCAAGTTCTGCTCGGCTCAAAATCTGTTGGAATTGGAGAACAAGTTTCTGACACTAATGAAAGGCAGCATGTCAGTTGATGAATACACCAATAACTTCACCGATAAAATGGAGTTTGCCTTGCGTATCGTTCCAGACGAGCTGACGAAGGTGGACCGGTATGCAAAGGGACTTCCATGGGAGTATGCAGTGCCAGTACGTCAGGCGCATACTTTAGAGGCAACTATCTGGGCTGCCAAGTCTGTTGAGAACATGATAAAGGGGAGAACCACCAACAAGGTTGAGGTTGGTGAGAAGAGGAAGTTTGAGAGAACATCTGGTTCCGGTAGGAAAAGTAAATTTTCGAAATCTGATTCGATAAGGTTTGGTGGGGGAAAAGGAGGAGAAGCGAAGTGGTGTGAAAAGTGTAAGAAAAAGCACTTTGGGAAATGTAGCGAGGATGTAACTTGCTACAAGTGTGGAAAGGTTGGACATTTTGCCAATGAATGTCCGAACAACAAAAGGATGTGTTTTGGTTGTAATGAAGAGGGGCACATTTTGAAAGACTGTTCGAAGAAGAAGGAGGCAGCTAAGCCCAACATTCCACCAAAGCCGAAGGCGAGAGCATTCCAGATGACACTGGAAGCTGCTAAGGATGAAGCTGATGTCGCTTCAGGTACCTTTCTCGTTAACAATTTGCCTGCCCAAATTTTATTTGATTCTGGAGCCAACTACTCCTTTATATCGCATGAATTTGGTAGAAAACTAGCTTTGCCTGTTGATAGACTAGATAATGCTTTATTAGTCGAAGTTGCTAGTGGCAAGTTTGTACCTGTTAGCCATCGTATGAAAAACATCTTAATCGACCTTAATGGGAATAAGTTCTGCGAGGAATTATTGCCTATCGAACTTAACGGTTTCGACATCGTGTTGGGAATGGATTGGCTCAACGCCAATGATGTCGAAATTTTATGCAAGAAGAAGATTGTTAAAGTAAACCCGCCTGGGAAGGAATCGTTTATGGTGTATGGGGACAAACGCCGAGTGAATTCTGGAATCATTTCCCTAATGAAAGCCAGAAAGTGTTTGACCAAGGGATGTACATCATATTTAGCATTCGTAATTGATGCTAAGAAGGAGAAGAAGGTGATGCAGAGTATTCCTGTGGTGTGTGATTATCCGGAAGTATTTCCCGAAGATCTTCCTGGATTACCACCTGATCGACAAGTGGAATTCCGTATTGACTTGTTACCAGGAACAACGCCAATAGCAAAAGCACCTTATCGATTACCACCGACGGAGATGAAGGAGCTAATGATGCAACTTCAGGAGTTGTTGGACAAAGGTTTCATTAGACCTAGATCATCACCCTGGGGAGCTCCGGTGTTATTCGTGAAGAAGAAAGATGGGAGTATGAGAATGTGCATCGATTACAGAGAGCTGAATAAGGCAACAATAAAGAATAGATATCCGTTGCCAAGGATTGATGACCTATTTGATCAATTGCAAGGTTCGAGTTATTTCTTGAAGATCGATCTTAGGTCAGGATATCATCAGCTGAAAGTAAGAGAGCAGGATATAGAGAAGACTGCATTCAGAACTAGATATGGACACTACGAGTTCTTGGTTATGTCGTTTGGACTAACCAATGCTCCGGCAGCATTCATGGATTTAATGAATAGGGTTTGTAATCCGTTCCTTGATAAATCCGTGATAGTGTTCATCGATGACATTCTGATTTACTCGAAAAGCTAGGAGGAGCATGGCAGACACTTGCGAGAAGTGTTAGAAGTCTTGAAGGAGAAGCTGTACGCTAAGTTCTCCAAATGTGATTTTTGGATTCGAGAAGTTCAATTCTTGGGTCACGTGGTCAACCAAGAAGGGATAATGGTTGATCCAGCAAAGATTGAAGCTGTAATGAAGTGGGAACAACCGAAAAGTCCCACGGAGATCCAAAGCTTTTTAGGATTAGCCGGATATTACCGAAGGTTTATCCAAGGCTTTTCTTCGATCGCTAGTCCGTTGACAGCTTTGACCCACAAAGGAGCTACTTATGCTTGGAGTGAGAAGCATAAAGAAGCATTCGAGAAGTTAAAGAAGAAGCTATGCGAGGCACCGATACTTTCTCTACCCGATGGAGTTGAAGACTTCGCTGTTTATAGCGATGCGTCTGGGGTTGGATTGGGTTGTGTTTTGACCCAAAGAGAAAAGGTGATAGCATATGCGTCTCGACAGCTGAAGGAGCATGAAAAGAATTACCCGACTCATGATTTGGAGTTGGCAGCGGTAGTTTTCGCTCTGAAAATATGGAGGCATTACCTCTATGGCACTAAGTGCAAACTTTTCACTGATCATAAGAGTCTCTAATATCTCTTTAATCAGAAGGAATTGAATATGAGGTAACAACGCTGGCTGGAATTACTCAAGGACTACGACTGTGAGATACTTTACCATCCCGGTAAGGCTAATGTTGTTGCTGATGCTCTCAGTCGGAAAGTCAATCTTGAAAGGAAAAGGCCAAGAGCGTTGAGAATTGAAGTTGTCTCGACCATTGTGGAAAATATAAAGAAAGCTCAAGAGGAAGCTTCTGAAAATAATGACCGAAAGGAGGAACGTTTGGGCAAAACGTTGGTGTTTGGAATAAATAGTCATGGACTGAAGGTGTTCCAAGATCGGATTTGGATACCTAAGACAGGAGGAATCAGAGATCTTCTGATGGAAGAAGCTCACAAGACCATGTACTCGATTCATCCCGGTAGCACTAAAATGTATAGGGACCTGAAACCCTACTACTGGTGGCCGACGATGAAGCTTGATGTTGCAAAGTATGTGACTGAGTGTGTGACTTGTGCGAGAGTCAAGACACAACATCAGAAACTGTATGGGAGTTTAGAACCTTTACCCGTGCCTATGGGTAAGTGGGAAGACATTGCCATGAATTTTGTCACTAAACTGCCCAGAACAAAGAATGGTCACGACATGATTTGGGTGGTCGTTGATCGATTCACTAAGAGTGCGCATTTCATAGCAGCCAGGGAGAAATGGTCTATGGAAAAGCTTGCGAATTCTTATGTGAAGGAAATCGTGAGACTTCACGGTGTTCCGCTAACAATTGTGTCGGATTTGATAGTCGTTTCACCTCAAGGTTTTGGAAAAGTCTACAAGAGGAAATGGGTACCAAGTTATGTTTAAGTACAACTTACCATCCGCAGACTGATGGTCAGAGTGAAAGAACGATACAAACACTTGAAGATATGCTGAGAGCATGTACCTTGGAGTTCCTAGGTAATTGGGATGAACATTTACCTTTGGTAGAATTTTCCTATAATAATAGTTTTCACTCGAGCATTAAGATGGCACCTTACCAAGCCTTGTATGGACAGAAGTGTCGTACGCCGTCTTGTTGGCTTGAGGCTGGGGAAAAGCAGTTTATGGGACCGGAGATGGTTCATCAAACTGCTGAAAAGTTGAAAATAATTAGGGAAAGAATGTTAGCAGCTCAAGATCATCAAAAGAGCTATGCCGACAAAAAGCGAAGACCGATGACTTTTGAAGTTGGGGATTCGGTTTTGCTTAAAGTCTCGCCGTGGAAGGGACTTATAAGATTTGGTAAAAGGGGAAAGTTGAGTCCAAGGTTTATTGGACCGTTTAAAGTTCTTCAGAGGATTGGGAACCAAGCTTACAAACTCGAATTACCCGAAGAACTGAATGGAATTCACAACACTTTTCATGTGTGTTATTTGAGGAAGTTCATGGGAGAAGTTCCCGATATAATTCCAATTTCTGAATTGAGAATTGATGAGAACAAAAGGTTGATTGAAGAACCAGAGGAAATCGTTGACCGAAAGACTAAGAAGTTGCAACACAAGATGGTTGAGTTAGTGCTTGTCCGATGGAAACACACGAATGGGCCGAATCTCACCTGGGAGACGGAGAGTGACATGAGGAGTCGCTATCCGCATTTGTTTGTTGATGTGTGATTCCGGGGACGGAATCATTCTAAGGTGGAGAGAATTGTAACGCCTGTGTTTCTGGGCTTGCCATTTTTAGCAATGTAATGGTCTAGGTTAACCTTTGTAACCCGTTTTGAAATAATAAGATTGTATTATTTGAGTATTATGTGTTTTGTGCTTAATTGCTTAATTATGTGGTTTGGTTAATTAAGAATTAAAATAAGCATCAAAACTTAAGTGTAAAATAAACTTGATATCTTTAGATAATGCTGTAGTAGTTGAAACAAGGTTTCCGAAGATATAAAGAATGCCGAAATCCGAGTTATAACGAGGAAGTTATGACCTGTCGAAGTTTCGTGACAGAACCGGCAATGCTGAATAACGTAAAAAGTGAAATTTAAGTTAAATCGATATTTAGCCTTAGTGATCTAAACGAGAATCGAAGATCTCGTTGTTAGTATCAAAGCGATAAAAAGTTAGGCGAGAACGGACGTCAAACGAAGAAGTTATGAATTTATAACGAAAGTTTCTGTCCCGGCCTATTAAAAATAAATAATAAAAATAAATTCAAAATTAGCCGACGGAGTCTAAACGAAAGTTGTTGAGCGTAGTCTCACCTTTCCGTGGATATAAAGAACGTCGAAAACAGAGTTCGTATGAAGAAGATATGAATTTCCGAAGTTTGATAAATAATTTGTATTTATTTTTAAATCAAAAAACCGGCATTATCCGAAGGGGGAGTCACAGATCTGATCCGAGGTACGCGCCGCGTACTCGAGTACGCCCCGCGTACAGCCAAAGTGTCGACACGTCGGATGACGCATGCAGTGACGCATTTCGGAGCCTGTACGCCCCGCGTACAGGCGTACGCCCCACGTACGAGAGGCTTCCAGCCTCCTATAAATAGGATGCGAGGGGTCCGGGTTTATTTGCTAATTTCCTCTCGTTTTTGTGCCGAAGCTCTGCGTTTTTACCCCCGAAGCCATCCCTAAGCCCCGGTAATATTCCCGAGTCCCGAAGCGAGTCTCGAGATCCCGAAGATCCCGAGAAGTGCGGTTTTCGAGTCGAAGCTCTGCCCGCGAGAAGTTTGATTTTCGTAGAGATCTTCCAGATCTGCGGAGGATTATTACTTTTGCGAGTCGTAGTGCTGTCAGATCATCTTCTGATCAAGTGAGTGTATACTACCTTTCATAAACGCAATAATAATACAAGTATGGTTCGAGGGTATTAAGTTTATTGTCGTTTATACGTGTGAATGCGTTGTTACTTTCTCCTAATGTATAACTATAAAGTATTTTATACGAGATACGTGTTATGTGTATATTTTGTTGTTATGTGTGTGAATATATATTCACTTTCTTCTATCTTACAGATATGATTATTTCTATATGAAATACGTGTTATGTGTGTGTGCCTCATCTGTTATATGGAAAATGTATTGATCAAGCATGCTATACAAGTTTTGAAAATATGTATAAAAATGTATGTTTTTATCTACTAATATGTTGGGTAGAACATGGGTAGATAGTTGGTGTGTAATAAACAGATGAGAGGCCTCGTTGTTGTTTTGATCCAGTCATCTAGCGGAATTTAGATGACGACCACGGACTTTTCTAGATAGTCCAGTGGAACGCTAGCAGGCTCATAACCTGTAGGTGTTAATGAACTTGGGTGTTCATTCGCTGTATTCCATCCCCCTCATGGTTGTCTTATTTGACTTATATTGCTGAGGAAACCCCGCAGCATGTGTTGTCACCCCGATGAAAATATTCTTAGATTAGGTCCCTTGTGTTAGTTATTTTAGGGACATAAAGTGAGAATAACGGGAATGGGTAACTGGGTTATTGTTGGTTGATAATTAATTTAATTATTTATTGTGGGTTGAAAACCCTATTTGCTCACCAGGCTCCCAAGCCTGACCCACTCAGTTTTATTTGTATTACAGGAAGTGGCGCAAGGGCGTAAGATGGATGAACCATCAAGTTGTTTTGTTTACAAGTCTACATATGTTTATATTTGTTATATGACTTGTAATGTATTCGTTTATGCTTATTGGTCTGTATCGGAACATGACACCCCGAGTTTTGATTATAATGAAAATACATTTCTTTTATGAAATGCTTCGGTAAACATTGTTTTATCATGTTTTGTTTTTGGGAACAAATTCCGCAACTCTTTCAAATCAAAAGGATTTACTTTGAAAATATTTAAAAGCATAAATGAAAATTGGTCTTTTCTGGCCGAGATTTTGGGGATGTCACAGAGGTTCTCTAGACTTGGGAGGGGTTTAATGAGGCTAGAGAGAAGTTAGAGAGAGAAAGAAAGGTTATGGTGTGAAAAAATTATTAAGGATTTATCCTTTATTTAAAGGGATTTTATCGTAGAGTAGCCCCTAAGCTTCATCCGCATCTTCCGCGTACGAGCTCCGTTTTCTACGTTATTTATATTCACGCATTGGTATTTACGAGTACTACAACTTTCATTTATACATCGTCGGCTAATTCTCATTCTATCTCCGATGTGCAAAACTGTATCGAATTTATCGCGCTCGAAGAGTAGGGACTAAGTTTCGTCCATATCTTTTGCATACGAGTTGTATTATCGACGTTCTTTATATCCACTCATTTGTATTTAGATGTACTATAACTTTCATTTAGATTCCATCGGCTAATTCTCACTCTATCTCAGATTTACAAAAGTGTATCGAATTCGCCGCGCTTGAAGAGTAGGGACTAAGCTTCGTCCATATCTTTCACATACGAGCTCCGTTTTTTATTGTCTTTTTATCATTTAACTCCTATTAACGATATCTTCATTTCTCGTTTAGATTATTTTGGCTAAAAATCGACCGATCTAAAATTCAGATTTCTGGCTGTGCACTACTATGCTAAATCTTAGAAAAATCATAACTTCCTCATATGAAGTTAGATTTGGACGTTCTTTTTATGCACACTCTCGGTTTAACATATACTATGACTTTCTTTTAGATCGCTAAGGCTAAAAAGTATTTTATCGTAAATTCACTTTTTACGATTCCCGGTGTTGTGCCGGTTTAGCTGTAAAACGTCGACGTGTCATAACTTCTTTGTTATAACTCGGATTTCGGTGCTGTTTATATCTATGGAGCCCTTGTAACATATACTACCACTTGTTAAAGATTTATCATTCTAAATAATCTTCCTTCAAAAACTCATTTTTGATGCTTATTGTCTCTAAATTGACTAGCCCAGATCTGCGAGCGTTATAATTATCTCCCCCTTAGGATGATTACGTCCCGGAATCATCAACGAAATAGGGAGTATAATGACTCCATATGTTATATCTTCATCCTTGGTAATAATCGTAACTTCTTTGTTGCTTTGAATCTCGGACTCCTTGACTGTAGGTGGTGCTCGATTTTTCACTTGCTTCCTATCTCACATTAGACTCCAAAGTATGACCTTCAATCACTATCTCAATCCTCACTAGATACAAACTTAATATAAGTTCTTTTATTACTATAATGGACTGATGTGTCATATTCTAATGACCTATCATTGTATGTTGCAATGCTTAGACTCAGGTCTCTTAGAGTTAAATTCCAGACCAGACTATACCTTCCTTCATGTTCTAATGGGATATAATCACATCTTAAAAGGTAGCATTTCTAGCTACAAGCAGCTATCGCGATACCTCTACTAATCGCTTTGAGTATCTTTTATTTCAATCTTTTGGCTTAAGTCAGATGCTACATCGAACTTGGTTCTCTGAACTACGTGCCATACTCATCGTAGTCGGACTCAATTTGATATGACCACTAGGGTCGGAATAACAATCGTCTTCTTAGCAATTACTGAAACGATGATAACGACATACTTGAATAAAACGAAATCAATTACTAGTTTCTTGGTAACCTTGTGACTTTCCTTGATCCAAGCGTAAGTCCTGTGCTTCCGGTAGTATAGGTCTCTACTACCTTTCACACCTACTCATACTCGTCCCAAGTATTGTCTCGCAGTTCTCCAAGTCATTATCACAAAAACAATTTTAACACATTCAAATGTGTCCAAACAAGCATATAATTTTCCCTAGACTCTACTAGTACTTCTTCCCTTCGTATCTTCAATCATCAATTCTGCTTCAACTCGGTTGGTGATGGAAATGTCATACGATGGGATAACTTCATGGATTATACCAAAAATCTTTCTTTCTGCTAATCGAATGTGTACTTCTCCCGTACTAGACGTATTATTTCTTAGACACGTTCTAAAGGCAAGATATCACTCTTACGATATCTTTCGATAGGTACCACTCAGTATCCTAAGCCTTCTCATTTCCTCCATTTACTCAATTCACTACGAGTCTTCACCATGAAGTTTTGCACACCAAAGCAGTCGTTTGGTGTATCGAGACGAGAATAAAGATAGAGGAAGGTTTAGACGTGTATTCCTCCTTATTACCTCGAACAATTATATGCTAGTTCTAATATCGTAATTAAACGTTTAGAAATCTGAACACATAAAATTTCTAGATCTGTTCGGCAACAGACTGTAGGTCCGATCAAACGATAGCATCATCACAAATTATTAAGCACATAAAAGCATCTTAGTCATCTTCCCTAATTAAGCTAGTGCTTATGTCTATTCAGGCGTACTTCCTAAAATATATTAGACACACTCCTCATGATCATCGCTTAGCATTCTAAGTTTAAGTCTAGAAATAAAACCTTATTCCTAGTTCGCTTAAACTAATGTTGTGATACCAACTATGACATCCCCATTTTCATGGCCATAAAAGGCCGATTTTTATTTATGCTTTTTAAAAATCAGAGTGCCACTTTTAATAAAAATATTGCGGAATCTGTTCCCAGAAAACATGATAAATAAGTTATCAAAGCATTTCCGAGGAAATGTATTTTTATTCATTTTCAAAACATTGGGATGTCATTGTCAATACGGAAACATAAGCATAAACAAAACTTACATTTTTTTTATACTAGTGATCTACAGCTCTTTTAAATCTTTCAATGTTAGGTAGCTTCGTATCGACACCTGTGATACAAATAAGCTTGTGTGGGTCAGGTTGGGAAACCTGGTGAGTACATAGGGTTTTCAACCCACAATAATATAATTATTATGTTTAAACAACAAACAATCAACTCAATTACCCATCCCCATTATCTTCTTTACTCTTAAGGGTCTACCCTAAGAATCGTTTATCCTGCATGTGTTCATTCTGAAGTCTCCTGCTTCCAGGGTTATAAGACCGATACTAAGTCCATAGCTGCCAATACACTAATTCCATAGCTACAAAAGTTTATTCATCGGATACTAAATCCATAGCTACCAGGGCTTAAAATCCACGCCGTGGCCTTGCGTAGGCACCAAGGCTTCGCACGGTGCTGACATGTGGCGTTGGACGCAGTTAAAACAACCAATTTTAAAAAATTCATTACCTTCGCATACGAGCTCCGTTTTTGACGTTTTTATATCCACATGTAGGTATTGACAAGATCTACAACTCTCTTTTTGACTCCATCAACTAATTCTCGACTGATTTTAAATTTAACAGTATGAGATATTTACATTGTTAATGACCGTGTAAAATTCCTAACTTCTACATACAGACTCCGTTTTTTACTGTATTTTTATCGTTGAACTCCTATCAATGATATATTCAATTCTCATTTAGGTTGTGTAGGATAAAAATCGCTTGATCTGAAATTCGAATTCCGGGCTATATACTGCTATGCGAAATCTTAGAAAAATCATAACTTCCTCATAGTAAGTCAGATTTTGACGTTATTTTTATGCACGCTCTCGGTTTAACATATACTACAACTTTCAGTTAGATCTATAAGGCTAAGAAATAATTTATCAAAAATTAACTTTTTACGTTACGCGGTATCGTGCCAGTTTTGGCGTAGAACTTCGACGGGTCATAACTTCTTCGTTATAACTCAAATTTCAACGTTTGTTATATGTACGGAACCCTTGTGACATATACTAAAACTTTGTTAAGATTATTACTTCTAAATAATCTCCCATCAAAAATCATTTTTGACGCTCATTGTCTCTAGATTGACTAGCCCAAATCTGCGGGCGTTACAATTATCCCCCCCTTAGGATGATTATATCCCAAAATCATAAAAGAAATAGGGCTTGTATAATGATTCCATACATAATCTTTTCATCCTAGGCAATAATCTTAATTTCTCTGTTCCTTTGAATGAGTATCTAACTCTTGGACTTCTTGACTGTACGTGGTGCTCAATCTAGCACCCGCTCTCTGTCTCGTGTTGGACTTTCAATTGTAACATTCAAGTTTCAAAATCAATTTTTTTGAGGAGTCTCCTACTTCTTCTTAAATAGATTTCACTTAAGATAAGTTATTTCGTTTGATCATCATGATAGACCGATGGGTCATGTTCTAATAAGCTCTCATCATATGATGAAACGCTTAGACTCAGGTCCTTTATAGTGAAATTCAAGAATGGAACATACCTTCCTTCATGTTCTAATGTGATATAATCACTTTCTAGAAAGTAGCACTTCTATCTACAAGCTTCTTTCTTTAACAACAACCGCGGTACTTCTATTGGTCACTTCGATTATCTTTCACTTCAATCATCTGGCTTAGGGATGAGAAATTGGGCCGAAAACCCGAACCGAACCGAGAACCGAACCGAATTAGACCTGAATAAGCAATTCGATTCGGTTTTCGGGTATCTATATAAGGCTTATTCGGTTTTCGGGTTATTCGGTCCGGGTTACCCGAATAAGGGGTTATTCGGTCCAAAAAACCGAACCAAATATGAAGAGTCTTTTTTCCCTTGCGTTGTGTGAGTCGATTATACGTATTTGGTTCTAGTCGACTATCCTAATTCATACCGAAAAAACCAAATACAATTACATATTCGGTTCTATTGACATTCACAGTTAATCATCCGATTGTTTTTTTTGATCGACAGTTGACAATTTCAACATACGCAATTGATCGACAATTGGTTCTTGTCAAGATCGACAATTGATATCGACGCCAACGGCTTTGCCTTTGATCGAGATTAGGTTTTGATCGACTTCCTTGCTTCAAACTTCTGTGATTCGTCTCCTCATATTGTTTTCTAGTTTATACTATGATTAAACTCCATTCAATTCATGGAAAATTGGGTTCCAAATCAAGGAACACAAGTAAGTATTTGTATCTTAATCTACTATTCAATGTCTCAATCTTTCAAAGTGTTATCATGTATGTTACTCATTGAAAATTGGATGTGATAATCTACTACTTAATCTTTCAATGTGATATTAACAGTTAACTTTTTTTTCTATAAGTCCAAGCAATAGGGACTTTGACCTTGAATGAGAACCTTGAATAAGAGAATTTAATGAAAATAACCATATATGTTCTTTTACTTGTGTCACTCCATATTGATGAATTTATTTAAATGCTATTATGCTTTAGATGTATGATGAATCTATTTTGTTATTATGTTTTAGATTGATGATGAAGATGTGTTTGTTGATAACACACAAGTTGAAGGAACAACAAGTCAAGCAACAAACCCGAAGAAAAGGAAATATGCCCAAAGGGCGGCTTGTTGGAACGACTATGATGTAGTTCATATTGAAAAAGTTAGACATAACAAATGCAAAAAATGTGGAACTTTGCTCAAAACCAAATCTGGCGCAAACGGTACGTCTAGTATGATTAAACATACGGAAAAATGTAAAATGAACCCAAAAAATTTAGAAAAAAAACTAGAAAACCAAACCACTTTAAATTTCAAAAAAATGAAAACGGAGAGAATAGTATTGGGACTTGGAAGCATGATGAGAAAAGAATAAAAAAAGCTTTGTTAAACTTATTTGTAGTTGGAGAATTACCGTTCAAGTTTGTAGAGAACGAATCATTTATTGAGTATACAAATTCATTGAACGGGAAAGTAATTTTGCCATGTAGAACCACAATTTCAAATAGAGTTACCGATTACTTTCTTGAAGAAAAGACTAAGTTATTTTAAGTTCTTTAATAATCCCCTAAGTAATGTGCATTTGACGACCGATTGTTGGACAAGTTCATGTCAAAGGTCGAGCTATATGGTGGCCACGGCCCACTTTATTGATGAAGATTGGATCATGCATAAAAGAATTATCAACTTAAAATCTCTAGATAGTCATAAGGGAGAAGACATTGGGTGCACTTTGTTGACTTGTCTTCAAGAGTGGGGTATCAATAATGTAATAACCATAACCGTTGACAATGCTAGTGCAAATGACAAAGCAATCGAAATTCTAATGAAAAAGCTACCAAACTTGTACGATGGGGGGGAAACAATTACACGTAAGGTGTATGACCCACATCCTTAACCTTATTGTTAGGGATGGGTTTGATCAACATCAATCTAGTATCAAGTGCATGCAAAAGGCCGTTAAATACATTAGGAATTCTACACAACGGATTCAAAGGTTCAAAGAATGCATGAAAGAGCTAAATATGGAATCCAAAAAGTTTTTTTGCAATGATAGCCCAACTCGATGGAACTCCACATACGAGTTATTGAAGATTGCGGTGGAGTTGGAGAAGGTTTTTGGCATGTTTGAAGTCAAAGGTAATTTCATATTCCATTCCATTGTTTTTTTTTTTTTTTTTTTTTTTTTTTTTTAATTTTTTTTTATATAATTTTATATTTCAGCATTTTTACAAATTTTTAGCCAACTTTGAAGACTCATAACGTCTTTGTTATTTGTCCGATTAGCCTGATTTTTTTCCAGCTTGTAGTTTACAATTTGAACTACAGTTTACACTATTTATACGCGTTATTTGGTTGTATATTCAGTGAGTTACAGGCTCCTAAATAAGGGGTATTAAAGCTGTTTTTTTTTACAAAAATAAATACTAACATTTACTTTTTTGTAATAGATCCTACATTTGTTCGAGACGTTTTGACCCCCTCAAAAGAAGATTTCAACATTTGTAGAGCTATGGTTGGATTTCTTGAGAAATTTAAGGTGAAAATCGACATAGTATCGACGTCAACAAAACCGCTGGCACATCTGTTTTTTGGAGAAATATGTGATGTATACAAACACATTAAGGAATGGGCGGCTAGTCCCCAATTTTGTTTGATCGGGAAGGACACGATTGATAAATACGATAAGTATTGGGGAGATCTTGAAAAATTAAATGATTTTTTGTATTTTGCGGTCATATTAGATCCACGGTTCAAGTTTGATTTTCTTCAACAAGCTTTTGCGAAGTTGATTAAGTTGAAGAATCCACAGAAAGATCTTATGCTCAACTCGGAAGTCATTTTGAAGGCTAAGGTCTCAATACAGGGTCTTCAACAAAGATTTGAGATTTTTTTTTTATTTCTACAAATCAAAGTTTGACAATACTGACTCTTCTCAAAATCAAACACATGGTCATGAAGATGTAGTTGTGATTGATGATGAGAATGACTTCATGGGTGATTTAATAGTACAAACTGATTACCCATCAGCATCAATGGAAACAGAGTTGACACGATACCTAAACAAGCAGTCAATTAAATACAATAAAGATTTTGATATTCTACTTTGGTGGAAACAAAATGGATCTCGTTACCCTATTGTATCCCGTATGGCGAAAGGTATAACTTTATTTTTTGTATACTTTTTTATGTAATTATATTTTAACATTTTCTATGTTTATGCTGATAGATATTTTGGAACTGTAAATCTCTACCGTGGCGTCAGAGGCGGCGTTTAGTACAAGTGGGCGGATATTGGATCCATATAGAACAAATTTATCTGCAAATAAAGTAGAAGCTTTGGTTTGCACTCAAGATTGGGTAAGGAAATCAAGAAAGCAAATTGTGGACAACATTGATGAAATTTTGAAAGACGATGAGGTCGCGAAAGCTTTAGAAGAGGCGATAAAGGACGGAGATGGAAAGGGAAAACAACCAATTAATATTATCGAATAGTTAATTCGTGTTTGAAAAATGTTATTTTGGATATTGGATAAAAACTTAAGATTCATATTTTAATTTGGGTGTTGAATGTTTAATGTTTAACTTATATACTTATAGATAGATTTTTGGGTGTTCAATTTTTAATGTTTAATTTGTTTCTTTAAAAGGTTTGTTATGAAATCATAAGCTACAAAAGTCATAAAGAATACAATATTTATTCGGGTTATTCGGGTTATATACTTATAGATAGATTTGGGTTATTTGGGTTATTCAGGTTATATAGTTATAGATAGATTTTTGGGTGTTTTGGATGTTTAATATTTAGTGTTTAATTTGTTTCTTTAAAAGATTTGTTATGAAATCATAAGCAACAAAATTAATGCAAAATATTCAGGTTATTGGGGTTATTCGACTCCTTAATCATTTTGTACATGTTATTCGGGTTATATACTTATGAAATCATAAGCTTCAAAAGTAATACAAAATATTCGGGTTATTCGACTCCTTAATTATCTTGCACATGTTATTTGGGTTATTCAGGCCGGAACCGAATCGAACCGAATAATACCCGAACTGAACCGAACCGAACCCGTATTGCTTATTTGGTTCGGTTTTCGGTTCATACAATTTGCCTTATTCGGTTTGGTTCGGTTCCAACCCGAATAACATCCCTAATCTGGCTTAAGTCAGATGATGCATCGATCTTGGTTATTTGAACAATGTAACATAATCATCTTAGTCGGACTCGATTTGATATGACCACTAGGGTCGGATTAACAATCATCTTCTTATTCATTACCAAAATGATGGTAACGACATACTTGAACAAAACAGAATTAATTACTAGCTTCTTGGTAACCTTGTGACTTTCCATGATCCAAGCGTGAGTCTTGTGCTTTTGGTAGTATAGGCCTCTACTACCATCCACACCTACTCATACTTGTCCCAAGCATTGTCTCACAGTTTTTACAAGTCACCATTCTAGAAAATCATATAACACTTAACACATCGGATAATATAACCAAAGGTTATATTATTTCTCGAAACGATTACATAGATGTTAAAGTTCCATCTATACTATGCCTCTAATAGGCTACACCACATGATAATATCCATATGGCTACTTCATAACTCGATCTTCGGATATCAAGTCCTCACTCCTGATTCCTTACATTGTCACCTACTTCATTAAGGATCATTTAGAATGCTTTTGCCTTCGGCTTTGGCGACACATTTTGCTTTGTAGCCCTTTCTGTGTCCGGACAATCTTGCTTCAAGTGTCCTTCACCACACTTAAAGCAAACTTCTCTCTAGGTTGGGCATTTGTGGGCATAGTGACCAGTCTTCCTGCATTTGAAGTAGGTCGCCTCTTTAGGACATCTCCTGGTGTGTTTTCTTCTACATTTGTCACACCACTTTTCTCCATTATTATCCCCATATTTCTTTGACCTTGGATAGCTATTTCTATTTTTGGATTTTGAGGATCCCTCAAACTTCCTCTTCTCGCCTACCTCAACTATTTCCAAACCCTTTTCCCTAAGTTGGATCTCCACATTCTTGGATGCTCTAACGACTATCTTCAAGGTAGTTGCCATTTTTACTGTTGCACTAATTTCTGCTGGTAACCCTTTAGCAAACCTATCTATCTTGCAGAGTTCAGTAGGCACCTAGTAGGTAAATAGCCTCATCTTCTCGGTGAATGCGATGGCATACTCATCAACACTCATCTTCCCTTTCCCCAGGTTCTGAAACTCATTATTTAGGTCTATCAGATCTATCTCTGAGTAGTATTGCATTTTCAACTGCTCCATAAATGCTTCCCAAGACATCCTTAGGGCTTCTCCCATGGCATTGTATCTGCCAACAACTTCCACCAACTTAAAACTTCGGTCTTCTTTGTCTAACTGTAAAGATGATCTTTTGCTTTTCACTGCAGTTGCAGCTTTCAAACACCATCTCCATCTTGGAGATCCAGTCCATAATCTCTACTGGCTTCGGGCTTCTAGAAATACTTGGTGGTTTGGCACCCAAAAATTTCTTATATATGCGGCCATCCCTATCCATCCTTCTGTTTGGTTCGTTCCTCATGACCATTCGGGGTTCAATTTGACTCACAGTGTGACTATAGTTCCCTTCATCAAATTTCTCAATGTTCAGCTCAGGTTGTTCAACAAGCATAGTAGGCTTGTCCCTATTTTGTTGAATTAAATGCCTTGTTTCCTCCATCTGAGGATCCAACATCGTTTGGATCATCGCTTGAACGCCCGCCATCATGATTGTATCAAGTGCAGCTGCTACTTCTGGTGCATGCTCAATCATAGGCCGCTGATTAACATTTCCATTTGCGTTTCCGCTTCGGGTTCTTTCCATGTTGATCTATACACCAACTTAGAAGTTCGGTGTGCATTAGTGAGAATTTAGATAAGGAAACTTTATTTACGATAGACGTATAAATCTTTTTATCACTCCGAAAAGTTATATGCCAGTTCTAATACCGTAGTTTAAATGTTAGAAATCTGAACACATAAAATTTTCCAGATTCGGTCGGAAACAGACCATAGATCCGATCATATAATTCATACCATAAATCATTTAGCACATAACAACATTTTAGGCATCTTTCCTAAAATAAGCTAGTGCTTGTGTCTATTCAGGTGTACTACTCAACTCATAATCATCGCTTAGCATTCTAAGTTTATGTTTAGAAATTTCGTACAATTCCTAGTTCGCTTAAACTAATTCTCTGATACCAACTGTGACATCCCCATTTTCACGGCCATAAAAGACCGATTTGTTTATGCTTTATTTTCAAATCAGAGCAACCTTTTAAAGAATAGTGTTTTGGAATTTGTTCCCAGAAAAACATGATAAATATGTTATCAAAGCATTTCCAAAGAAATATATTTTATTCATTTTAAAACTTTGGGTATCGTCAATACATAAACATAAGCATAAATAGACCTTACATTCATTTACACTAGTGATCTACATCTCCTTAATCTCTCGGTGTAATGTAGCTTCATATCGACACCTGTGATACAAATAAACTAAGTGGGTCAGGTTTGGAAACCTGGTGAGTACATAGGGATTTCAATCCCACGATGTTATCACTAATAGAAAAATAGCCTTTTACGACGCTCATTGCGCATCGTAAAACGCTCAGATGACTATCATTACGAGAGACAACACACTTTTTCGTGTCGTGTAGAGACGATGCGCATTTACGACTCGCATTTATGACACGCAATGCGTATCATTAAAGCCACTGTCAAGAAAGGCCATGTCATAAATGAAGATGAAACACATTTTTTCATATCATAATTTTAAATTTAAAAAAAAATGATTTATAGATTTACTAATTTTCAAATTAAATTTACATTTCATGTCTCACAATAGAAAATAAAATACCATATACAAAAAATACAATCCATTGCACAAAAATTAATGTCATATAAATTATCATTCCAATATATAGTAGACAAATGTAATACATCAAATGTGAAAGAGATGAAAGTCATCAACAAATAATAGTTGAACTAGTTCATTATTGGCCATATAGGTTAACCGCAATCTCCAATCCTTCTAGCAGACCCTAGAGATCATTATTAGTCATGTAGTAGGATCAACCTGCAAAAATAATACACCAAATTAATCAGAAACTGAGATGCTACCTATAGGACAATCCAAAAACACATTATAAGCATAACAATCAGTCCATGGACTTACTGTGGATCAATAATTGCTTCAATTTGCATATGTTAAGAAGGCACAACTAAAGGTAGAATAATAATAAAAATAATATCTTACTCATTAAAATAACACACAAACATCTATCTGTATATTTCTCTTTTCCTCATTTAGATTCTGAAAATGTAGGGAATGCCTATAATCACTTGTTGCTATTATAGTTCATAGAACACTGTAATATATGAGAAAGTAAATTTTAAATATCATAACTATTGGAAAACTAAAAATAGCTACCTCACCTGTCACAAAAATAACCAAAAGAACAGCAAAGGTGATGCTTCGTCAAACATACCATCCTTCTTCAATACCCTACACAAGGAAACCTCATGTCTTTTAAGAAAACTGAAACAAATAGGAGTCATAATATGATCACAAACTCCTGAATGACTAAATATATGAGAAAGTATGATTTAAAACTTGCCTATGTCTTTATTCCTTGCACCAGTGATGTTGCAGCAGCTACGATCAATATAATAAGTGTCAAATTTTGCCAAGCTTCCCAAAGGAACATTTGTGGTCAACATAATTAAAATACCAATGGTCAGCTGCATTTGTAAATAAAAGAGAAGAAGAAATAGTTGTTGTAGAGATATAACATACAAAGAAGCTTCTTCCTTTTTTCACAAGATAAGTGTTATATCCAAAGGCATTTCTCCTATTTCTTAATTTATCTTCATGTCTTTGTACTCCTTTGTCCAGATTGGTTTTCAACATCTCAGATAACCCTTGCACCTGAAAATATATATAGGTATAGATGTATATATAAAGAAGTTTTGAGTTTTGATAGTGAAGGAAAAATATGTTTGATAAGCTACGTAACTTCCCCCTCCATATTGATGAAAAGAAGTTAGATTATGGTCCTTAGTCATGGAAACAAGTTGCTCAAGTGAAATACCATAACCACAACTTGGAGATGCAGGAATAGCAGTGGGCCCAAGCACTATATATATGAAGGGGAAATACAAGGAAATTAATTAGATGTAGAATGTAGCTAGCTCAACATAAGAAAATATTATATTTATATCATAAGGGAACTTGGGCGACCAAATACCAACTGTACGTTCTCCAGCCAATTTGAATAGCAATGCAGCCTAACAGAAGGTGATCAGATGTTAACTAATATATAACCAAAATTGGGATTGGGAAGCTATATATAAAAATTTATGGACAAAATTACCCTTATGAGTTGAGCATGTGACCTGATCATCCTTCTCCTTTTTTCCTGCTCTTCATTCTTTCTCAAGTCTAATGTGTATCGGAAGCGACGTGAAGCATTAAGCACAAGGGCAGCTTGCTGTATATATAGGACAATAAATTACAATGAGTTCAATTACTAAAGCTAAATCCAGTAGTAGTAATCTCAGTATTTCAACATATCACTTTCAGATCCAAAAAGGATTAACGATAACTAGATTAGACGTGTTATTAATTTACTATGAGTGATAATTTTTTTTGACCTTTCAAGATGTAAATAAACTCAAATCGCAACACAATAGTAGGAGTGATTAAGATATGTATATGTTAGGTAAAAATTTTGTCAGTTTGTCTAGATCCCATAGGATTCAGAGTATCTACTACTTTCCAAAAAATAATTTTATCTGGCATGACAAATTTACAATCAGCTATCTCATCATGTTTCGAAACTAGTTTTACTCATGTATCAGGCAGGTAGGTATCTATTATCTAAGAGTTAGCCAAAATGTTAATATATTTAACCAAACCTTATGTAGTTATGTGTATTTAATGATTTAATCCTTTGAGATATGGAAAGCTGAAATGCTGAAAGATGCTTAAATTTTTCAAGAACTGACAACACCAAATGTTGGCATAATTGAAGTCAGTCCTTATAAGATTGTTTAGTATATATGTTATTATTTATAAAACCAAGGGCAAAAAAAGGAAAAGAGTATATAATCTTTTTACCTTCATCTCCTTTGTTTACATCAAATGTCTCAGATTATAAAATATATAAAAAAAAATAAATGGAAAATTTTACCAGTCATCTAATATTTCTGTAACAGGCTCCTCATAAGCTGAATGCTAATAAAGGTGAAATGAAAAGAAATATATAAATATATAATGATAATTTTATATAAAAGGATTAAAAAGTTATAAGTGGTTTAATAATTCAGCATGTTAGTTATCTATCAACTGTGTGTGCATAAATAGGGGTAAAAAGGTTATTTGATCATGAAAAGAGAATGGGAATGACTTACATCTTTAGGTCTTGATATTCTTGAAAGTGGGCTGTGAGCGTGAGGAGCACGTGACACCCTACCTTTGCATTCCTCCTGTCAAAATGATCAAACTCATGTCTTGTAGCATCTAAAGACTTTAACAGCCTCAGGCAACGATGTTTTTATCAGCCTCAAATTTTCATCATCCTGGAATGGAATAAATTGATATTGGAAGTTAGAAGGAAAGAAAGAAATGTAAAGTCTAATTCAAAGATCAAAGTGAAACCCTACCTTTGCATTCCTCCTGTCAAAATGATCTAAAGCATCATACAATAAAGATGTTGGTTCTATGCTCCCAATCTTGAAGATAGATTCAGTAGAAGCTGGGGCCTGTTGAAGAAACTCCATGTTTAAGTTAGACAAAATCCTAGATCCATCACACTCTGGGATAATGATAATGGGTTCATCATAAAGATAGCGAACCAAATCTCCATAAGGGCCCACCATCAGAAGCATATCATCCCAATACAGCAATACACTGTCCATTCCACACCAAACAAGTTGCTCTGGAGCTAGGGTAGAATGTAGAAGAAGGAAAAACAAGAAATCGTTATATAAGGAGAAGATAATGAAACCTGATTGAAGCCTTGAAGTTGCAGGGACGTCAAACTGAAGACAGAAAGAAGAAACAATTTTTTGTGAGAGAAGACAAATGAAGAATGTACCTTTTGGGAATGAACCAAGAAGGAGTAGGATCAGATGGGTCTCCTTGATGGGAGGCATGTAGTTCAGCGATGGTGGTATAGAGGAGAGATGGGTTGGAGGAGAAGGCGGAAGTCCGTGCTTAGGTTGATGGCGAGCTTCGGCTTTGATTTCATTCTAGACCCAGTCACATTTGTTTTCTCAGCCATTGACGGCGGTTTGTGGAGACGATGATGGCATCGTGGACTACGACATGTCATTCTGATCTTGAACCGATATCTTAAGATGGCGGAAGTGTGTGCTTAGGTTTCTAGATGCACTCCAAACTCTTAAAGCTTATCAGGTTCGATGTTGGTGGTGCCAGCTTAGGGATTGCAGAGAGAGAGAGAGTGTGTGAGAGAGAGAGAGAAAGAGAGAGAGAGAGATAGATAGAGAGAGAGAGAGTGCAGAGGTAAAGGAAGACGATCCGATTCAAAAGGATGTGCTGATTCAAAAGGATAAGGATTATTAGGGTTCTTTTGTAGGATTCTAGTGTGTATTGAGTTTTTAAGGTTCAATGGCGGTGGCAGTGGCGATGGCTTGAGGTTTATAGAGAGAAGGAAGGAGTGAATGAAAAGGGAGATACCGAGGAGAGAGGGTAGAAGCACGGTTCTTTAAAATTTTAGAATTTCAGACGATTTTGTTTGCCCCCTTCAAAAACGCGAGTTTAGGCAAATATATATATATATATATATATATATATATATATATATATATATATATATATATATATATATATATATATATATATATAAAGCGACACATTTAGAGGACACACATTTTATGAAAGGCGCCCTCCACATTTTTTTTTCCTTTCTAACACTAATTTTAGGGCACACAAAAATGCGTGCCCACTATCCTTCAAATTTTGCAAAATTGACATTATTTTTTAGGGCACACACCAATGCGCGTCCTCTATCAGCGAGTGTCATTGTTTGCGCGTCATTAAAGGGTTGTTTTCTAGTTGTGTGTGTGTGTGTATATATATATATATTAAAAGTGAAAAAGTATACAATTTCACCATATATAAGCAACTCTTACCCCACCCCATCGGTCCTCACAACGGAACTATCCATACTCTCGAACCTTAAAATTTTTCTCTTTACTTAATCCATACTCCTGGATCTAATCCATGCTCTCGGATCAATAACTATGCTCATTCCTTACTCTTAGACTAGGGACAATTGTCTATGTCTAAATCTATACTCCCAGATTAATGACAAATAACTATGTCCTATCCATACTCACGGACTAACGACAACTGCTATGTCTAATCCATGCTCTCGGAACAATGACATAATTTAATGTTCTATTCTCCGTGTATATCTCACTCGTACTCATAAGAAGATACTACCCAATATTCCTCATAAATAATTTAGGTTTACTCTTTATCCTAAATGATCATATATTATCAGGTATGCTCTTTAACACGTATTTCAGGCAACATCAAATATTTCACACATAAACATATATTTAATACTTCAATCAATGCGTGTATTAAAATCATTTTCATGAAAGGGACTATGCACTCACTTGTTAAAGTGATGATTCCAAACTCGGGTAGTGCTTCGCTTCTAACGATTCTATTTTCCTTTGACGAAACCTAGCATTATTATTGCTGAGTTTTAGTCTAATCTTTATTACGACTAATTATTAGTCTAGACTAATCATTAACTCAAAGTCTACATTCATGATCTATCAAGTCAGGAACAACCAGGTAGGATCATATCGGAGGTAGGGTCCGTTTGGTATACGAAGTGTACTGTTTGGAAATCCCACTTTAAACACCTCACTAAATCACAGTCTAGACATCATCCACGTAAGTAGATCAATCAGTATAACGACTTGGAATCACTGATAAATCTTCATTATAAGTTCATTATAACGATAATGAACTTAAAAATAAGTTATCCTTAATGTAGGTTAAGCATAACTCACTTACCGGGGGTTTGGCTAGGAAACGGGCTCTTCCAGGCAGAACTTCTGAGCTGAAAGCTCTTCTTCTTGGAGCCTTCTGGCGCTCCAGGACTCGCCTCTAGCACTTAGAAGTTGCTAGGGATTGGGTGGGGGTGATTGGGAGTGTTGAGAGAGAAAGAAGGGTGAAGGTGTGAAGAAAATGGATGATTTCCACCTCTATTTATTGGCTGTCTGAGGCCTATCCACGTTGTGGACTTCAAATCCATGTCATGGACTTAAAATCCACATTGTGGCCTTGCGTAGGCACCAATGCTTCGCCTGGTGCTGACACGTGGTGCTAGACACAAGTAAAACAACCAATTTTTTAAAAAAAACATTACTTTCGCATACGAGCTCCGCTTTTAACATTCTTAATATCTACGTATAGGTATTGACAAGATCTACAACTTTCCTTTTGACTCCATCATCTAATTCTCGACTGATTTTAAATTTAACAGTATGAGAAGATTACACTGTTAATGACCGTGTAAAATTCCTAACTTATACATATAGACTCCATTTTTGACTGTCTTTTTATCGTTGAACTCCTATTGATGCGATATTCAGTTCTCATTTAAGTTGTTTCGGCTAAAAATCGCTGATCTAAAATTCGAATTCCGGGCTATATACTGCTATGCGAAATCTTAGAAAAAATGATAACTTCCTCATACAAAGTCAGATTTTGATGTTCTTTTTATGCACACACTAAGTTTAAGTATACTACAACTTTCATTTAGATCTATAAGGCTAAAAAGTAATTTATCAAAAATTCACTTTTTACGTTACGCGGTACCGTGCCGGTTTTGCCGTAGAACTTCGACGGGAAATAACTTCTTCGTTATACTCGGATTTCGGTGTTATTCATATGTACGTAACCCTTGTGACATATAATATAACTTGTTTAAGATTATTCCTTCTAAATAATCTCCCATCAAAAGTTATTTTTGACGCTCATTATCTCTAAATTAACTAGCTCGAATCTGCGAGCGTTACACGCAGTAACATTCCTTGTCTTATATGTAGTCGATATTCTTATATATGGAATAAAGATCCATATAGATAGGTCACGACAACTTAAAGGATTAAGTAAAATTGCATTAATTGTTAACGATCTTAAAGTGCTTAAGATAAAAGACTCAAAGAGAGTTTACCTTGTCAATTACGACATTACATGATTTTGAGCAAAATCCTAATGAAAATGTTATTGAACTAGATAATATGATTGTATTCCATATGTTTTTGCAATTGGATTAATCATATATGTCATGATTATGCTTGAAGGCTAGCTAAATCGTATGCTTAGGGCATGTCAAATGATACCAATAAAATTCGAGGGCAAGTCATTGTGTGACTTATAGGAACATTATAAAGTACTTGTGAGAACTAGAGAAATATTTCTAATCTACGGAGTATTTGAAAGAAATCTATGTTTAAAGTTGTTACATATGTGCTAAATTTCCAAATAGATTGAGATATCTCTCAGTCACAATCGGGCGTGTCCTCATTATGAATGAAGAGAAAGTTACATGGATAATGGGTCCATGTAGATTTTAATTACAGTTACACATCACAGTTAGAGTACATTATGGTTTGGAGAACCACATACTAAGATGCTTAAAGTATAGTTCATTATAACTATGAATAATCTCATTATGCTAGTATTGGTATCTAAGTCATATTTAAGCATCTAATACACTCTCAATACTTTTCTTTATATATGACTTATATGTATAAAACTGAAAATGTTTGTATTTCCAAAGTTTATACAAATAAAGCTTGTTAGATCTACTTAACAAAGCTTATTTATTAGCTAAAGCATGAAAGTCAAGATGGTTCTATAGGACCTTGTTGATATAAGTAGATGTATTTTATTGAATTTAGTATTTGGATATTGGAACAATACAAGAAACATATATTGTAATGAATTGATATATTGGATATGAGTCTTTCATTGAATAATTGTGGTGTTCTCTATTAACATGTTTAAATCCTTAAATAACTAGGTTATTCTAAATGTCCATTGTTGTTCATAGTTGTGGGAGTTCTATGAGGTAAGACTAATATGAGCGGATTGGTGGATTCTCATGTAGATGAGAATAGCAAGAGCTGCTACCAACTTCATATGTACTTTATTAGGAATATAAGTGTTGGACTTCACTCGCATCAAAATCACTTTATGGATTGTAATAAAGAATGATATTTTGATCAAGGTTGTATCTTTGTATTCTTAGACCTAAGATACATATTTGGGACTTAAAGTGTAGTAATTGGTGTGCTTTGATATGGTTTAACGGTATTCTGCAAAAAGCAGTCATAAGGGCCATCGTTGAGTATGACAAGAACTACATTGATGTGTGTATGTAGTCGAGATGAGATTTGTCCCTCTTATTCTTTGAGAGTTAGACATCTAAGGCCTTACTAAAAGTTGAACACTAAATGAGATTGACGACGATCCATATTTCATGTTCGACATGATATCTAAGACAAAGGAATAATTGATAATACACCTTTAGTAACAATTGTAGCTTAGAGCTCCTGGAATTGGCTGTTGATAAGATGACACCCTTCATATGTTGTTAGGGGTAGTAGCTCGTTCCTAGAGGTCAACTACTGTCTATGTCAGTCTATAATGAATCTTGTACAAGTGGGAGATTGTTGAATCTATATTCCCAAGAGTCATTATAGAGTGATATTGCTAATAACATATGAACCTATAGGGTCATACCTTTATCACGTTGGCGCGTTTCGTATATTTATTATTCATATGAATATTAATTAAAAATATCAATTCTTGTTATTTAATTTGGGAATAACTATTGTTTTGTGACAATAATAATTATAAGAGAGTATAACTAGTTATTATTTCATATGGTATGAATTAATAAGTCACACACAACCTTTTTAACTAGTTAGATTCTTTTGTCGTTTACCTAAATACAAAGTTTATATTTTATAAACTTTGAGTTTATAAAAACTGAAGAATCTTTCTTATAAATAAAGGTATGGCCGAAATATATATAAAATAATGAAGGTTGCTTGTTAACCTCCATGCTTTGTATCCTGATGCTTCTAAAGGCTACAAATACTTTAGAGCATTTTATTATAAAACCCTTACTTTGCATGGAGTATGTAAATGATGTGTCTTGCATGTTTTTGGCTAGTTTCTGGTCTTAATACTTGTCTTGAAGCACATGGATGAAACCACCTCTTTAGTCTCTCTTCTTGTTGTCTTTTGAAGATTATTACATGTTTAAAGCTTCCTTGACTTGTCTCCTTTAGTTTTTATTTGAGTTAAGCACTTAGAGGCTTAAGACACTCAAGAATACAAGAAGGAAGTAACATTCCAAGTGCCTTACTCTTGTTGGTGGATACACATAGAGAAATCATATTTTTTAATTTTTTCTATCTTCGTCATCACCCCAAAACCAAGTGGTTTCAAAGGCTTCAAAGGTTGTCATTCTAAAAACTCTTTGTGTAATATCCCAAAAATCGAGACCGAATTTTTTGTTTTAATTATATTACTTATAAAACTTGTTTGAGGAAAACATTACTGATATCATAATAGTTCATAAACCATGGTTACATGTTTCAAAACTATCTTGTCAATTAGTAATAATGTCAGAGTACAATCCCAAAAATCTTAAATGCAAAATCATTTGTGTGCGACGCGCTGCTACCCTGCCGACTCCTTCCCCTCCGACGAAGAGGTACCTGAAACCAAAACTGAAAACCGTAAGCACTAAGATTAGTGAGTTCCCCCATCATACCACATACCATAAAATTATACATACTGCCGGGAAATTCTGGGGTGCCCAACCTACCCATGTCAAGCCACTCTGGGGTGCTTGCCTACGCTCCGATCTATCTCAACCAGCAACGGGGACTATTTCACCCCTACCACTATCACGTAATAACTTATACAAATCATGGTTTTAGACATATCAGGGGTATCCAACCTACCCTTCGGTCCTAACGACCGAATCAGGGGACTATTCCCTCCTACTACCACTATCGCATATAACATATCATAGCAGCACATAAGACACGTGAGATAGTAGCAAACCTAGACAATTATCACAAAGACAATGATCTAAAGACAACTCCTGTTGGTGGGCCGTCATTATGGTCATAGACCCACCTCTACTGGAAGGTAACTCACCTCGATGTCGTGTACTGTCTGCACTGTCCTCGGTATGGAGATCAACTCTCCTCAACTCCTCAATCCCTACACGACATCCTCTCTACATTACAATTTCATACTCGTAACCCTTACAAGGGTCACTCAAGTCCAAGTCAAAGTCAATGTTGAAAGTCTGCGTAGACTCGATGTCTGTGACCCATCTCCTAGAAGCAATGGGGTCCTTCGCCCAATGAAAGTATGGCGCACCACTCCCCGGGAAGTCCTTGAAGGACAGTGTGTGCATCCCGGACTGGCTGGAAGCCAGGTCACTCATGAATGTCAGGAGGCGATCCTCCATCAGCTCAATGATCCCCCATGATCGACCCAAAAATGACCAGGGTCGCCTCAAGGATACTTCTCGTGATCTCAGACGCAATGAACTCGCATAGCCCGTCATCAACCTGCTTGGATCCCGCACCCGAGGCTAATCCTGATCCTAATCTTGATCTGGATCCACACACTGAACCTCTTGCTCCATGACGCGTAAGCACCATTCTAAAATAAAACACATAAACATCAGAGTCATTCATATTCTCAAGAGGGCTCACACACTCTCCTAGTTCCATGGTTTTGTCTTAGCCCTTCTTGACTCGAATTGGTTCACCAACTCGTCGAGTCCCCATGTCCAGAAAATGCTACAACCCCTTCCGTACTCGTAGAGTCTAGCAAGAGCTTGACGAGTTTGCCTTTAACAAAACATTGGGATCTTCTTCAACTGACTCGCCGAGTTCATCCTTGAACTCGTCAAGTTCATCTTTATCTGAAGGTGTTTAGTCTATGACTCGCCGAGTTCTCCTTGTACTCGTCGAGTACGTCTTCATGTGGTTGGGACATTACCTTGAACTCATCAAGTTCCTCCTTGAACTCATCGAATTCTTCGATCTTCAAGTCCATAACAAACCTTAACAGGCTGAGTTTTCCTTCAAGTCATCCAAAGACCCTTTCCAGAAGACGTTTGGGTGAAACTGTCACTTAAGCGACTCGCCGAGTCCATCTTTGTTCAAAATATACAGTAGATTTCAGTGGGTCTCAAGGAATCTAAACCATAAATATGACCTCCTAGGGGCGATATTATACGTAAAGTTACGAACTTGATGTCCCTACATGGGGTTTTTGGCTCAAAAGGCTCTAAAATGGGGTTAATATGGTGCATGGGGTTCTTATGGTAATAAAGTTTGCACCTTTATGTCATAGGAACCCCCAATGGTTCCAGATCTGAAGTTCTTATCCAAAAATCGTGGTTGCATCCAAGAATGGCTCTAAAATGGCTTCCAAAACCCTAAGTTACTCCAAAAAGAGTATCTAATGGAAGGAGAAGCAATGTCTGGACTTTTTACCTCTAATAAACAGGAAATGAAGCAAAACCTCTTGTTCTCCTTGCTCCTTTTGAAATCCCAAGCTCCTTCTTCTTCTCTTCAACCTTCTAACTTGCACCAAATGGCACAAAGAGATCAATATCACTCAAAATCTGTTAGGGTTTCGTGGGGGTGGTATGAGGGTGTTGGAGGCTGTAAAGGGAATCACTTAAGGTGTTTAAATAAGGTGCAAACCCTAAATATTAATGTTTCATCGAGTAGGTCACTTAAACCCGCGACCTAAAATCCAGTCTACTCGACGAGTTGGGCCTCCAACTCACCGAGTCCCAGAGCAAAACATGAAATTACCCAAATTTAAATTGGTACCAGGAACCGGGTGTTACAAGTCTCCGCCAATTATTTTAGAGTTCGTCCTCAAAGTCTGTTGCTGAATCCAAAAAAACCTTAGGGTAGTGCTCCCTCATCTTATCTTCCGGTTCCCAAGTCCATTCTGAGCCCTTGCGGTGCTGCCAGTGCACCTTCACCAGCTCCACCTTCTTGTTCCTCAGATCCCCCAAATTACTTGTTGAGGATAGCTACTGGCCGCTCAATGTAGTTCAGGCTGTCATTGACTTGAATATCCTCTAAAGGCACCACTAATGAATCGTCTACTAGACTCTTCCGCAACTAGGATATGTGAAAGGTACTGTGAATCTGGATGAGTTCGGCTGTAAGGACCAACCTATATGCCACCTTGTCCACCCGGTCTATGACTCTGAAAGTGTCCAATGTACATGGGGCCCAGCTTGCCCCACTTCATGAACCAAATGACGCCTTTCCAAGGCAACACCTTCAGAAGCACCATATCCCCGACCTGGAACTCCAGGTTCGAACGACGCTTGTCAGCATAAATCTTCTGCCAACTCTGGGCAGTCTGAAGCTTGCTCCGAACCTACTGGATCCTATTTATAGTCTTGAGTACCACTTCAGTACTCCCCATGACCCACTGTTCAACCTCACCCCAACATATCGGGGTCCTGCACTTCCTACCGTACAACATCTCGAAGGGAGGATGGTCGATTCTCGCATGAAAGCTGTTATTGTAGGAAAACTATGCCAATGGAAGGTAAGTATCCCAACTAACTCCGAAGTCTAAAATGCATTCTTGAAGCATATCCTCCAAAGTCTAGATGGTCCGCTCGCTCTGACCATCCGTCTGCGGGTGAAAAGCGGTGCTAAAGTGCAGAGGAGTACCCAAGCGTGAAATTTCTTCTAGAATCTGGAAGTGAACCGCACGTCTCTGTTAGAAACCACCAAGACTGGCACCCCGTGCCAAGCCATTACCTCTCTGATGTAGATGTTGGCCAACTTTTCGGCCGAACTGCTCTCCTGAATCGGAATGAAATGGGAGCTCTTGGTCAACCGATGCACGACGACAAAAATCGAATCGATTCCCTACGCGGTCCTGGCAAGCTTTGTGATGAAATCCATAGTGATATCTTCCCATTTCCATATCGGGATATCCAATGTCTGGACGAAGATCCCTGTACATCTTTGTTGCCCCGGGATGGATGGAAACCCTGGATTTGTGCGCCTCCTCCATCAATACCTGGCGTACGCTTACATGATATGGGACCCACAACCTACAGTGTAGGGTCAACAATCCACGATTGTTATAATCAAAAGAGGAAACCTAAGCCACAATACTCTCACTCTTACGATGTTCCACCTTCATAGCCTCCTGCTGGGCCTCTCGAATTCGCTCCAACAGCGGAGTCACCATGGTCATCCTTAAGCAAATATCTCTGATCGGCAGTGCCTTGCGGCTAAGCGCATCGGCCACGACATTGGCCTTCCCCGGGTGGTAGAGGATCTCACAATCGTAATCCTTCACCAGATCTAGCCATCGATGTTGTCTCATATTCATATTTGGCTGATCCACGAAGTACCTCAAACTATTATGGTCCATGTAAACCGTACAACGGACCCCATAGAGGTAATGATGCCAAATCTTAAGGGCGAAAACAATTGCACCCAACTCCAAGTCATGTGTCGGATAGTTCGCCTTATAAGGCTTCAGCTGCCACGAAGCGTAGGCGATAACATGCCCCCTCTGCATCAATACCATGCCCCAAACCCGAGATGGACGCATCGCAATGCACCACAAAATTATCCACGCCCTCTAGCAGCGCTAAGATTGGCGCCTCACACAATCTCTGTCTCAATGTCTCAAATGCAGCTTGCTTCTCAGGCCCCTAGCGAAAGAACATGACTTTCCTTATCAACCGGGTCAAGGGCACGTCAATCTTGGAGAAGTCCTGAATGAATCTCCGAAAATAACCTGCCAGTCCTAGGAAGCTCCGAATCTCAGATGGTGACCTCGGAACCTCTCACCTCATCACGACCTCCACTTTGGTCGGGTCAACCGAAATCCACTTCTGGTTGACAAGGTGCCTGAGAAACTGTACCTCGCGCAACCAGAACTCTCACTTGGATAACTTGGCATACAAACTCTCCCTCCTCAGAGTATCCAACACCTCTCGGAAGTGCTCCTCATGCTGCTCCCGCATCTTGGAATAAACCAAGATGTCATCAATGGAATCTATCATAAACCGATCCAACATCGGTCTGCACACACGGTTCATGAGATCCATGAACGCGGCAGGAGCATTGGTGAGCCCGAAAGGCATCACCATGAACTCATAGTGACCATATTGTGTGTCCGAAAAGCATTCTTCTACACATCCTCCTTTCTGACTTGATGGGTTTTGAGCACTACATCGTTCCTATGGTGTACATGCAAACCCTAAAGCTTTGGATCTAGTTTGTCTAATGAACATGCGATAATCATCCAAAGCCATAAACCCTAGATCTAGCATACAATAAATGATTCAACATTTTAATTAGGGTTTAGATCTTACCTTACAAGGGTTACAAGAGTTCATTGATCTTCAAGAAGCTTAGTGTCACAGGTATCACACCTCTAATGGCTCACAAACACCAAGAGCAAGAGAATGACTTATGAGAAGGAGGAGGAACATCAAAAATGTCCTTGGTTTCTTCAAAAAGAGTTAGCCACGTTTTTGGGGCCATAGGGGTCTTTATATAGTGAGGCTATTAGGGTTATCAAACAAGGAAACCCTAATTTGACTACTTAGGCTCCAAGCATCCCATGGACTCCCTTTAGAACACCCCTTGGACGAATTCCTTATGGGCTTCCCATAGACTTCATCCAACCTATGTTCCAAGGTGAACCATAACCCAATTGCATTTATCTTATAATTACAATTCAGTCCCCTAAGTTTAATTAATGTCTTTTAGTCACAAAACTAATTCTTAATTAACTCTTGACTAATATTAATTAAACAATATGATTTCTCCTTTAATATATTATTCATATAATATATTAATAAATCATAATTAATCCTTTTTCTCCATAAATCATCCTATCAAGTTGCTTTGATGAAGGCAACCCAAAAGGACCATACACAACCGGGTCAAGTACATACCAAATATAGTTATGGTCTTAGACACTAATCCAACAGTATCCCACTTGGATAAGTCTAGTAACTATAATATAAGTATAATCTGATTAGCAATCATAGCTTCTCAAAAATGTTGTCGAACTCTGATCTTATCAGCAACCTGTCCTCTAGATAAGGGATCATATATTCCTCCATTCTAGATATCGTATGAACTGAGACATGGATTTTAATCATAGTCTCTATTCATGTGTTTTTTCCCGATTTTTGATTTATGACGACTGACAACAAACTACAATTGAACACATCAACTTATTCCCAGCTTCGCCAAGCACTTAGGGTGTCATCACTAAATCATCGAGGGGCCCACAAATATCGCTTTTATCCCACTTTGGGTAAAAGGAACGGATAAACTTCGACTCAATGCTTGTTTGTACTCACTCACCGAATCACACACAACAATACGTTTTATAACACCAAGTTACTGGTGCGTTTACATATTATAAATGTGTAACCGACTCGCAAGATACAACTCACACATCTCAGTTTCAAGAATATACGTTATTATCGTCCCACCAATCACTCGTGATAAAATCCATGAAGCAATCCAAGTGAGCATGGGTTTAATCCAATACTCTAATCTTATAGCAGCACTCATGAACTCTGAAGCAAACTTGTGCTATGTTTAAACGCTTTAGTCATTCTACAGACAAATTCATGATAGTCTTCTTTCATACCTACTTCCAAAGTATGAGCGACTCTGGAGGGTTTTAATAATCATATAATTCGGGAAGTCAAAACATGCAAAGTGAAACAAAAGAATAATACTAATCGTATATGGCCCCAAACTTTTGAGTATAAATAAAACACCTTTTATTTAATCACCATATTGATTACTCATTATTTGTTGTTTCGGTTAATCAACTTCTTACTTGAATTATAACAACAGTTGTCTCATGCACCAAGCATGCACACTGTGTTTATCTATGGTATTTACCTTTTGAAATAGATCAAATGAACACATTTCCAATGATGCTCATTTCACAATTCTTAATCTTAACCAATTAGTGTAAGAATACAAAATTCTCGCCACTATTAGAATATGTGGCCTCTCGCCCTAAATCACCAGCTCTCCCCCACTTGGGGTCCTGACCCAGACCAACTGTTGCACGCAGTCGATCACTGGCCCATTGGGGCTCAACCAATCCATGCCTATAATAACCTTGTTCACCCGCAATGGTATGGGAACCAAGTCTACCAAATAGCGCTCCTCAAACAACCTCAAAATACAGTCCCTGAAAACCTCTGATGCTCGCACTGATCGGTCGTCCGTAATCTTGACCTCTAGAGGGCAATCCAACATGCCAAAAGACTCAGGGAACCTCTTGCTAAGCGCAAGAGAGACAAATGATCAGGTAGCACCCGAATCAAACAACACCTGAACTGGGATACCATTCACATGGAACGATCCTGAACAAAACATATAACATGACAATTCAATATCACAAGCGACATATAATAAAGGTTACAGAGAGGAAACGATACTCGTCACCACATCGGGTGTGACACGTGCCTCCTCGGCTATCAATTGGAAAGCTCGACTCCTCACCACTGGAGCCTCTGACTTGACCTTCCGGCCATCCGTAACCTGTGTAGTCGTTGCGCCACCACTGGCACTGCTGCTGCTGCTGTCAACTAGGGCAGTTGGCTTTTTTATGGCCCCTCTAATTGCATTGAAAGCAAATCAGGTCTAACATCTGAACAGTGGGGGCAGGGGAAGTACAATCCCTACCAAAGTGCCCCGTCTTGACGCACTTGTAGCAACCCGATGATCCCGCTCTACAAGCTCCCTCATGCGGCCTGCCGCATTTCCTGCAGCGGCTCTGGCTTGGCTTGCCTTTCGACCGAGTGTCGGATCCCTTGGGTTTCTTCCTCGAAACCTCAGTAACCTGCTCCACCTCTGCCTTCCTCTTCTTGAGGTGCTCTAAATCGATCTCCCCCCCCCCCTCCCTCTCCCTGGCAATCATGGACTCTAGGCTAGGGCATGCTGAGTAGCTGACATGCTCCCGAATATCAGCCCTTAACATGTCATGATAGCGGGTCTTCCGCATCTCCTCATCCCCTGCATACTGAGTTACCAACAAGGACCTTTCTCGAAACTTGGAGGTGATCTCCGCCACTATCTCAATAGTCCGTCTTATATCAAGAAACTCCCTAGCCAGCTGTTGAAGCTCCATAGCTGGCGCAAACTCAACCCTAAACATGGTCACAAAGTCTGACCAAGTCAAGGCCTCGATGGATGGGGCTCCCAGTGAGTCACTAACCGACTCCCACCAATCCCTAGCTCTTCCTCTCAAACAACCCACAACAAAGCGGACCTTCAACCCTTTTGGACAGAAGCCTGTCAACTACGCAGACTCGATGTTTGCGACCCGTCTCCTGGTAGAAATGGAGTCCTTATCCCCATGAAATTCTGGCACACCACTCCCCCTGAAGTCCTTGAAGGACAGTATGCGCGTCCCGGACTGGCTGGAAGCCAAGTCACTTCTAAATGCCTGGAGGCGATCCTCCATCAGCTCAATGATCCCCTCCATGATCGACCCAAAAATGACCAGGGTCGCCTCAAGGATACCTCTCGTGACCTCAGACGCGATGAACTTGCATAGCCCGTCATCAACCTGCTTGGATCCCGCACCCGAGCCAATTCCTATTCCTAATCTTGATCCTGATCCAAACACTGAACCTCTTGCTCCATGACGCGTAAGCACCATTCTGAAATAAAACACATAAACATCAGAGTCATTCATATTCTCAAGAGGGCTCACACACCTCCCAGTTCCCTGGTTCTGTCTTAGCCCTCCTTGACTCGAATTGGTTCACTAACTCATCGAGTCCCCATGTCCAAAAAATGCTACAACCGGTTCTTACTCGTCGAGTCTAGCAAGAGCTCGACGAGTTTGCCTTTAACAAAACATCAGGACCTTCTTCAACTGACTCTCTGAGTTCATCCTTGAACTCGTCGAGTTCATCTTCATCCATATGAAGGTATTTAGTCTATGACTCGCTGAGTTCTCCTTGAATTCGCCAAGTTCATCTTCATTCATGTGGTTGGGACATTTCCTTGAACTCGTCGAGTTCCTCCTTGAACTCATCGAGTTCTTCGATCTTCAAGTCCATAACAAACCCTAACAAACTGAGTTTTTCTTCAACTCATCCAAAGACCTTTTCCAGAAGATGTTTGACGGAAAACTGCAACCCGACTCGCTGAGTCATCTAAGCAACTCACCGAGTCCGTCTTTTTTCAAAACTATATAGTCGATTTTAGTGGGTCTCAAGGAATCTAAACCATAGATCTGACTTCCTAGGGTCCATATTATACGTAAAGTTACGGACTTGATGTCCATGCATGGGGTTTTTGGCTTAAAAGGCTCTAAAATGGGGTTAATATGGTGCATGGGGTTCTTATGGCAATAAAGTTGGCACCTTTATGTCATAGGAACCCCCAATGGTTCCAAATCTGAAGTTCTTATCCCAAAATCATGGTTGCATCCAAGAATGGCTCTAAAATGGCTTCCAAAAACCCTAAGTTACTCCAAAAAGAGTATCTAATGAAAGGAGAAGCAAGGTCTGGACTTTTTACCGTCAATAAACAGGAAATGAAGCAAAAACTCTGGATCTCCTTGCTCCTTTTGAAATCCCAAGCTCCTTCTTCTTCTCTTCAACCTTCTAACTTGCACAAAATGGCACAAAGAGCTCAAAATCAATCAAAAACAGTTAGGGTTTCGTGGGGGGTGGTCTAAGGCTGTTGGAGGCTGTAAAGGGAACCACTTAAGGTGTTTAAATATGGTGCAAATTCTAAATACTAGGGTTTCATCCAGATAGCCCTACTCGCCGAGTCGGGCTCCGGACTTGTTACATCATAAAAATTTGAACAATTTTTCACTTTTGAAAAACCATGAAATACAGTTTGCATTCATAAATAAAAACATTGTATCAACATTGTATCAGTACAAAACCCCAAGATCAAAATGTTTAAACTCCAATGTGCGTGTGTACGAGTCATGCCGGCACCTTCCCGCGATCATTACTAGTAGCTGAAACACATATCACATAACACTGTAAGCATAAATTCTTAGTGAGTTCCCCAAAATACCACATATAGCACATATGCCTTTCCAGGTCATAGGACCTTTCGATCCAAATGTCTCAGGGGATTTCCATCCCAGAATTTGATGACCTTCCGACCCACATCATGCTCATATCACATAACATATCACATATAACTTACATCACATATACATCATACACATAAGACCCTTCGGTCACATATAATTACCCCATCGGGTAAGGCATAGTGAGAAGACTCACCTCAGATGTCTCGCAAATCTCTGACTCGGTAGAAGTATTGCCTAGCCTCCGCCTGTTCACACAAAGTAAATACCCTCATAAAAATAACACTCGAGGCTAGACTCGGCCCCGTATTGTCACCCTCAGAAGGGTAAAAGACTATTTTACCACCCTCTTGACTCAAGGACCCCATTGTTGACCAAACCCTAAAAGTCAACAAAAGTCAACGGTCAACTTTGACCCAACTCGCCAAGTGCACTCCGGTTGGTTCGTCGAGTCCTACCCTATGCTCAACGAGTCACACCTAGCATGAATCGCGGGGCTACCCCGACTCAATTCACCGAGTCTCAAGAACAACTCGGCGAGTACCGCCTTGAACTCCAGTCTTTTAACCCCCTTCTGACTCACTGAGTTATCCCCCAACTTGGCAAGTCTACTCACTGAGTGATTTGCGTGGACCTTAACCCTACTCACCAAGTCCCAAGAACAACTCGGCGAGTTCATGCCATGCACAGACTCTATTGACTTCCTGTGGTCAGATCTGTGCCCCTAATCCATAGATCTGGCCCTCTTAAGCATAAATGTCACGTAAAGTCTGAATCTTGATGCTTATAACTCAACCAATAGGCATCAAATGGTGATTTTGTCCCAAATACCTTAACCCAAGGTCATGACCTCCATTGTTCTTCATAAAGCTTGAAGAATAAGGCTCTCTGGACCTCTATGGGTCCAGGTACAAAGCCTCATCTCCAGAAGGGACCATTTGGTCCTCAAATTAACTTAGTCAAGGGTACAAGAAACCCTAAAACCACATATCCTTCCCAAAACAGAAGAAGAGTCGAAATAATACCTCAAATGAATGATCTTAGATTTTAGTCCTTAGAATAGGAACCTCCTTTCCTTTCCCTTGGCTAGAACCTCCTTTTTCTTACTAAATGATACCACAAAGATCAACAATGGTCACTCCTTGCTTCTCAAACGATCTGAGACTCTCTCGGGGGGGGGGGGGTAGTAGCCACAATGGACGGCCATAAGTGCCTTTAAATAGGTCCCAAGACCTGGAAATTAGGGCTTCAGTAAACAGCGTGGACTCGCCGAGTCCAGTCATGAACTAGAATTAACATCCGCATCCCTACTCGGTGAGTCTTGGTGCCATCTCGCCGAGTTCCTCCACAAACTCCAAAAATTAAAAGAATAAATAATATACATGGGAATCCGGATGTTACAATTCTCCCCCACCAGAATCAGACTTCGCCTTCGAAGTCTCACTCTGAAAACAGCTCCGGATGTTGCTCACGCATCTCACGCTCCGGCTCCCAAGTAAGCTCTGACCCTTTCCGATGCTGCCACTGGACCTGCACCAGAGGCACTTCCTTGTTCCTCAGGACCTTGATCTTTCGATCCCGAATCGCCACTGGTTTCTCAATGTAGTTCAGGCCCACATCCACCTGAATATCCTCTAATGGCACCCCTGCCGACTCATCGGCTATACACTTTCTCAACTACGACACATGGAAGGTATCATGAATCTGATCTAGCTCCCTAGGTAACTCCAAACGATACGCTACCCTGCCTACTCTCGCGATCACTTTGAATGGCCCAATATATCAGGGTCCCAACTTTCCCCTCTTCCTGAATCGGATCACTCCTTTCCAAGGAGATACCTTCAGGAGCACGAAGTCACCAACCTGAAACTCGAGCGGTTAGCAACCTATGCCGGACCTGCTGAATCTACTCAGTCGTTTGAAGCACGATCTTTGTACTTCGCATCACACGCTGCCCTACTTCTCCCCAGCAAATGGGGGTACGACACCTCCTCCCATACAACAGCTCAAAGGGTGGCATACCAATGCTCGAATGATGGCTGTTGTTGTAGGAAAACTACGCTAAGGGTAAATACGTGTCCCAGCTCTGGCCGAAATCTAGCACACATGGTCGAAGCATGTCCTCGAGCGTTTGCATCGTCCGCTCACTTTGTCCGTCAGTCCTCGGGTGGTATGCGATACTAAAATGCAACCTCGTACCCAACTCCTCATGGAATTTCTTCCAAAATCTGGAAGTGAAACACACATCTCGATCTGAGACAATCGAGATTGGCACTCCATGTCGCAATATCACCTCTCTCACGTACAATTATGCCAGTCTTTCAGCAGAAGAGCTCTCACTGATGACAAGGAAGTGAGAGCTCTTCGTCAACCTGTCCACAATCACCCAAATTGCATCGACACCCCTAGCAGTCCTCGGTAACTTGGTGATAAAATCCATGGTGATCCGTTCCCACTTCCACTGGGGAGCTCCAATGGCTGCAACTTGCCATGCGGACGCTGGTGCTCTGCCTTAATCTTGCGACAAGTTAGGCACCTCTCAACGAACCACGCGATGTTCCTCTTCATACAGGGCCACCAATATTCCCTCTTCAGATCCAAGTACATCTTAGTGGCACCAGGATGGATTGAGAACTTCGTTCTATGCGCCTCCTCCATCAAAACGGTACGCGTTTCGCCCACAAACGGTACCCAAATCCGTCCTTGAAAAGTCATAAGCCCCCGGTTATAGGTAACGAACTCCGATACTTGACCGATAACTCGCTCCCTCTTCTGGTTTTCCGGTCTCATGGCCTCGGCCTGGGCTCCTCGGATGGTGTCCAACACCGGAGTCATCACTGTCAATCTCATACAAACGTCTTGCATCAGAACGCTCTCCACCCCACGACTCAGGGTATCGGCTACCACGTTAGCCTTACCTGGGTGATACAGGATCTCGCAATCATAATCCTTTACCACATCCAGCCATCTCCTCTGACGCATATTCAGGTTGGGCTGATCCATCAAGTACTTCAGGCTCTTATGGTCCGTGTAAATGGTACATCAGACTCCATACAGATAGTGACGCCAGATCTTGAGGGAGAACACTACTGCCCCCAACTCCAAATCATGGGTAGGATACCTCGCCTCATGAGGCTCAGCTGCCTCGATGCATACACTATCACATGTCCCCTCTGCATAAGCACTGCTCCCAACCCTGATATCGACGCATCACAATACACCACAAAATCCTCCATTCCCTCCGGAGGGCTAACACCGGGGCTTCGCATAGCCTCTGGCGAAGTGTCTCGAAGGAGGCATGCTGCTCTGGACCCCAAGAAAAAGTTACACCCATCCGGGTCAATTTAGTGAGTGGCATGGCGATCTTGGAGTAATCCCTGATAAACTTCCGATAATAGCCTGTCAGTCCTAGGAAACTCCTGATCTTTGTTGGTGACCTCGACACCTCCCAACTTATCACTGCCTCAATCTTGGCTGGGTCGACCAATATCCCTTTCTGGTTAACGAGATGTCCTAGGAACTGGACTTCTCGCAACCAAAAATCATACTTGGAGAATTTGGCATAAAGCCTCTCCGATCTCAAAACCCCGAGGACCTCCCTCAAATGCTCCTCATGGTGCTCTCTAGATCTCGAATACACCAAAATGTCATCGATGAATACGATCACCGAGCGATCCAACATCGGTTTGCACACCCTATTCATTAGATCCATGAACACCGCTGGTGCGTTGGTGATACCGAAAGGCATCACCACGAACTCGTAATTCCCGTAACGAGTCCTGAACGCTGTCTTCTGGATATCCTCATCCTGCACCCTTACCTGATGATATCTAGACCTCGGATCGATCTTGGAGAACCAAGATGCTCCCTGCAACTGATCGAACAAATCGTCAATCCTCGGCAACGGATAACGGTTCTTGACCGTCAACTTGTTCAACTCCCGGTAATCTACGCACATCCGGTGTGAACCATCCTTTTTCTTGACATAAAGGATAGGTGCTCCCCATGGCGAACTGCTCGGCCGAATAAATCCCTTCCCCAGCAGCTCCTGAAGCTGCGAGGACAACTCCTGCATCTCGGGAGGCGCAAGGCGATAGGGCGCCTTGGCGATAACAGTTGTTGACCGTCAACTTGTTCAACTCCCGGTAATCTACGCACATCTGGTGTGAACCATCCTTTTTCTTGACGAAATGGATAGGTGCTCCCCACGGCGAACTGCTCGGCCGAATAAATCCCTTCCTCAACAGCTCCTGAAGCTGCGAGGACAACTCCTGCATCTTGGGAGGCGCAAGGCGATAGGGCGCCTTGGCGATAGGCGCAGACCCTAGGATCAGATCGATACTAAACTCTACCTGCCTCGCGGGAGGCACACCCAACAACTGGTGACAACCTGTAATTTATTTTCTGTCACAATAACCCGTTTTCGTTAATACAGCCGTTAAGTTCCAAAATTTTCCGTTAACTTTGTTTCAAATAAATTATTACGACTTCTATTATGTTTTAAAAGTGTTGGAATACATTTTAAGGCATTAAAATATTTTCTATTTCATTTAGAAAATATTTAATTTTATTGAAGTCGTAATTACGACAACTTTATCAGGTGCGACCAAAAGCATCGTATAACGTCGGTATCGGGTAGAATTCCACCGTGTTCCAAACTTTCAGCATATATAAGGTTAAGAGAGCCTAATTTGAAGCTTTTTCACTCTCTCTACTTTCTCTCTCTACTCTCTCTCTCTAAAATCCGAAACATAGCCAAAAATCATCCAAAACAAGCTTCAAATCATCAAGGTAACTATCCTAGCTCCTACTTTAACACCTTTGGCCTTCAAATTCGGGATTTATATGAGTAATGGGACCATAAACAAGTGTTTACGGTCTTGGAACCTCCTTATGCTGTGAACACATGTAATAAGGGATTTTGAGCCTTAAAACCCTTCCAAACCTCATTTGGAGCTTAGATAAGACCTTTAGACTTGCATGCATGTATTTAGGACCCCAAAATCTTGGTATTTGATGTATGAACATGAGTTTACAGCCCAAGAACATTCTTGGACCGTAAACCCCCATGAATGAACCATAAACACCTCTTAAGGTGTTAAAAATGCCCTTAAACACCACCACAAGCTTCCAAACGTGTCTAGGACCCTCTACTCCATCATTTGAAGCACAAAATCATACAAGAAGGGACCAAAGTTGAGTTTACGGTCCAAGAACATGCTTGGACTGTAAACCCTCATTCTTAGACCTTAAACACCTTTTAGGGTGTTAGTTTGCCCCGAAACACCTCCAATGAACTTCGATGAGTGCATATAACCTTATAACCCTTCAAGAAATGCACCAAAACATTCATAAATGGGAAAAACTAGAGTTTATGGTCCAAGAACATTCTTAGACCGTAAAATCATCTCCTTAGACCACAAACTCTTCAAATGGGTGTTTAAGTGCCCTTATCACCTTGAATGACTTGTATGTTGGACTAGAATCACATGTGATTAACCTACAAACACCAACACCCATGAATCTTGGACAAACATGAGTCTACGGTTGTAAAATCATGTGTTTAAGGTAGTAAACTCCCCAAGAACACCTTCATAGACCATAAACTCCATTTCCAAGGCCATTTCAAGTCCCGATCACTTCCTAAGCCATGGAATCAACCCTAGAACTTTCTCGTGTGCATTATAAGACTATTTGGCAATCAAGAACACATCCACCCATGAGTTTACGACCGTAAACTCATGGGGATATGGTCAATGGACCGTAAACTCCTCAAAGAGTTTATTTTTGAAGAGTAAACTCCATATCTAGGTCCTACACATCCATAGATGTCACCCGGGTCACTCCGAACACTTGAATTGAAGTGTTTTCACGTCTCAAAGTGTATATTCACATCTAATTAGTGGCTAAAAGTCTAATTAGATACAATTGTGTACCATTTCATATTACATAGGAACCTCGCGCATTATCAAGCCCCAAACCGACACATAGCATCCAAACCGACACGTTTTCTCGTCTGGTGAGTTCATACCCCTACCCATTTTCAATGTTTTCACTGTTTTCAGGGGGAATACAAGCAAAGTACAAGGAATACTTGTACTCAAAAATGGTTTTACATATGTTATGTTTCATATTTCATATGCTTTTAACATTGTCAGTCATAACAAATAACCGTTTGAACTTGCAAAACACATTATCATATTATTTGTGAAAAAAATTATAAAATGTTGTATTTTTATATTTTCACAAATGGTTTTCCACATTTTATTAGTTAAAAGCATAATATTTGAACTTTGAACACGAAACTTAGAACATTGTTTTGTCCTCGGTAACACTCCACAGAGATACACGAGTGGAGGATAGTCATTTGATCTTTCTGTATTATTACTAGTAAATTTGTTATACTTATAAATTGGACACACGTCCTCGGAGAACACTCCACAGAGATACGCGAGTGGAGGATTGCCCCCGTAACCAGAATCTCTTAGATAGGGAGCGTGAATTGAGTGTATAGATCCATACGGGGTTGACTACCCCGCACCTGGCTGCTAGCTTCAGCCGAACCGAAAGGTTCAAGGGTGACGAAAGTCATAAAGGTTGATGGACTACTTATTGCCATAATTAGTCTATCGTATGGTTATGGAACTCGCAATTTGGATAACAGAGATTTACTTTTTAGTAATAACGGATTTCAATAACTAGTTTACTTTGTAGTTATTAGTTTTATATATGTGTTAAAACTAATACATTTCAGTATACATCTTTTACATTACATTTCGGGTTGGTAAACTAACATACACTTCACAAGGATAACCAGGTATTCAGTATACATCTTTCACATTACATTTCATATCGGTAGCCAACTTTTAGGAAAATATGGGATTTTCCTGGGATAACAATTGAACATAACCACAACCATGTAACATAACAGATAACTAAACATACATATAAGAAAATATGGGATTTTCTTGAGTCGTAACATTTTTAGAAACCAAAAGGAAACTCGTACATTTTCAGAAAACAAAACCGCTTATGAACTCACCAGCTTTATGCTGATTTTTAAAATGCTCGTGTTCTCAGGTCCGCATTAGGCATGTACCCGATAATCCTTTTGTCGAAGACGGAGTGTGCCGAAGTCACGTCTTGCTTTTATTCATATATATACATATGTATCACACTTGTACAACTTTACTTTTGAACAAATGTAAATTTTCATATGTAATGTAATGGTTGTTTACTTTGCTTACTATATGCATTGGATTTGATACTCAACGTGGAGTCCGCCCCGGAAATGTTTCCGCCTTGGTTTTCGGGGTGTGACACAACTCCTCCGGAAATACATCCAGGAACTCACGCACTATCGGGACCTCTTCCACTAACCTCGGTCTCTCTGAATCAACCCTCGCGTCCATCACATACGCTATAAATCCCTTACATCCCCGCTGAAGACTGTGTCTCACCCTGGTGGCTGAACAAAACGCCGGCCCAGAAAGTGTACCCTCGCCGTACACTATAAGAACTCCCCCACTAGGGTCTCGCATGGTCACCAGCTGTCGCTCGTAGTCGATGATCGCCCCAAATCTGCTCAACCAGTCCATGCCCACGATGACACAGACATCCCCCATCGCAATGGGGACCAAATCGATCAGAAACTTAACCCTGAAAATCTCAAGCACAAAACCTCGAATCACCTTGACGGCATAGACTACTCTGTCATCCGCTATAGAAACTCTTAGAGGTCGACTCAACGCCTCTCTACTCATACTGATGTGTCGGCTAAATGCCAATGATACAAAAGATCGACTCGCACCCGAGTCAAATAACACTAGAGCAGGTACAGAATTCACAAGAAAAGTACCTACGCATAACATAATATAAGCACAATATCTCAACATAAAATGAATACATGATAGAATACATACCAACCACGACGTCAGGTGCTGCACAGACCTCCTCCGCTGTCAGTTGAAATGCTCTCCCTCGCGCCTTTGGCTGCTCGGCTTTCACCAACCGACTCTTACTAGCTCTTGCAACAGTAGGGGCAGATCCCTGAGGTGCTCCCTGCGTCGCCCCTCGCAACTGTGGACATTCCGCCTTCCGGTGCCCGGTTTGGTTGCAGTGAAAACAAACCATGAATCCCTTGGGGCAATCCTTGGCGATATGCCCCTCCTTGCCACACTTGTAGCAAGCACCAGCCCTACAAACTCCGTCATGACCCTTACCGCACTTTCCGCAAGTGTGGCCCTTCTGACCCCAGTCCTCGAATCGGCGGGCTTGGCCCGCTTGGCTGCCGGTTGAGACTGTACCGGCCGCCGATCCATCCTCTGAGACTCGGCCTCCTCCTTGGCATGCGTCTCCAATTCGATCTCCCTCTTCCGAGCATTTGCCTGAAGCTCAACAAATGTTCGGTATGATGAGTTTGTCACAAACTCACGAATGTCTCTCCTCAAAATGCTCAGATATTGACTCATACGTGCCTGCTCGGTCGACACGTGCTCAGGGCAGAACATCGCCCTCTCGTGAAACCTCCATGTAATCTTTGTATCCGACTCAGTACCCTGCTTAAGGGTTAGAAACTCCTATACCAATCGCTCCCTCTCCACCTGAGGAACGTACTCATCTCGAAACATAGTAGTGAACCTCTCCCAGGTTACTGCAACAAGATCAACAGGGGTATAGTGTGCCATCACAAACTTCCACCAGTCCTTCGCTCCCAAGCGAAGCTGGTTCAGCGCGAACCGAACTCTCAGATGCTCCGGACAGGAACATGTGTAGAAGCACCCCTCTATTTCAGAAACCCACCTCATTATGGCTATCGGATCCTGAGTTCCGTCAAATTCTGGTGGCTTCATGTTGCTAAACTCCCGATACAACAACGAGTCACCCCCTTGCGGCCTGGTAGCAGCAACGGTCGCAGTGGCTGCAACAACAGCAGCATCAGAAAGAGCAGCATACCGCTCATCAAAAGTCTCAATCAAAGTGGTCTTAATAGACCCGAACATCTCTAGAACCTCAGCCCTGATGGCCGCAACCACATCCTCGTGGATGATCCTACGGATCTCCTCATCACTCGTCCCGTTGACCTCTGGTGTGTGGCGCGTCCCAACCATGATTTCCCTCTGAAATACAACATAAGAATATTAGGGAACCACTCGAGTATAATCAAACTCGATAACTCCACCCCACTGGTTCCTTAGCGCCCTAAGGATTCTTACATGGACTGCGCACCAATCTGGTATCTTCAGTAGTACGGGCCCAATACTACCGTCCATACCGCATCGGCATTCATCCCAAGTCCTCCTCCTTGAGCCCTAAATCCCAAGTGCTCTACTCTTACTATCATGTGCTACTCGCTAGCGATTCTCTCATAAGCACCTCGCTGCTACCTAAACACTCTTAAGCATTTCTAGCAGCAAAACCCCTAGACTAAGGCATCATATATCAGGCTACTCTAGTCCTAATAAGAATACCTAGTCTACTCTAGCATGCATATCATAATTCATCATATAGCATAACATAGCATGTCTGATAACACTTATTATGAGAGTATTTTGGGAAATCACCATTCGGGTGCAGACTGATCGTACACACGACTCTGCTCCGTTTGTCTCAAAACCCTTTTTCTCTTTTTCAAAAATTTCAATCTATTATACAAAAAAATTCCTCAAATCCCCAGTTTGAGTTCAGATACGCCCGAAGATGTATCCGAATCCATCAAACCAAGGCTCTGATACCAACTTGTTACACCGTAAAAATTTGAACAATTTTTCACTTTTGAAAAACTATGAAATATAGTTTGCATTCATAAATAAAACATTGTATCAGTACAAAACCCCAAGATCAAAATGTTTAAACTCCAATGTGCGTGTGTACGAATCATGCCTGCGCCTTCCCGCGATCATCGCTAGTACCTGAAACACATATCACATAACACTGTAAGCATAAATGCTTAGTGAGTTCCCCAAAAAACCACATACGCCTTTCCAGGCCATAGGACCTTCCGATCCAAGTGTCTCATGGGATTTCCATCCCAGAATTTGATGACCTTCCGGTCCGTATCATTTTGACCTTCCGGCCCACATCATGCTCATATCACATAACATATCACATATAACTTACATCACATGTACATCATACACATAATACCCTTCGGTCACATATAATTACCCCATCGAGTAAGGCATAGTGAGAAGACTCACCTCAGACGTCTCGCAAATCTCTGACTCGGTAGAAGTATTGCCTAGCCTCCGCCTATTCACACAAAGTAAATACCCTCATAAACATAACACTCGAGGCTAGACTCGGTCCTCTATTGTCAACCTCAGAAGGGTAAAAGACTATTTTACCCCCCTCTTGACTCAAGGACCCCATTTTTGACCAAACCTTAAAAGTCAATGGTCAACTTTGACCCAACTCGCCGAGTGCACTCCGGTGACTCGGCGAGTACACACTTGCCACCAACTCTCTGTCCCGCTTGGTGCGTCGAGTCCTACCCTATGCTCAACGAGTCACACCTGGCATCAATCGCGGGGCTACCCCGACTCAACTCGCCGAGTCTCAAGAACAACTCAGCGAGTACCGCCTTGAACTCCAGTCTTTTAACCCCCTTCTGACTCACTAAGTTATCCCCCAACTCGGCAAGTCTACTCACTGAGTGATCTGCGTGGACCTTAACCCTACTCGCCGAGTCCCAAGAACAACTCGGCGAGTTCATGCCATGCACAAACTCTATTGACCTCCTGTGGTCGGATCTGTGCCCCTAATCCATAGATCTGGCCTTCTCAAGCATAAATGTCTCATAAAGTTTGAATCTTGATGCTTATAACTCAACCAATAGGCATCAAATGGTGATTTTGTCCCAAATACCTTAACCCAAGGTCATGACCTCCATTGTTCTTCATAAAGCTTGAAAAATAAGGCTCTCTGGACCTCTATGGGTCCAGGTACAAAGCCTCATCTCCAAAAGGGGCTATTTGGTCCTCAAATCAACTTAGTCAACGGTACAAGAAACCCTAAAACCACATATCCTTCCCAAAATAGAAGAAGAGTCGAAATAATACCTCAAATGAATGATCTTAGCTTTTAGTCCTTAGAATAGCAACCTCCTTTTCTTTCCCTTGGCTAGAACCTCCTTCTTCTTACTAAATGATACCACAAAGATCAATAATGGTCACTCCTTGCTTCTCAAACGATCTGAGACTCTCTCGGGGGGGGGGGGGGTAGTAGCCACAATGGACGGCCATAAGGGCCTTTAAATAGGTCCCAAGCCCTGGAAATTAGGGCTTCACTAAACAGCGTGGACTCGCCGAGTCCGGTCATGAACTAAAATGAACATCCGCGTCCCTACTCGGCGAGTCTTGGCGCCAACTCGCCGAGTTCCTCCACAAACTCCAAAAATTAAAAGAATAAATAATATACCTTGGAATCTGGATGTTACACGACTTGTCGAGTAGGTCACTTAAACCCGCGACACGAAATCCATTCTACTTGATGAGTTGGGCCTCTAACTCGCCGATTCCCAGAGCAAAACATGAAATTACCCAAATTTAAATACGTATCAGGAACCGGGTGTTACACTTTGGTTGTCTTTATTTTATTCTAACCCATATAAGTGGATCATTGATGGTTTGGTTTTGTTATGATTAAAAATAAACTTGTTATTTTTTTAAAGGTCTTATGTTGCGGTTTTTGTGAAAAACAAACTTATATTTTGTATCAAAACCCCATCAGGAGCTACATCACACCTCCACTCCAATGAAGGTATACTTAATTTTAATAGTGACAAAAACATTTTACCCTCATATGTTATAGTCGGTGATGGTTCTAAGATCCCTATTCAAAATTCTAGTCATTCTATTCTTCCTAACTCAAACCCATATCGTACTCTCACTGTAAAAAGGATTCTCATCACTCCTATTATCATAAAAAAAATTAATTTTTGTTCATCGTTTTACTTGTGATAACAAGTGTGGTATTTAATATGACACTTTTGTTTTTGTGTGAAGGATTACCACACCAAACAAATGCTCCTTAGGTATGACAACACGGGTGACCTTTATCCCGTCACCTCTACTCTTCTGTAAGCTCTGGCAACCATTACTCCTTCTCTTTGGCATCAACGATTGGGTCACCCGGGATATTAAGTTTTCAAACATCTAGTTTCTAATAATTTTATTTCTTGTTTGAATCATAAAAATGAAAAATGAAAAAAGTACAATGTTATAATATATATGCAATATTGTGTATCATGTAGTTTGGTTATAGTTTGATATGTAGGTATTTTGTAGTTTCATAATTTTTTGGAAAGTACAATGCTATAATGGAAAAATGAAAAAAATACAATGCTATAATGTATATGCGATATTGTGTATGATGTATGTTTAAGTGTATTTGGAAAATAAAATGTTATAATGATATGTTGGTTATGGTTTGATATGTTGGTATTTTGTATTTTGGTAATTTTTGGAAAGTACAATGCTATAATGGAAAAATGAAAAAAATGTACAATGCAATAATGTATATGCAATATTGTGTATGATATATGTTTAACTTGGAAAGTAGAATGCTATAATGATATGTTCGTATTTTGTATTTTGGTAATTTTTGGAAAGTACAATGCTATTATGATATGTTGGTAATATGTTTTGGTTATTGGTAGTTGCAAATGCTGCAAACAATGCTAAAAGACCTGGTCTGTTGTGCACCACTGGAAGACTGGTTTCGCTCATTGCCATCACGAAATATAAACGAAAGAAACGAGGGGAGTGATGAGGACGAGTAACTACTTTTTTAGAATTTATGAAATGTTTTGTGTGGGTTAGTATTTTGGATGTATTGCATTTTTTTTGGATGAGTATTTTGGACCGGATGTTTATAGATTAATATTTTGGATTAAATATAGTATTAAGTGTGGTTAAAGTTTTGAACTATTTTTCTACAAAATTAAGTTTCGTAGCAGGTTTTATACATGTTATATTGTTTTTTTTTTTTTATAATTTTAATGTTAAATAATAATAAAAAAAAATTTTAGCGGCGACATGTAAGGATTACTGGTGACATAGCATTTGCGCTGACTGTACGCATTAACGGCAACGACGACAGGTTGCCGTTAAAATGCTCGCATTTCTTGTAGTGTGTAGGCATTTTTTTTATGAAAAATTAAGCATTTTATAGCTAGCTAATTTTACCTAAATTTTTTTTTAACAATAAACTAACAATCATATATATATATAAATAAGAGTGATTAAATATCCTTTTACTTTTATTTCTACAAATTGTCCTATCCAATTAAATAATGACATTTATCATATTAATATACTAAAATATCGTTAAATATCATTAAATAAGTATTAAATGTTATACATGTTACTATTTAATTGGGTAGAAAGATTTGTAGGAACAAAAAATAGGATGATATTTAATTTTCTTTAAAAATAATAAATCTTATACTAAAGGAAAGTGATTAACAACTTTAATCAAAGTAACATGGTTGATCTTAGTCATAACTCATAAGTTATCAAATCAGATCATTCATTTCAATCTGCAGGTCAAATCCGACTTGTTGACAAAGAATAAGTGCGTTATTACGGAAGCTAATGTCAACATATGACTTGTGAGCATCATATCGGCATGGATACAGAAAAAGAAATTTAAATTAATATTATGAGAAAAAGGAAACAATCCTTAAAAGAAAATCAGAATAATAATCATCTTAGTCCGTCCATTTATGATTGATATTAATAGCAAGTAGAGAAAGAAAATCACAAGACAGACGTCTTAAATTACATTATACAACAACGAAAACATTATTACATCAAGGAATAAGCCTTATTATAATTCGACCATGCATCGCTATATTTTCATGCATTTATTTTACTTATTGTATATGATTAAACTTGTTTAACTCATCGTAATCAAACAAGCTACCTAGGTTCAAGGGCAAAACACAACCCTGTAGTTGGTTCCACCAGGGCATGTAAACGTGCTAGTTTGATCATCTTTCGGGTAGCTATAAGCATCAGGGCATCGAGCCTTGAAAAATCTAGAAAAATCAGTTGGCCCACAGTTACCTGAGTTACAACAATATCGATCGGTCTTGAACACCGTGCAAGGGTTATTGCACCCACCAGGAGCCCGTAACTCATTAGGGCATTGGCCATTGATGTCCGTTGTACATCTGATGCCTCGGGTACACCCACCAGAGTTCGGGCTAAATTCAATTGGCACATTGAATCCATCCACAAGAGAAATGTCGAAGAAGTCAAGATTATTATATTGATTCAGAGCATACTCGGCCAATGAGTTAGGTGGTGTGCCATAGTTTTGGCACCGGAGGAGGCCGTTGCAGTCACCAGTCTGACACCTGCCTCGACCGGACCCATCAAAGTTGCAGTTTGTACGTGGCCATATACGAGCTCCTTTTGTGCCTGCTGCCACATTTAAAGTCCAGGTTTGGCCTGGGTTAAGCTGTCGGCCACCGCCCGGCACTGCACCAGCCCAGACAGTGTATGGACAGTTGTTTCGGATATTAAAAACGGCGGCACTGGCGAAGTGAAAAAGAAGAGGTAAGAGAAGGTAAGTGGAAATGGTGGAGAAGGTCATTGTGATTGTAGGTGTCAGGGTGAGTATACGAATTAGTGAGAGCTGGGTTTATATAGAGTTTCTGTAAGGATATAAATGTAAAATTGGAAGGGTGGCCTATGAATAATATTGTTGATGGTGTATAAATAATTTTGGATGGGATGAACTCATTTTCTGCATAATCATTATAGAATTACTAGAACATCTCGGTGGATGAACTCATTTTGGGTGGGAAAACTGTTGCAAGGTGTTATGAGGAAATTTCCGAAATTATGGTTTTGTTAAAAGCATAATCCATATTTGTCTATTAATGTGATATATATATATATATATATATATATATATATATATATATATATATATATATATATATATACACACACAAAGATGAAAAGTCTGTATGTGCTCATGTCTTGGATATGAAGTTGCATATTGATAGATTGAGAATGTTGGGTGTCGATGTCTCAAGGAAGTTGGTTGTTGATTTGGTTCTTCAGTCACTTCCCAAATCATGTAGTGAGCTCATTAGGGAGTACTATGTGATGGACCATGACGTGAACCTCATTGATTTGACTTATTTACTTATTGCTGCTGAATTAACGATGATTTGGCGTACTGATCAAGCAAATTTGTCTGGTAAATCAATGTCCCATCCTTCTATGGGTAATGGCAACATTGGAAGTCTAGAAAAGTTTTCTCTATGCAAGAGAAAGGGCGAGTCTAAGATAGTCATGTGTACCATTCCAGAAGAATCCATATGTTTCTACGGACAAAATAGGGGGCATTGGTTACGAAGTTGCCATGACTACCTGAGCGATCTAAGAGATGGGAGAGTCAAGATGTACGACTCTGCTTCAGGTAAAATCCACTATCTAATTCTATTAAGTTTTTTTATTTTAGATTCTAAATACATGATGTGATAAGACTACATTTTGATGTTTCGTAGGATCGAAGAAAAGAAAGGAAGCTTTAATGAAGAAGTGAGTTGAGTCTGATTGCGAAGAAATGGATTTCGATCGCATGATTTGATGATTGGATTTTTGAGCTGCTGCTTAGAGTTATGATAGATTGCTTAGGAGTATGTAATAGCATAGTTTTCATTCGAATTTGCGTTTTAAGACAAGTTTTCCGCACCTTCTATAAATAAAATAAATTTTGAGTTTTGTCTTATTTATATCTCCTTGCAATGTTATTTGTGAAAATTGATGCTTGTGTGTTTCTATTATAAGCAATATTAAGTGGATGGGATTCTTAGTTTTATTATTTATGGTAGTGTCAAAATTTTCTAAGTAAGGAAAGATTCTCATCGCCCAAGTTTCAATTGGACATAAGCTTGGAATCATATGATTTGAGTCATGTGATTTATGGAAATCTTGGTACTTAGGAAATTAAGACTAATTCCTTGTTCACACAAGTATGTGAGTCATGTGAAGGTCTAAAGGACTAGAACACAATGTTGTGCACTGGTTAAGTCCTCCACAAAGAACAATAAGATTATTCATCATGACTTGCTAAAATTTTAGTAAATATGGTTATACTAACAAGATTAAGTGTAATTTTGAATCATTGGAAAGTTTCAATGAATGGCAGAACGACTAAGAAGAATCAGTTGTACAGAAAGATAAAAGTTTCTCCAATCTGAAAAGATGGGATAGTACTTTAGTATCATGTTTTATAATCGTCTTATTGATTATGAAACCATATCACAATTGATCCTCTAAGAACACCTTAGTGCACTAGTATGGCTAAGAAGAGGAATAGGAAATTGTTGAAATGGTTAAATCAAAAGGTGAATCATGCTTCGTTCCAAAATCAAGTCTTAGAGTCATACTCCAATATTCTGACTTGAGTGATATATCTTAAGAAGTTTTTAACACACTCATCAAATGTGGAGTAGAAAAATGTTTTTCTTACTCTTACACATTTGAAATTGGTAAGTTGTGATGTCTTGGATAAGATAAAGACCAACTAAGACCAATTGTGTGTAGTGTTTGTCTTGATAAGAATCCTCACTAACTCCTGAATATTTGTTTGTCAAGAAATGTTTCTTAACAAGAGAACCTTATATGTCAAGAGGTCAGTAGGAGTCTAAATGATCTTGAAAAGGTTCAAGAACTAATCAAGAGTAAACCTATTAGACACTAGAACACGACTTGAGGTCTAAAACCTATCGTGTTGACATATTCTTGTTTCTGTGTCATTCTAGTTTAGTCAACTATGCATGTGAGTTCTATGAGTTCTCAATGGGTTGCATAGGGGCAAGGCACCCTGATCAATGGAAAGTACATTGATAGGTAGGGGTGAGCTACTCAATAACTTGGAAGCAATGATGGGACCCTTGATGGCAAGAAATTAAGAATGAACAAGTTCAGTCCATATGAGTTTGGATTTGTCTTAAACCTTGTCTTATGATTATGGTTACAAAAAATTCACATGGATAGGAGCGCATACACCATAAAATCTAAGTGATAAGGTTTCTCTCCGCTTCATGAAAATGATTGTGAGGAAACGCTTTCATTAAGAGAGATTTTAAGGAGATAGCAATTGTGATATTTGCATTCTCAAATTCGATTATGATTACAACATCCTTCTTCATAGTTTGAATTGTGAGAAATGGCAACAAGTCTGAATATTCGGGACTTACTGCTGTAGGTTCTGAAATAGTTTAGACACACATGTAAGTTATCTAAGGAAATGTGTATGAAGTTTGAGAAACTTAGATAAAGGCTTATCAAAGAATATCATATTAGAAATATGAACTTTGGAAGTCAATAAGTATTGATTTCTAGAAGTCCAACTGTTTTCTGAATACGTGCCAAAGCTAGTGGGAGCATAAATGTTATGTTGGTATGGATATAATTATCATGTTAGTAGGAGCATGATTAATATTTGAAGTGTTGTAAGTTAGCAAATTAATTATAGAAAACAAAAGATTCACTTTGTATAGTTGTAGGGGTTGAAAAGTTATTTTGCTATAATCAAGAGAGAGAATATTATACTTCATTTTAAATCTAAAAGCTTAGATCGAGAAATTTTAATTGATCAAATTTAGTCAAAAGACATATATGAATATTATGTTGAAAAGGTTTAACATAGGGGCATTCTATATGGCAGTATTATAGCAAAAAACTGGTAAAGTATCACGTTTTTCGTTATAAATTGTGTCCCATACGCTTCGGATATAGGACCGATTGTATATGCTATAACATTTGAACGTTCTAAAATTTTCCAATGCCTAGGGAATTAAGAGGGAAAAAGGACTAGAACCAGATTTGGCTAAATTAATTAAACAACTATCAAGGACAATCTAAGGTTCGCCAATGATTGATCACTTGTGGGTAGTTGGAAGTATAGTAACGAATGGACAATAATAAAATTATTATGATTAGATATGATTCTATTAATAATGAGTTGTCGTATGACAAATATGGAAATGTTTCCATATTGGGAGTTGGATATCGAGAATCTATATCTAGATTAAAAACTTTTATGCAAGAAGGATGTTCAAAGGAATGTACTTTGAATGTGAGACTTCATATCTATGGAATTGCCTTGTAGTAATCTCCAATAGAGCACTTGGTAATATCATTGGCAAAGTCTTGGTGGCTTTGATGTTGTGACATTAGGACGGGATCGTTGCATAAAATGTTAGAATATAACATATTCTAATAGTGGCGAGAATCTTGTATTCTTACACTTGTAATAAGGATTGGGAATTGTGAAATGAGCATCATTGGAAATGTGTTCAATTGATCTATTTCACATAGTAAGGAACATAGGTAAACATAGTGTGCATGCTTGGAGCATGAGACAACTGTTGTTATAATTCAAGTGATATGTTGATTATCCGAAACATTATACAATGAATAATGTGTAATCAATATGGTGACTAAATAAAATGTGTTTTATTTATACTCAAAAGTTTGGGGCTATATTGGGTTCGATTATTCTTGTGTTTTGCATGTTTTGACGTCCCGAATAATAAGATTATTCAAACCAACCACAGTCGATCATACTTTGGAAGTAGGTATGAAAGAAGACTATCATGAATATGACTGTAGATTGCCTAAAGCGTTTTAGATATAGCAAAAGTCTGCTGCAATGTTCATGAGTGCTCCTGAAATAAGATTTGAATATTGGATTAAACCCACGCTCACTTGAATCACTTCATGGATTTTATCACGGGTGATTAGTGAGACGATAATATCTTACATTCTTGAAACCGAGACGTGTGAGTTGTAGTTTGCAAGTCGGTTGCACATTGATAATATGTAAACGCACCATTAACTTGGTGTTATAAAACATATTGTTGTGTGTTATTTGATGAGTAGGTACAAGCAAGCATTTGAGTCAATGTTTATCCGTTCCTTTTACCCAATGTGGGATAAGAGCGATATCTTTGGTCCCCTCGATGATTTAGTAATGACACCCTAAGTGCTTGGCCAAGCCGGTACTAAGTTGATGTGTTCAATTGTAGTCTGTTGTCAGTCTTTATAAATTGGAAATCAGGAAACAATACATGAATAGAGAGTATGATTAAAATCCGTGTCCCAGCTCATACGATATCTAGAATGGAGGAATATATGATCCCTTATCTAAAGGACGCGTTACTGATAAGATCAGAGTTGACAACGACTTTTGAAAGCTACGATTGCTGATTAGGTTCGGAAGTCATATGCAAAATAGTTATTAGACTTATCCAAGTGGGAGACTGTTGGATTAGGTGTCTAAGTCCATAACTCTTTTGGTATGTAATTGACCCGATTATGAGCATGGTCATTTTGGGTTGCTTTCACTCACGCAACTTGATAGGATGACAAGAGGAGAGAGAGTAGAATTTATTATATGAATAATAAATTCATACTCAAATTGGTTTTATTAATATATTACAAGTTTAATATATTATTTTGAAATCATATTATTTAATTAGCATTGATAAGAAATTAATTTAGTATTAATTTGGTGATCAAAAGAGACTGATTAAATAAAGGGGACTGATATTGCAATTAACTGTTAGTTGCTAGTTGTGCTGATGGACTCCATAGAGTGGAATGGGCGAAATTTATGGGGAAGCCCATAAGATTTCATCCAAAGGGATCTAAGGAAGGAGTCCATGGGTTGCTTAAGGCTTAAGCAGTCATATTAAGGTTTCCACCTAAAACCCTAGCAGCCACAAGTATAAATAGACCCCATCAATAAAGGATTTTCGACCAATGATTCTAACCCTAATCTTGTTGCTCGAGTATTTGTGACTCCATTAAAGGTACAACACTTGAGGCACTAAGCTTTCAAGAGTCAAGATCAAGAATGATTGTGATTGTTATTGCTACATAACAATCAAGATCATTCTAACCCTAATCACATGTCAGATTCAGATTCGTATGCTAGTTAATTAGGGTTTATTATTTTGGTATTCAATGTTGTATGTTTACTTAGAAAAACCTAGATTAAAGCAATTAGGGTTGCATGAACACCATAAGAATGCCGTTATGCTCATAACCCATCAAGAGTGTGAGTGGCTATATTAACTAAATGTAAGCTCCCATGCATTCTTTTTTTATCCTTAAAAAATATAATTATTAAAAAAACATAATTATATGCAACCCTTGTATCTAATCACCTAAACATAATATGAAAAATGAACCTTGAAAATTACATGACGAGGACAAAAGTGTTGAACAAAGAGAAACCATAAAATGATGGCTAACTTATAGGATTCAAGAGCAAACACACCAAGTATGGATATAACAAATAAAATAACGAAAATCAGATTTTTCACAATTTTTGCTTACAGTACATTATTACTTTAGTCTATGAACTCAAAAGTGTAGCAACCAATTTCAAAGTAAATTTAGTTAAGTTCAGAAATCAAATTAATTACAAACTTTTCTATCTCGAAACTTTCAAAACTAAACAAATTTAATAAGTCTAAAAAAACCATTCGACATCAAATGCCTTTTTCTATTTTGAGAAAAAGGATATCAAATAAAACAAAAAAGAATTACCTTTAGACCGGCAACTGATACATCTCCTGCATCTACATCCATTACATCTCCTGCATCTACATCCATGTTGATCAATTGCCTCCTAAAATCAAATTCAATTTACAAATAATAAAAAGCGTAAACACGCACTTGGTCATTTGACTTCACCAAATTTTGAATACCACTTCTAATTGAAAAAGTTAAATCAATCAACCTGAATTAAGAAATGTTTGTAGCTGTGATATGAAGATTTAAGGAGTAATCTGAAACGGAGTGGTTATTATGGATTTAATAAGTTTGACTTCTTGACAACATAGATCGGCAGGGTAAATTGGTGGTTTGCAACGACCGGTGGTAATTGTGTAATTCACGAACTTAAAGTTTACAAGACAAGAAAAACCCAATTGATTCAATTAAATCCAAATTCAATATTGAGAGCATGCATTTCAATCGAGATCAAGCTAAATCGAGTTCAAATTCTTGTCCTGAAAAATCCTAACTTAAAGATCAATATGAACAAGTGATTTCTGAAGAGTTTTACGTTAAAAATCCATCAGGCTTAAATGAGTTGTAGATTGTGCATAAGATGTATAGAATTGAAAACAAAACGTACCAACCACCATGAAGCTCCTATGGATCTTGTTTGTAGAGATCAACATTGTCGATGGTGGATGGTAGAGTATCGAAACCAATGAAATTTGTTGGCGATTGGGACATATAGCAAATATAGTGAACGATGAGCTCCTTCTCTATAGGATGAAAATGGGCTCGATGGTCGCCCAACGTGAAAATGAGACGAGAAAAATGACACAGGTAGAATGGGTAGGGGTGGGCTGGGATGGGGTCAGGTCCGGTTTATTTTTAATCTTTCATCTTTACATCTCCAATTTTAATTTTACATATTTACAAAATTGCCGCATTGTCAATATTGTTCTCATTTGTTCTCAAATTAAGAATTGTTCTCGTTTGAATATATATATATATATATATATATATATATATATATATATATATATATATATATAGGATAGGGAATATACATTACAACCCTACCTAATCTTAAGTACTAAACTTTTAAAATATATCGTTTTAACATGCTAGATATACCCGGTTTAGTTTCACTTGGTAAATATATCATCTTCCACAACATTTCTTTCTTTCATTATCGTTTTATCATCCAAGTTTTCTTTCCTCAATTATCGTTTATTACTTCACCCAAGTGAACATTACTAAACCCTAAACCTAAACCCTAAACCCTAAATTTAAACCCTAAACCCTAAATCTAAACCCTAAACCCTAAATCTAAACCCGAAACCCTAAACCCTAAACCTAAACCTAAACCCTAAATCTAAACCTTGAACCCTAAACCTAAAACTTTATTGTGTCGATCTTGAATTTACATCTTGAAGTATTAATCGTGAATCCATTAACCGTAATCTTTATATAGTAAAACAATGTATTTTCAAGAGGTTTAGTACCTAAGCTTAGGTGGGGTTGTAATGTATATTCCATTTTCCGATATTTATATATATATATATATATATATATATATATATATATATATATATATATATATATATATATATATATATATATATATATTCAAACATGGTGGTATTTAATTAGACCATGACCTACTTAAGAGATCATATAATACATACTTATCAACATGAAATACTATTAATCTTCATAAGAAAATGAAGTAAAATATATTAAAAACTTATGAAAACTTGTCAATAATAATGTTCTTTTTGCTGTAATTTTTTTTTTTTTTGTATTTTACATGAATCTATCATAATCTCCAAGAAGTAAATATGACATTATAATGTCTTGTGAACGTGTATCCATAATGCAATGCTTCATTTTTTTTTCTACATTCTTATCATTACTTTCTTTTTTATTTTCATGCAAGTTATATAATAAAAAAAAAAAAACAAATGTGAATAACCAATGTTCTTATATGTATTGTATAAGAAGTCTCTTTCGTTGTATTATTAAAAAAAAATGAGAATAGCTAATTTTTTTAATTTTTATCCAAAAAAGATTAATCATAGGGTGAGATCCTAAAACCTCCCCATCCTCAAGTTTTCACTGGCAGGATCAAATGCCGGTGAGATCACTTCTTCAATACAATGGGAGATAATACATGGACGATAGTCAGTCACCGGAATAGGAACGTGCATGGAAACCGTAGGGTTCCGCATATCAGCCATGATTCAATAAACGGTCACATAAGATCGGATATAACCTCTCTCTTTATAACCAATTTACCGAGTTTTGTTCAAGTCGGAGACATTAAGAGGGTATGTAGTCAAGCTTGTAATCGTTTGGGCAAGATAGTTGATGTGTTTATTGCTAAAAAAACTATCTAAATTGGGAAAATGATTTGAATTCATTAGGTTTTTTGGTGTTACCAATTGTGACTCTCTGATTAAACAACTTCGTGATGTTTGGTTTGGTTCACATAAAACGTTTGCCTCCTTACCCCGTTCCTTGGAAAACAATTTTCGTACACCCCAAACCGCTGTTAACTTCACAACGGTTCATCGAAATATGAATGTTAAGTCCTATGCGAATGTAGTCCATGGCTCAACCAATGATATTAGAACCAGTAAAAACATGGAGGAGATCATTGACCTTAATTCTGGAGAGTTCATAGTTGAAAAAAACAAAGGGCATTCCTTGTTAAGGCAAGAGACTTTTCTACACTTCCTAATCTCCGGATGCTCTGTCTGGATGAAAGTTTTGATATTTTTGAAATGAGATATATTGGAGGTTTGTGGGTGTTGATTGAATTTACTTCCAATAATGCATGCAAAAACTTTTTGGGTAGCAAAGCAATAGATCATTGGATTTTAGAAAACAGAGAATGGGATCGAACCTTTGTTCCATCAGAACGTATAGTGTGGGTTGATGTTGAAGGATTACCTCTTTCTGCTTGGATTAAAGAGCCTTTTAGAAAAATTCTTTCTAAATGGGGAACAATTGCTCAGTTAGATGATGACATTGGGGAAGATATTTATAAGAAAAGGATCTGTATACTGACATCTAATCAAAGTATTATTTCAGAGGTGATCAAAATTCGTTTTGATGAGGGTACATACTGGATTAGAGTTAAAGAAGCTCTAGGGTGGACTCCCTCCTTTGTTCATGATCTTCTTGGATGAAAGTGAATTACAAGACAATGACCAAAATGAAGAACACTCTCAATATTTTGATAGGAATGAGGATGTTTCATCGGACCTCTTTGGTATTTATGATGCAATTGAACAAATGAAAATGGATGAGGTCAACAATGACATTTAAAAAGGATTTAATAGTTGGGTTAATGTCAAAAAGCATAAAAATAATAGAGAAGCGCTTCAGGGTCAAAATGGGAATTCAGCAACAGAAAACATTTTTTACCCTTCTCTTGTTGAATGTTGTGCTTCAAGTTCTCTTGCTGCTTCATAGTCAAATTCTTCCGCTGTCCCTGGTCCGACTGTCAACATTCCAGTTGCCGCTGCTGCTGAAGAACTGCAAGCAGCCCCTGCTACTTCACCTAACCCGACAGTAGTTACTGTTGTGAATTTCGAGAACTCTTCAGCACATGCTGCTAATTCAGGGCTATTTCAAATTGGAATAGACGCTTCTAATAAACCATCACAGGTTGGTTTTTCAGGTGGATACATTTGTATGTTGGGTATCCAATCTACGGATGATTCTCTATCTCATCCGCCTGGTTTCTCAAATATGATTCATGGAGAGAAAGATGTGTTCTCAGAAGGTTCACTCACCAATGACTCAAATGTGGTTGAATCCAAAAAAACAATTGCAATGGGAGGTATTATTGGTCTCAATATGAGTGGTTGCTCTGAACATGTTAAAAATACTATTCAAGAGGAGCGATCTAAAGAAATTTAGATATGAATTGTTTATCTATCAATATTCAAGGAGTGGGTTCTTTATAGAAATGGGTGTGGATAAAATCTCTTTGTGTTAAATTTAAAGTTAACTTTTTTGCTATTCAAGAAACGAAAAAGGAGCTAATTGACCATTCTCTTGTTCGTTCTTTTTGTGGTAACCTCGCATTTTCTCATGCATTTTCTCCTTCTCGCGGTGCTTCAGGAGGTATTTTGGTTATCTGGGACCCAAATACCTTTATTCATAATAAAGTAATCATTTCTGATTGGTATGTGGTGGTGGAGAGGAGGGGTGGGTTGTCTCTAGAATGGATGTCTTGCTGATTTCCATCTATGCTCCCCAAAGAGGCGATTGTAAAGACAACTTTGGGATGCAATTTCTATCTTTATTGCTTCTTTCTCGAGAGAATGTGTGATCATGGGAGATTTTAATGAAGTCAGAAACGAGTCCGAGAGATTTGGTTCTCAGTTCCAACATATTCACGCTAGAACTTTTAATAAGTTTATTGATCGGGCTGAGTTAGTTGATATTCCTATGGGTGGGCCTCGTTATACTTGGAGTGATAGATGGGGAGCCAAGTTTTTTTAAAATTGATCTTTTTTTGGTCTCTGAAGATCTCTTGTTGCATTTTCCTCATATTATGGGTTTGGTTCTGGACAAAAATATCCCAGACCATCGCCCTCTTGTTTTATTAGAGCATCGTGTGGATTATGGTCCATCTCCTTTCCGTATATTTCATTCTTGGTTTGAGATGGAAGGTTTTGATGAAGTGCTTTTTAATTCTTGGAACTCCATTGTTGTCAGGAATATGATTGATAATCCTTGGGTTATTTTTAAGAAGAAGCTTCAACTTCTTAAATCTAACTTAAGATTATGGAACTCTAGTGCTCGAGATCATTTGATTAGTAAATGTAAAACTCTTCAAGATAAGGTTGACGAGATTGATGCTTTTCGTATACTTGACGGGGGTAGTGCTAATCTTCGTGAACAAAGAGTTTTGGCTATTAAAGAATTGACGGACATGGTTCATCTTTCTTGAGAAAAGATGGCACAAAAAGTGAAAATTCAGTGGGCCATTGAAGGGGATGAGAACTTTGGTTATTTTTCCATGGTATTATTAATCGGAAGAGGTGTCATCTTGCTATAAGAGGTATGATGATTGATGGTGTTTGGGTGGATGATCCTGGGAGGGTTAAGAAGGAGTTCCAAAATTATTATAAAAATCTTTTCTTGAGAAAAAAGGAAGACGCCCTTCTATTGATCCTAATCTGTTTCCTACTCTCACGGAAGATCAAGTTCTTTTTCTTCAAGATCCTTTCTCTCGTGATGATATAAAAAGGGCTGTTTGGGATTGTTGTTCAGATCGGGCTCCTGGGCCGGATGCTTTCTCTTTTGGTTTCTTGAAAAGATTTTGGGATCTTATTTTTGATGATTTGGTAGATTTCATTCAACATTTTCATAATCACTACTTGATTCCAAAAGGTTGCAACACTTCTCTCTTTACGGTTATCCTAAAGTTCGAGACCCTAAGAATCTTATAGATTTTAGACCTATTAGTCTAATAGGTTGCCAATACAAAATTATTGGTAAATTATTAGCTAATAGGTTGGTGAAGGTTATTGGTTCTACTGTTAGTCTGGAGCAGTCTGCTTTTGTTAAAGGTAGACAAATCTTGGATGGTCCTTTTCTTCTTAATGAGGTGGCTGCTTGGAATAAGTCTTCGAATAATCCACTTATGATTTTTAATGTGGATTTTGAGAAGACTTTTGATTATGTCTCGTGGGAGTATCTTTTGGAGATTATGCAGATTATGGGCTTTGGTAAGTTGTGGTGTGATTGGATTATCGAGCTTCTCCGATCTGCTTGGGTTTCTGTTCTAGTTAATGGGTCCATTACTAATGAATTCCAAATCCAACATGGCATGAGACAAGGTGACTGCTTGTCCCTTTTTTATTTATTTATTCTGGTGATGGAAGGCTCCATGTAGCTTTACTTAAAGCTCATAATGCAAATGTGTTTCGAGGCATTTCTATTAGTGGATATGATATCTCACACTTGTTTTATGCTGATGATGCTATCTTGATGTCGAAATGGGACCCTGAAAATGTTTTCCGTATCATTCGTATCCTGCGGTGTTTTTATTTAGCTTCGGGTCTCAAAATCAATTTACGAAAAAGCAAGCTGATTGGAGTGGGAGTTCATTTGCTCAGGTTGAGGTAGCGGCTCGTAAGGTTGGGTGTGCTCCTGATTCTTGTCCTTTTATTCATTTAGAGACCCTGTTGGTCAGAATATGTCTCGGATTTCAGTTTGGTCTTTAGTTGTTGATCGTTTTCGCTCAAAACTCTCGGGTTGGAAAGCGAAATGCCTTTCGCCTGGAGGTCGTTTCTTTTCTTATCAAATCGGTTCTTGGAAGCCTTGACGGTTACTTGATGTATATCTTCATGGTTTTGATCTCTGTTGTTAACACCTGGGAGTCTCTTCGAGCCATGTTCTTTTGGGGTGCAGACTTAGATGAGAAATGCATGCAATGGGTTCACTGGGATAGAGTCTTAGCTCAAAAAAAGGATGGGGGTCTTTGTATTGGCAATTTGTTTTCCTTCAATCGGGACTTTACTCTATAGATGGCATTGGAGATTCTTTCATAATCCGGATTTGATCTGGGTTAAAATTGCCAAAGCTCTTTATGGTCCTGACGGTGGTTGCAGCTCTCTCTCTCTCTCTCTCTCTCTCTCTCAGAGAAGAGGATCGATTGGTCCTTAGGATGGTGTTATTAGGATGCTTGTGCAGCTTAATAATCATGATTTTGATCTCATGCCTTTTTGTCCTATTAGGGTTGGTGATGGGAATATGATGTGACAATCCAAAACTTTCCATTCTGTTCAACCATCCACTTCAATATGAGTTAAAACTATTTCTACTAACTTTCAATCTTTTTGGAATAAGTTTGAGTGGTTTAAAGTTAGTACTTCAAGAGATAACTAGAGAGTGGATACCCTAAGGGTTATTATGTAGCAATAAGTGCCCAAAACTTCAAGAGTTTTGAGTTTACGGTCCAAAATGGTTTTGGGACAAATGGTCCAAAAACCGTAAACCCTATAAAGGGGTGATATGTTGCCCTAATCACTTCCTAAGCCTAAGATTTGAAGTTAGGATGCTTCAAAAGGACTTCTAGGACTTCAAACCACCAAATGGTCAAAGTAACATGAGTTTAATCAAGTGGAGTTGGTTACAAAACCATAAACACCAATTAGTGCCATTTCACTTCCCTTTGTTGAATCACATGTGATTCCAACACCTCGCCAAGGTGTTTCCTAGTCCCGGAAGGTGTTATCTTTCATATAGTTGTTTAAAACACTATATTCAAGTCAATATGTGTCCTTATATATATATATATATATATATATATATATATATATATATATATATATATATATATATATATATATCATTTAGGACTTATTGTGTCTCGGGACTTCATTTGTGGAATTTCTCATCCATACGCGCATACGTGTTTGAACCACCCACATCAAGTGAGTTCATACCTCGTGATGAATCTTTTAAATTATTTTAACTGTTTTAGGGGGGAGGGATACAAGTTGAACACAATGATAATTGTGTAAATGTTTGTTATAAACATCTTTCAAAATGTTACTTATGTCATTTATAAGTTGTCAATACATTTCAAAACTCTTTTAAAGGTTGTGTTACTTTATAGTTGTACAAAACTCCATTTTAAAGTATAAGCATAACTTGGTAGACAAATGAGTCTTTTCAGTAACAATACAGTTAGAACTTTAGTAAACTATTATAGGTATAGTTTAGGAGTATACTATCCATTACTTCTAGTACAATGAAGCACACAAAGAGTCAGTTCAGTTCACAAGTCTATACAAATACAATACGCTTACATGGAATACATTTACATAAATACGATATCAATACACGATAACAGAACAGAACATAATAAGGTGCTATAGCATGGAACGTTTTCAGGATCTAACTATGCCAATGAATCACTTCTACATTAGTGATAGTTATATTGGGTATACATTATCATAGTAATGTGGATGTTCGTGGCTTGCACTCATGCAGGTGTCATGTGAAGTTCCTAGAATCTCTTGACAAGGGAGCGTCTAGCATAGGTTCTAGCCATCACATTATGCCTTAACCGTCAAATAAGGTACAATAGTACTAAAGTAGTCACTTATTACAAATACTACAGTACTTACACTGTCATTACGACAATTACAGAAGGATATAAAATTCCAGTTACAATATTATTAATACCTTTACCATGTGTCTTATTCACAACATCAATATGGTAAATCAGATTTAAGTAATAATAGTCGTACAGTAGAGTCTTGGTAGAAGACTACATTCAAAATAGTAGAGTCTTGGTAGACGACTATTTTCAAAACAGTAGAGTCTTGGTAGAAGACTACTTTCAAAACAGTTGAGTCTTGGTAGAAGACTACTTTCAAAATAGTTGAGTCTTGGTAGAAGGATACTTTTAAAAAGTTAGGACCATAATGCTAACGTTATGATTCCTTAATGTATACACTATAGGATACATATATACTAAGTAGATTCCGACAGCTAATAGGATGTGTGCTCTTCGCTGTATGTCATGTTCCCGTTGGATGTGGGCTTACACTGAGGTCACCCAATCTATTATCTACCCGAATCTCTCTCTCTCTCTCTCTCTCTCTCTCTATATATATATATATATATATATATATATATATATATATATATATATATATATATGCTTAGTATACATTAAGTCATCATAAGGGTACCAGTTATGGATCAGGTCATAGGACACAGAGTCAACGCACAGTTATTCTGGTAAAAAACTTACCTTTCAAAGTCAGTACTTTTTGTATACAAAACTAGCGATTTCCCAGTTAAGGGCTTAATCCATTTTATTAAGCCAGTACAATTTTAAAAGACTTTAAGTGAGTTAACTCTATAACACCTTAGTTTATACGCCATGTTTATATACAAAACTAATATCCGATAGATAGCTAAATGTGTGGTTTCCCCCGACGTCCTGTTCCCATTGGATGTGGGCTTAGAGCAGATTCCCCCAATTAACTATCTACCCGATATCAGATTATATATAGTAGTATAAACAAAGCTATTATAAAAGTAATCACCATAATCAATATTTTACTATAAGAAATATAGGTTTTCTTAAAAGAACTCTCCATTAGATATAAAGGAACCATTACAAATAACTCCATGAGTAACAAGTGAATACACCAAGGTTATATATGACAACGATCTAACAACCAATGGAATGTGTGCTATCCGCCTTACTTACTGTACCCCGTTGGGTTGTGAGTTGAGGGCAGATGCGCAAAATCAATTGTTTATTTAATCTAAGTATATATAACTTGTACCCACTTAGTACGCATAGAAAGGTTTGTAGTGTCATTTTACTTAACTTCCAGTAAAGTAGGAAATACAGGATTTTCTAGAGGAACAGGCGAACTTTTCAAAACAGAACTTACAGCTTACATCACTTTACATATACATTTTCAACAACATTTTACAGCTTACTCACATCACTAAAATCTTATGAACTCACCAGCTTAATTGCTGATAAACTCTTTCAAATAACTTGTATTCTCAGGAGGCTATTAGATAGGTGCTCGTGTTGGGAATTTAGAAGATGAGCATTACAGCTTCAAGTCTTGTTTTTGTTATTTGTTTATGACTTCTATGTTTTGTGAACACACACATTGTAAACACTTTCTTTCTAAATGAAATGGTTGTTCATTACTTGCTTACCATATACATATCTCATGATACTTGACATGACGTCCTCCACCCCCAAACGTTTCCATCGTTCCGGTTTTGGGGTGTGACATATGACTTCTTTCTAGCATGACGCGTGGAAGGGGGATACCCCCTAGCCGCTTCTTTTCATAGGATTTATGTTCTAGATCTTCATAAATCTCTATCGGTTCATGATAGAGTGCTTATTGGATGAGATTTTGCTTGTAACCCCCGTAGATTCGGGCTAGTCAATTTAGAGATAATAAGGGTCAAAAACGACTTTTTGACAAAAGATTATTTAGAATAAATAATCTTAACTAGTTGTAGAATATGTCTCAAGGGTTCTGTACATATAAAGAGCGCCGATACCCGAGTTATAACAAAGAAGTTATGACCCGTCGAAGTTTAGCGACGGAACCGGCACGACACCGCGAAGACGTAAATAGTGAATTTATGATAGAGCAAATTTTAGCCTTAGTAATTTGAATGAAAGTAGTAGAATATGTTAACCTGAGAACGTCCATAAAAAGAACGTTCAAATCTGACTTCGTATGAGGAAGTTCTGATTTTTCGAAGTTTCGGCTTAGTGGTGTACAGTGTGACATCCCCAAAATTACGGCCAGAAAAAACCGATTTTCATTTATGCTTCTAAAATAATTTCAGAGTAAATCCTTTTGATTTGAAAGAGTTGCGGAATTTGTTCCCAAAAACAAAACATGATAAAACAATGTTTACCAAAGCATTTCATAAAAGAAATGTATTTTTCATTATATAATCAAAACTCGGGGTGTCATGTTCCGATACAAACCAATAAGCATAAACGATAACATTACAAGTCATTCAACAAATATATACATATGCAGACTTGTAAACAAAACAACTTGATGGTTCATCCATCTTATTCCCTTGTGTTACTTCCTGTAATACAAATAAAACTGAGTGGGTCACGCTTGGGAGCCTGGTGAGCATATAGGGTTTTCAACCCACGATAAATAAATTATATTTAATTTCACCAACCAATCACTATCCCGATTACCCATTCCCGTTATCCTCACTTTAAGTCCCTAAAACAACATCTATCTCAAGGGACCCAATCTAGGATTTTTCATCAGGACGGACATTACTGCTAAGGGGTTTCCTCAACAATAGATATCCTAAAGGCAACCATGAGGGGGATAGAGTACACCGGTGAACACATCGTTCACAACACCTACAGGTTATGAACCTGCTAGCGTTCCACGAGACTGTCTAGAAGGAGTCTGTGGTCGTTATCCATACTCCGCTGAATAACTAGGTCAACAACAACAACATCAAGGCCTCTCATTAGTTTATTACACACCAACTATCTACCCATGTTCTACCCAACATATTAGTAGATAAAAATATATATTTTTATACATAGTTTAAAACCTGTATAGCATTTTCATTCAATATATATTCGACATAATAGATGAGGCACACCCACATAACACGTATTTCATAGAAAACAAATCAGATCTATGAGATTGAAGAGAGTGAATATACATTCACGCACATAACAACAGAATTATACACATAACACGTATTTCGTATAAAATACTTCATAATTATGCGTTAGAAGAAAGTAACTACACACTCACTTGATCAGAAGATGATCGGACAGCACTACGGCTCGTAGAAGTAGTAATCCTCAGCAGATCTGGAAGATCTCTACAAAAATCGAACTTCTCGCGGGCAGAGCTTCGGCTCGGAAACCGCACTTCTCGGGATCTTCGGGATCTCAGGACTTGCTTCGGGGCTCGGGAATATTACCGGGGCTTCGAGGTGGCTTCAGGGGTAAAAACGCAGAGCTTCGACACGAAACGGAGGAGAAATGAGCAATTATGCCCGGACCCCTCGCATCCTATTTATAGGAGGCTGGAACCTCCCAGTACGCGGGGCGTACATGCCTCCGAAGTCGTCACTGCATGCGTCATCCGAAGTGTCGACATTTCTCGCTATACGCGGGGTGTACTCCGGATGAGTCCGGTGACTCGTCTTCGGATAAGGCCGGATTTAATAATTAAATTTAATTATTAATTATTTAATAAACTTCGAAAATTCATATCTCCTTCATACGAACTCCGTTTTCGACGTTCTTTATATCCACGCGAAGGTGAGACTACGCTCTACAACTTTCGTTTAGACTCCGTCGGCTAATTTTGAATTTATTTTTATTATTTATTTTTAATAGGCCGGGACAGGAAAATTTCGTTATAAATTCATAACTTCTTCGTTTGACGTCCGTTCTCGCCTAACTTTTTATTGCTTTGATACTAACAACGAGATCTTCGATTCTCGTTTAGATCACTAAGGCTAAATATCGCTCTAACTTAAATTTCACTTTTTACGTCATTCAGCGGTGTCGGTTTTGTCGCGAAACTTCGACAGATCATAACTTCTTCGTTATAACTCGGATTTCGGCATTCTTTATATCCTCGGAAACCTTGTTTTCAACTACTACAATATTATCTAAAGATATCAAGTTTATTTTACACTTAAATTTTGACGCATGTTTTTATTCTTAATTAATCAAACCACATAATTAAGCGATTAAGCACAAAACACATAATACTCGAATAATACAATTCTATTATTTCAAAACGGGTTACAAAGGTTAACCTAGACTATTACATTGCTAAAAATGGCAAGCCCAGAAACACAGGCGTTACATACAGCCCGAAGTTCGAGTATTAGATCGAGCGGTTTTTAGCCGACACAACCTAAATGAGAAACGAAGATCTCGTTATTAGTAGCGTAACGATAAAAAGACAAACGAAATGGACATCGGATGAAGAAGTTATGAGATTTTAACGGACCAATCCTGTCCCGGTCTGTTAAAAATATATCTTTAAAAATAAAGTCAAAATTAGCAGACGGAGTCTAAACGAAAGTTGTAGACTACATCTCCACCTACGCATGGATATAAATAACGTCAAAAATGGAGTTTCGTATGAACGAGTTACAAATTATAAAAGCATATTTACGTATTAAAATAAAGTATAAATCATATACACGTACACATATATACACATATGTATATATCATTAGAAATGTATCGAAGATGCGGTCATTATAAGACTAATGTTGAGTTCTTTCGATATTAGTTTAGTACAAATATCGTTAAATGTATTTAAAATAGTATTATAAATGGGTGTTTAGTTGTTTATATAACTAAAAGGTCATTAAGTAATTATGAATGGTAGTTTTTGAAAATTCAATTAGTATAAATAAGAGACTTGGGCTCTCATATTTCTTGCACCATTCTTTTGATTCAAGAGTCTTTCTCTCCTTATCACCCGAGCATTTCGGTCTCTCGTGATTCGACTTCTCTTTCTGGTATAGTAAGATGAGCGCTGAAGCGTTGCACGAATCTTTCTTAGAAAGATTCAGCGACGAAGTTCTGCCCCTGAAGAGCCCGAGTCCTAGCTAAAATCCCCTTGTAAGTAAGTTATGGTTACCCTATTTTAATATAGCTTATATTTAAAATTAATATTGCTATTATGAACTTATAATAAAATTTGAGCTATCATTATGACTTATATAAGTGTCGTTATAATATCTTTTTAACTACTCGTGGTACGGGGAATCTAGTTTAAAGGGCCGTATAGGGTTTTTGGATTTTAGAAGTGCTATACGCCAAAATGGTCTTGTCATCTAGTGTTTTATGTATGGCCCTTGTCTGTACATAGTGATTGGAAAGTATTATTTAAACACTTATATAATAATAATAAAACTAATAATTTGTCACGGTAAATATTAGACTAAAATCTAGTGGTAATAATACTAGGTTTCGTCGAAGGAAATTATTTTAAAGTAAACGAAGCGTTGTCCGGGTACCGAATCACCACCTTCTCAAGTGAGTACATAGTTACTTTCATCTTCCACATAGATATGAAGTATTTTATATAAATTACGTGTTATGTGTGCATATTATCTGAATACTTGTTGTCTATACTGGTGGAACGATTTTATACATGTTTTAAATGATCTAAACTGTACATGTATTTTATATCTACGATAATGTTGGGGTAAAACATGGGTAGATGTAATAGATGGAGTATGAGTTGGATGATGAGTTGAGAGGTGAAATAGACCGTGAGGTGAGGATGAGAGGTAGACGCCTTTTCCCAAATGATGGCCTGTCATTCAATAGAGTATGGATGACAACCACAAACTATTCTAGACAGTCCAGTGGAACAGCAGCAGGCTTGCAACCTGTAGGTATTGTCAACGATGTGTTCACCCGGTGTACTCTAAACTCTGGCGTCCATGCAGACTTGGTGCCTAAATCTTGGTGATCATGCAGACTTGATGCCTAAACCATGGTGATCATACACACTTGGTGCCTAAACCTTCGCAATCTTGCAGACGTGATGCCTAGACCCTGGCGACTATGTAGGCTTAGTGCCCATTGTGTAAACCTTGGCGATCATGCAGACTTGATACCTAACCTTTGGCAACTATGAAGACTTAGTGCCTATTATGTAAACCATGGCAACAAAGGACTTCGTGATGATTCCTTAGGATGATCCTTAGGATTAAATGAACGAGGAATAATTGATTCTTAGGGTAGATCCTTAAGAGTAAAGACGATAATAGGGATGGGTAATTGGGTTGATTGTTTGATATTTAAACATAATAATTATATTATTGTCGGTTGAAAACCCCATGTGCTCACCAGGTTTCCCAACCTAACCCTCTCAGTTTATTTATATCACAGGTGACAATGTGAAGTTACCTTACATTGAGAGATTAAGGAGATATAGATCACTAGTGAGAATGAATGTAAGTTCTGTTTATGCTTATGTTTCTGTATTGACGATGACATCGCAAATGTTTTAAAACAAATTAAAAATACTTTTCTTCGAAAATGCTTTGACAACGTATTTATCATGTTTTACTGGGAACAAATTTCGTAACATTTTTATTAAAAGAGGTGCTTTGATCTTTATAAAGCATAAACAAAATCGGGCTTTTCTGGCCATGAAAATGGGGATGTCACGGTTGGTATCAGAGCATTAGTTTAAGAGAACTAGGAATAAGGATTTATTTCTAGACTTAAACTTAGAATGCTAAGCGATGATTGTGAGATGAGTGTCTGCCTAAAATGTTTTATGTGGTAAATGATTTATGTTATAGCTATAAAAATGCCTTATATGATGTTATTTGTTTGGATCTATGGTCTGTTGCCAACCGGATCAGGAAACCTTATGTGTTCAGGATTCTAAGGGTATGATTACAATATTAGAACTAGCATGTAACGTTTCAGAGTAATAAGGAAATTTACATCTGTCGTAAATAAGATCTTTCCTATCTTAAATTCTCGTCTCAGTACACCGAACGTCTGCTTGGGTGTACAAAACAAGAAGAAGATGACAACTTGAGCCTAAGAATGTGATGGGTCATGCATTGGTCGTTGTGCCTGCACCTGAACCTATCACAATGGCAGAAGTTCAGGAAGTCGTGCGAACCATGATAAACTAAGAAAATAGAGGAAAAGAGATGGATTACGATACTAAATAATACCAATCAGAAGATATAATAAGAGAGGTATCTTGCCTTTAGAATACGTCTGATAAAATAGTAGCACGTCTATAGAAGTAGGGTACATCTGAATGTACACATTTGATTGGCGGGATGATAGAACGATTTATGTAATTCCTAAAGTTTTCCTATCATCTGGAATGTCCATCACTAACCGAGTTGAAGCAGAATTGATGATTGAAGATATGCATGGAAGAAGTCCTAATAGAGTCTAGGGAAATTATTCTGATTATTTGGACACACTCGTATGTGTTAAATTGTTTTGTGATTTTAGGACTTGGGGACTAAGAGACAATACTTGGGACGAGTATGAGTAGGTGTAAAAGGTAGTAGATGCATATACTACCGGAAGCACAGGACTTACACTTGGATCAGGGAAAGTCACAAGGTTACCAAGAAGATAGTAACTGATTTCGTTTTATTCAAGTATGTCATTACCATCCTTTAGGTAATGACTAAGAAGATGATTGTTATTCCGACCCTAGTGGTCATATCAAATTGAATCCGATTACGTTGAGTATGTTATGTGGTTTAGAAAATCAAGTTCGATGTAGCGTTTGACTTAGCACGAAAGATTGAAATAAAAAGCGATCAGTAGAGGTATCACGAAAGGTTGCTTGTAGCTAGAAATGCTACCTTTTAAGATGTGGTTAGAACATGAAGGAAGTTATAGTTTGTTCTGGAATTTGACTCTAAAATACCTGAGTCCAAGCGATGCATCATACGATGAGAGGTCATTAGAACATCACCCATCAGTCTATTATGATAATCGAAGGAAGAAACTTATCACATGTTTGTTAAAAAATGAGTCTCCAATAAATATTGAGATCGCGACATAAAGATCATGATTGGAAGTCTAACATGAGATAGAGAGCGGGTCCAAGATCGGGCACCGCCTACAGTCAGGAAGTCTTAGAGTTAGATACTCATTCGAAGAAACATCAAAGTTACGGTTATTACTTAGGATGAAGAGATAACGTATGGAGTCATCATGTGAGTCCTATTTCATTGATGATTCCAGGACGTAATCATCTTAAGGGGAAGATAATTGTAACGCCCGTAGATCCGGGCTAGCCAAATTAGAGATAATAGGGGTCGAAAACGACTTTTTGACAAAAGATTATTTAGAATAAATAATTTGAACCAAGTTGTAGAATATGTCTCAAGGGTTCCGTACATATAAAGAGCATCGAAATCCGAGTTATAACGAAGAAGTTATGACTTGTCGAAGTTTAGCGACGGAACCGGCACGGCACCGCGAAGACGTAAATAGTGAATTTATGATAGAGTGACTTTTAGCCTTAGTAATCTAAATGAAAGTCATAGAATATGCTAACCTAAGAACGTCCATAAAAAGAACGCCCAAATCTGACTTCGTATGAGGAAGTTATGATTTTTCGAAGTTTCGGCTTACCGGTGTACAACCCGAAGTTCGAGTATTTGATCGAGCGGTTTTTAGCCGACACAACCTAAACGAGAATCTAAGATCTCATTATTAGTAGCGTAACAATAAAAAGACAAACGAAAATGGACATCGGATGAAGAAGTAATGAGATTTTAACGTACCAATCATGTCCCGATTGTTAAAAATATAACTTTAAAAATAAATTCAAAATTAGCTAACGGAGTCTAAACGAAAGTTGTAGAGTACGTCTCCACCTACGCGTGGATATAAAGAACGTCAAAAATGAAGTTCCTATGAACGAGTTACAAATTATAATAACATATTTACGTATTAAAATAAAGTATAAATCATATACATGTATATATATATATATATATATATATATATATATATATATATATATATATATATATATACATATGTATATATCATTAGAAATGTATCGACGATGCGGTCATTATAAGACTAATGTTGAGTTCTTTCGACATTAATTTAGTACAAATATCGTTAAATCTATTTAAAATAGTATTATAAATGGGTGTTTAGTTGTTTATATAACTAAAAGGTCATTAAGTAATTATGGAGGGTAGTTTTTGAAAATTCAATTAGTATAAATAAGAGACTTGGGCTCTCATATATCTTGCACCATTCTCTTGATTCAAGAGTCTTTCTCTCCTTATCCCCCGAGCATTTCAGTCTGTCGTGATTCGACTTCTCTATTTCTGTAGTTTTTAGTATAGTAAGGTAAGCGCTGAAGCGTTGTACGAATCTTTCTTAGAAAGATTCAGCGACGAAGTTCTGCCCCTGTAGAGCCCGAGTCCTAGCTAAAATCTCTTTGTAAATAAGTTATGCTTACCCTATTTTAATATAGCTGATATTTAAAATTAATATTGTTATTATGAACTTATAATAAATATTTTAGCTATCATTATGACTTATATAAGTGTCGTTATAATATCTTTTTAACTACTCGCGGTACGGGGAATCTAGTTTAAAGGGTCGCATAGGGTTTTTGGATTTCAGAAGTGCTATACGCCAAAATGGTCCTGCCATCTGGTGTTTTATGTATGGCCCCTGTCTGTACATAGTGATTGGAAAGTATTGTTTAAACGCTTATATAATAATAATAATAAGACTAATAATTTGTCACGGTAAATATTAGCCTAAAATCTAGTGGTAATAATACTAGGTTTCGTCGAAGGAAATTATTTTAAAGTAAACGAAGCGTTGTCCGGGTACCGAGTCACCACCTTCTCAAGTGAGTGCATACTTACTTTCATCTTACACATAGATATGAAGTATTTTATATAAATTACGTGTTATGTGTGCATATTATCTGAATACTTGTTGTCTATGCTGGAGGAACGATTTTATACATGTTTTAAATGATTTAAACTGTATATGTATTTTATATCTACGATAATGTTGGGGTAAAACATGGGTAGATGTAATAGATGGAGTATAAGTTGGATGATGAGTTGAGAGGTGGATGATGTGAGAAGCCTTTTTCCCAAATTATGGCCCGTCATTCAACAGAGTATGGATGACAACCACAAACTATTCTAGACAGTCAAGTGGAACACTAGCCGGCTCGCAACCTGTAGGTGTTGTGAATGATGTGTTCACCCGATGTACTCTAAACCCTAGCGTCCATGCAGACTTGGTGCCTAAATCTTGGTGATCATGCAGACATGATGCCTAAACCATGGTGACCATGCAGACTTGGTGCCTAAACCTTGGCGATCATTCAAACTTGATGCCTAAACCCTGGAGACTATGTAGACCTAGTGCCCATTGTGTAAACCTTGGCGATCAAGCAAACTTGATACCTAACCCCTGGCAACTATGCAGACTTAGTGCCCGTTTTGTAAACCGTGGCAACAAAGGACTTCATGACGATTCCTTAGGATGATCCTTAGGAATAAATGAACGAGGAATAATTGATTCTTAGGGTAGATCCTTAAGAGTAAAGACGATAATAGGGATGGGTAATTGGGTTGATTGTTTGATATTTAAACATAATAATTATATTATTGTCGGTTGAAAACCCCATGTGCTCACCAGGTTTCCCAACCTAACCCTCTCAGTTTATTTATATCACAGGTGACAATGTGAAGTTACCTTACACTGAGAGATTAAGGAGATATAGATCACTAGTGATAATGAATGTAAGTTCTGTTTATGATTATGTTTCTGTATTGACGATGACATCGCAAATGTTTTAAAACGAATTAAAAATATCTTTCTTCGGAAATGATTTGATAACGTATTTATCATGTTTTACTGGGAACAAATTCCGCAATACTTTTATTAAAAGAGGTACTTTGATCTTTATAAAGCAGAAACAAAATCGGTCTTTTCTGGCCGTGAAAATGGGAATGTCACATTGCTTTTCTCAGGCAAACTCCTAGAGGGGGTATTGAGGAGACTCAATGGACTGCTTTTACTTCCTTAATGCAAAATGTTCTTCTTTATTCCATCCTGGATCGTTTGGGGTGGACTATTGATGTTTCTGATTCCTTTACTGTTTCTTCTCTCAGAGCTTTTTTGGATAGTCGCATGTTATATTTGGGGGGGGGGGGGGGGGGGGGTGGGTGGTCCTGAAACTCATTGGAATAATTGGGTGTCTATCAAGGTGAATATATTTATTTGGAGATTGCAGTTACGAAGTATTCCTACTAGAGAGAACCTTTCTCTCCGTGGGATTACTATGGACTTGATTCTGTCTAGTTTGTTCCAATACCGTTGAATCTATTGATCACCTTTTTCTCCATTGTAACCAACTGACTGAGATATGGACTCGTGTTGCTGTTCGGTGGGGCATCCAAATTCCTCATCTTTATTCAATTGATCAACTCCTTTCGTGGTCTGATTCTTTTTCCTTAAAAAAAGGGCAACGTCAAGCCTTTGACACAATCATCTTGACCACCTTACGTTATTTATGGAATTTTCGTAATTCCATCATTTTTGGAACGGCTCAACCTAGGAAATCTTTCATTTTAGATGAAATGATAGATAGATCTTTTTTTGGATTTCCAATAGGTGTAGAAAAGCTAAAATTAGTTGGACTTCTTGTCTTCATAATCCTCTTTTAGCTTGTAATTTGTTGTGATGACTTTCTCTTTCTAGCTTCTTACTAGATTTTTAATAAAAGTTCTACCGTTCTAAAAAAAATAAGAGTTTCAAATGATTCACGAAAAATTACCTCTAATGAGCTGTTAATGTAATTTTCTTATTTATCCTTTTGGAATTAATCATATCAAAATAATGTTAATTTAAGTTCATATCTTATATGATTTATATCAAGTTTGAATCTTATATAATTTAGTCATGAATTATATGATTTCATAAAAACAAATTCATACATTCGGCCATTCCCCACCTTCGACGACTCCAACTAGGTCTTTTCCATGACTCTAAAAGAGGAGAGCAAACCCCACCACCGAAAACGACAAGTAATTGGAGAATAAAGCATTGAATATTGTTAAATTTCTACGCAAATTTCTCTTTCAACGCAAATTTCTCTTTGGAATTTAACATATATGTTGATTTGGAATTTAGCATTATATATATATATATATATATATATATATATATATATATATATATATATATATATATATATATATATATATATATATATATATATATATATATATATATTAGGTTTATTTGAGACCATTCTAATTTTGTGATACTGTGAGACCAAATCTAAAAATAATTTTAAAATGCAAAATAAATGGAAAAATCCAAAAATTCTTTTTTTAAATATTATTTTCGGAACTTGAATTAACTAAAAAAAATATAAAAAAATATAAAAAAAAATAAAAAAAATTCCGTTTTTGTTTTTGAAAAATACGTGAAATATTCTAAATAGAATATTACACTGACATATTCTAAAAAATAATTTTAAAATGCAAAATAAATGGAAAAATCTAAAAATTCTTTTTTTAAATATTATTTTCAGAACTTGAATTAACTAAAAAAAATCTATTTTTATGAAAAATACGTGAAATATTCTAAATAGAATATTACATTGTACATATTCTAAAAATAATTTTAAAATGCAAAATAAATGGAAAAATCAAAAAATTCTTTTTTTAAATATTATTTTCGGAACATGAATTAACTAAAAAAAATAAAAAAAATAAAAAAATGCGTCTCACGGTCTCACTAAATATAGGTGGTCTCAAATGAACCCAACCCTACATATATATATATATATATATATATATATATATATATATATATATATATATATATATATATATATATATATATATATATATATATATATAGTATCTTATAAAACATATCTCACTATTTCTAAAAATAGATTGAATAGAATAATATTATTTTTGTAAGACATTCAAATCATTAAGGTAATAGTACAAGTAGGCTAATAATACAACTAGTCATCAATAAAATAATATTAAATTTTAACCTGTGTTTTGAATCCTTATATTTCTCAACAAATACTATCTCATTCCTTGAATTTCGGATAATTCAAAATTTGAAACCATCAGAAAATACATGTTGATTCAAATATCCCTCCTGCAGATGGCTCTTTCTTAACATGTTTTTATTTTAATCCTTACTTGTAATTGATTTCATCATTTTTAACTTTTTGTATTTTTATCTTATAAATATATTGGGTGAAGGCTTTATTATATCAGGTTTTTTCCTAAAAAGTTTTTACTATGTTTCTTTAATGTGTTGGCTTTGCAGGTTCAAAGAACTCAACCAAGAGGGTCAGTTAGAGTATTGTACTATCATTAGTTTGTATATTTTGACATCTTACTTTTGCAATAAAGAACGGTTAAACACAAGATTTGACATGATTAAGGTAGTTTGCATATTTTTCATCTTGTTTAGTCTAAAAATGAAACATTTTTCATCATTGGTCCTTATAATATCAAGTTTCATCACATGGACTTCCTGATTACGGTGATTATTGTCCTTATTATAAGGTTCTATATAGATTTTGTTCAATATTTTAAGGTTTCGAGAACCTAAATCAATATGAATCCTTGAATTACATACCATCGTTGAAAATGTTTTAATTTGTGACCAAACTTGGTTTAAAATCACAATAAACAAGTTGACACCTGAGTATTTTGGCCTTCTCAAAGGCCTATTTATCGACTTTTTAATCACAACACCTGATATTCTAAAGGTTTATTTTTATAAACTATTATTTATATATTTTAGCATTTTACTTAGTAGGACATTAAATCATTAAAGGAATTAAGGGAAAAAAAAAAAGAGGACGATAAACAGTACAAGTGGTTTGAGTATGTATAAATGGAAGTAATAACCATTTAGGGGGTATTTGGCAAAAAAGCTTATTGCTTATTAGTTTATTAGCTTATAAGTTAATAAGTAAGTGTAGGGTACCTTATGAAAAAATGACGTATTAGAAGTTCCCCACCGAAATAAGTTATTTTAATCCAAACACTTTTTTAAGTTATAGTGATGTGGAACCTAATAAGTTGTTTTAAAAAAGCTTAGCCAAACACCCCCTTAATATGATATGGTAATGCTCTTGAAAAATATATGTCATTTAATATTCATTTCTCGAAGTGAACGCAAAACGGTTTTAACTCTAAAGAGATCATTATTCGCCGCCCGCCGCTTTGCGCGGTATATATATATATATATATATATATATATATATATATATATATATATATATATGAGAGTTCATGCGAAAATGCAAATAATTTGCGAAAACTCGAAAACAAGAAAAAGCTATAAGATTGTGCCACCCCAACATTATCTTTTTGGACAATAATTCATCCAAAATTTGAAATACATGATGATAATCGATAATAGAGGAGAAATTGTGTCATATTAGCAAAGTATGATTTTTGACATTCTTATTATGAAAACGCGAATTTAAAAATGGTTAAGGACGTTAAAGAAAAGTAATTATTAAAAACGTTTTTAAATCTATATTATCATAACACAATTCAATGTAAACTTATTATCTTTAATTTATTGCTAATAATTTTTTTATAGTACATGTGTTTAATTTTTATAAGATAAAATATGTTTTCGCAAGATATTTATGTTTTCGCATGAACCTGCTTATATATATATATATATATATATATATATATATATATATATATATATATATATATATATATATATATATATATATATATATAATAGAGAACCATAATTAATAAAGACCCAAAGAACCAATCGTGAGCATCGAAATCATAATGATCAACGGCCTAAGAAATTGATGTACACTTTTATATTGGACACACATACACCGGATTATACCAAAAAATTCACATATTTATCAAAAAACCCACATCTTTTTTAATTTAAAATTGTTTTTAGGCCACATTTTTTATTAAAAAAAACGAATATACCATTGTTCTCAATTTTTCGTCATCTTTCCATAGAGATCTGATATGTGCATAATTAGTTAATTATTTAGCATATATTCTTAGTCATTTTTGATTAATTATGTGAATAATGTGGACAAAAGGTACTTAAAATGTTGTGAATTTTGTTTTCAGTCCAAAAGATATGCTTGGAAGTAAAAAGGAGAAAAGGGAAGCAATTGAAGATCAAAGAGTGAAAGAAGGTGATATACTCGGCGAGTAGATCGACCCTACTCGGCGAGTACATGAGGATGTTCCAGAAGATAAATACGACTGCTGATTCAAGACGGATAAGTATGGATCTACTCGGCGAGTTGGTTCTGCTACTCGCCGAGTACACCCTGTTTTGGGATATCTATAAAATACGAATCCTTATCTCATGGGATCACACTCCTGGCGATTTTTGAAGGTTTAGCTGCGACTAAGAGCCCCAGAAGACGCTAAGGAACCCTAAGCTTCAATATTTGGAAGAATTCAAGCAATTAGGTTAATTCTACCACTTAGACTTAGGAATTGAATATGTTTGCTTTAGTAAACTTTGTTTTTATGTTTGTTTCTACTGTAATTATGAGCTAAATTCGTTTTTGTTTCTGTTTGGGGAATACCAAAGAACTCCTATGGTTTGATTATTGATTTTTGCTTAATTGTCTATTGGTATTTTATTAAATTAAGTTTGTTAAAGAACCTTATGTATTAATCACTACTATTTTCTGTTAATTGGAAGGCAATTAGGTTGCATGAACATCACTTAATTGTTAACCTCATATGTCTATGTGAATACTAAACCATATGCTTAGAAGTAATGATTATGAAACTAAGATTAACAAGAAAATAGGAAGATTAATGTGTGAGCTTGTTTGAGAAACCATCAACAAGAGGTTAATTGAATTGATAACTTAATTGACCATTATAAATCTTATTTAATCCAAATAATTAATCTAGGGAATTAATTAGTTTAAACACTTGATCAACGCTTAAATTAGTTAATTGTCTAAGGGTTAGGAGTAATGAACATGAACCTAACTATTATAATTGGTAACCAATAGCAATTAATCTACCTTAAACTTAAATAACCATAGGAGTGAATTGGTTGAACCTAAATGGAAACATCTTTATCAAATTTGGTGAATAGTTGTTACTTTAGTTAATTAGTTAATTTAGTTTGTCTAAGTTTCTAGTCTTGCAAAACTAGAGAAAAACCCTTTACTTTTATTATTTGTTTTAGTTAAATATAGTTATTAGTTTAATTTTCCGTTCCCTGAGTTCGATACCTTACTTATCAATCTATACCACTAAAAGATAGGTTCACTGCCTTTGTGTGCTCAATTTATTAATTAAAAGTAGGATTAAAACTAGTTGGTTTTACACACATCAAGATCCGTATTGATATGTAAAAACATTTTTTTTCGAAAAAAAACTCACTTCATTTTGTTAGTTTTTTCAATATTTAAGTTTATTTTTATATATAAAAAAACTAATTATACCAAAAATAATAATTTTTTGTACACTATTAATAAACATCAACACCGATAATAATAAAAAAAATTAAAAAAATAGAAAAATAAAAAAAACCCTCAAACAGTGTAGTTTTACAATGTGAATCTAAACTGTAAATATTTTAGTTTTCAACATTCACAATGTGAAAAAACTCGATCAGTTCAGATTCACATTGTCAATCTGACTTACTATTATACACACTATGAATTTGAGAATGTTCAAAAAAAAAAAAAAAAAAACGTCGATCTGTGTAGATTCACACTGTGATTCTCAACTGTAAATATTTCAAATCTTAACATTGACAATGTGAAGAATCTCGATTAGTTCAGATTAACACTGTGAATCTGACTTACTATTATGCACACTATGAATCTACGAATGTTCGTAATGTGAATCTGAACATGTTCACAATATGAATCTGAACAGGTTCACAATGTGAATATGAACTGAATCAAAGTTTTTTTTGTTACCCGAATATGAATATATGTTTTAAAAAAAAAATGAATTATGATATATTTATTTTTTTCTATAAAAAAATAGACGTTAAATTTTCAACAAAGAAAATGAAGTGAGTTTTTTTCGAAAAAAAAAATTCGTTTTTTATATATCATCATGGATCTCTTTGGAAAGATGACGAAAAATTGTGACCAATGGTATACTTGTTTTTTTTTCGATAAAAAACATGGCCTAAGAAAATTTTAAACGAAAAAAATGAAGTGAGTTTTGTTATAATCTGTTGTATGTGCGTCTACAACCCTTGCTTTTGCCATTGATCGTTTTAAATTTCGACGCTTTGCATGGTTCCTTGATTAATAATGGTTTTCTATCGAACATTTATATAAATATATATATATATATATATATATATATATATATATATATATATATATATATATATATATATATATATGTGAGATCGGTTGAGAACTTATAGTTTCCCGAGAACCCAAAAACTAAAAGTGGAGCGTTAGATCAAAACTAATTCATTAAGGATATGATCGTAATCTAATCAATCTCATTTAATGTTTAGTTTTTTGTGTTATTGTAAATATTAATAGAAATGTCTAAAAAATTGCACAATAAATCAAAATTTTGGATTTTTTTTAAAATAGGTTTTTGTCCAGTTTTTTTAAAAAAAGTGCAGATTTTTCAATTTTTATAGAAAACATGACTTTTTGAAAAAAAAAAAAAATTTTAAAAAAAAACTGTAATTTTTTAGAAGAGTTTAAAATTCAATAAAATTAAAAAAACTGGAATATTTTAAAAATACTATAATTGTTTAACCAAGAAATCAACATTTTGGTACATTTATGCATATTTTTACAAATGCATATATGCATATTTCATATACTATAATATTTGTAAGGAAATCATAAGAAAACTTATTTTATTTACTAATCTATTAACACAATACGCTAAGTATTTTATTCGATACAATATAAAATATAAAAAACAAAAAAATGCTATAAAATTTCAAAGAGTTTTCATGTCTTCGTGTCAATATTTCCATATCTTCTTCAATTTATCATTTTTCATCTCTTCATTATTCACCAGAATTTCTTCTAAATCTACAAGAAAGTTAAAAAAAATTGATTGATGGTAAAAGACTCACAAAAATACATATGTGATTTATATGTGAATCACATGTAATTCATATGTGAATTACATGCGAATCACATGTAATTTATATGTGATTTACATGTCAATCACATAATCACATGTAATTCATATGTGATTTACATGTTAATCATATGTAATTTATATGTGAATTACACATGAATCACATGTAATTCATATATGAATTACATATGATTTATATATGAATTACATGTGATTCATATGTAAATGACATGTGATTTACATGTGAATCACATGTAATTCATATGTGAATTACATGTGATTCATATGTGATTTACATGTGAATTATATGTAATTCATATATGAATCACAAATGAATTACAATATGAAATATGAAGCTATTCTATGTTGCACGGTTGCATATATGGGTAATCGTATTTGAAATGCTTCATCTAGTAGATTTTATATGTTTTAAAACCAATACTAACCATGGTTTCATTACTCTATCATAGTGTACAATTGTTGCCTCCTTGATACTTCCTACTTGGTTCTAGAATGATACCCCAATCCATGAACATGCCATTTTCGCTCCAATCCATTGTCTGGTTGTAAAATGTCAATGAACCTAATAATTTAATAGATGGTGAGTTGTGCATTGATTTCAACGACTTTTCCAGAAATAAGAGAGTTAATATCACTAGTATATAGTTTAGTTACTTTACCTCTTCGTCAATATCATCACCATCATGACACATGTAGATAATATTGATGCACCTTTAAACATGCTCATCTTGTAAGTGGTACCTGTCATGACAGATATGAGTATACTAGTTTATAAAACAATTATTTGTGGTATGATAGTTTTAATGATATAAAACTAACAAAAAACAAACATAAACTATGTTATATGTTCTCTAGAAAAAGGGTAAAACCACAAAGCTACAAGGATTTTGAGACTTTTTACCAAAATATGGTTTTTCTAACAAAATTGGTTATATTCTAGTTATTTCACCATTTTGTGGTCTACAACCCAAAATATGTTGTTTTGACCATCCATTTTGAAACTAGACAAAAACACCGTTAAAAACAGGGCAAAAGCTCCAAATGGACCTTTTTCATACAAATGTCTCGTACTTGTGTTAGATGTAAGTTATTATGGCTTAATCTTTTAAAACATCTAGACAAGATAACTACTATGTATTTATATAAATGATTATATAAATAGTCTTAACAAACAAACATAATAAACTATAATTAGTATAGTTTGGGAGTCCCAAACGCTAAATCATCATTACTAAAGAAACATATAATTATTTAAAGGTGTAATTATTTTTACTTGGTATAGTTTGGGAGTCGCAAACGCTAAATTATCATTACTAAAGAAACATATAATTATTTAAAGGTGTAATTATTTTTACACTATGTAACCACTATGGAAGATTAATGAATTCATTTATAAGAAAAAGGGGTTTTCCATGCACGTAAACTAGTTGATATAATTTTGTGAGACATTTGGCTACACCATACCTACCAGAGTACGCACTAAGTCCTGCGTTATAACCAGAGTCTCTTGTAGGGAGAGTGTGACACTTGTGTATAGAACTATAAGGAATTGACAACCCCGCACATAAGTTGTTAGCTACAGTTAGACCGGCCAGTCAAGGTGACAAATGTCTAACAGTTCTGACGCCTAAAGAACGTCATAGTAGGCCAACTAGTCATTGGCATGGTTATGATAACTTACATGGGGTATTAACAATAAATTTGGTTTACGGGGTTAGCATATATTCAATCAGTTTTATAAAATAAAACTACTTAATACTATTTCTAGTAGAGCATTACTTACATTTTTAGTATTTGGATTCAAAACTTACAACTCTTTTTTAAAGAAAACATTGGATTTTTTGAAAGTATACACTATCATTTTTACATGACAAAGTTACAAGTCCTTCTCATACAAAACGCTTATGAACTCACCAACTTAATTTTTGACACTTTTCAAAATCACTTGTATTCTCATGAAATCAGTAAACATGTAACCAAATCAGTTTTGAGGATGGGGCGTCGCAGGGTCACGTCATTTATTTTTGTCGTATGTATTTAACAAGTAAACATGTTTTTTTTGTACAATGTAAACTACTTAATTATCAATGCAATGGTTGTATGGATTTGATCACTATTATTCATTTTTTATGTTACTAAACATGAAGTCAATCCACTCCCAGACGTTTCCGCCGTTCTGGTTTGGGGGTGTGATAGATTGGTATCATAGCATTGTTTATAGTGAACTATGTATATCAAACCATGTAAGATATACAATAGGGCTAAAACACTCTGACTATGATGTATAATTTTTAAAATATAATAGTATTTTAATAAAAAGTATACATACTTGCATACATACTAGAAACAATATCATAATAAGAACCATATAAAAAGTATTATGATAAGTTGAACACTACGATTAAGCCTAGACAGTTATGTAACCATATCTGGGATAAATATAGCATGATCAACTATATTTACACGATATATGACCAACATGTGTTTAGGAATGGTCGTGGTGGGCAACGAATCTAAAACTACCAACCCTATATACCAAGACACTCTAGAATCAAACATCAAGTATAAAATACTATAGGAGTATTTTAGAATACTACATAGTCATACACTTAAACCTTTCATGTATTTCTCATATCCCTTTTCTTTCATAGACGTCATGGCAGGATTCCATATGCCTGGAGACCCCTATTTCCCTAACCAGGGAAATGGCGGTTGGATTGAGGAGGGTCCTAAGGAGATAATGGAGGAAGACCTTGAAGAGGATCCCGAGGAGGAGGAAGAAGAAGACGAGGAAGAGGTAGACGAGGACTCAAATGTAGATTCTAAAGTCATTAATCCACCCTATGTTTCCTGATTTTCCGCACATCGCTAGGCTACCAAGGACCAACACCCTGTTGGGCAGAGGACCTGGAGAGATGGAGCAGATAGCAACACCAGCGTTCTCTGTACAACATGGAGCAAGGTTTCTATAACCTCAGACATGGAGGTCCCACAGACAGGTCCCTCCCTTTCATGGTTCAATGAATCACGCACCTATGGGATCAGACCAGGGCATCGGCAAGTCGGATCTTGGAAGTGAGGCCTACTGCGGAGATCACTATCGCACAATCTCGACAGCCAGAGAGGGATTACCGTCCGACATGTAGTATCATTGACGACCTCTAGGAGGGCCTTACCACTGCTTGAGAAGAAACAGGGGAGTACCAGGAGAGGCACTCGACCGTCGAGGAGAGGGTGATTGCAGCTGAGCGTCGAATAGCGGAGATGCAGACCTCCATGACTTCATCCCATGCCTCACAAGAGACCACCCACTATGAGTAGGGCTTATACTACTGCCGTTTTGTGATCAATTATATTTACGAGTAAGTGTTGGTGCTACTTTTTCTTGTAGACCTTCTTAAAGGTCAATTTTCACAAACTATGTACTATTACTATATTATCAATGAAAGGGGCATGTATTTTATTTCATTGGGTGTTGCTATTGGTTATGCAATTGTTTACTTAGTATAGTAAATTTCATTTATGAATTACTTGCAAATTTCAATAACAAAGAGACTTGATACATATATAAACAAGGCATTACATTATGGTAATGCCCGATACATAACTTTTATCAAAGACTTATCGTTATTCCACCTTTAAACTTTATGGCAGAAGAATGCCACCACGGGAATCTAATAGGCGTTTCAACAATACATAAGCACCACCACCTCCACAGATGGAGTCTACCGTGTTCCAGGATGTTGTAATAGCCATTGTGGCCCAAATCAGCAGTAACGACAACGGAAGCGGAAACAGGACTAACAGTTCCAATTAAGGTGAAAACCAAGGGAACCAGTGAATATGCTCCTACAAATAATTCATGAACCGCAAGCCTAGGACCTATCATGGCGACGGTGGAGTCGTTACTTTGACACAATGGTTTGAGAAAACTGAGTCCATATTCAAAATCTATGCATGACCGGACGAATTCAATGTCAAATATGCAGCATGTACATTCACGGGCTCGGCCTTGTCATGGTGGAACGACCACGTTAAAACTCCAACTCTAGTTGTGGCCAACGCCAAGAGTTGGGATGACATGAAACTTATGGTGTTGGAAGAGTATTGTCCAAAGAGCGAGATGCAGAAACTGGAACAAGAACTGTCGGAACACGCCATGAAGGGCTCTAATATTGCCACCTACATTGCCTGATTTAATGAACTGGCAACTCTGTGCCCTAAAATGGTCACCCTAGAGGCCAAGAAAGTGGAGCGTTACATTTGGGGGCTATCCCCTCAGATCTAGGGAATGGTCATATATGCCAACCCAAGCACCTTCGACAATGTCAGGCATTTGGCACAAACTCTCGTCGACCAGAGAGTTCGTCAAGGCATTATTGTTGGATTTAGTGTCTAAGCCCATAACTATAATTGTTATGTACTTGACCTGAGAGTAGCATGGTCCATTTGGGTTGCATGGAACCGTAAAAATTTGTAAGGATGGACTTTTGAGAAGAGGATATACATGATTTATTGATATATTATAAGTTCTAATATATTAATATGAAATCATATTACTTAATTAGTATTTGTCAAGAATTAATTTGGAATTAATTTTGTGATCAAAAGAGACTAATTAAATATAAGGGGTTGATTTGGTAAATCATTTATTCTTATGGTGTGGGCCAATGATCCATGATTCCTTATGTTGGGCTAAACCCATGTGACAACCCATGGTTGATCCATGAAGGTTTAAACCCATGGAGCATAAGGGATATGGAAGGTCATGCACATTAGGGTTTACATGGTGTAAACCTAGTTTTGTCATACTATATAAGAGACCCCATGGCTCCTAAAATCGGCACCTTAGTGTTCTTGGAAAAGCCATGGCCGATTATTTAGTGCATGTATTCTCTCTCAAGTCCTCCATTGTTGGTGGTGTTGTGTGAAGCATTTGAGGCATCACATTTGGGGTGCTAGGCTCTTAAAGGTCCAAGGAATCAATCTACAAGAAAAGGTATGTGTTCTAACTAGATTTTTGTTATACTAAGTACCCATGTTTGTATGTTAGATAGGGAATTGCTTTGGAAAATCATTTTGCATGTATAATTAGAGAAAACATTGATCCAAAGCATTTAGGGTTGTATGTGCACCTTAAGGTTGTTAGGATGCTTAAAACCCTTCAGTGGTATCGGAGCCTAGGATTGTTTTCTGTTATACTTGATAATATATTGATTTTCAAAGTGTAAAAAATCAAATTTCTACCTTCTGCCCAGTGAACTTGCCGAGTCCACTAGGTGACTCACTGAGTCCCTTTGTTTAATGACCAACTCGACTAGTCCAATTCATGTACTCGCTGAGTTAGTGCTCCAATGGGCAGATTTTCGACTTTTAGCCTGAAATTGGATTAGGATCATTAGCCCAAAACTGTTTTTTGAAACATGAAACTTGTTATTTCATAAGGTAATGATCATGCTTGTCCAATTAGAAGATAATTATTAAAGTTTCAAGATTTGTATTAGGTTATGTGATTAGCTAATTTCTTGAAAATTGTTGATGTGAATTATCTTTGCTTATGAGTTTGTCTAGATCATAGATATTATTTGACATTTCTTGTTAGTTTAATTGTTGATCTAAATGTCTTTTAATGGATTCCATAACTTGTCCTTAAGTTATGTAAAACCAAAAGTCTTTTTCATAAAAGTCATTAAACTCATAAGTTAATAAAATGTAAAGTTTTGAATAGTGTCAAAACTTGTCCTCAAGTTTTGGAATTTGTAAAGTCACATTTAAGAATACTTTAATTCCAAACCCTAGAATTTTAAAAGTTTAATATTCCACCCTTATACTTTATAGTATTATAAGTTTAATATATATATATATATATATATATATATATATATATATATATATATATATATATATATATATATATATATATATATATAAGATCAAGTCAGTCTTACCGTTAGTAGGTCTCATTCACGAATCCTGACTATAAGGGGGTATAAGGTTACTGTCTATAAAATGGCAGTTTAATGGGTGTCCACTCTCACCCACCGTTTCCTTGAATGGTAGAGGGTCGTTAGCCGAATGGGTAGGATAGGATTATAATTATCATTAAAAGTATAATGATAATAATAAAGTAACTAAATGTTTTATTAAATTCCCAATCTTAGTTACTTTAGGAAAATGTGAAATTGATGCTAATCTTGGCAAATTGCACTTTGCACCTTGCCAAGTAGTTAATGGAGCGTGTGTGGTTAACCGACACATTAACTTGGACTAGTAAGGGTGGCAAAGCATGGCTCGATGTTTATCATAAGATCAATGGAACGTGTGTGGTTAAGTGGTACATTGATTGGGTGATAAATGACATCGAGAGTACCAAGCACATTTTGCATGGTTATTCACACCTTGTTTGTGATCTGCGGTATCCCAGTCACAAACCTAAATGGCATAATCGAGATTTAGACATGCCATTAAATTGTTCAATGAATCTCAAAGGATCTAGGAATTTCAATCCAACTAAAACTTAATACCAATTTTGTTTTTCATGGTGGAAATTGGTAAATCATCATTTACCTACCTTCAAATATATTGCATGTTGGATTACAGCATCCCTCTTCCAATTTGTAAAATATTGTATTGGGTACTAGCCTTAATATTTCATTTTAGGTGTTATATTAAGGACTCTTTATCTAATCTAAACTTTGTCTTTCTTTCTTTTCAGATGTCTTCCAACACTGCTTCTGGCTCAAACCCTACTGGCTCCTTCTCTCTCATGAACTTGTGTGGTAGAGTCATATTTGATGGTTCCAATTTCAATGACTGGGTGAGGAACATCAGGTTGGTCACTCGCTATGAGGACAAGGAATATTTCCTTGACAAGGAGCTTATGGAAATCGATGAGTCTTTTACTACTCCTTAGGAGATCACTGAGTTTAGGACTCATGAGAAGGATGCCACCAAGATGTTTTGTATCATGTTGGCCACCATGAAAGTTGAACTCCAAAAGTCCTATGAGGATTTCTACCCTTTTGAGATGCACCAGGACCTGATGGATAGATACCATTAGAGTGCTCGTCAATAGAGGTATGAAATAATCTCTTCAATGATAACAAACAGGATGAAGGATGGTGAACCCATCACGGGCCACTTGTAGAAAATGCAAAGGTTTGTAGACCAGTTAATAAGTTGAATGTGAACTTTCCTGAAGACCTGGCTATAGATATCATTCTACACTCCATACATCATTTTTATGATCAGTTCTACATGACCTATCATATGAACAAGGAGGAGGTCACACTTAGCAAACTTCAAGGGATTTTGAGGACTGCCGAAAGCAGTCTCAAAGGTTAAAATGTTGTTTCTACTCCTACCGCAACTGCCCTTGTTCTGGCAATTGGACAAGGGAAAAGGAAGAAGAGGAAGGTTCCCTCAAAGAGCCACAAGGGAAAGTCTTTAGATGGATCCTCTTCAAGTGGGACCAAGGTTGGTTCTGGGAATCTGGGTGTTACAATTCCCCCCCACCACCACCACTTGAACTAGACTTTGTCCTCAAAGTCTGCCACCGCAAATAACTCTGGGTAACGCTCCCTCATCTCGTCCTCAGGCTCCCATGTCCACTCCAAACCCTTTCGATGCTGCCACTATACGTTCATGAGATCCACCACCTTATTTTGTAAGGTCCTTGTCCTCCTATCAAGGATCGTCACTGGTCTCTTTATATAATTTAGGCAATCATCCACCTGAATGTCCTACAACTGAACCACCACTAAATCATCAACCAAGCACTTCCGCAACTGAGAGTCATGAAAAGTGTTGTGAATTTGACTGATATCCTCGGGCAGCTCCGAACGATATGTAACCCTGCCCACCCAAGCTATCACCCTAAAAGGACCAATATACATAGGGCCTAGCTTACCCCGATTCCGAAATTAGATGATACCTTTCCAAGGTGACACCGTCAGGAGAACCATGTCCCCAACCTAGAATTCCATGTCTGTCTATCTCCTATCTGTATAACTCTTCTTTCGACTCTGTGCTGTCTGAAGTCTGATGCGAACCTGCTGAATCAATTATGTCATCTTGAGTACCACCTCAGTACTTCCCATGACCCACTGACTGACCTCACTGCAACATATCGAGGTCGTATACTTCCTCCCACAAAGCATCTCAAAAGTAGGTCGATCAATGTTGGTATGATAACTATTGTTATATGAAAATTCTGCCGAAGGAAGATACGTATCCCAACTACCGCCAAAATCCATCACATATACTCGAAGCATGTTCTCTAATGTATGGATAGTTCACTCACTCTATCCATCAGTCTATTGGTGGAAAGCCATGCTGAAGTGCAGAAAAGTACCCAACTCCTCATGGAATCTCTTCCAGAACCTCGAAGTAAACCGAACACCCCAATCAAATACCACAAAGACCGGCACCCCATGTTGTGCCACCACCTACCGAATCTAAATATCGGCCAGTTTTTCTGCCGAAATGCTCTCTTAAATTGGAATAAAATGTGCGCTCTTGGTCAATCAATCCATGAAGAATGATATTGAACCCACTCCATGCGCTGTCCTAGGCAGTTTGGTGATAAAATCCATCGTAATCTCTTCCTATTCCTAAACAAGAATACTCACCAGAGCGAGAGACATGATCAACAACCTAATAGGAACCACGGTAAATAGATAGTAAAAATACATGGAAAATAACACATGAATACTCACAGATTAGGAGAAGGAGATCAGGATCCCATCCATCATATGGTTTTCTCTTGTGAGATGTTAGGGTCTTCACAGTAAGGTTGAGTTGAGTTTTCTTGGAAGCAAGCGAAGGAGGGATCTTTTCGTTCTTCACCATGAGCAAACCACTAGACATGTCTTCTTCAAGTTCAAACAAGAAAAATCGGGCACTAGAACAAGTGTTTTTGGATCCTACAGATTAAGAAGGATCCTTATAAGCTCAAGATTCTAATGATAAAATAGATAATAACACTGAGAAGGATCCCTACCAGTAGACATTGAAGTTGTGGTAGACGAACCCTTATTCTCAGGTAAAGTAAGAAAATGCCTCACCTTATTCTCACCTTATTCTAAGTATCCTCAGCTTATTCTCAATATCCTTAGCAACAGGAAAAGCTTTACCAAACTTTTAACCTGCATCAAAATGAACAAAATAAGAAACGTAAATCCTTGGATCCTCAACATCAATAAATAAGATCACACCCTTTTTAACCCAAGCTTTAGGTAAGAGATCCCCACCATCGATAGAATCTTGCCTCACAAAAAGAACATTTCCTTCCAAGCTCCATCGTGTGACAACCCCAAATCCATTCCCGTTACAAACCCTATTTTCACTAACGGAATGCGTCATCATATGTTATTTCTCGGTATTGTTCGGGTCGTCAATAAATAAATATTTAGTTAATTATATGTTCCGGTATTATCATGAGTAATTATAACTTGCAAATGTTAACCCCTTCTAACTAAATAAAGTTATATTACTTTTCAACCACTTCACCCGGGTAAAAAGTTTTAACCCCGTTAAACTTTAGCATCGGGTAGCCATGTATCGGGTACAATACCCGAAACATATAAAAACGCTTGAACACTACAATTGAACTCTTTTATCACACTTTCACCTCTCTCTCACTACTTTCTCTCTCTAGACCCGAAATCGACTCCAAATCCACGAATTTCCGACTTCCAAACGTAAGGATTCATCCCCTAACTTAATCTAAACATACTTTACTGCTTTTAGAGTCCAAAATCATAAGAATCAAGGACCAAAAAGGAGTTTACGGCCTAAGAAGCTTCATAGGCCGTAAACCCCCAAAATCATGCCAATAACTTTGTTTTTCCTTCCTTTAAGCTTATGGACTAGTTAAGGCATAAACCTAGGGGACTTTGGACACTAAAACACAAGGATTTGACATGTAAAAAGGAGTTTACGGCCCAAGCATGTGCTTAGGCCGTAAACACCTCAAACACCCCAAAAACACTTGTTTAATGTCCCAAAAACTCATCTAGGGTGTTTGGCAAATTAGACTTGACAACAAGGAAGGCTTAAATGCATCAAACAACATCATTTCATGGCAAAAAGAGGAGTTTACGGCTAAGGCTAAGCTTGGGCCGTAAACACCCATATTTTTGTGTCAAACAAGTCCCAAAACCCCTCAAATGCATTTAAGGATTTTAGCTAAGGCCTTTGGAAGTGTGTTGTACCATTAAACTTCACATTTGAGCACAAAATGAAGAGTTTACGGCCAAGGATGTTCTTGGGCCGTAAACTCCCCAAAAATGTATGCCAAATTGTCCCAAACTCACTATAGGGCCTTCTAGGATTTATCTAAGGTGTATGAGACTTTGTTGTACCATTAAAACATACATCTTGAAGGGTTTACTTGAGTTTACGGCCCAAGAACAAGTCTTGGCCGTAAACTCCCCAAAAATTTCACAAATTATGATGTTTAATCCCTTTTAATAGTCCAAGACACATACCATTAAATTAAGGAAGTGAAATAAAGCCCTAATCATACATTTTGGAGTGTCACAAGAGTTTACGGCCAAGCCTAGGGGGCTTACGGCCGTAAACTCCCAAAGGATGGCCTTTAGGCCATAAACTCCAAGGGAGTGAGCTCGTGGACCCTCCCGTAAATCATTCATGACCTTGTACCACTCTCGGGAACCCTTTTTAGGCCTTAAAACCCCGAAAACGATGCTAGAATGTCCAAATACTACAATGAAAAGCATAAGATGATTAACTTCTTGTAAAATACATATTTCATATGACATTAGGGTCCTAGGAGGTGCTCAAGTGGTTATTGGGTACCAAACGCTCAATCGACACTTTTACCCGATTTACCCGATTCACCCGATTTCCGCGATTTCAGGTGAGTTCATACCCCTTAAATGAACCTTTCAAATGTTTTATATGTTTTAAGGGGGAGATACAAGTTGAATATACATGTTTATGAAAAGTTATACAAGACTATTTTTCAGATTACAGAATTAATCACATGTGATTCACAACCTGTAGTTCAAATCACATGTGATTTATCACTATGCTTTATAAATAAATCAATTGTTTTCAAAACTATCTTGGATTAACAAACAAGTTTTAATTGTTTCTTTCGTACAATACTTTTGTTTAATAAAACTCTTTATAAGAATGTAATCATACTAATATATTTATATAAGTAAGACTTGAAGGACTTAGGACCGATGGCTCGCCTTATTTCCTGTTTCTTGTTTGATTGTGGGCTTAGGGTAGTGGTTATCCGTCTGACTGTCATTGATTTCTTAGTTATATATCTCGTATATTAGTACGGATTATGAGTGTTTCTTATTTCATTAAATACCTAAATCACTAACCTGATTAGAACCACACACACTAATTTAACTATAATAGGTATAGTTAAGGACTCTATCCCTTGTTTCAACTATTACTCTACACTACTATAATTCTCTCTATTATTAAGCAATACACTAATAAGAGAATACAATACAAGTTATACGAACGACTACTACACTATAATACAAGAGAATGTACTAATCATGAGATAATTCATTAATCCACTACGAGATACTCTATACGCTACACACTACGCCCGAAGTTTTCAGATAGGAAGACGACACTATATGTATAGATCTATATGGGGCAGACGCTATTACATCCCGACTGATAACTTCAGTCCGAGCCGCTTAGGCCCAGGGATGCCTTTACTCTACCACACTATGCATGACTGGGAAGGTCATGAGGGTCCGCTATTACTCACACTATTGGTAACGTACAAGAAAGACACTATAACCGCACTAAAATACTAAAAGAAAGATGAAGTAATATCCCGAAGTAAATAAGTATCTAACACTAAAAGATGCTGCACCACTATTATGCACTCCAAGAATAACTCACTATATTGCATTACTTAATGGTGAGTCACTATTACACTACTATGATAAATGGCATTCAAAGATAGAAACAACATATTTCTTAAAGATTTTCATTTACTATACAGTTCTGGAAAATACAGGATTTTCTAGGTTTTACTACTATTTATGATTACAAACTTCAGTTTTCATACTAATGACTCTAATGCTTTTTATACAAGTACTCACACTAAACTCTTATGAACTCACCAGCTTTATGCTGATACTCTTTTCAAAATAACTTGTATCTTCAGGTCAAAGATAGACAGGTACAGCCACAGCATTTTTGGAGACGATGGAGGATGCAAGACCCATCTCTTATTTTTGTTTACTTTTGGTGTTTATCAAACATTACAAAACACTCTTGTAAATACACTTACTATGTAAATGAAATGGTTGTATGTTTCTTGCTTTTACTATTATACAATTGTGATGATAGTGTACACTACGTCATCCACCCCGAAACGTATTCCGCCGTTATCGGTTTTGGGGTGTGACAGATTGGTATCAGAGCATTGTTTATAGTGAATCAAGTATATCAACCTATAAAAGATATACGAACTATAAACACTTCGGGACTAAAACACTCTGACCAAGAATATATACTGAATCTAAAAGATTTAACTAAGTATATATATACACACCACTATAGAACACAGAAGTCAGTATCGTCCTAGAACAAAACAAAAGTATTAAGATTGTTGGATAGCACAATTGAGCTTAGAGACATATAGTCACATTTAGGGGGATGTAGCCTGATCAACTACGTTTTCCTGGGAGTGACTAGCATGTGCCTAGGTTTGGTTGTGGTGTTACAACAAGTCTAAAACTTACCAACACTACCACAATAACGTTAACATTAGAATACTATAGGAGTATTCTGTACCCTTAAAAACATACATCTGTGAGAACTAAAAAGGGTCGTTACTGATGGAGCAATAGTTGCTAAATGGATACTTCCCAGTTACATGTGACTAGGGCGTTATAGACTTAGAATCTGTGATCTTTGCTTTACTTCCTGTTCCTTGTTTGGTTGTGGATTTAGAGTTAGGGTCACTTATTCGACGGACTATCCTGCCCCAATCACACGTAATTAGTATGCATTATGCAAGTATTGGTCCCACTCGTGACGACCATCTTATAAATAATTTAGGTTAGTACGCCTATTAATTCTTCTTTTCCCCTTTTTCTCGCATAGATACCATGGCTGGCTTCCACCCTCCTGGCGACCCGTACTACCCAAACCAGGGTAATGGGGGATGGCTCAGTGAAGAGTCGGACGATGATCACCCAATCCCCTTGGATGACCACCGAGCAGAAGGCTTTCTGGATAACTCCGACTCCGAGCCAGAAGTTAATAACCTACCCCCTGGAGTTCCGAACCCCAACCCCCGTCCGACGTTTCAGGGCCCCACTCCTATGTGGGCCATATCCTTGCACAGATGGAGCGAAGAGCAGGATCAGCCCATGCCATACAATGGAGACCGAAGTTTCTACAACATAAACGAAGGAGGATCGGCAGATTAGGTTCTGCCCATCATGATCCGAAGGATTGCCAGGAATGTCGAGCAAGGTCAAGCTGCAATAGGTCGAGTTGTAGAAGTGGATGCCAACTCAAATCTCAACACAGTTCGCATCCTCCAACTCGAAGAAGCCATGGACAGGACAAGGAGGACTAACGAGGCTCTGCAGCACCAGCTGGCTGCATCCCGAGCCGAAGTTGGAGAACTCCGTGCACGCCAAAGGACTCATGATCGATACCTTCAAGAAGTTATGCGTCAGCTAGCAGAACTGAGGATTCACCCGACAAGTAACCATCGCCAGTAGACGACGTCTAGTTACCTCAATCTTTTGTTTAACGAATTAACCTATTCACTCTATGTTCCGTAGATCTATTATCTGTAAACATTCCTAGCTTGAAAGTACTATAGTCAAACCTCTGAACTGCCAAACCTTTTCTCTATGGTATGATGTAAGACCTATTACTAGGTCAAATTTTCATGAACTTGTGTTGCATCATGAATACCAATATATATTGGCAGTTGATTTCTCTATTGCTATAACTCTCATCTTGATCTTGGATTATATTGATTTAGTCCACGAAACACTCTATTTATATTCGCAATAGGCTCTTACTATTGCTATCATTTCTATAATTCTTCCAGTAAAGGATGCCTCCACGAAAGCATCCCGCCAGAGGAAGGCCTGCAACTCAAACCCCTACTCCACCACCCCCTCCTCCACAGATCGATCCGGTGCTATTCCAAATAGTAGTGACTGCGGCCGTGACAGCAGCCATGGCCCAAATGAATTCTGGGGATGCGAGCGGTGGTAACTCCAGGTTCGGTGAAGTCCATCATCGAATGCAGGGATGTACTTATAAGGATTTCATGAACTGTAAACCTACCTTCTTCGACGGTACTGGAGGAATTCTGGCATTATCCCAATGGTTCGAAAGAACCGAAGCGGTGTTCGAGATGTGCTCTTGTCCCGAGGAGAGCAAAATCAAGTTCGCTACTGCTACCCTCACCAACAGGGCCTTGACATGGTGGAACGGCCATGTTAGTTCACTTTCCTTGGTCACAGCCAATGCTATGGGCTGGGACATTCTGAAGGACCTCATGAGAGGAGAGTACTACCCTAGAGGCGAAGTTCAGAAACTTGAGGAAGAACTCTGGAACCTCAAGATGAAGGGGACCGATATAACGGCTTATACGGCCAGGTTTTGCGACTTGGCAGCTATGTGCCCCAATATGATCCCTTCGGAGAACAAGAAGATTGAACGGTACATCTGGGGTTTAGTGCCCCCGTATCGAGGAAATGTTCTAGCTTCACGCCCTACAACTTTTGATAGCGCCAAGGAATTGGCCCAGAGTCTGATCAACCACGAAATCTCCTCCACTCCAGCGACAGCAACCACAACAACCACTGCACCCCCCGCTTCATCTGACAGAAAGAGGAAGCGATGGGATAAGATGAAGGGCAAGAAAACTCACACCTCCTCAAAGGACCAACAAATTGTGGCGGTCCATGCTGCCACCACCCTGACTACTCTAGCTGCTCCAGCCCCGCCAAAAGCTTACAGTGGAAACTTGCCCAAGTGTCCCAAGTGCCCTTTCCACCACAACGGCCCCTGCCGTGAACTGCAGTGTTCCAACTGCGAACGGAAGGGCCATACTGTCCGATTTTGTAAGGCCCCTCCCAAACCTATCACGCAGGTTCTTGGTACGGGAGTGACCCCAACTTGTTATGGCTGTGGGGAGGCGGGTCATTTCAAGAGAAACTGTCCAAAGACCACAAATGCTGGAGGAACTGGAAGGCTACTCGCTATCGGTCACAATGAAGCAGTAGCAGATCCCACGGTAGTCACGGGTACGTTTCTTCTCAACAACTCCTATGCCTGTGTCTTATTTGATAGTGGTGCAGAAAGAAGCTTCGTAAATCATAACTTTAAACACTTACTCAAACAAACCCCTCAACCACTAAAAGAAACATTCGTCGTAGAAATGGCTAATGGGAAAACAGAAAGCTCTAGCGAAATCTACATAGGTTGCACTCTCATGTTAGACGATCACTCATTTCCAATCGATCTTATGCCAGTCTCAATCAAAAATTTCGATGTCATTGTCGACATGGATTGGTTGAGTCTCCATCGCGCCGATATCCTATGTTCCGACAAAGCCATTCGTCTGAACCTTCCGAATCACGAAACCCTCTTGATATATGGAGATAAGCCGAGTACGAGCTTTCGTATCATCTCCAGTGTTCAGGCTCAGAAATACTTACGCAAGGAATATCGCGCCTTTCTTGCTCACGTCGTCGACACTAACCAAAAATCGAAAGATCCAAAAGACATTCCCATAGTATGCGATTTCCCTGATGTCTTTCCGGAGGATCTTCCCGGCCTACCTCCCAAACGTCAGATTGAGTTCAGAATCGACCTAATTCCAGGAGCTACCCCCGTAGCTAAGTCGCCCTACCGTCTAGCGCCCGCCGAAATGCAAGAACTATCCGGTCAACTCAACGAACTGCTCAGCAAGGGATTTATAAGACCGAGTTTCTCACCTTAGGGAGCTCCGGTCTTGTTCGTGAAAAAGAAAGACGGATCATTTCGAATGTGCATCGATTATAGAGAACTCAATAAACTCACGGTTAAAAATCGCTACCCTCTCCCTCGTATCGACGATCTGTTTGATCAACTACAAGGAGCAAGTTACTTCTCCAAGATTGACCTTAGATCTGGGTATCATCAGCTACGGGTACTTGAGGAAGATGTTCCGAAGACAGAATTCCGAACCCGCTACGGACACTTTGAGTTCGTAGTGATGCCCTTTGGACTGACCAACGCCCCCACAGTATTCATGGACTTGAGGAATAGAGTGTGTCGTCCATACCTGGATCAGTTCGTCATCGTTTTCATTGACGATATCCTCGTTTACTCTCGGAACGAGGAAGAACACAAGGATCACTTACGATGACTCTTGGAAACGTTGCGATCCGAAAAGTTATATGCAAAGTTCTCTAAGTGCGAGTTCTGGATCCGAAGAGTTGAATTCTTAGGTCACGTTGTTAGTGAAGAAGGAATTCATGTGGATCCCTCCAAGATTAAAGCTATTGAGAACTGGTCGGCACCGAAGACGCCTACGGAAATTCGTCAATTTCTAGGCCTCGCTGGCTACTACCGTAGATTCATTCAAGACTTTTCTCGAATTGTGAAGCCTCTCACTATACTGACACAGAAAGGAGTATCATTCGACTGGGAAGAAAGACAGGAGAAGGCATTCCAAACCCTGAAGCGAGCCCTATGCACCGCACCAGTATTATCCCTTCCCGAAGGGACAGAAGATTTTGTTGTATACTGTGATGCATCCAATCAGGGGCTCGGTTGTGTCTTGATGCAACGGGGTAAGGTTATCGCATATGCCTCGAGATAGCTAAAGAACCATGAGGCGAACTACACTACGCACGACCTCGAATTAGGAGCGGTTGTCTTTGCACTAAAAATCTGGAGACACTACTTATATGGGACGAAGAGTGTGGTGTACACTGATCATAAAAGCCTTCAACACATAATGAACCAAAAAGAGCTCAACATGAGGCAGCGTCGATGGGTCGAGCTACTTAACGATTACGACTGTGAAATTAGATATTACCCGAGAAAAGCTAATGTAGTAGCAGATGCATTGAGCAGGAAGGAGTATACTGGTTGAAAGACCAAATCATTGATGATGACTATCCATTCGCACCCCTCCACGCAGATCAAAGAGGCTCAGCTGAAAGCCTTAAAGCCCGAGAACGTGTTGGGAGAATCTCTGCGCGGAATGGATAAAAATCTGGAGATTAAGGGTGATGGAGCCTACTACTTCATGGACCGGATCTGGACTCCACGCCATGGAGGTTTTAGAGATTTGGTTATGAGGGAAGCGCATAACACTCGCTACTCCATCCACCCAGGTTCAGATAAGATGTATCTGGATCTCAAAAAGCTATACTGGTGGCCAAACATGAAAGCGGAGATCGCCACTTTTGTGAGTAAGTCCCTTACTTGCGTGAAGGTCAAGGTTGAATATCAAAAGCCTTCAGGACTCCTTCAACAACCTGAGATACCAGAATGGAAGTGGGAGCGGACCACAATGGACTTTATAACCAAACTTCCCAAGACAGCGGGTGGATTAAATACTATTTGGGTCATTGTCGATAGGTTGACTAAGTCCACACACTTCCTACCCATCAAGGAAACGGACAAGATGGAGAAACTCACTAGAACGTACATTAAAGAAATAGTGCGACTACATGGCGTCCCTATATCTATTATCTCAGACAAAGATAGTAGATTCACCTCTAGGTTCTGGCAATCGTTACAAGAGGCACTAGGGACGAGGCTGGACATGAGTACAGCCTACCATCCGTAGACCGACGGACAGAGTGAGAGGACGATTCAAACCTTAGAGGATATGCTGCGAGCTTGTGTGATTGACTTCGGTAAGTCATGGGACACACACTTACCTCTTGTGGAATTTTCTTATAATAATAGTTATCATACGAGCATCAAGGCAGCCCCATTCGAAGCCCTCTACGGCCGCAAGTGTAGATCCCCTCTATGCTGGGTTGAGGTGGGTGACACTCAACTAGCTAAAGGAAGAGTTCCTGATAGCTCTCTCACTGGTCCGGAGATCATTCAAGAAACGACCGAGAAGATTGTACAGATACACGAACGACTAAAAGCCGCTAGGGATCGACAGAAAAGCTACGCCGACAATCGAAGAAAACCCTTGGAATTCCAGGTGGGAGATCGAGTCCTGTTGAAGGTCTCACCCTGGAAGGGCACGATACGCTTTGGAAAGCGTGGAAAGTTAAACCCAAGGTATATAGGGCCTTTTGAGATTCTTGCTAGAATCGGCCCCGTAGCTTATAAACTCAACCTACCTCACGAACTAAGCAACATACACCCTACCTTTCACGTCTCTAACTTGAAGAAATGCCTGTCAGACGAAACACTCGTAATTCCCCTTAACGAGATCGAGGTCAATGAGAGCCTCAACTTCGTGGAAGAGCCCGTGGAAATTATGGATCGAGAAGTAAAACGAACGAAGCAAAGTCGTATCCCAATTGTGAAAGTTCGGTGGAACGCCAAGCGAGGACCGGAATTCACTTGGGAACGCGAAGACCAAATGAAACTCAAATACCCCCATCTCTTCACGTAGTTGTACAGTAATTCTTATATGTATGAATTCTAAAATTTTGGGATGAAATTCCCCTAACGGGGGGATGATGTGACAACCCCAAATCCATTCCCGTTACAAACCCTATTTTCACTAACGGAATGCGTCATTATATGTTATTTCTCGGTATTGTTCAGGTCGTCAATAAATAAATATTTAGTTAATTATATGTTCCGGTATTATCATAAGTAATTATAACTTGCAAATGTTAACCCCGTCTAACTAAATAAAGTTATATTACTTTTCAACCACTTCACCCGGGTAAAAAGTTTTAACCCCGTTAAAACTTTAGCATCGGGTAGCCGTGTATCGGGTACAATACCTGAAACATATAAAAACGCTTGAACACTACAATTGAACTCTTTTATCACACTTTCACCTCTCTCTCACTACTTTCTCTCTCTAGACCCGAAATCGACTCCAAATCCACGAATTTCTGACTTCCAAACGTAAGGATTCACCCCCTAACTTAATCTAAACATACTTTACTGCTTTTAGAGTCCAAAATCATAAGAATCAAGGACCAAAAAGGAGTTTACGGCCTAAGAAGCTTCATAGGCCGTAAACCCCCAAAATCATGCCAATAACTTTGTTTTTCCTTCCTTTAAGCTTATGGACTAGTTAAGGCATAAACCTAGGGGACTTTGGACACTAAAACACAAGGATTTGACATGTAAAAAGGAGTTTACGGCCCAAGCATGTGCTTAGGCCGTAAACACCTCAAACACCCCAAAAACACTTGTTTAATGTCCCAAAAACTCATCTAGGGTGTTTGGCAAATTAGACTTGACAACAAGGAAGGCTTAAATGCATCAAACAACATCATTTCATGGCAAAAAGAGGATTTTACGGCCAAGGCTAAGCTTGGGCCGTAAACACCCATATTTTTGTGTCAAACAAGTCCCAAAACCCCTCAAATGCATTTAAGGATTTTAGCTAAGGCCTTTGGAAGTGTGTTGTACCATTAAACTTCACATTTGAGCACAAAATGAAGAGTTTACGGCCAAGGATGTTCTTGGGCCATAAACTCCCCAAAAATGTATGCCAAATTGTCCCAAACTCACTATAGGGCCTTCTAGGATTTATCTAAGGTGTATGAGACTTTGTTGTACCATTAAAACATACATCTTGAAGGGTTTACTTGAGTTTACGGCCCAAGAACAAGTCTTGGCCGTAAACTCCCCAAAAATGTCACAAATTATGATGTTTAATCCCTTCTAATAGTCCAAGACACATACCATTAAATTAAGGAAGTGAAATAAAGCCCTAATCATACATTTTGGAGTGTCACAAGAGTTTACGGCCAAGCCTAGGGGGCTTACGGCCGTAAACTCCCAAAGGATGGCCTTTAGGCCATAAACTCCAAGGGATTGAGCTCGTGGACCCTCCCGTAAATCATTCATGACCTTGTACCACTCCCGGGAACCCTTTTTAGGCCTTAAAACCCCGAAAACGATGCTAGAATGTCCAAATACTACAATGAAAAGCATAAGATGATTAACTTCTTGTAAAATACATATTTCATATGACATTAGGGTCCTAGGAGGTGCTCAAGTGGTTATTGGGTACCAAACGCTCAATCGACACTTTTACCCGATTTACCCGATTCACCCGATTTCCGCGATTTCAGGTGAGTTCATACCCCTTAAATGAACCTTTCAAATGTTTTATATGTTTTAGGGGGGGAGATACAAGTTGAATATACATGTTTATGAAAAGTTATACAAGACTATTTTTCAGATTACAAAATTAATCACATGTGATTCACAACCTATAGTTCAAATCACATGTGATTTATCACTATGCTTTATAAATAAATCAATTGTTTTCAAAACTATCTTGGATTAACAAACAAGTTTTAATTGTTTCTTTCGTACAATACTTTTGTTTAATAAAACTCTTTATAAGAATGTAATCATACTAATATATTTATATAAGTAAGACTTGAAGGACTTAGGACCGATGGCTCGCCTTATTTCCTGTTTCATGTTTGATTGTGGGCTTAGGGTAGTGGTTATCCGTCCGACTGTCATTGATTTCTTAGTTATATATCTCGTATATTAGTATGGATTATGAGTGTTTCTTATTTCATTAAATACCTAAATCACTAACCTGATTAGAACCACACACACTAATTTAACTATAATAGGTATAGTTAAGGACTCTATCCCTTGTTTCAACTATTACTCTACACTACTATAATTCTCTCTATTATTAAGCAATACACTAATAAGAGAATACAATACAAGTTATACGAACGACTACTACACTATAATACAAGAGAATGTACTAATCATGAGATAATTCATTAATCCACTACGAGATACTCTATACGCTACACACTACGCCCGAAGTTTTCCGATAGGAAGACGACACTATATGTATAGATCTATACGGGGCAGACGCTATTACATCCCGACTGATAACTTCAGTCCGAGCCGCTCAGGCCCAGGGACGCCTTTACTCTACCACACTATGCATGACTGGGAAGGTCATGAGGGTCCGCTATTACTCACACTATTGGTAACGTACAAGAAAGACACTATAACCGCACTAAAATACTAAAAGAAAGATGAAGTAATATCCCGAAGTAAATAAGTATCTAACACTAAAAGATGCTGCACCACTATTATGCACTCCAAGAATAACTCACTATATTGCATTACTTAATGGTGAGTCACTATTACACTACTATGATAAATGGCATTCAAAGATAGAAACAACATATTTCTTAAAGATTTTCATTTACTATACAGTTCTGGAAAATACAGGATTTTCTAGGTTTTACTACTATTTATGATTACAAACTTCAGTTTTCATACTAATGACTCTAATGCTTTTTATACAAGTACTCACACTAAACTCTTATGAACTCACCAGCTTTATGCTGATACTCTTTTCAAAATAACTTGTATCTTCAGGTCAAAGATAGACAGGTACAGCCGCAGCATTTTTGGAGACGATGGAGGTTGCAAGACCCATCTCTTGTTTTTGTTTACTTTTGGTGTTTGTCAAACATTACAAAACACTCTTGTAAATACACTTACTATGTAAACGAAATGGTTGTATGTTTCTTGCTTTTACTATTATACAATTGTGATGATACTGTACACTACGTCATCCACCCCGAAACGTATTCCGCCGTTATCGATTTTGGGGTGTGACACATCGTTGTGTTCAGTTTTCAAGACAAGAGGGGATTTGTTGGTTTTAACCATAAACATAAAATGAGAACTCCCAAAAGTAGAGAGATCATAAAAAGTATCTAACTCAATGAGACCAATGTCTAAATTGTGGGAATGATTCGGTCGCTCAATCCACTACAAAATCCTCCAAAAATGGGCAATGCTTGGGCATAGTAAAGCTTGATGGCTTGAAAGAATTCAGAAACAATACCCGAAAAAGGATATTTGAAGCCTAAACAAAAGGGATATTCATGAAAGCATACCTAAGAAGGAGAAATGAAATCAAGCTGAATAGAAGGATCAAAGGATATGAAGATTGCATCAGAGGGAAAATCTCCATTGGCCTTAAGCGATTGCATGTCATCGTCATTGAAGTAACAAACCTCATCATGGGATAGAAACCCCTGATCAACAAATTCATTCTCTGGAGGAGCGGTAATGCTGGCACGAGAATGGACCATCTTCTTTCCCATGATCAGAGAAAAGAAAAGTACAAAAGAATACCAAGGGGAAGAAATTGCCTATGAAGGTAGCTGGAGAGGTGTTTGGAAAGGTAAAAGAAATTGAGAGGGTTACCTTATTTAACCCGATGGTAGAAGAGAAAGGGTACGATTTGACCGCATGATAATTAACCTTGGGCAGATAAATCCTGTCCAATTAGGGTTTGAAATTCAAATATTTTATCTCTTTCATTCATTATTTTGTAAAATTATACCTTTAAATACGGAAAACTAACCTCGATATTTCACATGTATAGATTGGGGGCAATTGTTAGGGGCAGGATCCTTGAATCATCATTAGGATCCTCGAATACTTCTAAAGCCTCGGGATCCTTAAACATATCCCAAGATCCTGACTATTATCATCAATATTTCTAACACTTGTAACAGCTATGTTTTCTCTATTTTCTCACATGTGCAGAACGAGTCAACACAATACCTATTCTCAACGGAGAGTCGTCTCAACTGGGCAAAAGACCCATAATACCAAGTCAAATAACGTTCATATGTTGATTTTGGAGGATCTCGGAATTATCAGACTTCTTGGTATTAGTATTAGACTATAAATAACACATGTAACTAGCACACTATTGACATATTTAGTTCATCCACAATACTAGTACTTACATTTACACACTTATCTTTGTATTTAATGATTTATATCCATAAAATGATCAAGGCAGGTGATTATTATCACCTCCCAAGTTTTTATGCCGGAGATCCTATCAAGGATCAAGGACTTTGCTTGTAACTCACGTGTGTCACTTTGATCATCATTTCATACTTGATTTATCACGAACATCACAACATCTCATACAATTTGGATGAATTATATTTGAACAATTTTTGACCGAAACTGTATAAAGGTAAGGTTGTTGATGATGGTTCTCCAACATTTGATGTTGATGAATCTGCAAATGATGAGGAAAAACTAATGTTCTTGGTTGATGATGGTAATATAATTCCACATAGAGAGTCAATTGAACATTTTAAGAGTTTCACTAAATTGAAGGAGATGAAATTGAAGTTAAAGAGGAGGAAAATGAGACCTCAAAACCCCGAAAAACCCCAACATGAAAGTTTCCTTATTGTTTTTCCGATTTTGAACCTTTAGCATTGGCCGAATTAGCTCAACGAAAATGAGAATGTGCCACAACCCACAATTATTCTTCTTATTTCAAGAAATATAAAATATTCAAAAGCAAAGGTGAACTTAAGCTTAATTTAGGATTCATCTGTGTTACTAAGGGTAATCCAAATCAAAGTCAGAATATCTACAAATGACAGGTTTGAAGCTGTTAGATTTGTGGAAAATTGTAAATTGGCGGTTACATGTTACAAAAGACAAAGACACTAATACATTTCAAGTGGTTAACCTATCGGATAGCCACATTAGCTCAAACACACAGCTCCTTCCCCATCATCGATTATAAAATAATAATATAAAATAATGAAAACATATAATTATAAAAATATTGGAAATATATCCACAAAAATGAATTTTTTTCATTACTAGAAGAAGACATTGATTGATCTGATTTGGTGTCTAAAATGTTGTATGGAATGAAGATCAGTTCGAAATGAAGTCTGACATGGGTTCAAAATGGTATTTATAAGGGACCACATTACCTTGTCTGATCACTATACCCATTTACCCATTTCAACATACCGGTCCAGAATGGGTCATTCCGGACAGAGTGGTCATTTTTCAATTTTTTCGGTTATGTTTTCAAAAGAGCCAATAACAAATGGTTAGATTACTCAATTTCCTTATTAATATAAGTACCTTGTATTCTAACCTCTGAAAATAAAAATAAAAAATCACCATGTTTTTTGATTTTTCAGTGTAAAACTTCACAAACATTTTAGAATTACAACACAAAACTTATAATAATGTTTTGATGGCATAATTTACATATATATATATATATATATATACACACACACACACACACACATATATATATATATATATATATATATATATATAGATTAGATAATTAAGAGTGACCATTCAATAAATCAAGTTAATACATATTAATTTGGGTAAATTGTACAAAACGAAACTATGTTTTTATTTTACGTTTCAATTTTGACACTACTTTATTTTTAGTTTTAAATTCGATACTATGTTTTTTCTTTTTTCTACTTTTCATGATGATATGTCACTACTAGTTGACATTACATTATGGGTGTCAATGTGAAAAGGTGCCATCAACCGAAGATTGATGGTTCAAGTCTTGCTGGAGACGAAATGAGTCATTTAAGGTTTAGGAGTATTGTAAAGAGTGTGTTGTGTTTGTCATTCTAAAAAACATTATGGGTATCAAAATTTAAAAAATATACATAATGATTTTTGTGTTAGTTATAAAAAAATATATTGACTTTTATACAATTTCGTCACAACGTACTTCTACTTATAAGTTACTACCCCTTATGAAATCTAATGTCATCCAAAAGTGAATAATCCTAAATTTATAGATACTTCAAAACTTCTATCGTTAGCTCTCTTTTACCTTCTTTTGGTCCCTCCTTTTTGGACTTCATCTTCTCCAAATCATTATCTGAAGGAAGGATGTCAATTTCTACATAAGGCTGTAAATTTGGAGGTGGTTTGGGTTTGGGATCACTGGTGGTAGCGCTTGTTGAGGTTACTTTCTTTGCTTTATCATGTTTATGGTTCATGTAGGCAGGCATGGCTGAGATGAGAGTTTTTTTCTTTCTTTCTTTCTTTATCGTTTTGCTTACTCCTCTCTTCACCTTCATCTGTTTTCTTCTTCCCATTGGATTAATCAGCTTTTGTGCAAACCTATATAGAATATAGAAAGGTAAAAAACAAACAAACCTTAAGAAAATAATTCCAACTTCTTATTCAGTTTAATAACAAGTGGCCACATCTTGTCATCCTTACTAACATACTACAACATCAAGAAAAATAATCTCCTTCAAAAGTTGTATATCAATTATATTATATTTATTTCTAATGTCATTGAGTTCATTCCCTATGATGAAAAATTGTATCATCAAAAAGAATACGCACCAGAGGCGAACACGTGTTAACAGGGTCGGCCCAAGGGTTGGGCGAGCTAGGCCACAACCCAGGGCATCATTTCACATGAGGGCATCAAATTTTATTAAGTTGTTATAGGTATATTTTGTTTGGGCCAAATGTTAAATCCATAATACTGTAATAGAAATCCAATCTACCTAGGTGGGATTTAAGGGAAGAGCGAACAAAAAAGGATGAAAACTTGAAAAGTGAAGGCAGCATTTGATAACGAAGAGATGAGGAGAAGCCGGGGAGACGAGGAGATGGGGAAATGGTATAAATCTAGCCGTATACGTAGTGCTTCTAAGCGCACACTTTTTTCTTTTATACTTAATTTTTCTCTGATTCCTTTTTCTTCCGTTCGATGATTTAGAGTCGAAGACTTAGGTCTGTTTGTTTTTTGGAAAAAACTATTGGATTAATGTCTAAGTCCATAACTATAATTGGTAAGACTAGACCCGACCCGGCATGGTCCATTTGGGTTGCATGGCATCATGCACTTGGATAGACTATAATGAGAGAAATAAGACACTTATGGTTATTAATATATTATAAGTTCTAGTATATTAATAATAAGAATAATAAGATTATTTAATTAGTATTGATCAAGAATTAATCTAGGATTAATTAAGTGATCAAAAGAAGACTAATTAAATATATGGGTTGATTGTGTAAATCATCCATACTTGTATAGTGGGCTAATGCTCTATGGATTATCTAGTTGGGCCAAAACCCATATGATGCTCCATGGATGCTCCATGGTGTATTTGAACCCATGGATCCAAGGAAATGGAAAGTCATGACAATTAGGGTTTGCCCTAATTGTAACACTATATAAAGATATTATTCTTGTCAAAATCGGCACTAGTATTATTCTAGAGAGGGCTAGCCGATTTTCATGAAGTGTAGAATTCTCTCAAGTTATTCCAAGTGTATTTGGTGTTGTGTGAACCATTTGAGGTGTCACACTTGGGGCACTAGGCACTCAAGCTTCATGAAGACATTCTACATCAAAGAGGTATGTATTCTATCTTGTTATATTGATAGTTTTGTACGCTAGATTAGGATAATACCTTGGATGTTCATATTTGCATGTATAATAGAGAAAACATAGATCCAAGGTATTTAGGGTTGCATGTACATTTAGGAGTGTTAGAATGCTCATAACTCAACAGTGGTATCAAAGCCAGGTTTGTTTTCTTGTTATACTTGCAAATGGAGCTGAAAAATCGAGTTTTGATGTTGTCTGCCCAGCAGACTCGCCGAGTCCATGAAGGGACTCGACGAGTCCAAGGCAAAAAGCATCCAACTCGTCGAGTTGGTTAGTGCACTCGATGAGTTGGACCCCCAGACAACATAAATTTGACCTTTTTGGCTAGAATTGGACTAGGAACATTACCCTAAGATGTTTTTGAACTTATAAACTTGTTTTTGATGTGGTAATGTTCATGCTAATCCAATTTGAAAGATAATTGTCAATAGATTCATGTTTTGTATTAGTTTAAAGTTTAGACTAATTACATGAAAAAGTTTGATTTGAATTATCTTGTTCTTATGAGTTGCTTAGATTAATAGAAAAGTTGAGTGACAAAGTTGTTTTCAATCCAAATTAATCTAAGAGTTGATTCTAAAATGTGTTTTTGTAACTTGTCCTCAAGTTATATGAAAAGTCACATTTAAGTTTCATAAAACTCATAAAAGTTGGCAAAGGTTACAAAATGAAGAGTCTAGTTCTAATTAATTGGAGTTATGACTCCATAATTTGTCCTCAAGTTATGGAGGACCAAGAGTCTCTTCATTAAATAAATAAAAAAATGTAACCTTAATTAATTCCATAAGTTATAAAATAAAGAAAAGTTAATTCTTTTATTAGTTTAAAGTCTTCCATAACTTGTCCTCAAGTTATGGAACTTGAAGAGTTTTTGGATTAAAACTACTTTAAACACATAAGTTATGGAATTAATTAGTTTTGAATAGTTTCAAAACTTGCCCTCAAGTTTTGGAATTTGTAAAGTTTTCTCTTATGAATACTTTAATTCCAAGTTAGCCCTTAGAATTTTAAAAGTTAAAATTCAACCCTTATACTTTATAATATTATAAGTTAATAATATATATATGTATAAGAGTAAAGTCAGTCTTACCGCTAGTACGCCTCATTCACGAAGCCGGTCTATAAGGTGGGTATAAGGTTGTTGCCTATAAAATGGCAACTTAATGGGTGTCCACTCTCACCCACCGCTTGCTTAACTGGTGGAGGGTCGTTAGCCAAACGGGTTTGACAGGACTATAATTCTCCCTTCATTAAAAGTATTAATGATAAATACTAAGTAACTAAACTCTTAATAATTCCCAATCTTAGTTACTTAGGAAAATGTGAATAAGGTGCTAATCCATGAAATTACTGGCACACTAACTTGGACTTAACAAGGTAGGTAAAGGGTGACTTAATATTTATCATAGTATCGATGGAGCGTGTGTGGTTAACCGGCACATCGATTGAGGGGTAATTTATTAAGGGTACCAAGTAATTTGCATGGTTACTTCACACCTTGTTTTGTGATCCTCGGCATCCCAGTCACAAAACCTGAAGGGCACACTTGAGATTGAAACATGCCATTGAACAGTTCAATGAATCTCAAAGATCTAGGAGTTTCAAATCCAATTAAAACCTAATAATACATATCGTTTATCTTGGTGGAAATTGGTGAATCGTCATTCACCTACCTTCAAATATTTTATAGCTTGAATTACAGCATACCTCTTCTAAGTTATAAAAATAGTTTGTTGGGTCCTAGCCTTAATATTTCATATTGGGTGTCATATTAAGGACGTTAAATCAACTATCTTGAATATCTCCCAAAACATGTCTGGTTTAGACATTTATGATCTTCCCAAATCTCTTGAAACAAGCTTTCCTAAATGAAGATGATGTCCCATGGAAATCATACTTCTTTCACCTCCTCAAATTATTCTCCCAACCCACAACTTCAAAGTCACTCAAACCCTATTGGTAAGGCAAGGTCTAGGTGTGATCACATCTTGGAGATGTAGTCACATATTGACAAGCCAGGAGAGAAGGGTGTCAAAGTCTTGAGAAAGTTGGTGGTTCAACTACTTTCTAAGTCACATAGTGAGTTATTTTGGAACACCTATGAAACAGACTATGATAAGACCCTTAATGATCTTATTTATTTGTTAAGATCAACTTCCTCAAAACTTGATGGACATTGACAATAGTGACACAAGAAATACAGAAAAAGCATTCTCTTCCCAAGGAAAGGGATTGATCATAGTCAACTAGGTTGACCAAATGGTAAAGAGAAAAGGCTAAGTCTGTAATAGTCTCGTGTACCATTATCAAAGGGTCCATATGTTTATATTACCAAAGGAAGGGTCATTAGTTGTGAAGCTACCAAATTTACCTAAGGATGTTAAATAAGTTTGACTCTACTTCAGGTAAAGTCCACCATCTAACTCTGTTAAGTTTCTATTCTGAGATTCTTGATACATGATGTGACTGGGTCACATGGTAATGTTTTAAGAATCAAAGAAAAGTAAAGGAACTCAAAGAAAGAATATGTTGAATCTGATCGCATAGATAGATTTCTATCGCGAAGTTTGAAAATCGGATTCTTGAGCTACTTCTTAGGAGTTATGAGATATTGCTTAGGAATAGATAACAACAAGTTTTCATATGAATTGTAAGGATAAGTTTTTCCGCATAGTTTTAAAATAAAAGAAAATTTTTGATTTTAGTTATTTTAAAATATCCTTACAATGCCATTTGAGGAAAAATTGTTGCCTATGTGATTCCATTAATAGCAAGAGTGAAAATATGAAATTGATTCCTTCATTTGTGGTAATGTCTAAATTTACCAAATAAGGAAAGATTCTCATCACCCAAGTCTCAACTGGACCAGAACTTGGAATCATGCAAGTTGTATAGCATGATGAATGAGAACTTTCAAGTATTGGAAAATTAAGACTAATTACTTATTCACATGGATATGTGAGTCAAGTAATGGACTAAGGGATCGAGTACATAGTCATGTGCACTGATTAAGTCCACCACAAAAGATATAAGGCTATTTGTCATAGTTTACTAAAGCTCAGTAAATATGATTATACTTACAAGCTTAAGTGTAACTCTGAGACATTAGAAAAGGTTCCAATGCATGGCAGAGCGGATAAGAAGAATCAAATTAGGCAGAAGGATAAAAGTTTCTCAAATCTGAAAAGATGGGAGAGTACTTTAGTATCAGTTTTGTGATCATCTTAATGATTAAGAAACCATATCAAAATTAGTTCTCTAAGGAAGTCTTAGTGTATTCTTATGACTAAGAAGAAGGGATCTTGAATTATTGAAATGGTTAAATCAAGAAGATGAGTCATACTTCGAGTCATACTCCAAGATTGTAATTTGAGTGACATGTCTTTAAGAAGGTTTAAAACACGTGTCAAATGTAAGAGTAAAAGTTTTCTACTCTTGTACATTTGAAATTGGTAAGTTGTGATGTTTTGGATAAAACAAAGACCAACTTAGGCCAATTGTGTGAAGTGTTTGTCTTGGTTAGAATCCACACTATCTCTTGGATGTTTGACAAGGGAGTCTTATAGGTCAAGAGGACAGTGGGAGTCTTAAAGGTCTTGAAAGTCTAAAGAACTAATCAAGAATATATATATATATATATATATATATATATATATATATATATATTTCATGTTGGAATGGCTCAACATAAGGAAATTCTGTATATGGGTCCATTATTTGCGTTCTAAAATTCGATTATGATTACAGCATCCCTTTTCATAATCTGAATTATAAGAACTTGGCAAATAGAAATGGAAATGTTAAAGCAAAAGACTGGTTTAGTGTTTATGTGAGACATCATGAATCGTGTCCCATATGCTTCGGATATAGGATCGATTACATGTGCTATATTCATCCTTTCTAAAATTTTCCAAATGCCTGGGGCATTAAGAAGGGAAAAGGTTTAGAACTGGATATGACTAAAAGGATTAAACAATTGTCAAGGATAATCTAAGGTTTACCAAATATTGGTTGCTCAAGGACAGTTAGAAGTATAGTGATAATTCTGGAAGGACCATATTGACATAATCTGTAAGGAGGCAACTCTTGTTCAGAAGTGATAGTCAAAATGGAATCTGGAAATGTTTCAAAGTTAGAATTTTCAATTTGTGTAAGATTAAGGAAACTTAATGCAAGAAGGATGTTTCCAAGGAGCCGATCTCCTTTGGAATGCTCTATAATGGTTGTTGTCAAGACTTTATGACTTTGTGCATAACCATTACAATAGGATCAATGCATATAAGTTATAGAATCTAACAGATTTCAGTAAATGGCATGAATTTGGAATTCTTGCATTTGCAGTAAGGATTTGGGAGTGTGAAAAGAGAATCATTGAAGTTATGTTCAATTGATCTAGTTCACAAAGTAAAGATCATAGACAAACATAGTATGCATACTTGGTGTGTGGCATGACTAGTGTTTAGAAAACATAGTGTACATGCTTGGAGCAAGGGACAACTATTGTTTTAAATTCAAAAATAAAGTTGATAGCTGAAACAGTATACAATGAATAATGTGTAATCATATGGTGATAAATAAAAGGTGTTTTATTTATGTTCATAGGTTTTGATACCATATTGGATTCAATTATTATTGTGTTTCACTTTGCATGTTTTGACTTCCCGAATAAACTAGGTTATTCTTCCGGAATGACTAAGTTATTCAAACCATCCACAGTCGGTCATATGTTGGAAGTAGATATGAATTAAGACTGTCATGGGTTGGCTTGTAGAGGTCTAAGGTGTTGGACAAAGGGCTACAACACTCATGAGTGCTCATAAGTTCTGAGTATTGGATTCAACCCGCGCTCATTGGAATCACTTCATGGATTTTATCACGAGTGATCATGAGATGATAATATCTTATATTCTTCAAACCTAGAGATACGAGTTGTTACTATGAGTTGGTTGTACATTGATTGCACGAAACCGCATTTGGTAACTCGGTGCTATAAAATGTGCCTTTGTGTATGATTCAACTGTTGGGTTTTGAGCATTCTAACACTCCTAAGTGTACATGCAACCCTAAATACGTTGGATCTATGTTTTCTCTATTATACATGCAAATAAGAACATCCAAGGTATTATCCTAATCTAGCATACAAAACAATGAGTTTAACAAGATAGAATACATACCTCTGTTGATGTAGAAAGTCTTCATGAAGCTTGAGTGCCTAGCCCCAATAGTGTGGAAGCCTCAAATGGAATCAGAATCATCAAAACACTTAGAATAACTCGAGAGAGTTCTACACTTCATGAAATCGGCTAGCCCTCTTCTTCACTTTCTAGTGTGATACTAGTGGCGATTTTGTCAAGAATAAGATCTTTATATAGTGTTACAATTAGGGTAAATCCTTGATTGTCATGGCTTTCCATTTCCTTGGATCCATGGGTTCAAATACACCATGGAGCATCCATGGACCATCCTATGGTTTTTAGCCCAACTTGATTATCCATGGAGCATTAGCCTACTATATAAGTATGGATGATTTACACAATCAACCCATATATTTAATTAGTCTTCTTTTGATCACTTAATTAATCCTAGATTAATTCTTGATCAATATTAATTAAATAATCTTATTATTCTTATTATTAACATACTAGAACTTATAATATATTAATAACCATAAGTGTCTTATTTCTCTCATTATAGTCTATCCAAGTGCATGATGGTATGCAACCCAAATGGACCATGCCGGGTCGGGTCAAGTCTTACCAATTATAGTTATGGACTTAGACATTAATCCAACAGTCTCCCACTTGGATAAGTCTAAAACTATTATTGCGTATGACTTCAGGAACCAACTGGCAATCATAGCTCTCAAAAGCTTCTGTCAAACTCTGACCTTGTCAATGACTTGTCCATTAGATAAGGGATCATATATTCCTCCATTCTAGATATCATATGGACTGAGACATGGATTATAATCATTCTCTCTGTCCATTTGTTGTTTCCCGATTTTCCGATTTATGACGACTGACTAATTGAACAAATCAAATCAGTCCTGGGCCGGCCGAGCACTTCCATTTGTCATCATCAAATCATCGAGGGGCCCACAGATATCGCTTTTATCCCAAAGGTAAAAGGAATGGATAAACTTCGACTCATATGGCTTGTTCTACTACTTGTTGAATCATACACAAAGGCACGTTTTATAGCACCGAGTTACCAAATGTGTTTTCGTGCAATCAATGTACTATCAACTCATAGTAACAACTCATATCTCTAGGTTTGAAGAATATAAAATATTATCGTCTCATGATCACTCGTGATAAAATCTATGAAGTGATTCTAATGAGCGCGTGTTGAATCCAATACTCAGAACTTATGAGCACTCATGAGTGTTGTAGCCCTTTGTCCAACACCTTAGACCTCTACAAGCCAACTCATGACAGTCTTAATTCATATCTACTTCCAACATATGACCGACTGTGGATGGTTTGAATAACTTAGTCATTCCGGAAGAATAACCTAGTTTATTCGGGAAGTCAAAACATGCAAAGTGAAACACAATAATAATTGAATCCAATATGGTCTCAGAACTTATGAATATAAATAAAACACCTTTTATTTATCACCATATGATTACACATTATTCATTGTATACTGTTTCAGCTATCAACTTAATTCTTGAATTTAAAACAATAGTTGTCCCATGCTCCAAGCATGTACACTATGTTTTCTAAACACTAGTCATGCCACACACCAAGTATGCATACTATGTTTGTCTATGACCTTTTATTGGTAAACTAGATCCATTGAACACAACTTTAATGATTCTCTTTTCACACTCCCAAATCCTTACTGCAAATGCAAGAATTCCAAATTCATATTATTTACTGAAATATGTTAGATTCTAAACTTATATGCATTGATCCTCTTGTAATGATTATGCATGAAGTCAGAAAGACTTGAGAAGAACCATTACAGAGCATTCCAAAGGAGATCAGCTCCTTGGGAACATCCTTCTTGCATTAAGTTTCCTAATCTTACACAGATTGAATAATTTCTAACTTTGAAACAATTCCAGATTCCATTTTGACTATCACTTCTGAACAAGAGTTGCCTCCTTACAGATTATGTCAATATGGTCCTTCCAGAATTATCACTATACTTCCAATTGTCCTTGAGAAACCAATCTTTGGTAAACCTTAGATTGTCCTCGACAGTTGTTTAATCCTTTTAGTCATATCCAGTTCTAAACCTTTTCCCTTCTTAATACCCCAGGCATTTGGAAAATTTTAGAAAGGATGAATATTATAGCACATGCAATCGATCCTATATCCGAAGCATATGGGACACGATTCATGATGTTTGACATAAAGACATGACACTAGACTAGTCTTTTGCTACAATATTTTTTTTATTTTATTTGCCATGTTTTCAAAATTTAACTATGAAGAGGGATGCCGTAGTCATAATCGAATTTTGAGAACGCAATATATATATAGAATTTCCTTAAGTCGAACCATTCAGACATAAAATTCATATATATATCCTTGACTAAAGATGATTAAAATCTCAATCTAAGCTTCTAGAATTGAAATGAAGTATAATTTTCTCTCCCTTAATTATAGCAAAAACGACTTTTTCAACCCCTAAAACTTCACGAATTGAAACTTTTGTTTTCTATAATTAACATTGCTAACTGGCAACTCTAATCATAATTATCATGCTCCCACTAACATGATGATTATTAGCATAACACTTATGCTATCACTAGCTCTGACATATTTCCAGAAGTCTGCTGGACTTCTAAAATTTAGATTCATACACCCTTTCTTATATAGCTCACATGTGTGTCTAAACAATTTTCAGAACTATGAAAAGGGATGCTGTAATCATAGTCTTAATTGCTTAGGCATTTGCCATTTCTCACAAGTTCATGTTAGTGTGCTGGTTAACCACACGCGCTCCACTAACGACTTTTGAAAAATGCAAATAACACAATTGCTATCTACGTAAAATATACTTAGTGAAAGCGTTTCCTCACCATCATTTTCATGAATCGGAGAGAAACCTTATGACACTTAGATTTTAAAGTGTATGATTTCCTATCCATGTGAATTTGTTAAAACCATAATCACAAGATAAGGTTAGTGACAAATTCAGCCTTACATGGATTAGACTTGTTCAATCTTAGTTTCTTGTCACCTTGGTAGCACAAGGCCCACCAATGCTTCCAAGTTAAACTCTGATAACTCACATGCAAATTCAACTTATTTGAAGTAGGTACAGAAATAAGAATTATGTCAACACGATAGGTTGTAAACCTTAAGTCGTGTGCCAGTGATAAATTACAGGTTTTACTCTTGATTAAATCTTGAAACTCTTTATGAATCTTTAAGGCTCCCACTGTCCTCTTGACATATAAGTTTCCCCAGTCAAGAACCATTCCTTGACAAAACAAATATTCAAGGGATAGTGCGGATTCTTATCAAGACTAACACTTCACACAATTGGTCTTAGTTGGTCTTTGTCTCATACAAAACATCACAACTTACCAATCTCAAATGTACAAGAGTAGAAACATTTCACACTACATTTGATAAGTGTTTTAAACCTTACTTTATGTCACTCAAGGTTACAATCTTGGAGTAAGACTCTAAGAATTGTTTTGGAACGAAGTGTGACTCATCTTCTTGATTTTAACCAATCCAACAATTCATGACCTCTCTTCTTAGCCATAACAATGAAATAAGATGTCCTTAGAGTATGAATTTGTGATATGGTTTCATAATCATTAAGATGATCATGAAATATGATACTAAAGTACTCTCCCATCTTTTCAGATTTGAGAAACTTTTATCTTTCTGCCTAATTTGATTCTTCTCATTTGTTTTGTCATACATTGTATCCTTTCCAATGTTACAGAATTATACTTAACCTTATAAGTATAATCATATTTACTAATCTTTAGTAAATCATGACAAATCAATCTTTGTGGTGGACCTTGACCAGCGCACACCCAGTGTACCTAATTCCTTAGTCCTTCAATTGACTCACATATACATGTGATCAAAGAATTAGTCTTAATTTTCAAAGATGAAAATTCTCATTCATCATACAATACAACTTCTTTGATTCCAAGTTTCTGTCCAATTGAAACTTGGGTGATGAAAAACTTTCTTCATTTGGTAAATTCTGACACTACCACAAATGGAGGAATCAATTTCATATTTCCACTCTTGCTCTTAATGGAATCATATAAGCAACAATTTTTCCTCAAATGCCATTGTAAGGATATTTCAAAATAAATAAAATCAAAATTTTTCTTTTATTTTAAAAACTTAGCAGAAAAACTTATCCTTACAATCCATATGAAAAACTTGTTGGTATCTATTCCTAAGCAACATCTCATAACTCCTAAGAAGTAGCTCAAGAATCCGATCTTCAAACTACGCGATAGAAATCCATCTACGCGATCAGATTCAGCATATTCTTTCTTTAAGTTTCTTTACTTTTTCTTTGATTCTTAAAACATCACCATGTGACCCAGTCACATCATGTATCAAGAATCTCAGAATAGAAACTTAGCAGAGTTAGATATTGGACTTTACCTGAAGTAGAGTCAAACTTATCGACTTTAACATCCTTAGGTAAATTATGGCAGCTTTGCAACCAATGCCTCTTTCTTTGGCAATATAAACATATAGACCCTTTGATAATGGTACACGGGACTATCACAGACTTAGTTTTTCTCTTTACCATTTGGTCAACCGAGTTGACTATGGCCGGTCCCTTTCCATTGGGAAGAGAATGCTTTTCTGGATTTCCTGTGTCACTATTGTCAATGTCCATCAAGTTTTGAGGAAGTTGATCTTAACAAATAGATAAAATCATTTAGGGTCTTGTCATAGTCTTTTTCATAGGTGTTCCAAAAGAACTCACTATGTGACTTAGAAAGTGATTGAACCACCAACTTTCTCAAGACTTTGACACCCAACTCTCCCGGCTTGTCAATATGTGACTACATCTCCAAGATGTGACCACACCAAGACCTTTACTTGCCAATAGGGCTCGAGTGACCTTAAACTTTTCAAGAACTTGTGGGGTAGGGAGAATAATTGGAGGAGGTGAAAGAAGTATGATTTCCATTGGAACATCATCTTCATTTAGGAAAGCTAGTTTCAAGAGATTTGGGAAGATCATAAATGTCTAAACCAGACATGTTTTGGGAGATATTCAAGATAGTTGATTTAAAGTCCTTAATATGACACCCAATATGAAATATTAAGGCTAGGACCCAACAAACTATTTTATAACTTAGAAGAGGTATGCCGTAATCCAAGCTATAAAATATTTGAAGGTAGGTGAATGACGATTCACCAATTTCCACCAAGATAAACGAAATAATTTATTAGGTTTTAATTGGATTTGAAATTCCTAGATCTTTTGAGATTCATTGAACTTTTCAATGGCGTGTTTCAATCTCGAGTGTGCCCTCTCAAATTTTGTGACTGGGATGCCGAGGATCACAAAACAAGGTGTGAATAACCATACCAATTCACTTGGTACCCTTAATATTATCACCTAATCAATGTGCCGGTTAACCACACACGCTCCATTGATCTATGACAAACATTAAGTCACCCTTCGTGGTCCTTACTAGTCCAAGTTAGTGTGCCGGTTAACCACACACACTCCACCAACGACTTGGTAAGGTACAAAGTGTGAATTCCATAGGCTAGCACCAAATTCACATTTTTCCTAAAGTAACTAAGATTGGGAATTAAATAAAAATATTTAGTTACTTTATAATAATCATTATACTTTTAATGAGAATTTAAAGTCATTGTCCTACCCGTTCGGCTAACGACCCTCCACCGATCAAGCAAGCGGTGGGTGAGAGTGGACACCCATTAAGTCGCCATTTTATAGGCAACAACCTTATACCCACCTTATAGACCGTCTTCGTGAATGAGGCCTACTAACGGTAAAACGACTTGTTCTTATACATATATATATATATATAATTAACCATTAATGTTATAAATAGTATAAGGGTTGAATTTTAACCTTTAAAAATTCTAAGGGCTAACTTGGAATTAAAGTATTCATAAGAGAAAACTTTACAAATTCCAAAACTTGAGGGCAAGTTTTGAAACTATTCAAAACTAATTAATTCCATAACTTATGTGTTTAAAGTAGCTTTAATCCAAAACTCTTCAAGTTCCATAACTTATGGAAGACTTTAAACTAATAAAAGAATTAACTTTTCTTTATTTTTATAACTTATGGAATTAATTAAGGTTACACTTTTACTCTTTAATGAAGTGACTCTTGAACTTCCATAACATGAGGACAAGTTATGGAGTCATAAAAAAAAATATTCAATGACACAGGACTCTTCATTTTGTAACCATTACCAACTTTTATGAGTTTTATGAGTCTTTAATGTGACTCTTCATGTAACTTGAGGACAAGTTACACAAACACATTTTATACTCAACTCTTAGATTAAAATGGATTGAAAGCAACTATTTCAATTAACTTTTCTATTAATCTAAGCAACTCATAAGAACAAGATAATTCAAATCAAACTCTTTCATGTAATTAGTCTAAACCTTACACTAATGCAAAACATGAATCTATTGACAATTATCTTTGAAAATGGATTAGCATGAACATTACCACATTAAAAAACAAGTTTATAAGTTCAAAAACAACTTAGGGTAATGTTCCTAGTCCATTTCTAGCCAAAAACCTCAAAAATGTGCTGTCTGGGGTCCAACTCATCGAGTGCATGAACCAACTCGGCGAGTTGGATCGAATTGATCACATTTTAGGCATGGACTCACCGAGTCTCCTGATGGACTCGCCGAGTCTGATGATCAGACAGCAACAAATTCGTTTTTTTCAGCTTCTATTGCAGGTATAACAAGAAAACAAGCCTAGGCTCTGATACCACTGTTGGGTTTTGAGCATTCTAACACTCCTAAGTGTACATGCAACCCTAAATACCTTGGATCTATGTTTTCTCTATTATACATGCAAATAAGAACATCCAAGGTATTATCCTAATCTAGCATACAAAACAATGAGTTTAACAAGATAGAATACATACCTCTGTTGATGTAGAAAGTCTTCATGAAGCTTGAGTGCCTAGCCCCAATAGTGTGGAAGCCTCAAATGGAATCACAATCATCAAAACACTTAGAATAACTTGAGAGAGTTCTACACTTCATGAAATCGGCTTGCCCACTTCTTCACTTTCTAGTGTGATACTAGTGGCCGATTTTGTCAAGAATAAGATCTTTATATAGTGTTACAATTAGGGTAAATCCTTGATTGTCATGGCTTTCCATTTCCTTTGATCCATGGGTTCAAATACACCATGGAGCATCCATGGACCATCCTATGGGTTTTAGCCCAACTTGATTATCCATGGAGCATTAGCCCACTATATAAGTATGGATGATTTACACAATCAACCCATATATTTAATTAGTCTTCTTTTGATCACTTAATTAATCCTAGATTAATTCTTGATCAATATTAATTAAATAATCTTATTATTCTTATTATTAATATACTAGAACTTATAATATATTAATAACCATAAGTGTCTTATTTCTCTCATTATAGTCTATCCAAGTGCATGATGGTATGCAACCCAAATGGACCATGCCGGGTCGGGTCAAGTCTTACCAATTATAGTTATGGACTTAGACATTAATCCAACATCAACAAGTAGTAGAACAAGTCATATGAGTCGAATTTTATCCATTCCTTTTACCTTCGGGATAAAAGCGATATCTGTAGGCCCCTCGATGATTTGATGATGACAAATGGAAGTGCTCGGTCGGGCCAGGACTGATTTGATTTGTTCAATTAGTCAGTCGTCATAAATCGGAAATCGGGAAACAACAAATGGACAGAGAGAATGATTATAATCCATGTCTCAGTCCATATGATATCTAGAATGGAGGAATATATGATCCCTTATCTAATGGACAAGTCATTGACAAAGGTCAGCGTTTATCGACAAGGTCAGAGTTCGACAGAAGCTTTTGAGAGCTACGATTGCCAGTTGGTTCCTGAAGTCATACGCAATAATAGTTTTAGACTTATCCAAGTGGGAGACTATTGGATTAATTTCCAAGTCCATAACTATAATTGGTAAGACTTGACCCGACCCGGCATGGTCCATTTGGGTTGCATGGCATCATGCACTTGGATAGACTATAATGAGAGAAATAAGACACTTATGGTTATTAATATATTATAAGTTCTAGTATATTAATAATAAGAATAATAAGATTATTTAATTAGTATTGATCAAGAATTAATCTAGGATTAATTAAGTGATCAAAAGAAGACTAATTAAATATATGGGTTGATTGTGTAAATCATTCATACTTGTATAGTGGGCTAATGCTCCATGGATTATCTAGTTGGGCCAAAACCCATATGATGCTCCATGGATGCTCCATGGTGTATTTGAACCCATGGATCTAAGGAAATGGAAAGTCATGACAATTAGGGTTTGCGCTAATTGTAACACTATATAAAGATATTATTCTTGACAAAATCGGCACTAGTATTATTCTAGAGAGGGCTAGCCGATTTTCATGAAGTGTAGAATTCTCTCAAGTTATTCCAAGTGTATTTGGTGTTGTGTGAACCATTTGAGGTGTCACACTTGGGGCACTAGGCACTCAAGCTTCATGAAGACATTCTACATCAAAGAGGTATGTATTCTATCTTGTTATATTGATAGTTATGTATGCTAGATTAGGATAATACATTTGATGTTCATATTTGCATGTATAATAGAGAAAACATAGATCCAAGGTATTTAGGGTTGCATGTACACTTAGGAGTGTTAGAATGCTCATAACCCAACAAAAACCTCTTTAAACCTCTTATTGTTGCACGGCGCAGCACACGCGCATCACTTTTCATCTTGCAGTTGTTTGTTTTTTAGAAGTCTTCTGAGTCAAAAACCTATGTGCGTGCTCTGTTTGGCGCAACACTTGTACTGCTTCTTCCAATCTCTTCCAACCTCTTCTTCTTCTTTTTTCATTGCTGAAATTTTGATTATATCGTTAAAATTTTATTTCACATTTTTTTTTCATTTTTTTTCGTTTATTCTTGTTGAATTTATGTTTCATTTTTATATATTCAAGAATGATAATTTCTTGATGAAATATCATTATTTTTTACTAAAATATCTTTATTTTTTTTATTGAAATATCATTATTTTTTACTGAAATATCATTAATTTTTAACGAAATGTTATACATTATTAAAGTTTACGTATTAAAAAGATATTTTCGGTTTATAAAATCAGTTTATTTTAATTTTTTAATATATGCAGCAGTATGCAGATGTTAAAAAAAAACAAACAAGCTTCTTATTACAATCTGCAGTCGTTTGGTCAACTTCTTCTACTGCAGAGGGTTGCAGAGATGGTCTGCAGACTTCATGAATTTTTGCTTCAGAAAATCAAACAGCACCTTAAAGTCGATTCTTCAATCTCCAACCTCTTATTCTCTATCTATCTCAGAAGGAAGGATTGAAGGAAATATATCACTAATTTTTGAGGATTTATTTCTATTGTCTGGATCATTGTCGATTACAACTTGGATTCTTTTATTGAACTTGATTTCTTTTCTCCAATCGAATTTGTGTTGATAAAAACTTCCTGGATATATTTCTTTTGTCTGGATTAATGTCGATATCTTTTGATCCCTTTATTTTTTTACTTGAGTTCTCTTTAAGCACATGTATGTATGTGAAGTCTAGAATTAGCATATCATATGTGAAGTCTAGAACTTATTAAAAGTTGGGTTAATGTTCGTCTTGTACTTGAAACATGAAAAATCTTCCATCAGCCTTCCCCAAGTTATGGCAGGTATTAATTATTGATTTTATTTTGTGAAGTTTAGTAATTTGATGTATACAATCACTAGCTTTTTTTTGAAAAATATTCAATCAGCCTTCCCCAAGTTATGGCAGGTGTTAATTATTGATTTTATTTTGTTAAATTCAGTAATTTGATGTATACAATCACTAGCTTTTGTTTGAAAAATATTCAATCAACGTTCCCCAAGTAAATTTACAATCTGATATGAAGTATACAATCACTAGCTTTTGTATCTGAAGGTAAATTTACAATCTGATATGAAGTATACAATGATATCGATTTGGATATAAAGATCCGCAGCGCTAAATCCTTTCACTTGGATATTTTAATCAATAATTTTTTTATGTTTCTATTTCTACTTTCAATTTCTGATTTTTTTTTTTTTCAATTTGAAATTTTCTTTCTTTTTTGCCAGGACATGATTTCAGTAGTTATCAGATTGGGGATGAAATTGGATCTATAACTAATATGAACAAAAAGGAGAAAATTAAGTACTTCTGAAATAAAGAAACCATATATGTATCAACTTTTCCACAATCATTTATGTGCATGTTATTTTTAATATCTTAGATTAAAGGAGATTTTTACTCTCATATTATTTTGGGTTTTAGAAACTTTCTTGTCTAGTTGACTTTGTATGTATACAGGTAGATAGATTGAAGGAGAAAAAAGAGAGTGACACCTTCCTAGACCCTCTATAAAGGAAATTTTAGGAAGTTACATCTTTCCTTATGCCCCTGGTATCTCAGATGACCAGAAATTTGAAATTGAAGTGATGGAATGGTATTGAACTTATATAAAAATATGAGAACAACAGTTGTTTTCCTTCTAATACTCTAACCGGGTAGATTTCACTGTTTATGTTGGCAACTTTTACAAATTACATTTTTGACTTTTTATGTAGTGTAACAGGTACATGCAGGACATTTGTTTGTTTAGGAAAATATCTTTTGGATATCAACTATCACGTTTACCTCTGTTGCATGACATTGTGGAGAAGCACTTGCTAATCAAAACAATTAAATGGTTAATTGGATTGGAAATCCATTTGTAGATGTCTGATTCATTCAAAATCAATAAAGGGGAGTCATAGTTCTGGAATTTTAACTTTTACATTCTCGTGTGTAACTAAACTTAAAATTTTGACCATTATTGTTTATTTAATTCAATGTTGGAAAAGTTATTATTATTATTATTATTATTATTATTAATATTATTATTATTATTTGCATTTAGTTTGCATCAATGTTTCTGCATTTACTATTTTGCACTGTTTTGAAAACCGGACCGGACCGGCCGGTTGAACCGGTTCAACCGGGAACCGGTGGGGTTACCGGTTTTTTATCTCTCAAAAACCGCCTATATTATGAACCGGAAAAAACCGCCGGTTTTACTGAAACCCGGAAAAAACCGGACTGGTTCAACTGGAATTAAAACCGGTCTATTGAAAAAAATACTATTTTTCTTATATCCAGCTCAAAACAAGCAAGCCAACTTAAAGAGTCAGCCGATTGAAATGTTATTTGGCTTGTTTTCTAAGCGTTGTTGGCCAGGCTCCATTTTATAGCCTTAGTTTACCTTTTAATTGTTTCTCACCCACCGATGTGGGATAACTCAAATATAACTCTTCTATATTTTTTTAAACTACTACTTTCTTTTTGATATACACATATTACACCATCTTTTTTCTTACACAGCACACGCATTTTACATATATTCACATTCACTTATTTAGGCTATTTGTTTTATACAACTTGCGTAATATACATAGGCACATATTTAATCTATTCTTATACACATAACACACGCACACTATATATATATATATCCGGTTTTTCCGGTTTTTAGGAACGGTCCAACCGGTCGGACCAGTTGAACCATCGAACCAGTAAGACAACCGGTTCGATGTCCGGTCCGGTTTTCAAAACCTTGCTATTTTGTCATGTGTCACTTTTTCAACATTTTACTCATTATTTTTTCAGCTCAGTGCCTCATTCATCTATTCGACTATCATATCATTTATATAATTCAAACCCAAAAATACATGCAATCAAAACCAACTCTATTTATGTAAATAATTCAAACTCATTTATATTTTATATCCTTTAAATCATGATAGTATACAACCATCATATCCTTTATATCAATATTTCAGTTTTAAATGTTTGTCATTTTATACCAAAAAATACACGCAATTAAAACCAACTTTATCTATGTAAATAATTCAAACACGTTTAATCTATAATGTCCCTTAAAATCAACAATTATTTTTGAATTTGTTTATTTTATACTAAATATACATCCACCAGAAATGGAATGCAACCCGGTAGAGAAATATTAAAATTGTTAATTTTATATAACAACGTCATTTCCGTGATTGATTATATTTCCTTTTTTTCACTCTACTCAAATTTATTTTGCATTTTACAAAATCTGAATTTTATAAAATATCTACAAATACTCGACGTCGATTAGAGTGTGTTGTAATTTGAACTGATCATTATATCATTTTATTAGTTTATAGAGAAAACATCTATCTTTATAAAAAAAAATAAACAAATAATTTTTTTCTTATCATTAGCCAATAATTACCTTATGATTTATTTATGATATTTTTTTTTTCTTTTTCATCCGTGTGTCCCGGCTATAACCTAGTATAAATATATAAAAGTAAGGTTCCCACTTGAACAGTACTTAACTGTGATTGGACCAAACATTTTTTAATTTTTTTTTCCTTTCTCATTAAAATTTCCGTTAGTGGTTTCCATGGCTGATACGTGTCATGTTCTTGTCTATGAAACCTTTCTTATTTTTCCACGTTTCATCCACCGTTCAACTCCTCACTGCCTCCCATTCCCGATCACATACATGGTCAATGGTATCGGGCTTCTACCTTCTCCAAAGTCTAAACCACCGCCTCACCGACCATCTCAACGCTTCTAATTTTTGGGTTACCGTCTCCACCGCTTCATTCCTTGGTCACCACCGATGCTTGGGACTGATCTATCTACCTTCCGGGGCTTATCTCTCTTGCAGATCCAAACCGACTTATAGAAACCGTCGTTTTCCACATCGACAAAGACGTCTTCTATTTTGCCTTAGGTATCTTATTCACATCCGCCACTCTCATCTAATTACAACTCTTCAGGAATTCAGGTGACCGCCTTCTTTCAATTTTGTAGGATAACTCAATGGATTGTTCGTATTCACGAATGATCTCAACCTTCTCTCACTTCAATACCAAACCGACGAACTCAGTCAGGGACGAAGATGATGTCGGGGTGTTATCTCAGTCGACGATTGCATCAAGTTATATGAAGTGTGGGTCTTGTCCTCTGTTCATGGAGGAAGCACAACGACGACCCTAAACGACCATTATCTGCTCGATAGAGGTAGGTGAAGGTGAAAGTCGCCGATTAGGTAAGCCAGAAAGAGGAGAGTCATGGTGGTATTCGCCGCTGCATCATCTGAACTACACTTCAACCCTAATTTGGTGATTTTCTTTGTTTATCATTTGTATTGGGTTATGTGTGCGTTTCTTTTTGTAAAGATTAAGATGTGATAATTAACGAAGTTTGATGTTTTAAATTTGTAGGCTGAGGACGAAATTGGATAAACGCAATAAACTATGCGTTGAGAGCTCTTAGAAAGTGTCCCAGGTTCCTATGATTCGGTCGATGTTTTGAAGCATAAAGTCAGCGACTCCGTTTCTTTTATTAATGTTTTTGAAGCTCGTTTCTTTTGATTTTGTTGTTCTCACCCTATGAGAAAAAACCCTAGCTTTTTGTTTGATGGTTAAAGTCAAAGGAAGACGATAAACCGGTTTTCAGATTATTGAATGAAATTACTGAAAGGAACTGTCGCTCCTACCACTTCTTATATTATCCAGTTGGTATAAATTTTTTACCATGTTTGTTCTGTATCTATATTTTTCGTTTTCTTCATGGCCATGTGCTTCCTCTTAAACTTTTGCAATTCCAGTCGTCAAGGGACAGTTATAGCAGCTCTAATTCCTGGGGTCAACATAGTCAAAGTGCTTCTCATAGGACTTGGTATATGGAAAGACGAGGCAACTGTGAAATCTATGAGCAGATATGGAGAGTAGAGGTTTACTAAAAAACTGGTCTTTTTCTCTCACCCTTTGATATTTTATATATTTTGATAACTTATATTTAACAATTCAAATATTGAATCAGATAACTAATTAAGAGACCATTATACTACGCTTCTACCATTGCTTTGTCTTTATACTCTACTGGAGAACATCCCCCATTGCAATTGCTGCAATTTGTAATCTTTGTGCTGATTAAATAAACCAACTGGAGTTGAAGCACCTGTGATCCCGGGTGAAAACTGCAAAAGTGTCACCTGTTCGTGTTCAAAAGTCACAGAAATGTATTCATTGATTAGATAGATTCATTAAGGAAAAATGGAGCTTAACTGTCAGATAGGTAGGTTAGAATCAGGTTCTTTTTTATGCGTATGGGCTACTGAATGCACCCTAGATGCTTAATCTTACTGTAGAAATTCTTATGGAATGACATCATAGTTCTTATTTTCTTATAAAATTTTAGTGACATTCCTTGACTCATATATTTTTCCACTTTCTTACTTTCAGTTAATTGTCTATTTTTAGTATAGGGTTGAGGAGGGGTGGCAGAATAAGAATGTCATCATTAAATTTCACAGCGATCATGAAGAGGAGCAGCCATCACAGAAGAGGTAAATAAATTCATGATCAGCCATCACAGAAGAGGTAAGTAAATGTTTGCATTTCGTTGATTCTTACATACACACTATTGCATCAATGATTTTAATTATATTTAATTCATAATTATTTTTTATCGACAAGCCATGGAAGTATTGCTATAATAGTAATAAAAAAAAAATTAAGTCACTATATTGATGAAATAACAATAAATATAAGTTAAATGATGCTTATTGAACATATAGATGTTACACGTGCAATAATCAGGGGTTCTTTTGTGCCATGTTTATGATGACGCCTCTATCAAGGTGCTTATGCTAATAATTTTTTTTTAAGGTCTTAAAGACAAGCGGGTAACACAAGTTACCTTTTCAAGTTACCTTTTCGGTGATAAAGGTAACATTGGTTTCAAATTTCCCCAAGATTATGTTATTTCTCCATACTATCCAAAGGAATTTTGCAAAAAAACTCTTACTTGAACATAACTGAACTGACTAATCATCAATGTTGAACTTCATGATATTCGCGACAATAATATGCACTATTAAGTCTGTCACATTTCATACTGCGAATGCTTATCGATTTGTTTTGTGCAGGGCTTCCGTATGTGAACAATAAAAACAATAGATGATACCGGTTGTAGAGGCTCTAGATTAGTTTTATGCACTTTGGATACCTGATCTTTGTATGGAAAGAGACCAGAGTAATACACATTGATCTTTGTTTTGTCAAAATGAGGTTCCAGGTGTGACTAATTGTTGATGTCTAGAGGAGGCTGCATCAGAACCCACAATTCAACAAAATGGATAAAAGGGTATAATTGTAATTTTGATCATAACTGTACTAACCTCTATGTTCTTTCATCTACAATTGTTAGTTGCCATCATTTTGAATGTGTTGTTAACAAAATTCTTGATCCATGCTGTGCATGGGCTCCTTTTCTAGTTGAAATAAATTAGAAAATGTAGTGTTAAAACCAAAAAGGAAATTGAAAATACAGTATCGAATTTAAAACTACAAATAAAAAAGTATCAAAATCCAAAAAAAATATAATATTTTTGTATAATTTGCCCTATTAATTTTGTGAAATATTGTTTGTTGTTATAAAATATGATCAAATAACAAGATAAATTATAAAGTAAAGAAAGACATGAGAGAGAACTTTTATTCCAATACTTGTGATGAAATCATTAAACTTTACAATACATGATATTCACTATTTATACTAGACAAAGAAGATGAAAGGTGATGTATGATATGAATGTTCATTATAGTGGTGCAAAACTATATTCATAAACTCATAATAATGTTTGCTATAATGTTCACTAATTATGGAGAGTAATGGGGGAATATGGAGAATCCAATAGTCATTCACTAAATAATAATTCATAACACTCCCTCTTGAATGATGATTGTATTATGGCTCGTTAAAACCTTAATCGGTAAAACCTCATGGGAAAAACCTTTTATTAAGGAAAAAGAGTACATGATTAATAATAGATATTGGAAACAATTGTTTCGTTAAAAACCTTGTTAAGAAAACCCAGTGGGAAAAACATAACTAAGGAAAAGAGTACAATATGTTTCCAACTCTTCCTGATTAGCACATCACTTGATTTTCTTGAAGCACCGCATAACAATGTTTCGTACCATCTTTTCAAATTTCGATGTAGGAAGTGCTTTAGTAAACCAATCAGGAAAGTTGTTACTGGATTGAATTTCCTAGATGTTGATGTCATACTCTTTTTGAAGATCATGAGTGAAATAAACTTTGGTGATATATGCTTGGTTCTGTCTCTTTTGATAAATCCTTCCTTGAATGGAGCTATACAAGTTGTATTTACTTCATATAGTATGATTGGAACATCCCTGTTAGAAGTTAGACCACAATTCTTGCAAATGTATTGAGTTAAAGTTCTTAACTAAATACATTCATGACTTGCCTTATAAATTGCTATAATCTATGCATTGTTAGAATAAGTAGCAACTAAAGTTTGTTTAACAAAATGATAAGAAATTGTGTTACCTCCACAAGTGAATAAATAATCAGTTTGGGATCGAGCTTTGTGTGGATCAGATAAATATCCAGCATCTGGATAACTAATTAACTTCATATTTTATGAATTTGATTATTATAAATTCATATCCATTGTACCTCGAAGATATCAAAGAATGTGTTTGACTCTATTCCAATATCTTCTTGTTGGACAAGTACTATATCTTGCTAATAAGTTTACGACAAAAGATTTATCAGGTATTGTATTAATAGTAAGATATATTAGTGCACCAATAGCACTAAGATATAGTTATTCGGGAACAAAAAGATTTTCATGCTTTTTATGATGCTGAAATTGGTCTTTTTTGGCATCTAAGTGCCTTACCACCTTCGGGTTACTCATGTATGTAAGTTATTCATATGAAACCTTTAGCACCTTTTCTAGATATTAATGTACAAAAACTCTATTTTTTTTTTTGTGCTTAATTTGAAGACCCAAATAGAATTTCATCTTACCATGATCATTCATTTCAAAAGTTTCTTTCAAACAAGAAGTGATCTTTTTCCAATTCTCTAGGAGTTCCAATTATGCTCAAATCATCTACAATAACATCAATTATGATAAATTCTTATATGGATCTTTTTATGAATACACATGAGCTTGATGGGTCATTTTTATAGCACTCTTTCAACATAAATGTAATAAAACAATTGAAGCACATACTGCGAGATTGTTTCAATCTATACAAAGATTTATTTAATTTTACCAAATATACTTCACGAGAATAAGAAGTTTGTGCTTCTGACACCTTAAACCCTTCTGTGATTTTCATATAAATATCATTTTCAAGTGAACCATATAAATAAGCGGTAAATACATCCATTAGACACATCTCTAGTTTTGCATATGTTAAACTTATAAAATAACTGAATGTAATTGCATCAACTACCAGAGAATACGTTTCTTTATAATCGATTTCGGGTCTTTAGGTAAAACCTTGTGCAACAAGTATTGCTTTATATCTCACAACTTCAATTTTCTCGTTTCTTTTGCGCACAAATAATCATTCGTGTCCCACTGTTCTTACTCTGTTTGGTGTACGGACTACAGGTCCAAAAACTTTTCATTGAGTAATAGAATTAAACTATTTATTTAGTTCATCTTTCCATTTTGGCTAATATTTCCTATTCATGCATTACTCAATAGATTTAGGTTCAAGATCCTCATTTTCTTTATAATCGCGCGCGGAACATGATATGAAAAATTATCGTCGACGTCTATCATATTTAGGTTCCATCTTATTCCTATCATGACATAATTTATTGAGATCTCATCATTTTCATTTTTTATTTTCTTTTGTTATGTCATTGGGCCCTACTAGAGCTTCATTAATCTTTTCAACAAATTATGTTTTCTCTTTTGGACCATCAATTGTATTTGCTTCATTTCATTTCGATGATTTTTATCTTTAGAACCTGCTGATCTTCCACGCTTCAGGCGTGCCTAAGATTCATTCGCAGTTGTATTTTTTTCCTTCTGGGATATCAATTCTAACTTGAGTTAGTATAGCTGGTACATGAGACTTTGTTACCCACTTAGGGTCAGTAAATGCTTCTGGAAATTGATTTGCTACATTTTGTAAATGAATTATCTTTTTTATTTCAAGTTCACATTGACTTGAACGAGGATCTAAAACTGAAAGTGACAATTCCTTTTAAGAGATTTTATTTTCCAGCTTCTTTATTTCTCCCCCTAATGTTGGAAAATATGATTCATCACAATAATAATCATCAAATATAGCTGTAAATAAATCTCCAATTGATGTTTTTAAATATTTTACTATAGATGGAGATTCATATCCAACATAAATTCTCATTCTTCTTGAGGACCCATTTTTATGAAGTGAGGTGGAGAAATGGGTACATAAATTATACATCCAAACATCCTTGGATGGTAAATAATTGGTTACTGACCGCAAACCAGTTGAATATGGAAGAACTCATGATAACTAGTTGTCATTATGCATATAAGTGATGTTGCATGTAAAATTGCATGCCCCATGTCAATATAGGAAGTTTAGAATGCATTAGTAATGGTCTTGCAATTAATTAAAAGTGTTTGATTAACGACTCAAATAAACCATTTTGTGTATGAACATATGCAACATGATGCTCAATAGTTGTCCTAATCGACATGGAATAATCATTAAAAGCTTATGATGTAAATTCTCCAACATTGTCAAGTCAAATTTTCATAATTGGGTAATCGGAAAAATGTGCCCTTAGGCAAATTATTTATGCAAGTAATCTTGCAAAAACCAAATATGACTAGACAATAAGCACACATGTAACCATTTAGTTAACATGTCAATTAAAACCATAAATTATCTAAATGGTCCACATGGTGTTTGATGAATTAGTCCATATATATATCCTCTTGAATTCTTTGTAAGAAACTAAGACTTTCATACCCAACTTTGTTCAATGATGGACTGAATATTAATTTTCCTTGAGAGCATGCAACACAATTCATTATCTTGAAAAATCTTCTGGTTTTTCAAGGAATGACCACTTGAAGTTTCATTTATTCTACTTACCATAATTGATCCGCGATGGCCCAAACGGTCATGCCAAACTATGAAGGTAATATCATACCTTTTTTAGTTTCAATAACATGAATCATTATAATATTTTCAATAGCATGAATCATTGTAATAGTTGTATAGTACAATCCAGAGGACAATACAAGTAATTTTTACAAAAAAAACTTTTCTTATCCGATATCATTTCTGTAATGTTGAGATAATTTTTATTACCATCATTAGTTGTTTCAATACTATATCTGTTAGACCGAATATCCTTAAAACTTAATAATTTTTTTTGGTGATTTTAATAAAAATAATGCATCACCAATTGTAATTATTGTCACTTATGGTAATAATATATTCGCTCTTCCAGAGCCTTCATTCTTGCTGATTTAGACGAAAATAATGCATCACTAATTTGTAATTGATATCCCTTGTTGTAATATTATATTCACTCTTCTGGAGCCTTCAATCGTTTTTGCATTACCTGTTATTATATTAACATTTGTTTCTCTAATTGATAAGTAAGCAAAATACTTTTCATTATTAAAAACGCTATGTGTTATTGCATTGTCTGCAAGAAATATATCTTTATTATTTCTTTTGCGAATATTCATATTTCTTTTCAATAAATAAATAAAACATAAGAAACATTCGGCTTAGAGAAATAAATTCATATTTTATTAATTTGGGAAGATTGTGACGGCATCATTTCTCATGAAACGAATATGACATAAAAATTGTGACGACATCATTTCTCATGAAACGAATATGACATAAAAACATAATAAATGTCATGAAACAAAACTACACATTTATTCTGATCAGTCACCATCCATACACTACTAGAAAAAAAGCCTTTTACGACGCTCATTGCGCGTCGTAAAAGGCTCAGACGACGCGCAAATGCGCGTCAAGGAAGGCCCTGTCATAAAGAGAGACGACGCGCATTTACGACGCTCATTTACGACGCGCGTTTATGACACGCAATGCGTATCAAGGAAGACCCTGTCATAAAGGAAGACGACACGCATTCGCGTGTCGTAACCTTACGACATGCATGTTAATGACACGCAATACGTATCAAGAAAGCCCCTGTCAAGAAAGGCCATGTCATAAATGAAGATGACACACATTTTTGCGTATCATAATTTTAAATGTTTACAAAAAAAATAGTATTTATAGATTTACTTATTTTCAAATTAAATTTGTATTTAATGTTTCATAATAGAAAATAAAATATCATATACAAAAAATAGAATCCATTGCATAAATTTAATGTCATACAAATAATCGTTCCATGGAAAGATAAAACAAATCAATAGAAGTTGTAATAAAAATTTACAAACTAATAGTTCTAATAACCTAATGTGTGCCTCACTGTAAACAAGATTTGTGCTGATTTTTTTAAATGTGTGCCTCACTTGTCTCCACTCCTCCTTAGTAACACCGTTCAAGGACTCTAAATGTATGAACTTGCTCAGAGTATCTATATTGCCTGCAAAAAAAAAAAAAAAAAAAAAAAAAAAAAAACATAACTACAAAATAAGTGTGAAGATGGATTATTACAGTGTAAGAGAAGTAAAGAACCTTGAGCTTCCTCCAATGGGACACATGGGTAGTCAGACTTGATACACTTTGCAACACGTATATCTCCCAATGCAAGATCAACATTAAGGTAATGGGGAACAACGTCACCTAAAATCATATAATATTTATATACCCCTAGACTAGATAGAGCTTTGCAACAAATAGCAACCTACTTTATTTACTCTGTTTACCAAACAAATGTATGAGAAAGGAACCTACTTTACTTTCTCTTATGGTATATGAACAGGATTAGGATTGGTTGTGTTTGCTATATTTTGGTAGAGGGCATTCATTCATTCATTCTCATATGATTTGCACATAAAAGACATTAGATTTAGATGAGAGCTTTTTGGGTTTGGATGATAAAATAAAACTTAATAAATGAATGAATGAATGAGGATGACCTTTGATCTAAACTGAAGAGCTGGATCGGTACTTCGGGAAATAAGCCTAGCAAGTGGAAGCACTCATCAATTTCAGCATGTGGAACCTCAAGCCTCATTCTCAGCGACCCATAGAAGATATCACACTCCCTAAATGACCAGCCATTTCTCTTCTCAGTAAGTTCCCTTTTCCTGTTTCTTTTCCAGCTCGTGACCTGGGCAACACGTATTAGCCTTGAAGCTTATACTGGCTATTGCTTTGTTCCAAAACAACCTTCTCAACAGTTATCTGAACCAAACTAACATTAAACTATCAAAGGAAAAAACTAAATATATAACTATTATTTGAAACAAAACATCTGATTTAACTCAACTACTAACCACATCCTTGCTCCATCTAGCAACCAAGTCTAGAGCTTCGCCTAACACACCGCTGAACCTTGGATGTAACAAAGAAAAGATTCCATGGTCGCTACTTTTCTGGAAATTAAGTTGCAATTCTGCCTGAAACAAAAGGAACAAACAAACCACTTAAAACCTGCTAGATATAGTCAACAAATTTACCAACCAACAAAACCCCACCCAACTAATCCTACTTAACACTACAATCCTCCAACCATTCTCTACCAAGTTTTACTATAGTGTTGACTAGACACACAACAAGGGAATGAAATTAACCACTAAAAATAACTAAAAAGAAAAAGGATAAAGAAGCAACTAGTTTCTTATTTTCCCATCAACTGTGTGTGTGTCTGGTCCGGATAAATGATGTTTAAACTTTTTCACTTTGGTAGAGGAAAGGAGGATGAAACACATTGAAATGATTATTACCTGCTGAAGGAATAGGAGCTGTTGCGGCAGCTGCAAATTTTGAAATGAACACATAAATGGTAAGAAAAAATCACGACAAATTCTTATACAAACCAAAAGAAAATGTTGTTGTATCAATCTACCAACCATAACTTAGATATCTCTTTTCTTGTTTATAAAAGTTTTTTTTGATGAAAAGTTAGAAAATGGTTGTAACACCGGAAATTTAAAGCCAAAATTTTTTTTTTCATAAAAACATAATTCCATTAATATTCATAAAAATAACCATTTTACTTGTTCCTCATAAAAACAACCATTTTAATAGTTCAACATAACAGTACAAAATCCCAAGATCAACATGTAAAAACTCCAAACGTGCGTGTACGGATCAAGCCGGCGCCTTCCCGCGGTCGTCACTAGCACCTGAAACAAATAACATCAACACTGTAAGCACAAAGCTTAGTGAGTTCCCCAAAATACCACATATAACACATATTAGCCACTCGAGGCTATAACTCTGTGGGTCCGTGCACCCAAACTCCGTGAACCCTCAGGTTCTAGCTCTGAATAACATGCACTACATAAATCACATAGAAATCATGCAGTACAACACATAACATACATAGCATACAATTACTCAATCACATAACTCTGGTTACCTACTCAAGGTAAAGTATAGAGAGGAGACTCACCTCGATGTCTCGGTAAATATCTGACTCGGAAGAAGTGTGATCTAGCCTCCGCCTAATCACATAAAACTCTCATAAATACAACTGTACTCAACCCTAAAAGTCAACAAGGTCAACGGTCAAACTTTGACCCGACTCGTCGAGTGCACTAGGGCGACTCGGCGAGTCTACACGTGTCCACTGACTCTCTTAGATCCTCTCTTGGCACGTCGAGTACTCCCCTTGATCCGACGAGTTCCACCTAGCATGAATCGTGGGGCCACCCCGACTCAACTCGCCGAGTCTCAGAATAACTCGGCGAGTTCCAACTTGAACTTAGACCCCTGACTCTCCCTGACTCACCGAGTCATTTCCCCCAACTCGGCAAGTCCACTCACTGAGTGATTAACGGGCCACCTTCATACTACTCGCCGAGTCCGTTCTTTGGACTCGGCGAGTTCATGCCATGCACGAACTCAAAACAACTTCTGAGGTCAGATCTGTTCCATACAATCATAGATCTGGCCTCCCCAAGCATGATAATCACGTAAAGTTGGGACCTTGACACACATATAACATCTAAATGGTCCAAAATGGTGCTTTAGCCCCAAAAATGACATTCCAAGCTCAAGACTCCCAAAATGACTCATAAAGCTCCATGGGTTAAGGTCTCTGGACCTCTTTGGGTCCAGATCCAAAACACAACTCGAGAAGGGACCAACTACTCCACTTAATCAACCTCTAAAAGGGTTAGAAAACCCTAACACTAAGAATAAACACCAAAAAGTGAAGAAGGTCCGAGAATAATACCTCAATACAGCCTCTATGAGCTCAAAGACCACAAAAATCGCACCTCCTTCAGCCTCCTCTTGCCTTGAACACTTCCTTCTTGCAACAACACCCACAAAAGTTCAAGATTGGCCTCTCCTTCCTCACAAACGCTCTAGATCTCTTTAGGGTTTCTCTCTGGGGGTTGGGTGAGCACAAAAGTCGGCCATAAGGCCCTTTAAATAGGCCACAACCTGGAGATTTAGGGTTCCAATACACAGCGAGTACTCGCCGAGTCCATACCCTGGACTCGGCGAGTCCAAGTCCGCACCCCCGATCAGTTCTGCGTCCCTACTCGGCGAGTTCAAGCCCCAACTCGCCGAGTCCCTCTCACAAAATAACACAATTAAATTTATATAATACCTGAAAAAATCTGGATGTTACAACTCTCCCCCACTAGAACTGGACTTCGCCCTCGAAGTCCCACTCTAAAACAGCTCCGGATGCTGCTCCCGCATCATACCCTCCGGCTCCCAGGTCATCTCTGATCCCTTCCGATGTTGCCACTGAACCAACACCAGAGGTACCTCCTTGTTCCTCAAAACCTTGATCTTCCGATCCCTAATAGCCACTGGTCTCTCCGCATAATTCAGGCTCGCATCGACCTGGATATCCTCAAGTGGAACCACTGCCGACTCATCGGCTATACATTTCCTCAACTGCGACACATGAAACGTGTTGTGAATCTGCCCCAACTCTGCTGGCAACTCCAGCCGATAGGCTACCCGGCCTACCCTGGCAATCACACGAAACGGGCCTATAAACCGGGGCCCCAATTTGCCCCTCTTCCTGAACCGGATCACTCCCTTCCAAGGGGAGACCTTCAGGAGAACAAAGTCACCGACCTGAAATTCCAGCTCGGACCGGCGTCTATCCGCGTAACTCTTCTGTCGGCTCTGAGCGGTCAATAACCTCTGCCTGACCAGTTGTATCTGCTCTGTCGTCTGATTCACGATCTCTGTACTGCCCATTACTCTTTGCCCAACCTCTCCCCAACATATGGGAGTCCGACACCTCCTACCATACAGCAGCTCAAAAGGTGGCATACCGATGCTCGAATGATAGCTGTTGTTGTAGGAAAACTCCGCCAGAGGCAAATACGTGTCCCAACTACCCCCAAAGTCCAGAACACAGGCCCGAAGCATGTCCTCGAGTGTCTGTATCGTCCGCTCACTCTGACCGTCGGTCTGGGGGTGGTATGCGGTACTAAAATGCAGCTTAGTACCCAACTCCTCATGAAATTTCTTCCAAAAACGGGAAGTGAACCGCACATCGCGGTCTGAAACAATCGAGATCGGCACCCCATGCCGAGATACAACCTCCCTCACGTAAACCTCTGCCAACTTCTCCGCCGAAGAACTCTCACTGATGGCAAGAAAGTGAGCGCTCTTGGTCAATCTATCCACGATCACCCAGATTGCATCAACTCCTCTGGCAGTCCTCGGCAATTTGGTGATAAAGTCCATAGTGATATGTTCCCACTTCCACTCGGGAACCTCCAATGGCTGCAACTTGCCATGCGGTCTCTGGTGTTCGGCCTTTACCCTTCGACAGGTCAAACACCTTTCGACAAACCACGCTACATCCCTCTTCATACAGGGCCACCAATACTCCTTCCTTAGGTCCAAATACATCTTCGTGGCCCCGGGGTGGATCGAAAATTTCGATCTATGAGCCTCCTCCATCAATGTAGCACGTGTACCGCCCACAAACGGTACCCAGATCCTGCCCTGATAAGTCATAAGACCTCGACTATCCGATACAAACTCAGAAACCAATCCAACAACCCGCTCTCTCTTCTGCATCTCCGGATGCACAGCCTCGGCCTGAGCCCCACGAATGGCATCCAGAACTGGAGCTATCACGGTCAATCTCATACATACATCTCGCAGGGGAGTACTCTCCGCTCTGCGACTCAATGCGTCGGCTACCACATTCGCCTTGCCCGGGTGGTACAAGATCTCACAATCATAATCCTTGACCACGTCTAACCATCTCCTCTGCCGCATATTTAGGTTAGGCTGATCCATAAAGTACTTCAAACTCTTATGGTCCGTGTAAATCGTACAACGAACCCCATACAAGTAGTGCTGCCAAATCTTGAGGGCGAACACCACTGCCCCCAACTCCAAATCGTGTGTGGGGTACCTCGTCTCGTGAGGCTTCAACTGCCTCGAAGCATAAGCTATCACATGACCCTTCTGCATCAATACCGCTCCCAAGCCTAGGATCGATGCATCACAGAATACCACAAAACCTTCCATTCCTTCCGGAAGGGCTAATACTGGAGCTTCACACAACCTCTGGCGAAGCGTCTCAAAGGAGGTCTGCTGCTCAGGACCCCATGCAAATGCCACACCCTTCCGGGTCAATCTGGTGAGTGGAACCGCAATCTTGGAGAAATCCTTAATAAATCTCCGATAATACCCTGCCAACCCGAGAAAACTCCGGATCTCAGAAGGTGACCTCGGCACCTCCCACCTCATCACTGCGTCAACCTTGGCCGGATCGACCAATATCCCCTTCTGGTTAACGAGATGTCCCAGAAACTGGACCTCCCGTAACCAGAAATCGCATTTGGAGAACTTTGCGTAAAGCTTCTCCGCTCTCAAAACCCCAAGCACCTCCCTCAGATGCTCCTCGTGCTGCTCTCTGGATCTCGAATATACCAGAATATCATCAATGAAAACAATCACCGACCGATCCAACATCGGCCGACATACCCTGTTCATGAGGTCCATGAACACGGCCGGGGCATTGGTGAGCCCAAAAGGCATCACCACAAACTCATAATGCCCATAACGCGTCCTGAATGCTGTCTTCTGGACGTCCTCGTCCCGCACTCTCACCTGATGATAGCCCGACCTCAAATCTATCTTGGAAAACCAAGATGCTCCCTGAAGCTGATCGAATAAATCGTCGATCCTCGGTAGCGGGTAACGATTCTTGACCGTCAACTTATTCAATTCCCGGTAATCGATACACATGCGATGCGAGCCATCCTTCTTTTTCACAAACAGGATGGGTGCTCCCCACGGCGAGCTACTCGGCCGAATAAACCCCTTCCCCAGCAACTCCTGAAGTTGCGAGGATAACTCCTGCATCTCTGGAGGCGCAAGGCGATACGGCACCTTAGCAATAGGCGCAGCTCCAGGAACCAAATCGATGCCAAACTCTACTTGCCTCACGGGAGGCACACCTGGTAACTCTTCGGGAAATACATCTGGAAACTCCCGCACCACCGGAACTTCATCCACAGAGCTCGGTCTCTCCGAAATCACTCGCGTATCCATCACATACGCTACATAACCCTTACAGCCCTGCTGTAAACACTGCCTCGCTCTAGCAGCCGAGCAAAAGGCTGATCCAGAACGTGTACCCTCGCCGTATACTGAAAGAACTCCCCCACTAGGATCTCGTATAGTCACCAGCTGTCGCTCGCAATCGATAACCGCACCGAATCGGCTCAACCAATCCATGCCCACTATAACACAAACATCACCCATCGCAATCGGAATCAGGTCGATCGGAAACTCGACCCCGAATATCTCCAATACACATCCCCGGAAGACCTCTGTAGCACTAATCACCCTGTCGGCAGCTATGGAAACCCGCAGAGGCCGACTCAATACTCCACGACTAACACTGATACGCTGACTAAATGCCAAGGATACAAAAGATCGACTCGCACCCGAGTCAAATAACACTAAAGCGGGTACAGAATTCACAACGAAGGTACCTAAGCATAGCATGATATAAGCATAATATCTCAACACCGAAAATAAATAATGAAAAGGAAACATACCAGCCACAACGTCGGGTGCAGCGCGGACCTCTTCCGCAGTCAGCTGGAAGGCTCTCCCCCGAGCCCTCGGTGCCTCGGCCTTCACGGGCCGACTCTCTGTAGTAGCAGCTCTGATGGCGGCGGGAGCAGTCCCCTGAGATGCCCCGCGCAGCAGCGGACACTCCGCCTTCCGGTGTCCGGTCTGATTGCAGTGGAAGCACACTGCAAATCCCTTGGGGCAGTCCTTAGCCATGTGCCCCTCCTTGCCACATTTGTAGCAAGACCCTGCCCGACAGGCGCCATCGTGACCCTTGCCGCACTTCCCACAAGTGCGGCCCCTCTGACTCCCGGGTCTGGGATCAGCGGGCTTGGCCCGCTTGGCTGCCGGCTGGGACTGTGCCGGTCGCCGATCCCTCCCCATAGACTCCGCCTCCTCCCTGGCCTGAGTCTCAAGCTCAATCTCCCTCTTCCGAGCGTTTGCCTGAAGCTCGGCAAATGTCCGGTACGAGGAGTTCGCAGCGAACTCCCGAATATCCCGCCTCAAAATGCTCAGATAACGGCTCATACGTGCCTGCTCGGTGGACACGTGCTCAGGGCAAAACATCGCCCTCTCCTGGAACATCCTCGTAATCGCTGTAACCGACTCGGTACCCTGCTTGAGGGTCAGAAACTCCTGCGCCAGACGTTCCCTCTCCACCTGAGGAACATACTCATCCCGGAACATGGAAGTGAACCTCTCCCAGGTCACTGCCGAAAGCTCAGTCGGTGTGAAATGCGCAGACACAAACTTCCACCAGTCCTTCGCTCCCAAGCGAAGCTGGTTCAGTGCGAACCGAACCTTCAAATGCTCAGGGGACGAGCAAGTGAAGAAGCATCCCTCCATATCAGATATCCACCTCATAGCTGCCACCGGGTCCTGCGTACCATCAAACTCTGGTGGCTTGGTGTTGCTGAACTCCCTGAATAACGTCGCATCACCTCCCTGGGGTCTCGCCGCAGCAATCGCTGCGGTAGCTGCTGCGACCGCAGCCTCAGAAAGAGCGGCATAGCGCTCGTCAAATGTCTCGATCAAAGCGGTCTTAATAGACCCGAACATCTCCGGTATCTCGGCTCTGATGACCGCAGCCACCTCCTCATGAATGATCTGCCGAATGTCCTCATCACTAGACCCGGCATCCTCCGGCATGTGTCGCGTCCTCACCATGATCAACCTCTGAAATACAACATGCGATAATTAGAATTCACTCGAATACTCTCACATTCAACAATCCACCCCTCCTTGACTCTTGGCATCCCCAGATTCTTATTTGGGTCTGTGTACTGCACCGGTGCTTTGAGTAGTACGGGCCCAATACTACTGTTTGCACCGTCTCAGTACACATCCCAAATCGTCCTCTTCGGATCCCAGTCCCCAAGTACTCTATTATACGAAAATCACTCTGGAACAAATCTCACACAAAGCCCTAGCTGCTACCTAATTACTCTCAGCATCTCATAGCAGCTCACCATTCCCTAAGCTAAGGCATCACAAAACAGGCCACTCTAGTCCTATCAGCAATACCTAGCCTGCTCTAGCATGCAAACACATCATAGTAATAATTATTTCATAACGAAGGATATTTTGGGAATTCACCGTTCGAGCGCTGACTGATCGTACACACGTTTCTTCCTGGAAAACCCTTTACTCTTAGAAAATTTTGGTTTTCATTTTTTGAAAATGTCTCTTAATTCCTCAGTTTGAGTTCAAATACTCCCGAAGGTGTACCCGAATCCCTCAAACCAAGGCTCTGATACCAATTTGTAACACCGGAAATTTAAAGCCAAATTTTTTTTTTTCATAAAAACATAATTCCATTAATATTCATAAAAACAACCATTTTACTTGTTCCTCATAAAAACAACCATTTTAATAGTTCAACATAACAGTACAAAATCCCAAGATCAACATGTAAAAACTCCAAACGTGCGTGTACGGATCAAGCCGGCGCCTTCCCGCGGTCGTCACTAGCACCTGAAACAAATAACATCAACACTGTAAGCACAAAGCTTAGTGAGTTCCCCAAAATACCACATATAACACATATTAGCCACTCGAGGCTATAACTCTGTGGGTCCGTGCACCCAAACTCCGTGAACCCTCAGGTTCTAGCTCTGAATAACATGCACTACATAAATCACATAGAAATCATGCAGTACAACACATAACATACATAGCATACAATTACTCAATCACATAACTCTGGTTACCTACTCAAGGTAAAGTATAGAGAGGAGACTCACCTCGATGTCTCGGTAAATATCTGACTCGGAAGAAGTGTGATCTAGCCTCCGCCTAATCACATAAAACTCTCATAAATACAACTGTACTCAACCCTAAAAGTCAACAAGGTCAACGGTCAAACTTTGACCCGACTCGTCGAGTGCACTAGGGCGACTCGGCGAGTCTACACGTGTCCACTGACTCTCTTAGATCCTCTCTTGGCACGTCGAGTACTCCCCTTGATCCGACGAGTTCCACCTAGCATGAATCGTGGGGCCACCCCGACTCAACTCGCCGAGTCTCAGAATAACTCGGCGAGTTCCAACTTGAACATAGACCCCTGACTCTCCCTGACTCACTGAGTCATTTCCCCCAACTCGGCAAGTCCACTCACTGAGTGATTAACGGGCCACCTTCATACTACTCGCCGAGTCCGTTCTTTGGACTCGGCGAGTTCATGCCATGCACGAACTCAAAACAACTTCTAAGGTCAGATCTGTTCCATACAATCATAGATCTGGCCTCCCCAAGCATGATAATCACGTAAAGTTGGGACCTTGACACACATATAACATCTAAATGGTCCAAAATGGTGCTTTAGCCCCAAAAATGACATTCCAAGCTCAAGACTCCCAAAATGACTCATAAAGCTCCATGGGTTAAGGTCTCTGGACCTCTTTGGGTCCAGATCCAAAACACAACTCGAGAAGGGACCAACTACTCCACTTAATCAACCTCTAAAAGGGTTAGAAAACCCTAACACTAAGAATAAACACCAAAAAGTGAAGAAGGTCCGAGAATAATACCTCAATACAGCCTCTATGAGCTCAAAGACCACAAAAATCGCACCTCCTTCAGCCTCCTCTTGCCTTGAACACTTCCTTCTTGCAACAACACCCACAAAAGTTCAAGATTGGCCTCTCCTTCCTCACAAACGCTCTAGATCTCTTTAGGGTTTCTCTCTGGGGGTTGGGTGAGCACAAAAGTCGGCCATAAGGCCCTTTAAATAGGCCACAACCCGGAGATTTAGGGTTCCAATACACAGCGAGTACTCGCCGAGTCCATACCCTGGACTCGGCGAGTCCAAGTCCGCACCCCCGATCAGTTCTGCGTCCCTACTCGGCGAGTTCAAGCCCCAACTCGCCGAGTCCCTCTCACAAAATAACACAATTAAATTTATATAATACCTGAAAAAATCTGGATGTTACAATGGTAATGTTGTCAAAGCCACATTTTAAATCCCAAATCAATTGACAAAAAATACAACAAACCAAACAGAAACATAAAAAAGTATGAAATTGAAATTATTCCCATTTCTGCCAACCAAAGGCGGAATAGATTGGAATTCCTTCAAATTCCAATTCCTTTGACAGATTCCAGATCCTTCTAAACAATCAGTCTGTAGCATAAAATTTAGAGTGGTTAGAGGCTATTATTGTTAGTATAGTTATGAAGTCATCAGCTGCTACCATTAAGATTAGAGTGGTGGCCGGATACACAACTCAGTTACTTTATGCTTGCTTCTTGAAATCGGTCGGTAGCATAAGATTTCCAATTTTTTTTCTATTCTTTCATGATCTCTTAATGTGTTTCTATTTTGGAGAAAGTACAATAAATATTGGAGGGAGGGAGGGAGGGAGGGAGGGAGGGAGGGAAGGGGCTTTCTGCACTATTTATTTAAGAAGTAATTTAATTTAATAGATGTAAGTGCCACATGACACTGAATCCGTTACTATATCATAAGATAAAATAGTAATGCTTCTTTCATCCCAATTATTTGAAAGCATGATGAATTAAACGATATATATGTATTGATGCTTAGGGAAAATAATTTATTTGTTTAGTTTCTATACTTGCAGTATATATGATGACATGCTAAATTTGTTCAGACCTGTACAAATATAAGACCAGCTAAAGATGAGGAACTTCCAAACCCCTACATAGAAGAGTGCCGATAACCCTCCTCTTGTCTAGATAGATATCTGTAATTGTGTCTGTCTAGATTTCTTTGAATACTCCTTTCTTTTTTTAGTAGTGTTAATTGACTCATGAATGTTTAGCTAAATGAATCCACACGATGTTAGCAGTACAAAATTCTTGATATTGTGCAAAAATGATGTGTGGTGTAACCCTAAACCCTGAGTTGGAAAACATGGTAGAATGTTGTTCTTCAGTATGAGGAAATAGGTTGTTATTTTATATTGCTCCTTCCAGTTCAGTTAGTTATTGTTTCTCTTTCCTAAGGATATGGCTATGGCTATGGCTGATGGCATCAGTTGGTCAGGCTATTGATTTCATAGTGCATTTCCGCAAGCAAGTGCCAAGTAGCCCCTCTTTCTTTCGTTGTACATAACTACAAATTAGTCGATGGTTGAAATAAAAATACTATAACTTATCTATAATTTTCAGATTGAGTTTTCAATTGAGAAAGAAAATAATTTTAATCCAAACCCACCCACCACCCCAATCCAATTACCGATCTCTTAAACCTTATTTTCAATTGAGAAAGAAAATAAATTTATTACTACATAACACAATAAATTTGTGTAGGCAACTTAAGAAACAAGTCACAAACCTTATTTTCCGAGTATCCTTTGCAGCCCCTGTGGTATTGACAAGCTCAGCCTCCAACTCCACCCAAAACTTTTGACCTACACCAGTGTATGTGGAGAGGAGTGACAGGTATTGTATATGATACTACAAATGGTAAATCTAGTAGCACAGTGTACATCCTCTGTTATCTTCTTCCAGACACCAGTGTCTCCCATCAACACACTTGGTAAAATTTATAAATATAGATACTGCATATATAGTACAACTTGCATGTGCTACTGGCTACTATCTGTAGAACTTTTTTTAAATTATTTTAAATAATGGAAGCAAAACAGATGGGAGTTTGTTTTAAACATAAAGAGAGGAATAAAATTTACTTATTTCTGTTGGAAATATTTATGGCTTCTTCCTAGCTATCGGCCTGAGAAATAAAAAAGGTGAAATTACAAAATTAGCCCTCAAGAGAATGAACACAATCAGTTAATTAAGTATCATATATATATATATATATATATATATATATATATATATATATATATATATATATATATATATATATATATAGAAAGTATTAAAAATATAAGAAAAATTTTAAATAACTTTACTGTTTTCTCAAATCTGCAAGAATATGTTGGCACTGATGACTTTGACCTTCTTAAAGGTTCTCTCAATAATGTTCCATGGGTTTGGATTGGAGATGATTTTGTAACTGTTGAAGCTCTTGCTTTTGATTCACCTGTAAAATACAATCCATACTTGTATGTTGTCCCATCTGAATTATCTGTTTTCAGAGATTTGCTTCTTGCTCTTGGAGTTCGGCTTTCTTTTGACCTTTTTTACTATGCTAATGTTATATTTATGTTACAAAAAGATGTGAAAGGGTCACCACTTTCAGAAGATCTGTTGAGTTTTGTCCTTTGTGTTCTAGAAGCTGTTTCAGATTGTCAATCAGAGAGATCAATGTTTGAATAATACTTCTTAAAGGTTCTCTCAACAATGCTCCATTGTTGGTGCCTGATTCTCGAGGGCTTCTCATGGTTGCACGGGATGTGATGTATAATGATCATGCACCTTGGTTTGATAATAATACCCCTCTGGGAAAACATATCATACAGGGTCGTTTGAATGTACTGTCGAACAAGCTTACACCTGGAGTGAAGTTCGTCTGAATGACCTCTATTTTCCTTAGTTCTACCTGGAGTGAGGTTCGTCTGAATGACCTCTATGGGGGGCAAAATGTAAAAGCTAGTAGACTCACCTATTGCTTTAACCAAAAACACCACCATTTTCCCTGAAAGAGATCCTTTCAAGCAGCTTGTCCATTAGATTTTATATGCATCAGCAACATAAACACAGCCCTAGAACATCTAATAAAGTCAAGATCACTTTGATTCATCCAAACATAACAATAGAAACACATAAAATAGAATTATAGATAAATTTACTAAAATAAATGAGTGTATAGAGAATTATTACATCAGGAAAGCATAGCAAGGAGCCAGCTAATGAGCCTGTAACAGCCAGAAGTGCACAAAACCGGAAGTCATATATCACATGTTCAGTAGCAGACATGGAAACAAATGGATGTATTACAAGACTACAAGAGAATCCATGGTCATTCATTATAGATAATTACATTAGGATTGATACTAATTTCATGGACTACCTCATTCTGGATGAATTTGGTGAAGAACCTCTTAGCTTTAATATTGTCACCATAGTTTTAACAGTTTCACAACTTTTTTTTCTCTCTTTGGCATTTCTACAAACACTTTATGTGCATATTTCTTAAGCATGTTATGAACCTCTACAACCCAATTGTTAGCATCATTCTAGTCAATTCCTTTCTTAGCAACCTCTCTAACTTCCTCTCTTGGGGGGTCCAACATTCCAACCTTAAAGTAAACAAATAGGAACCCAACATTTTTGCTTTCTGATACAAACCTCCATTGTTCCTCAAACATTAGTTTATGAGCAACTGTTACAATCATACATCATACAGACTAAGATTTTTCCAAGAAGGTCCGAACAATCATAATATAATCACAAAATATGTAAATAGAGAAACAAAGATATACAAATAGAAAAATAAGGATTGTGGTACCTGTTCAGCCTTAATCACATGCCAATCGGAGTTGAGGGCTTTGAAAACTGGAATCGGACCATATTTGAGCTGGTTGACCATATTTTTTCTAACATTTGTGTGCATAATACTCGAAATTCAGAAACCCTAGATGTATAAACAACACTTCGTGAACCCCATAAGAAAAGATAAGGAACTCATAATTCATGTGTGTTTGCGAAGGAAGGGGGGGAACGAAAGAGTGTTAGAATGGAAGTCTATTTTGATAAAATACAAAGATGATGATGGCGATTTGTTGACTATAACATGTACCTGTGAGCTCAGATTAGCTGAATTGATTGCAGATGGCCTTGCGCTTCCATATAAAGAACCCTATACCTAAAAATTTGACTTATTTGGGGTTTTTAAATTGCATATTGTCGAGGTTACCCCTGAGCAGGAACCACCATTGTTAGAAGAAGTAGAAGAAGACAAAGTGGAAGAAGAAAAGCCGGTTGAGATCGAGAGTATTGAAGTAGAAAAGAATGGGACCCATTCCGATTTTGAAAGTGAACAAAACCGGAAAAGGAATCTGAAAAAAATACCCAATGATCCAGATTTGAAATAAGTTGAAATGGAAGAATGATTGTTTGAATTTGCTCAGTTATTTCGAACCCTCGCACGTATTGGGTTAAGAGAAAACGAGAGAAGCAGAAGCTTGAAAGAAAATAAAACCCTACCACGTGCTAGAGAGAAGGGAGGTGGCGATGGCTTAGGGTTTACAGAGATACGGGAGGTAGAGAATGAAGGGAGATCTAGAGGAGAGAGTATCAGAGGGGTGAGTCGATTGCAAGGATGAAAAATAGATAGAAGATAGAAAAAACGAGGCGGGTTTTCAAAATTTTGGGGATTTCCTTTCCCCCCTTGTCTACTAAAAGCGCGTTTCATTAAAATTATAAAGCGACAGGTACAGACGACGCGCGTTTAAGATAAACCACCCTCCGTGTTTTTATTTTTTTTTCTTGAGACACTAAATTAAGGGCACGCAATAATGCGTGACGTAAATCCTTAAATTTTTTGGAGAGATAACACTATTTTAAGGGCACGTCCTTTTGCGTATCATTAATCAGTGCGTGTCGTAAAAAGCGCGTCATTAAAGGTCTGTTTTCTAGTAGTGATATCACCACTTATCCCTTCGGGGTAGACAAGAAAATCGACAACATCCAAATGTGTAATTTCTGGTTGATCTTCATGGATATCACTTTGAATAAAATTTGTTTCGATATTTTTCTTTATATTTTAGAGAATCTTGATAAAGATCAACAAAATGCTTTGGTAAGCGGCATGTACAAGACTAATGATCGGTCATTCCACATTAGTGACAAACATTTTCATTTTTTTTTTTTGCCTTTATCACTTTTATCATTAGGATGTGGATTTTTGTTGTTTTCCAACTTCTGGTAGTTACTTGTAATCTTGTTATTTTTATGATAATTATGATAACCTCCACGACCTCGGTTAGACTCATGACTATTATGATTATATGAGTTGCATTCACTTCAGGAAATATACTAGAACCGGTTGGGATTGATTGATAATTTTTCATCAATAACTCATTGTTTTGTTTAGCCACAAGAAGACATGAGATTAATTCATATTTATTTTAAACATTTCTCATGATATTGCTACTGCAGGAGCATGTTAGTAGTATGAAAACTAGAGAAAGTTTTCTCTAGCATTGTTTTCCATAATGAAAATAGAAATCAAAATAAAGACTTGTAATGTAAGAAATTGTTAGTTAAGAAATTCCATAAAATAAGTTGTAAGCATTGTACATGTAAAATTATAAAAAATACATACCTGAAAATGACAAGACCAATAAGGAGTTAGAGTTATATGGTAGAGTCGTGCTGATAACGTATTATAAAATATGATCAAATAACAAGATAAAATATAAAGTAAAGAAAGATATGAGAGTAGAGAGACCTTTTATTCTAATACTTGTGATGAAATCATCAAACTTTACAATACATAATATTCACTATTTATACTAGACAAAGAAGATGAAAGGTGATGTATGATATGTCATATGAATGCTTATTATAATGGTGCAAAACTATATTCATAAAACTCATAATAATGTTTACTAATTATGAAGAGTAATGAAAGAATATGAAGAATCCAATAATCATTCACTAAATAATAATTTATAACATTTGAAAATAGACGTGGGCTTATTTATTGTCTTATTGTTCCAGAAAATCTGCAACGTCAAGAAACAAGGCATTTTTATATTTGGTGGAAGTTTAACATGGGCTCATTTATTTACTTATTGTTCAATTTTTCATCTTGTTCGGTAGTGGGGAGTTTGGGTCTATTCTTGGAGTCTAGGAGAAGACCCAAATGGAGTCGTCGGGGGTGGGGGTGGGGAATGGGGAAGATATTATATAAGTATATAACCCAAGAATAAAGGTTTATTATTAAGACCAGCCGATTTGTTTGCAATAATTTTTTTATACACAATCAATTTATATTTTAAAATGTTATATTATATAACATCTTAAAAAACAAATTGTTATGAGAAAAATTATTGGATACTAGTCGCTTATTGTTTGGTTTTTCTTTTACCTTTTCATTTAACATATTTCCTTTTTGTCGATATTCCTCCACATTAATTACTCAGCTTGTTCGAAATTATTAAATAACCGTCTCCTACTTTATTTGGTAAGAACATCATCAATCTTAGATTCTTAGATTCTTAGATTTTTTTTTTTTTTTTTTTTTTTTTTTTTTTTGAGTTTCTAAAATATAATTTACTTTATGTTAATTATATCTTTTCATTTGATTGCTTCGTGCTGCTTTATATGAGTACTTGAATGCCTGTCATCTTCTTCTATGTGATGTTCATCTTTTTAGTTGCGCCTTCTATAGTTATAATATCCAAAAACGCATGTTAATTATTGCATAGAGGAAGGCTAATGCGATTTGCTTTATGTATTACGATTTACCATTATGGGTATATATATATTCAGTAGATAACTGTTGGAACAAAATAATATCACATTCATATATCATAAATTTATATAACAGTACAAAGACACAAAAGGAAACTAACACTCGTTTTACATATTATATAAAAAACACTGAACATGTATTACGTTAAGGATTTTAAACCATCTAAACATATGATGATATGAACTACATATAGGTTCATACATTTATTTATTTCATGGAGGTGAAGAACCTAAATTCGAAGCTGAAACCCGTCAAGGACAAAAGACAACCCTATAATTGGTTCCCCCAGGACATGAAAATGTGCCAGTTCTGTCATTCTTGTAGCTTAAAAAATCAGGACATCGATCTTTAAAAAATCTTGAATATTCAGTCGGCCCACAATCCTCTGTGTAACAACAGTATTTTTGGTTCTTGAACACCGTGCATGGGTTGTTGCAGCCACCGGGTGTCCGTAACACGTCAGGGCACTGGCCATTGATGTCGGCAATGCATCTGCTGCTGCTAGTGCACCCACCGGAAGTGGGGCTAAATTCCATTGGCAGGTTGAACCCATCGATAACAGAAACATCGAAGTAATCAAAATTCATGTACTGATTAAGAGCGTATTCAGCCACTGTGTTGGGCGTTTTACCAAAAGCTTGGCATTGGAGGAGGCCGTTGCAGTCACCGGTCTGACAACTGCCTCGACCAGACCCATCAAAGTTGCAGTTGGTACGGGGCCATATACGAGCTGTTGATGTGCCAGGTGCAACATCTAAAGACCAGCTTTCACCGAAATTTAGCTGCCGGCCACCACCGGGAGTTGCACCAGCCCAGACGGTGAACGGACAGTTGTTGTGGATATTAAAATTGGCCGCATTGGCAATGTGAAAACAAAGAGAGAAGAAAAAGAGAAGGAAAGTGGAAGCTGTGTGGAAGATCATTGTGGTTGTGGGTGTGTATACAGACTGAGACTCAGAGTCGTTTATATAAGGTTTTTGGAACCAGGTAAATGCATGGAGAGTTGGAAGGGTCGTATCCATAGCCCCTTCATGTTTATGAGGAATTTTGTTTCTTATGTGGAATATATGTTAGCCAACCAACTTGCATAAATTATAAAATTTATTTTTATAGTTTAGGTTGTTATATTATATTATATTATATTATATTATATTATATTATATTATATTATATATATATATATATATATATATATATATATATATATATATATATAATAAAAGTAATCTTTCTATAGCATTATATAATATTATATTATATATATATATATATATATATATATATATATATATATATATATATATATATATATAATATAATATAATATAACAACCTAAACTCATAAAAATAAATTTTATAATTTATGCAAGTTGGTTGGCTAACATATATTCCACATAAGAAACAAAATTCCTCATAAACATGAAGGGCCTATGGATACGACCCTTCCATATATATATATATATATATATATATATATATATATATATATATATATATATATATATATATATATAGAGAGAGAGAGAGTATATATATATAGAGAGAGAGAAAGAGGGAGGTAAGTTCAATTGAGAAAATAAAAAAGGTTAGGAATGGGAAATCATTCTCAGCTAATCATTTAATTAGCATCTTAGCATAAAATACACGGTGACAAACTTGTAAATATGATATATAAACCTTCAATCACAAATATCATTTCTTCTGGATCTTTTATCTGTTCTTCATCAACACCATCTGTTATTCATTCATCTCGATTGTTCCTCTGTATTTTTCATCAACATCATATGTTCTACTACTTGTTCGTTATCAAAGTCATATGTTCTTCATAAAAAAAGACATCGACACTTCATAAAAACATCATTTCTTCATCAAAAATCTTCGTTTATTCATCAAAATGTTGTGATTCGTCATTAAAAACATTTATGCGTACTATTAAGTGTAAAATGTGATTCAATCTTGTCCAGTTTCGTTGACATCAAACAAAATCGTTAAAAATAATCCATATTTATCGATGTCACATCATTTAGCGATCGTCAATCATCGAAACTTCATCAAATGAACATTCACCAATATCAACAACAGATAGCAATCGAAAAGTCATCAACATAACCATATAATTGAAGAATTTTTTTTTAAAAATCATTTTTCATGTTTGAAAAACTTGGTTTTTCATACATTTTTTTCACAATTTTTGGTATAAACCTATAGATTATTAATCGATTTTTATACAATTTGATTTGTTTTGTAATTATTGGCTTTAATTGTGAATTTTTTTACTATAGTTATATAAGTTAATTTATTTGCACGCCAACTGTTCGATGAAATGCACAAACTAAATATATCACATAATATTCACAAGTGAATATGCATTTACACAAGAATCAATGTATATCTTTTAAAAAACACAGAACAAGTATGTAATTCATATGTGAATAATATATATATTCACATGCGAATACATGTAATATTCATAAATGAATACAGGTAATATTCATAAATAAATACCGGGAATACGTCATTTTGAAGTCCTAAGCAAGTTTGTAATTCATATATGAATAAAATATAAAATTATATCCACATGTGAACATATGTAATATTCAAAAATGAATATATATATATATATATATATGTAATAATCAAATGTGAATATATATATATATATATATATATATATATATATATATATATATATATATATATATATATGTATTATTCACAAATAAATAAAACTGTCAATAAAATCGAGAACTATAAAATATATAAAATTAAAGATAAAAAAAATATTTCATAAGAACGTATATTTATTCACATACAACTAATCTTTTTATGTTAATAAAATAACATATATATGCATATTTTTTTATTAATGTTATATTCATTTGTGAATAAATGATAACTTTTTTTTTCGGAAAATTATAAAAATAGAAAAACGTAATTTTGAAGCCCTAAACAGTCCCGAATGACCAAAAACCACCATACGCGACGGTGAAGCTGTGAGTTTTGTAAATCGCACCATTTTACATCAAATACGCGAATTTCATCTAATTCCGAGACTGAACTTCATTGCGGTAAATTTTTTTGATAATGTCACTAAATTTTCATTTCTACTAGTGATGATATCACCATGTCATGTTATTTATTTATATATGAATAAAGTTTAGAAATTATTATGAGATTTTACTGATGATGTAACTAACTTCAATCCCACTCATAAAAAACATGATTATATTTTGTTATTTTTATTTATGTGAGTAAACTATACATGTTGATTTATTTATTTTGTGAATAAAACCTTTATATATAAAAATAAATAATACACTATAGGAATTGGTTTGTGAATAGCTTTTCAAATATTGTAACAATATTATTTTACATGTAAATTCAGCATTATATTAAGACAAACGGCATTGTATTGGTTAATGAATATCATTCGCATTTGAAAGTAACACAATCAAAATGAAGAATATATTAAATTGTATAACATTTACACATGAATATAAAAATATATTGTCTTCGTCAATGATATATTCTCAATTACGTCAACTAATGTGATATGAACCAACCATTGATTGAAATGTTATATATTTATGGAGTAATATCCATGCCTGAAAAAACATGTGAATACACATCAAAAATGATATATATATATATATATATATATATATATATATATATATATATATATATATATATATATATATATATTGTTAGTTCATAATAATAGCGATTTACATAGTATATTCACATATGAATATTATATAGTATATACACTTGTGAATATTAATATTACATACTATATTCACAAGTGAATATACTATGTATTCACAAATATATATATATATATATATATATATATATATATATATATATATATATATATATATATATATATATATATGAAACATCCGAAAATACAACCCAAAAATTTCTTTAAAGACATTACTAAAATCATATTTAGAAAAACTGTATCATAAGTCATAACATAAATTCTCGAGTATTAATTCAAAACATAATATCATTATCAGAGTCAAACATTCCCAGGCTATCTGACTATGGTGTGTGCACTGCAATCTTCTCGAGCTCCTTTTTTGAAAACTGAGTACCTGAAACCAAAACTGAAAACCGTAAGCACGAACCTTAGTGAGCTCCCCCAATCTAACACATACCATGCAATAACATATAAAGCACATACTGGGCCTTGCCCACTGCATCGGACTGATGTCCGGACTAACTGGGGCCTTGCCCCCTACATCGGACCGAAGTCCGGAAACTGACTGGGACCTTGTCCCCTGCATCGGACCGAAGTCCGGACTAACTGGGGCCTTGCCCCCTGCATCGGACCGAATTCCGGAAACTGACTGGGACCTTGTCCCCTGCATCGGACCGAAGTCCGGACTAACTGGGGCCTTGCCCCCTACATCGGACTGAAGTCCGGAAGCTGGCTGAACATAGCATAACATAACATATCAACTAGCATTAACACATATACTGCATACTACATCGGGCCGTAGCCCGGAACACATAACACATAAATCCTGTCTGAGCCATGAAGGCATCAAACATACTAACTACTGCATCGGATCGAAGTCCGAAAACTACTGCTAACTGAACGGGCCGACATTGTGGCCTTAGACCCGTCCCTACTGGAAGGAAACTCACCTGATGTTGCCGAGCTGTTGCTGCTAATCCTTTTGACTGTTACCTGACCTCTGACTTCGACTGCTGCTTCACTAGCTCCTCGAGCTACCAATATCAATATAACACTTAGTCCAACTGACCTCCAAAGGTCACTAGGTCAATTCTCGTCAAGGTCAAAATCCTGGTCAAAGTCAACCTTCCGGGTCAACCCTACTCGCCGAGTCTACCTACTGACTCGCCGAGTTCATATGCTCTGGGTCTTTCTTATTCGCGACTCGACTCGCCGAGTCAATCCATGACTCGCCGAGTCCAACTAGTTCCAAGTCTTGTCCTGTCCAACTCGCTGAGTCACCACCCGACTCACTGATTCGAGCCCCAACTCGAAGGGTTTAGGGTTTCGCGATCTGACTCGCCGAGTCCAAGAACAGACTCGCCGAGTCCTAGATAATCTTCAACCAACTCGTCGAGTTGCTCATCCAACTCGCCGAGTCCATGCCTAACTTCATCCGACTCGACGAGTTGTTCATCCTACTCGTCGAGTTCCTCCTCATCTTCAAGCTACTCGCCGAGTCCACTCTAAGGACTCGCCGAGTGTAACAGCCCGGAATTTCAGGTATTTTTATAATATTGTTTTTGGGGTGTTTTAGGAAGGGACTCGGCGAGTTGGAGCCAGACTCGCCGAGTAGGACCACAGACTGGGTCGCGGGTTCGCGACTGGACTCGACGAGTCCATTATGGACTCGGCGAGTCTGCGCTGTTCAGCGGAAACCCTATTCGTTTGGTTTTGGATCGTATATAACGCCTTTTAGGTCGTCATTGTCCGTCTTTTGGCCGATTGAGAAGAACCTAAGCGTCTGTGGACATCTAGAGCAGGAGTGAAGGCTATTGGAACCTTGAAGAATTTGTTAGGCAAGAAGAGGAAGGGTTTTGGCCAAAGGAAGATCAAGGGGATCGAATTCTGAGGTTTGGGGACACAGAGAGTACGTTTTTCAGGTAATACTTCGGATCATTCCTGTTATTTTGATGTGTACACGGATTTAGGGTTTATGAAACCCATTTGGTGATTAGATGGATTATTATGTTGTTACCCAAACGTTTATACCCCAGTAATAGGATGTTTAGAGGTCCAGAAAGTCCCATGATTGTGTATTTCGGGACCATACGTATTTCAGGAAGCCGTTGATCGACTGCATGGCATGGACTCACCGAGTCCAATGAACAGACTCGGCGAGTAGCTTGAAGATTCACTGGGACTCGCCGAGTTGTTCTTCAGACTCGGCGAGTGGAGTCGGGGTGGCCCTGCGATTCTTCCACGTGGATCTCGTCGAGTCAAGGGGGATACTCGACGAGTAGAAAGGGAACATCAGGGAAAGTTGGAGAGGACGTCTCGACTCGTCGAGTCACCTTTGCACTCGACGAGTCCGGTCCAGTTGACCGTTGACCAGAGTTGACCTGCATATAATTTCTTAGGGTCAGTTGTCTTGAATGATAAGAGTGTTAATAAGGGTATATGGTATTATAGGGAGTCTGCAGATCGGCGGATCGAGTGCGAGTGATTTCAAGAGTTGATAGTTTTCATTACCACGAGGTGAGTCTCCTCACTATACTGTACCCGGAAGGGTTTGACTGTGTGACCGGAAGGTCGGATATGATTTGTGTTATACGTGCTATAAATGGTAAGGTATTTGCTAAGCGTGCTATGTATGTTTATACGGGCCGGAAGGCAATATGTTATGTGACTGAAAGGTCGGATATGATATATGATATATGTGCTATATGTGTTAAAAGTAATGTATTAATTGTTGTGTATGTTTATGGGCCGGAAGGCAATATGTTATGGGCCGGAAGGCGATTATCTCAAGGCCTGGAAAGGCGTATATGCGTAAGTAGTATACTGGGGAACTCACTAAGCATTTATGCTTACAGTTTTCATGTATGTGTTTCAGGTACTAGCGAGGACCGTGGGAAGGCGCCGGCATGACGCGTACACACTGTTGATGTTTTGAGATCTTGGGGATTTTATGATTTTATTTTGATATGAAATTTGGAATAATTATATTTGGTTGAAATAATTCACTTTATTTTAAATGAAAATTTTGTTTGAAAATTTGCGTTGTTACAATTGCTATCAGAGCCTTGGTTTGAGGGATTCGGGTGTACCTTCGGGTGTAACTGAACTCAAACCGAGGATTTGAGGAAAAATCTTTTAAAAATAATAAAGACATGAATTTTTATAAATGGTAAAGTGGTAAACAAGAACGGAGCAGTGTGTACGATCAGCCAGCGCCCGAACGGTAAAGATCCCCAGAATACCTTACAATGTTATGTTATGCACTGAATTATGAATTGTTATGCATGCTAGAAGACTAGGTATTCATGATAGGACTAGAATGGCCTGTTTCGTGATGCCTTAGTCTAGGGAGTTTGCTTATATGAGATATTCGATAGCGTGCAGGTAGAAAGTGCATACTAGAGGTAGAGTACTCACTATTCGGGGTCTGGGGAGGAAGATTTGGGACGAATACTGACACGGTGTGGTCGGTAGTATTGGGCCCGTACTACCAAAGACACCGGGTCGGTGGAAGACCCAAGTAAGAATCCCTAGATATCGGAGACTGAGTAGGGTTGCGTTATCGAGTACAATTGTACTTGATGGAGTCTCTGATAATTTTATGTTGTATTTCAGAGACATCATGGTTACCACACGTCATGGGGCGAGTTCGAGCAGTGTGAACGACGAGGATATTCGTCAGATGATTCAGGAGGAGGTAGCTGCAGCGATCCGGGCTGAGATCCCAGAGATGTTTGGGTCTATTAAGACCACACTGATGGAGACGTTTGAGGAGCGGTACGCCGCACTGACTGAGGCTGCAGCCGCTGCCGCTACCGCAGCTGTGGCCGCTGCCAGGCCGCAAGGGGGCGATTCGTTGCTGTTCCGGGAATTCAGCAACACGAAACCCCCTGAGTTCGATGGGACGCAGGATCCAATTGCTGCGATGAGGTGGATCGCCGACATTGAGGGGTGCTTCTATACTTGCTCATGCCCGGAGCACCTGAGGGTACGGTTCGCCTTGAACCAACTCCGTCTGGGAGCGAAGGATTGGTGGAAGTTCGTGACGGCGAACTTCACTCTGGCGGAGATTACAACGGTGACATGGGAGAGGTTTACTGAGATGTTCAGGGACGAGTACGTTCCCCCAGTGGAGAGGGAACGATTGATTCAGGAGTTCTTGACCCTTAAGCAGGGTACTGATTCCGTTGCGGTGGTCACACGGAAGTTTCACGAGAGGGCGATGTTCTGCCCAGAGCTGGTGTCTACAGAGCAGTCACGGATGAGCCGGTATTTAGGCGTTTTGAGGAGGGATATCCGGGAGTTTGTGTCAAACTCCACCTATCGTACTTTCACCGAGCTTCAGGCGAACGCCAGGAAGCGCGAGATCGAGTTGGAGACTCAGGCTAGGGAGGAGGCCGAGTCTCGGCAGGTGGACCGACGACCGGCTCAGTCTCAGCCGGCAGCCAAGCGGATCAAGTCCGCTGATTCGAGGATGGGAGGTCAGAAGGGCCGCACTTGCGGGAAGTGCGGCAAAAGTCATGAGGGGGCGTGTCGAGCTGGTGGTTGCTACAAGTGTGGCAAGGAAGGACACATTGCCAGGGATTGTCCTAAGGGGTTCATGGTTTGCTTTCACTGCAACCAGACAGGCCATCGGAAGGCCGAGTGCCCGCAGCTTCGTCGGGGATCTACACCTACTACCAGGACTACTGAAACCCGACCGGCGAAGGTCGAGGCCCCAAGGGCTCACGGGAGAGCCTTTCAGCTGACTGCGGAGGAGGTCCGCGCTGCGCCCGATGTTGTGGCAGGTATGCTGTAATTCACGTATTTACTTTAAAGTCGAAATGTTATGCTTATGTTAATGTATGTGTAGGTACTTTTCTTGTGAACTCTATGCCTGCTCTAGTGTTATTTGATTTGGGTGCGAGTAGATCCTTTGTATCTTTAGCTTTTAGTCAGCATATCAGCATTAGTCGTGAGCCGTTAAGTCGGCCTCTGAGCGTTTCTATAGCGGCCGAGAGGGTGGTTTGTGCCACGGAGGTTCTTCGGGGATGCGTACTAGAGATTTTCGGGGTTGAGTTTCCGATTGACCTAGTTCCTATTGCGATGGGTGATGTCTGTGTCATCGTGGGCATGGACTGGTTGAGCCGATTCAGCGCTATCATCGACTGTGAGCGCCAGCTGGTGACTATACGAGACCCTAGTGGGGGAGTTCTTACGGTATACGGCGAGGGTACCCGTTCGGGATCAGCTTTTTGTTCGGCCGCTAGGGCGAGGCAATGCCTACAGCAGGGATGTAGAGGTTTTGTGGCGTATGTGATGGATACGCGGGAGGCTTCCGGGAGACCGAGGACAGTGGAGGAGGTTCCAGTGGTGCGCGAGTTTCCAGATGTTTTTCCTGAGGAGTTGCCGGGAGTACCTCCTGCGAGGCAAGTAGAGTTTGGTATCGATCTGATTCCGGGGGCTGCGCCTATTGCGAAGGTGCCTTATCGTCTTGCACCTCCAGAGATGCAAGAGTTGTCCTCGCAACTCCAGGAGTTGCTGGGGAAGGGATTTATTCGGCCGAGTAGCTCACCGTGGGGAGCATCGATTCTGTTCGTCAAGAAGAAGGATGGTTCACACCGGATGTGCATTGATTACCGGGAGTTGAACAAGGTGACGGTCAAGAACCGCTATCTGTTACCTAGGATCGATGATCTATTCGATCAGTTGCAAGGGGCATCTTGGTTTTCCAAGATCGATTTGAGATCAGGGTACCATCAGGTAAGAGTGCGGGATGAGGACGTCCAGAAGACAGCATTCAGGACGCGGTATGGGCATTACGAGTTCGTGGTGATGCCTTTCGGGCTCACCAATGCCCCGGCAGTGTTCATGGACCTCATGAACAGGGTATGCAGGCCGATGCTGGATCGGTCTGTGATTGTATTTATCGACGACATCCTAGTGTATTCGCGAACTAGAGAGCAGCATGAGGGACATTTGAGGGAGGTCCTTGAGGTATTGAGGTCGGAGAAGCTATATGCAAAATTCTCCAAATGTGACTTCTGGTTGCGGGAGGTCCAATTTCTTGGACATGTTGTTAATCAGGTAGGGATATTGGTCGATCCGGCCAAGGTGGAAGCAGTGATGAGTTGGGAGGCACCGAAGTCACCTTCTGAGATCAGGAGTTTCCTTGGGTTGGCGGGGTACTATCGGAGGTTTATTAGGGACTTCTCCAAGATCGCGGTACCGCTCACCAGATTGACCCGGAAGGGTGTTACATTCTTATGGGGACCCGAGCAACAGACTTCCTTCGAGACACTACGTCAGAGACTGTGCGAAGCCCCGGTATTAGCCCTCCCGGAGGGGATGGAGGATTTTGTCGTATATTGCGACGCATCGATTTCGGGACTGGGTGCAGTGTTGATGCAGAGAGGCCATGTGATAGCTTATGCATCGAGGCAATTAAAGCCTCACGAGGCGAGATATCCCACGCATGACTTAGAGTTGGGGGCAGTAGTGTTCGCTCTTAAGATTTGGCGTCACTACCTGTACGGGGTTCGTTGTACTATATACACGGACCATAAGAGTTTGAAGTATTTGATGGATCAACCCAACCTAAATATGCGTCAGAGGAGATGGTTGGACGTGGTTAAGGATTATGACTGTGAGATCCTATACCACCCAAGCAAGGCTAACGTGGTAGCCGATGCATTGAGTCGTAGGGCGGAGAGCACTCCATTGCGAGACGTATGTCTGAGACTGACGGTGATGTCTCCAGTATTAGATGCTATTCGTGGGGCACAGGCCGAGGTTGTGAGATCCGAGATGCAGAAGAAAGAGCGGGTCGTTGGGTTAATTTCAGAGTTCGTTAAGGATGGACGAGGACTTCTGACGTTTCAGGGTCGGATTTGGGTACCATTCGTGGGCGGTACGCGTGCTACTTTGATGGAGGAGGCTCATAGATCGAAATTCTCGATCCATCCCGGTGCTACGAAGATGTATTTGGACTTGAGGAAGGAATATTGGTGGCCTTGTATGAAGAGAGACGTCGCATGGTTCGTTGAGAGGTGTTTGACCTGCCGTAGGGTTAAGGCCGAGCACCAGAGACCGCATGGTAAGTTGCAGCCTTTGGAGATTCCTGAGTGGAAGTGGGAACAGATTACTATGGATTTCATCACCAAATTGCCGAGAACTGCCAGGGGAGTCGATGCAATTTGGGTGATTGTGGATAGATTGACGAAGAGTGCACACTTCCTTGCCATTAGCGAGAGTTCATCAGCGGAGAAGTTAGCGGAGTTATACGTGAGAGAGGTAGTATCTCGGCATGGAGTGCCGATCTCGATTGTTTCAGACCGTGATGTACGCTTCACTTCCAGGTTCTGGAAGAAATTCCATGAGGAGCTGGGTACTAAACTGCATTTTAGTACCGCATACCATCCCCAGACAGACGGTCAGAGCGAGCGGACGATTCAGACATTGGAAGACATGCTTAGAGCGTGTGTGTTAGACTTCGGGGGTAGCTGGGATGCGCATTTGCCTTTAGCTGAGTTTTCCTACAACAACAGCCATCATTCGAGCATTGGTATGCCACCTTTTGAGTTGTTGTATGGTAGGAGGTGTCGGACTCCCATTTGCTGGGGAGAGGTGGGACAGAGAGTGATGGGCAGTACAGAGATCGTACTCCAGACGACAGAGCAGATTCAGCAGGTTAGGCAGAGGTTATTGACCGCCCAAAGCCGACAGAAGAGTTATGCGGACAGACGCCGGTCCGAGCTGGAATTCCAGGTTGGCGACTTCGTTCTCCTGAAGGTTTCTCCTTGGAAGGGAGTGATCCGGTTCAGAAAGAGGGGCAAGTTGGGGCCCCGGTTCATAGGTCCATTTCGTGTAATTGCAAGGGTAGGTCGGGTAGCTTATCGGTTGGAGTTGCCAGCAGAGTTGGGACAGATTCACAATACCTTTCACGTATCACAGTTGAGGAAGTGTATAGCCGATGAATCGGCAGTGGTTCCGTTAGAGGATATTCAGGTGGATGCGAGCCTGAATTACGCCGAGAGACCGGTAGCTATCAGGGATCGGAAGATCAAGGTTCTGAGGAACAAGGAGGTACCTCTGGTGTTGGTTCAGTGGCAATACCGGAAAGGATCGGAGATGACTTGGGAGCCGGAGCGTGAGATGTGGGAGCAACATCCAGAGTTATTTGCAGAATGAGACTTCGAGGGCGAAGTCTAGTCCTAGTGGGGGAGAGTTGTAACAGCCCGGAATTTTAGGTATTTTTATAATATTGTTTTTGGGGTGTTTTAGGAAGGGACTCGGCGAGTTGGAGCCAGACTCGCCGAGTAGGACCACAGACTGGGTCGCGGGTTCGCGACTGGACTCGACGAGTCCATTATGGACTCGGCGAGTCTGCGCTGTTCAGCGGAAACCCTAGCCGTTTGGTTTTGGATCGTATATAACGCCTTTTAGGCCGTCATTGTCCGTCTTTTGGCCGATTGAGAAGAACCTAAGCGTCTGTGGACATCTAGAGCAGGAGTGAAGGCTATTGGAACCTTGAAGAATTTGTTAGGCAAGAAGAGGAAGGGTTTTGGCCAAAGGAAGATCAAGGGGATCGAATTCTGAGGTTTGGGACACAGAGAGTACGTTTTTCAGGTAATACTTCGGATCATTCCTGTTATTTTGATGTGTACACGAATTTAGGGTTTATGAAACCCATTTGGTGATTAGATGGATTATTATGTTGTTACCCAAATGTTTATACCCCAGTAATAGGATGTTTAGAGGTCCAGAAAGTCCCATGATTGTGTATTTCGGGACCATACGTATTTTAGGAAGCAGTTGATCGACTGCATGGCATGGACTCGCCGAGTCCAATGAACAGACTCGGCGAGTAGCTTGAAGATTCACTGGGACTCACCGAGTTGTTCTTCAGACTTGGCGAGTGGAGTCGGGGTGGCCCCGCGATTTTTCCACGTGGATCTCGTCGAGTCAAGGGGGATACTCGACGAGTAGAAAGGGAACATCAGGGAAAGTTGGAGAGGACATCTCGACTCGTCGAGTCACCTTTGCACTCGACGAGTCCGGTCCAGTTGACCGTTGACCAGAGTTGACCTGCATATAATTTCTTAGGGTCAGTTGTCTTGAATGATAAGAGTATTAATAAGGGTATATGGTATTATAGGGAGTCTGCAGATCGGCGGATCGAGTGCGAGTGATTTCAAGAGTTGATAGTTTTCATTACCACGAGGTGAGTCTCCTCACTATACTGTACCCGGAAGGGTTTGACTGTGTGACCGGAAGGTCGGATATGATTTGTGTTATACGTGCTATAAATGGTAAGGTATTTGCTAAGCGTGCTATGTATGTTTATACGGGCCGGAAGGCAATATGTTATGTGACTGAAAGGTCGGATATGATATATGATATATGTGCTATATGTGTTAAAAGTAATGTATTAATTGTTGTGTATGTTTATGGGCCGGAAGGCAATATGTTATGGGCCGGAAGGCAATATGTTATGGGCCGGAAGGCATTATGTTATGGGCCGGAAGGCAATATGTTATGGGCCGGAAGGCGATTATCTCAAGGCCTGGAAAGGCGTATATGCGTAAGTAGTATACTGGGGAACTCACTAAGCATTTATGCTTACAGTTGTCATGTATGTGTTTCAGGTACTAGCGAGGACCGTGGGAAGGCGTCGGCATGACGCGTACACACTGTTGATGTTTTGAGATCTTGGGGATTTTATGATTTTATTTTGATATGAAATTTGGAATAATTATATTTGGTTGAAATAATTCACTTTATTTTAAATGAAAATTTTGTTTGAAAATTTGCGTTGTTACACCGAGTCTATCCGGTCCTCAATCCATGCAGTGGCTTTTCGAGCCAAACAGAGTTTCCAACTCATAGATCCATACTTCTAGGGACTATCCCCCACGTAAAATGGCAAACTTTACGTGTAGATTAAGAGATCTAGGCTCAAAACACCCTAAACTAGGGTTTATGGCAAACATACTTCTTCAACATACCAAGGGCTGATACTTTAGGGGATTCAAGACCAAAACAAACATGGATCTGGGGTAGCAACCTCATATCTGAACCTCCAACTCGGATTGGTTACATATCATACCAACAATGACCAAAACTCACATATAAGAATAGATCTAGGTGCAAAGGGAGTCCAAGCAACAACTTATTACCTCCAACTGGTCTGAAATGTCTTCTCAATCTCGGATTCTACAGTCCCTACTTGCACCTCCAAGGCTTTTCTTCCTTCTCCAAGCTTTAGTGCACTCTACAAGGCAAGATCCAGCTCAACAATGGATAAGGCGGCTAGGATTTGGTGTTCTGGGGTAGAGAGGCAGTAAAGGAACCCTAGGAAAGAGAATGAGACGCTTAAATAGGATCCAAATCCTGGATTTAGGGTTTTTCCTCGCTCAGACCCAACTCGTCGAGTCTCCTTGGCCGACTCGCCGAGTCGGTCGCTTACACCACAACCCGGATCCCGCTCGGACTCGCCGAGTCCCTCCATGGACTCGCCGAGTCTCCCCTTAAACTAGAGGTTTTTCTTTCTTTTCTTGGCTTTCCAAACTTTGGGGTGTTACAATATATATATATATATATATATATATATATATATATATATATATATAATTTTTATATGTTATTCATATATTAATAACATACAGACTTGCATATTTGTTTTCTATTTTAATAATCATATATTGATTCAGGTACGAAAACATATTAATATGATAATATAACATGTTAATTTAGTTTATGCATTTCATCAAACAGTTGGAGTGCATACAAGTTAGCTTTTTTAAAAATGCTAAAAACATAATACTTTGACTATTTAAAACTTACAAAATAGTAGATTAATAGAGAATTATGACATTTAAAAAATATATATATGATTTGATGTTCTTCTAACCTTAATTTAGAAGTTTTGTTTGATGATCGATGTTGAATGGATGATATGAAGTGGAACTGTTGTTGATTATTGATGATGTTGATCTAATGACGTTAGGAGTATAATTAACCGTAGATGTTGAAGATATGCTCGTATTCAATCAGAATTGAAGGTTGGATTGAAAGAACCAAAAACGAATTTTTGTTGTCTACTGTTGAATGGTGTTGATAAACGTGTTATTGACGAAGATTGATGATTGATTAACATTGGATGATGTTGATCGATGATTTAATTGAAGAAATCTAGATGATCGTTGAAGGTTGGAGAAGAAATTTGGATGATAAACGATGGATTACTAATATATTTGAACTGTTATCTAATTATCCACAGTTACGTCTCTGTGATTGAAGGATATTATATCATATTTACAAGTTTGTTATCGTGTATTTTATGTTAAGATGCTAATTAAATGATTGGCTGAGAATGATTGCCCATTCTTAACCTTTTTTTCTCAATTGAACCATCATCTATATATATATATATATATATATATATATATATATATATATAGAGAGAGAGAGAGAGAGAGACAGAGAGAGAGAGAGTTAGGTTCAAATGTTTCTAGCAATTATTGTGTTTCTAAAGGCACCAATCACAATTTAGCAAATAATTAAATAATTAATTAAATCAAAAGGGTATTTTTGGGTTTTTGAGACATTCAATTAATGGGATCATTTAATTAAATCCCTTCAATTAAGGAAAAAATAATAATTAGGTTTGACCTAATATCTCTTTTATCTAACATCTTATTCACCAGAATTTGTTATTCTTCAGTCACAACACCCCTATATACCATCGATCCCTTTTGTTGAACCCTTCACCGTGTTCATCACAATCGCCGGCAACATCCACCATCATCCATTACCACTCCATGAAACAAATCAGACCTGCAAATAACAAAAATACGTGGAAGAAAGGCATTTGTTTCTTACTCTCAAAAGTTTCTGAAATGGAGAGTTACAACAAAAGTTGTGGTGTCGTCGCCGCTGTTGGTGGTCATTTGCTAGTGAACGAATCTTCTTCTGATGTGCAGAACAACAGGAAGCGATTTCAGATACAATTAAAACCTGATGAAACAACGATTGTTTCATGGGTTAAGCTATTTAAAGAATCCGACATTCCCGTTGATCAGTTTCCTCCTCCATCACCTGAGCCTCCGGTAAGAATTCTCCTTGTTGGTTTTATGTATATAATATTCTGATGATTTTGTTGTTGAATTTTTGTTATTTCTCCATTATTAGGGTTTAATGATTGTTAGATTTTAGCAAATTTTGTAAATTTTGTTTGATTTGGACACAATTCGGAATGCTCTTTGTACAAAGGAAGCCTCAATGTAATAGAATTCAGCAGGGGAGCCCAAAATTTCTCGAATGGGAGGCAAATTTTAAAAATTGATTACAACTTTATTGAAGGGTGGAAATTTGTTTAACTTTTATATTATTATGCATTAAAATACGATACATGATGATGCAAGAGATGTCTTAAAGGACTTGTTTCCTGCAATGAACAAGTTTTCAAGCGCATTGTATTGAATCACAACTCTTGAATTCTGTATTCAATCACAACTCTTGAATTCAGTAATGTATTTTATTAGAATTTATTTATATAAATGTATCCTGTTAGAATGTTTGGGAATAATTGCTAACAACAAATATATTTTCTTAACTGGTAATGAATTTGTGATGTTTTAAGGTTGACTTTATAGTCTCTATTACATTCTGTCAGAATTTATAGTTTTTATTTTCTACTATGTTTTGTCAAACTTTATAGTCTTTAATACATTCTGTCGAAAATTATAGTTTTTTATTTTCTTAGAATGCATTGAATTTTTTAATTTTTGAAACTTGATTATGTTTTCTTTGTGAATTTAGGTTTGATGAGGCTAACATTGATATGGAGAAGGAAGAAACCATAGAGAACGTAAGTGTAATATACCAGAATGTGCTATGCTACAATGTATAAAGTATTGCTTAAAAATAATATTCTCTCTGAATAGATTAGTGTTTTTGTTAGATTTTGATGTTTTTTTCTTTTTTCTTTTAAAATGTTGTTATTATTCAATGAATCACAATCATACAATGAATTATTTGGTATATTATTAGTTCAAGAATTGATTTTGTGTAGTTTTTTCAAAATGCATTTACTAGTTTATGGTTGACATTCTGTCATTCTGACGGAATAAAATCGAAAAATATATTTACTAGTTTGTGGTTAACATTCTATCATTCTAATAGAATAAAATCGGATTTTTAATTTTGAATTAATTTAAAATATTCATATTTTTTAAAATAAAGGAATTAGTTATCCCTAAAAATCTGAAAATTTTCTTTACTAATATAGGTTAATTGACTAAAATATCCTTATGCTGAAATTTATGTGATTATATAGTACATGTTATCTTATTCTACTATCATAAACCCTCAGATCATGACTTTTGATTATATTCCATCCAATGGTCCAAATCTATGCATTCTAACACACAATAGTTACTAGAAACAAAATAATTTAACCATATATATATATATATATATATATATATATATATATAGAGAGAGAGAGAGAGAGAGCCAAGAAATGTAGGAGCAGTCTATGGGTTGTTCAATTTATTGCTTTTAAGGTTTTCATGCAAGTTCGTTAACTGTAAATGCACACAAATACAATACAAAATTATAAAAATGGTCTCTCTGTTATGCATTGACAAAACTGCAAAAATATCCCTTGTGGTGTATATTTTTCGATAGTTTGATCCAAACCTTGACTTTTTTGGATTAACGATCCTTTTTAACATGTTTGTATCTGGTTTTGGTCCATCGACAAACTAAAAAGACTAAAATGCCTTTTTTATTTTTATTTTTATTTTTTTAAATAATTATTTTTATATTTTATTAATTAAAAAACAATAAAAGACCCCTCATCAATTTCCCCTACTCCACCCCACCCCATCATCTTCTTCTTGTTCATTACCTACAACGCCATTCTCTACCCTTATCTATGTTTCAATACCCTCACCTAGGGTTATTAATCGGGTTAACCCGATCGGGTTTCGGGTTAAACGGGTCAGGTTAGTTGGGTTTTTCTTGAAAAAATATTCACCCGAAACCCGACCCTAATAAGGTACGGGTTAGTCGTGTTCGGGTTAACCAGGTTTCGGGTTTGTAGGGTCGGATTAATCGGGTTAGTCGGGTTGAAGTTGAAATGTAAGATGAATTTATGTTTTGCCATTTTAATACATAATCCACATGTAGAGGGACTTAAAATGTAAAGTTGGTATACGATATGATTTTTTGGAGTTTCTTTTACCATATTAGTAATGTAAACAGTAAATAAAATTCGTAAAACTGTTACAACACAACCTTACTGCACTAAGAAGAGAGGAAAGTTATATCATTTTATACATCTCTATACATAGTAATTTTACAATCTGGATTTGTTTAAATAAGAAATATGTATTAGTTGTAAAATCTCATGGGATCTTGAATTCATATCATTCAAGGCAATAAAAAAAGTTTTGGTAATAATTTCTTAATCGGGTTATTCGGGTTGATCCGAAACCCGAATTGTTTTGAAAAAATCAACCCTAAACCCGACCCTAATAATAATTCAGGTTAGTCGGGTTAACCAGAATAACCCGATTAAGAGTTCTGACTCTATTAAACCCGACCCTAATTACCTTATTCAGGTTCGGGTCGGGTCGGGTTAATCGGGTTCGGGTTTTTTTGACACCCCTACCCTCACCTCAGCAACAACAAGACCCATCTTATCCATCCACGCAACTAAGAAACAGGTTTAAAATGAAAACAATTGTCCCTCCATATTCCAATCTATTAGACAAGAAGACACCACATGGTTAAAAGCAGAATTCGATTTCCGGGTACGGTTCCATTACAATGTTTAGTAGCTTTTTGTGGATTTTGCAGTCACTATGAATTGAGTCGTTACAAAAAACATAACTGTTTTTTGGGATAAATTCCAAAGATAGACAAATCCGACCTGACATCCCTTTAATCAGATTCTGAATCTTTTATTTTTCTATTAGATATGTTGCTATACAGCCACCTTGAACGGTAGGTTTCTCGATAGTGAGAAAATTTAGGGGAAGATGTTAAACACGAGAATATTTGTTTTGTGTTCCTTCAAAAGATTGATTATAAATTTCTTTGATTTTTACCATGAACAATTTTGGAAAGGGGTTCAATTTTTTAGTTGTGATTGAATATAAAACCAACAAATGATTTCCATTGAGATACCGGAGGTGGTGGTAGGGTGGAGGTAAGGTGAAGGGAACAACAATGGAGGTAGGAGATGCTTATTTTACTGATGCACAATCAAAATAAAAAAAGGTGGGGGTTCTTTTTCTCAAAATAAAAAGATTGAATCACGATTTACACTTAAAACTACGAATAAATGTTTTTGATGATGAATCACAACATTTTGATGAATAAACAAAGATTTTTATGAAAAATTGATGTTTTTATAAAGTATCTGATGTTTTTTTATAAAGAGCAGGTGATGTTGATAACGACCAAGTAATAGGATAAATGATATTCATGAAGAACATACGATGTTGATGAAGAACAGTTGAACGATCCATCCTTAATGACTTATATATATATATATATATATATATATATATATATATATATATATATACACACACACACACACTTGCGCATTAAAAAGAAAAGATGCTATTTAGCCCTACATTAGTCCAAGTAAGCAGCGGAGTTAGCCTAGCCTACCCAAAAAGTGGTATAGTAGGCTATAGTAGGCGAGCAAGTTAACGAAGACGCTTAGGCTAATAGAAATCTCTCTCTCTCTCTCTCTCTCTCTATATATATATATATATATATGTATATATATATATATATATATATATATATATATATATATATATATATATATATTAAAAAGAAAATGCACTATTTAGCCCTTCATTAGTAGAAGTAAGCGGTCATCGATCATCAACAAGTAAAAGAATATTCTTTTCACATTCTCTCTCTCTCTCTCTCTCTCTCTCTCTCTCTCTCTCTCTCTCTCTCTCTCTCTCTCTCTCAATCAATCAAATTAGGTAAAAATGGTGTTTTGGGATGTTGTTTGTTTTATCATGAATCTATGAATTGAACAAATTAGATATTGTGGGTTTGCTTTTGATAGAAAATTGATGAGTGTTTGTAAAGGTGATTGGGTTTGTTGTTTTCACAGGAATGGGAGAAGGAAGAACATGAATGGGGGAAATATCCTCTTTTTTTTGTTGGTTTGTTGAGTACATAAGCGCAAGAACAAGACTGTTCTTGTATTTCTTGACTCGAATCCATGTAGAATGAAAGGAAACATGGGGTTTATTAAGAGGAAACGTATAAGAGGGTGAGTGGGGTTGATCTTGTGACAACATCTATTGTGAAAAGGAAATACTTTTTCCTTTGGAATGGAATCATGAATTTTAATTCTGCTGGAATGGAATCATGAATTCTAATTCTAATTCTGTTATATGAAATCACGAATCCAATTATATTGGAATGGAATCATGAATTATAATTCTGTTGGAATTGAGTATGGATATTTTATCACTAATTTATGCATGTTCTACAATTCTTGGTTTTCTCACTGATTTATTTTTCATTTGCTAATGCATTATTGGAATCTAAACTACAATTTAGTTTTGTTTTCACAGAAGCTGATGCTTGAAGAACGGACCACAAAATTGAAAGTGATTCTAAGCAACATTATTATTTTACAATGTATTAGTGTCATTGTTAGATTTTGTTGTTTTCTTTCCCGTTTTGAAAGTTTTTTTTTAGTTTTATTCTTTAACAATAAATGTAATTCTTAACAATTGCTACCCATATTCTATAAGAAATAATGTATTTTTTTTTATTTTTCAATTGTTTGTTCAAGAATTTGTTATTCTACATGAAATTTTAAAAGTCATGATCAAGAAATAGATTCAAGAATATTTCTATTATTTATGGTTCAAAAATATTTTTAATTTTTGAATATACTCATAAACATATTCTGTCAGAATGTCCGAATTAAAAGAATTATAATTCGTAAAATCAAATTTTTAAAATTAATAAAAATCTATAATCCCTTAAAATATGCAATTTTCCTTTATTAAATCTATATTAATTGACTAAAATGCCCTTTGTAATTAAATTAGATGATATTTTCAATTATATTTAATTAAATAATATATATTAATCGATTTCTTAAAATAAATAAAATTGATTGACTTACATTTATGCATACAATAACATAATAATTATTTTGAATAAAATAACCTAATATATATATATATATATATATATATATATATATATATATATATATATATATATATATATATATATATATATATATATATATATATAAAATAAAAAGTTTGGGCGATGGACAATGTGAGTCGGCCGCTATACAACACAAACACAAATACACAAATGTGTATAACATGTTAACAATAAATAGTATTGCTAAATTACCTTCACGAGGGGTGTTTCAAAGGAAATTGTTGATCATGCTTTGTTTTGTTATAAAAGTACATCTAGTTAATGCTTCAACCAAGACCCTTTGTTATACTCTTCATGACAACGGTCGTGGAGAGCTTCCAGATCAGCCACCAGAGCAACCATGAACCACTCCACCACAATCCGAGTACTCTAGGTGAGAACGAAGATAAAGAAGAGAGAGAGAGAGAGAGAGAGAGAGAGAGAGAGAGAGAGAGAGAGAGAAGAAGAAGAAGAAGAAGACTGAGAGAGAAAAAAATCGGTCAAGAAGTCCTAATTAAGCGTTCTGTCTCGTCCTCGATACCACGATCCATCATGAAAACAATAAACCACGACTAGATAGGGTGGTGTGCACGGCCGTTGTCCGTGGCCACGTAGAGCACGACCAGGTTGGTGGTCTGTATACCGGACGACCTAAGGAGGTGTACATGTTCATAGTCATCTAAGAAGCAATTAACTGTCATGCTCTCAAATCTCAACTAGTGAGTTGTGTTTGTAGCAGCAGCAACATGCACATGCCAGGCAATTTGATGGCGTCGAGTATTATGTTAGATTCATGCATGCACACAGAAAAGAAAGTTATGAAGATTTTGTGATAATGAATCCACAATAAACTGGCAAAGAATCTTGTTACACTTGGAAGAAGAAACCATATAGATGCATGTTATCATTTCCTGTAAGATGAAACTACCAAATTGGAGATATACAAGTGGGATTATGCATGTTTGTGAGCACTGATGATCAAGTTGCAAACATTATACAAAACTACTCAAGTATGAAACAGACGATATATGAATGATCAACCTACCAAATTTGATTTAGATATAGGATTAAGTAATGAGTTCAACCATCTCTAAAATGCTCATTTGGTAAAGTGTGGAAGATATGACTCATTAACCTATTGACCACACGCATTCAAATCCTAGGAGCTCCATTCTAGGTGCCCAGGAGAAGGGTTTGCAACACAACTCCATAGGGGTTGTTTAGCATCATTGTCAAAAGCAAGCCACCTATTCCATACCCTTGAAATTGGAGAAACCGTTATTGTCGGTGGGCAAACCGTTTTTCAAGTACTCATGGGTAATTTGCCTATTACCGATTAGCTAACAAATATGGATAATTTGTCAATTACTAGCTTTAAAAGGGTTGCTTATCATCATCATCATCAAAGGTGATCTCTCTTCCCCGATAACCTCAAAATCAAGAAATTTGTTAAGGATGATAGACAAACTGTGTTTTTTAAGTAATGGGTTTGAGAAGTACTCATCAGAAATTTTCCAATTACCAGTCAGTTAAAAACTACGAAATCTGTTTTCTTTTAAATATTTCGGTCTTCGTATTCAAAATTGCAATCAGTTAAAAACTATGAAATCTGTGTTTTTTAAATAATGGGTTCAAGAAAACCCCATTTCAATTATCTATCCCTAAATCCATGGACCGATCATCTTCTGCTCCAAACCCTCTCACACACATACACACTTGAGTGTTGCATCTGTTAAGAAATTGTTTTTTTTAATTTATAATGGTTTTACACTTCCGTTTCAGACTTTTGTGACCTTACACAAATGTAGTGTTGAAAAACCCAGTCCCACCATTGATCCTCAACAACATACACAAATGCAATTTTTGTGCTCGTCCTTGTCTCACCCCAAAGCACTTCAAATGCAATTTTTGTTCGTTATTGCACATAACATAAAAGGTAACTAATGACGCTCTTAATTTAATATTACTTGGGGTCTGTCAATAAACCTAAAATCCTACATGTATTAGACCACCAACAACTGTAAGCCATGTATATATAATACACAACAACAAGTCATATGTAGCTTGATAACTTTTAGAATGAAAGGAACAACACAAAATTCATCATTAGATATTTGGCACCATGAAATCATATCACTTACATAGTTTCAGCTTTTTGAAGAACAAGGAAACAACTGATTTGGGATAGGGTTTACAAGCAAGACATGTAGGAGTGTTCTCCGGTTGTTCAATCCATAGCTTATGAGCAATGTCATTGCTTTTAAGCTTCTCAGACAAGTTCTTTAACTGTACTTCTCCTTTCACCTCAAGCGTTACCTACACCATTAGAATGCATATATTTGTTGGTAATCCCATTATCATAACTTTCCTATTAACAAACAATTAATCCAATTTTACTTAAAGCCCTTCATCCTTTTATGGACCCCAACACTGTTTTGTACTAAGAAAGACATTCAGCTAAGAATTAACAGAGACAACAAGAAAGAAGTTTTCAGCTTCATCTTCAAATTCAACCCTCTCGAATCATGATAACTAAACTCTATCAACTTTGAATCTACAAAGTAAAGATGGTGTTCAAAGATCTCAAATCTAACGTAACTAGTTTGTTTGCAAACGTATTTGGTAATGTTCATCATCATAACTCTTACTCTTAGGATGAGGATGGAATTGACATAAGTACACTAAAATTAAACCTGCTACATAAAATTATTTGATTTAGAATAGAATAATTGAATACAGACGGGAACCAAGTAAAAACTGGTATTAAGGCTTCCTCGCAATGAAGATTCCCCAAAAATTAAGATCGAGATTCAACAAATATATACGGTGCATACTTCAATTAATTTAGCAGCACTCATTCACAACCCTAACATTGAAAATTCATGAAATTAAAACAATCGATGAAACAGAGAACTTACCTTATGCATTGAATCGAGATTGGTGGGACTGCAGTAGTCGATGGTGTGAGGATCATCTTTGTGTGACCAGATGGCTGCGACGGAGGCATGGCAGCCCTGTGTTACAACGCTCCCTAGCGGCCACGAGTCTATCAGATCTCGTCGGAGCACTACGTACTGCACTAGCACGTCGGAAGTTGTTTCCGAGGTTTCGGTGGCCAAAACCTCTGTCGCGTCAGTAGAGGAGGCCATGGGAGTCGAGTGGCGGCGAATATGCAGATGGAGTGAAGAGGGAAGTGCCTTCCTGTACGACGGCGTAGGGTGTTTTTTAAAGGAGGTAAGATGAGAAATCAAACAACGTGGTGACTGTAGAGTGGTCATATTTGCCTTCTTGTAGTCAGGTTGTGCCTCCGATCCGTCCACACTGGATTATGGCCCGTTGAAGAATACCAAGAATGGAATGGAAAGAAATTCATGACTACAATCTACAAATGTTTTATTGCTAGTATTTTGCTTATAGTGTTTGTAATTGTAGTCTTTTCTGGTCGCCCTTTGTTTTTTGCACTTATAATCTTATTAGTTTGTCCTTGGTTTCCCTTTTTCCTGCCTAGTGTATTTGATGGTGTTTGCTCCAAGTGATAAGCTAGTGTTTTCCCCCTGCTTATTGCTACCATTTACTTACACAATTATATATATATATTAATTACCAAAATTGGTTTGTGAGAGTATCACTATTCATTTCAACTTCTATTTTTATCCGTGCATTATGCTTCGTGTCCTTTTCTACGTTATGATGTTGCCACCATTTATATATTTTTTTCTATTTTCAAATCCAAGTTTACTAAAACCAAATCATGTTATATATTAACAAGCATTTATTATTAAATGTAAAGCAATAGTTTTCTGAAAATAACCATTTAAGTTCTGGTCATAAAAGATTTTCATATTTATAATCTTTTCCCCTCAATTAATTTTTATTTAACAGTTTTCACCCCTCATAATTTTAAAGTTAAATTATTGGTATTTTATACATTACGATTTAATCCCCTATTATATTTTAAAGTTACACTTTGACCCCTTACATATTTTTTAATAATCTTTTTTTATCAATTTATTTATGATACAATTTGAAGTCTTATTTTTGTTCGTCTCCTCCGTACATAATTATTTGTATTCAAGTTTTATTTTTATATTTCTATGTTCCACTTTATATAGTTTAATCGTCTCTGCGGTATGTATGGTGTCGATCTGCATTTTTGAATATACTGGGACTTCCGCAGCATCGCGCGGACGGTCAAACCCTAGTTGTGTATATATACAAAGTGCTCATGTTTTTCTCCTACCCCTATTTATTCTCTTCTTTATTGATTATACATTTTTTTTTCATTTACTTATTAACCACTAAACACCGCCTATTTAAGGGATAATGACTTGAAAGGGTAACGAACTTTCGACTTTTGTCACATTTTGAAACGACCCAAAAATTTCGTTTTTCAATATAATCAAAACCATAATATGAGTATCATAACAAAAAAAAACATACGCGATGTATCCCAAATCATAATAAAATACTGTGCGGAAAACGGTATCATACTATATCAAATCCAGAACAACTAAAAGCATCCCCAGGATAAAAGCTAAGCTGTGGTGTGTGCGATGCTATCACCTCGAGCTCTTCCCTTTGCTTGCGAAAGTACCTGAAACCAAAACTGAAACTGTAAGCACGAAGCTTAGTGAGCTCCCCCAAACTACCACATACCATACAATAACATATAAACACATATTGGGCCTTGTCCACTGCATCGGGCCGAAGCCTGGAAACTGCATCGGACCGAAGTCTGGAACTGACTGGGACCTTGTTCTCTGCATCGGACCGAAGTCCGGAACTAACTGCATCGGACCGAAGTCCGGAACTGACTGGGACCTTGTCCCCTGCATCGGACCGAAGTCCGGAACTAACTGCATCGGACCGAAGTCCGGAACCGACTGGGACCTTGTCCCCTGCATCGGACCGAAGTCCGGAACTGACTGACTGAACATGGCATAGCATAACACATCAACTAGCATGAACGCATATACGGCATACTACATCGGGCCGTAGCCCGGAACACATAACACTTAACGCATAAAACATAGCACACAAATCCTGTTCGAGCCACGAAGGCATCAAACATACTAGCTACTGCATCGGACCTAAATCCGGAAACTACTGCTAACTGAACGGGCCGGCATTGTGGCCTTAGACCCGTTCCTACTGGAAGGAAACTCACCTCGTAAGCTGGCTGCTGAGTGTGTGGCTCGGGAAGCTAACGGTTGCTGCTCCTGAATCTCCTCGGCTACAAGTCCATAAACACACTCAATCAAATACTAAACACTGCGCTTGGGGTAAAATGACTCTTTTACCCTTGGTCAAAGTCAACTCTCTTTTGGGCTGACTCGCCGAGTCGGGCCGCCCAACTCGCCGAGTCCTACTCTCACTTCTCAGTTCTACACGCTGCTACTCGTCGAGTGTGGCATCGACTCGACGAGTACCCACTTGATCCAAGAGCTCAGACAATCTTCATCCGACTCGCCGAGCCGTATGAACAAACTCGACGAGTTGTTCTTGATCTTAAGAAGATTGCCTTGGACTCGCCGAGTTGTATGAACAACTCGCCGAGTCCCTCCATCACTGAGTCTACCCTCAACTCGCTGAGTCCACTCACTAACTCACTGGATCCACTCGACACTAATAAAAATGAAGGAATCGGGAACTCGCGACCCAACTCGCCGAGTCGTTCTTCCCGACTCGCCGAGTTGCCGCCATGCAACTGATTTTTACTCGATTTTGTTTGAATCCAACACATACAATTGATAGATCTGAGTCCAATAAGCTGATTTACCACGTAAAGTTTCCAACTTTATGTGTACAACCTCATGAATAAGGGAAATAAGGCTAAAAGATGCACAAAATGGGTAGATCTATGGTTAATATGCAAAGTAACTCCAAAAAGGCAGCAGATCTGGGCTCTACAACACCCAATCATTCAGATCTAAAGATATCTCGACTTATTAAGGCATTCATGCAAACATAAGGCTTGGAACAAGCATCAAATAGATCCTAGGAGAGCTCTAATGGAGGTTTAAAGCATATAACAAGAGGGGAAATCCAAAAATACCTCAAATAACTCAGATTTGCCCTTGGATCTTTGCACTACACCTCTTCTCCTTGCTCCTTTCTTCTTCTCCTTCTTCAAACCTTCACAAAATGGCACAAAACACTTAGCTCACACAAGGGTGGGTTAGGGTTCTTTCTCACAGTGTTCTCAGGGTGAGGGAGGCGAGAATGGGGCTATAAGGTGACTTAAATAGTGGGCAACCCGGGGATTTAGGGTTTCACCCAGACGGATGTGCTCGAAGTCGCGACCCTACTCGGCGAGTCAGGCTATGAACTCGTCGAGTCCCTCATGCAAAACTTACAACAATTACCAATGAATTAACATACCGGGAACGGGTCATTACAATTCTCCCTCACTTGTCTCAGACTTCATCCTCGAAGTCTGCTTTGGCTGGATCTGCAAATATCTCCGGGTAGTGCGCTCTCATCTCCTCCTCAGCCTCCCACGTCCATTCAGACCCCTTCCGGTGCTGCCACTGCACCTTCACTAGCTGAATTACCTTGTTCCTCAGGGTCTTGATCTTCCGTTCCAGAATCGCGACCGGCCTCTCAATATAATTCAGGCCGCTATCAACCTGAATGTCCTCTAGGGGAACGACTGCTGTCTCATCCACCAAACACTTCCTTAACTGCGACACGTGGAAGGTGTTGTGTATCTGACTAAGCTCCTCGGGAAGATCCAATCGATAAGCAACCCGACCCACCCGGGCCAAAACCCTGAAAGGACCAATAAATCTGGGGCCCAATTTGCCCCTCTTCCGGAACCTGATGACACCTTTCCAAGGTGAGACTTTCAGAAGAACCATATCTCCCACCTGGAACTCCAAATCCGAACGCCTCCTGTCGGCGTAGCTCTTCTGCCGACTCTGCGCAGTCTGCAGCCTACTACGGATCTGCTGGATCAACTCAGTCGTCTTGAGCACCACTTCGGTGCTCCCTATGACTCGCTGACCGACCTCGCCCCAACAAATCGGGGTCCTGCACTTCCTGCCATATAACATCTCAAAAGGAGGTCGGTCAATGCTCGCATGATAACTGTTGTTGTACGAGAATTCCGCTAACGGAAGATACGTATCCCAACTGCCCCCAAAATCTAGAACACATGCCCTAAGCATGTCCTCAAGAGTCTGAATCGTCCTCTCGCTCTGCTCGTCAGTCTGAGGGTGGAAAGCGGTGCTGAAATGGAGACGAGTACCCATCTCGTCGTGGAACCGATTCCAGAATCTGGACGTGAAACGAACATCTCGGTCCGACACCACCGATACCGGCACTCCATGACGTGCCACAATCTCCCGCACATAGATATCGACTAACTTTTCCGCCGATATACTCTCCTAAATCAGAATAAAATGTGCACTCTTCGTCAACCGATCCACTACTACCCATATCGAGTCCACTCCGCGTGCGGTCCTGGGGAGTTTGGTGACAAAATCCATGGTGATATCCTCCCATTTCCACACGGGAATGTCTAACGGCTGCATCTTGCCGTGAGGTCTCTGGTGCTCCGCCTTGACCTTCCGGCAGGTCAAACATCTCTCAACATACCAAGCGACGTCCCGCTTCATGCAGGGCCACCAATAATCAGGTCGAAGATCTCGATACATCTTCGTCGCTCCTGGGTGGATAGAAAATCGAGACTTATGAGCCTCGTCCATCAATACTTGCCGTACCCCACCCCAGTACGGTACCCACACCCTACCATGAAGCGTCAACAAACCCCGACTGTTGTAACCAAATGAAGCTACTCGGCCCACTATCCTCTCACACTTCTGCCTCTCCTCCTTGAGGCCCTCCATCTGAGCCTCCTTGATCTGCTCCAACAACGGAGTGATCACTGTCATCCTCATACACAGATCTCTGATAGGGGCCGTCGACACCTTGCGGCTCAGGGCGTCGGCCACCACATTGGCCTTCCCTGGATGATAAAGGATCTCACAGTCATAGTCCTTCAGCACGTCCAACCATCTCCTCTGCCTCATGTTCAAACTCGGCTGATCCATAAGATATCGCAAACTCTTGTGATTCGTGTATATAGTACAGCGGACCCCATAAAGGTAATGTCTCCAAATCTTGAGGGCAAATACAACTGCCCCCAGCTCCAAGTCGTGGGTAGGATAATTAGCCTCGTGAGGCTTCAATTGTCTCGAGGCATAAGCTACCACATGGCCTCGCTGCATCAATACTGCTCCCATACCTGTGATCGAAGCATCACAATAGACTACGAAGTCCTCTACTCCCTCTGGCAAGGTAAGGATCGGAGCCTCGCACAATCTCTGTCTGAGAGTCTCGAACGCCGCCTGCTGCTTCGGCCCCCAACGAAAAACCACCGACTTCTTGGTTAGTCGGGTGAGCGGCACTGCTATCTTGGAGAAGTCCTGAATAAATCTCCGATAATACCCTGCCAGCCCTAGGAAGCTCCGAATCTCAGATGGAGACCTCGGGACCTCCCACTGCATCACGGCCTCAATCTTGGCCGGATCTACCAAAATACCCTTCTGGTTGACGAGATGACCAAGAAACTGCACCTCGCGCAACCAGAACTCACACTTGGAGAACTTTGCGAAAAGTCTCTCCCTCCTCAAAGTCTCCAACACCTCCCGCAGGTGCTCCTCGTGCTGCCCCTGTGTCTTGGAATATACCAAGATGTCATCTATGAATACTATCACCGACCGATCCAGCATCGGTCTGCACACGCGGTTCATGAGATCCATGAACGCGGCTGGGGCATTGGTGAGCCTAAATGGCATCACCACGAACTCATAATGACCATACCGGGTCCTGAAAGCAGTCTTCTATACATCCTCATCTCTAACCCTCATCTGATGATAACCGGAGCGTAGATCGATCTTGGAGAACCAAGACGCTCCCTGAAGCTGATCAAACAAGTCATCTATCCTCGGAAGTGGGTAACGGTTCTTCACCGTTACTTTGTTCAACTCCCGATAATCAATGCACATACGATGCGACCCATCCTTCTTCCTCACAAATAAGATCGGCGCTCCCCAAGGCGAACTGCTCGGCCGAATGAAACCCTTGTCTAACAGCTCCTGAAGCTGTGTAGACAACTCCTGCATCTCAGGGGGAGCAAGTCGATACGGTGCTTTGGCTATCGGAGCCGCACCAGGAACTAGGTCGATCCTGAACTCAAACTACCTCTCTGGAGGTATCCCCGGAAAATCCTCGGGAAACACAGCCGGGTAGTCACGAGCAATAGGAACATCATCAATCGTCGTCTTGCCCTTCTCCCGGTCATCCAAGACGTAAGCTACAAAACCGGCGCAACCCTGCTGAACATAGCGCCTCGCCCTTGCGGCGGAACAAAAGGTCGGTCCTCGCTGGGGCCTCTCGCCCTGAATCACTATCTCTCCCCCACTGGGAGTGCGAACCCTCACTAGCTGAAGCTCACAATCAATCACCGCCCCATTGGGGCTTAGCCAATCCATGCCCACAATAACTTTATTCCCACGCAGGGGAATAGGAACCAGGTGCACTGAAAAACTGCTCATCAAATATATGAAGGGAACACCCTCTATGTACTCTGCCGACCCTCACGGTCCTATCATCTGCTATCTCAACCTCTAATGGACAATCCAGCTCCCCTGGAGCTCTGCTAAATCTCTTGCTAAGCGCAAGCGATACAAATGATCGGGTAGCCCCCGAATCGAACAATACCAAAGCAGAGATGCCGTTCACCGAGAACGACCCTAAATAAAACATATCATCAAGTAATATTCAAACGATATAATAACAATTAAGAGATGGAGGAAGGATACATACCCGTCACCACATCAGGAGTCGCTCGCGCCTCCTCTGCTGTCATCTGAAATGCCCTGCTCTTCGCCACTGGCGCATCAGATCGGCCCTACCGGCCATCCGTAATCCTCAAGGTGGCAGGGGCAGGTGCAACCACCTTCCATGCTGCAGCTAAACTGGGACACTGGGACTTTTTATGTCCCCTCTGATTGCACTGAAAGCAAATCAGATCTGATGCTGTAACCGTAGTAGCAGGGGCCGTACAATCCCTACTCAAATGCCCAGTCCGACCGCACTTGTAGCAGCCGGAACTCCCTGCCTTGCACGCCCCCTCGTGCAATCTCCCACACTTGCCATACCGACCGTGGCTCTGCTGACTCCTAGACCTGTGATCTGAAACCTTGGGCTTTTTGCCCACACTGCCTGAACCCGAAACCGCCTCCGGTTTCCTCTTCTTCTCCATCTCGAGATCAATCTCCCTCTCTCTAGCTCTGGCAATCATGTCGTCCAGCGTTTTACAACTGGACCGGCTCACAAACATGCGGATGTCACTCCGCAACATCTCATGATAACGGGCCTTCTTCATCTCCTCATCGGCTGCATACTGTGGAACAAGAAGAGCCCTCTCCCTGAACTTGGCGGTGATCTCCGCCACTGTCTCGGTAGTCTGGGTAAGGTCCTGGAACTCCCTAGCTAACTGATGCACCTCAATGACCGGTGCAAACTCCGCACTGAACCTGGTAGAGAAATCAGCCCAGGTCATGGCATCCAATGCCGCATCATCCCCGATGGCATGTCCGACCTCCTCCCACCAATCCCATGCCCTGTCCTTCAGAAGACAGGACGCCAATCTGACCTTGTCCCCCTCGGGACACCTGCTAGTGCGGAAAGCGTTGGCCACATCCGCCAACCATCTAGTACTCGCTATGGGGTCCCATGCCCCATGATAGTCTGGAGCCCCGCATGCCCTGAACTCCCTGAACGTAAGTGTGTGCGACCCCATCACGGCCGCCATCTCAGCACGGAAAGTACTCAATCTCTCATCCATCAGCTCTAAAATACCCTCCTTGATCGAACCGAAGATCACAGGAGTCTGCTCTAGTATGATGCGGGTAACCTCAGAAGAAAGGAACTCTCTAGTCTGCTCATCCATCTGCCCGACCTCCGGGCCTGATCCCGATCCTGATCCCCCTCCGGCATCTGAGCTGCCGACTGCTGGTCTCGGACGCAAAACTACCATTCTGAAACATATCATAACAACATCAGAACACTGAAATATCTCAAGGGATCATGACACTGCTACTAGCTTCCTGGTCTTGTCTTGGCCTTCCTTGATTCGAGTACGGATCCTATGCTTTCAGTAGTACGGGCCCATACTACCTTCCACATCTATCCGTACTTTCCTCAAGAACTGCCTTGACTCCACCAAGTCACTTCTACTATTGCTATTCTCTGCTACTCTCATCCTAGGTTTGCCCTAGGGAAACCTCAAGCTCAACACGACTGGTCCTCAGCTGCTGTAGGTCTCCTCATAATGCCAGTTAGCCACCACCTAAACACCATCACATGTGATGAGGATCAGATAATCCTTCAAGTAAAAGATCCGTCCCTACAACGGTTGGACTCAAACAAGAGCTGCGCAATAGGGCCAGTTCCAGCACTCTGGGATTATTCAAACCTGATCACATGTGGTGTGACGTGTTCACATAATGGCTAACTCCCATTACTCAGAACCCCACCAAGCACGAAGCAAGCAGCATTCGGATAAGGGAAACAGACTCAGGCCAAACTATTCTCATAACAAGAAACTGCACTAGCATAGGATGCTAAGCTTCCACTAACAGGCATAACCTAATCAGGCTATCCTACTGCTGTCTACTCAGTACTAGCATGCAATACTCATAAAGTTGTAACACATAAGCAGGCACATAAGGCATTCTCCTAGATCCTTAGTCCTATACTAGCATGTTGTTCTACTGAAACTGAAACTGAACAATTAACTTGTATGGGTAATTTGGGAGTACTTACTTGAGCTCGGCTGACCGCATGCACACACCTCTATCTTGTTAAAAATAATTCTTTCTTTCTAAGTGCTTTCAAAATTCTTTTTGGTAAAACATTTTTATTTTACTAAAATCTTTTATTTCCCTTAGTTTGAGTTCAGATACACCCGGAAGTGTATCCGAATCCCTCAAACCAGGGCTCTGATACCAACTTGAAACGACCCAAAATTTTCGTTTTTCAATATAATCAAAACCATAATATGAGTATCATAACAAAAAAAAACATACGCGATGTATCCCAAATCATAATAAAATACTGTGCGGAAAACGGTATCATACTATATCAAATCCAGAACAACTAAAACCATCCCCAGGATAAAAGCTAAGCTGTGGTGTGTGCGATGCTATCACCCCGAGCTCTTCCCTTTGCTTGCGAAAGTACCTGAAACCAAAACTGAAACTGTAAGCACGAAGCTTAGTGAGCTCCCCCAAACTACCACATACCATACAATAACATATAAACACATATTGGGCCTTGTCCACTGCATCGGGCCGAAGCCTGGAAACTACATCGGACCGAAGTCTGGAACTGACTGGGACCTTGTTCTCTGCATCGGACCGAAGTCCGGAACTAACTGCATCGGACCGAAGTTCGGAACTGACTGGGACCTTGTCCCCTGCATCGGACCGAAGTCCGGAACTAACTGCATCGGACCAAATTCCAGAACTAACTGCATCGGACCGAAGTCCGGAACCGACTGGGACCTTGTCCCCTGCATCGGACCGAAGTCCGGAACTGACTGACTGAACATGGCATAGCATAACACATCAACTAGCATGAACGCATATACGGCATACTACATCGGGCCGTAGCCCGGAACACATAACACTTAACGCATAAAACATAGCACACAAATCCTGTTCGAGCCACGAAGGCATCAAACATACTAGCTACTGCATCGGACCTAAATCCGGAAACTACTGCTAACTGAACGGGCCGGCATTGTGGCCTTAGACCCGTTCCTACTGGAAGGAAACTCACCTCGTAAGCTGGCTACTGAGTGTGTGGCTCGGGAAGCTAACGGTTGCTGCTCCTGAATCTCCTCGGCTACAAGTCCATAAACACACTCAATCAAATACTAAACACTGCGCTTGGGGTAAAATGACTCTTTTACCCTTGGTCAAAGTCAACTCTCTTTTGGGCTGACTCGCCGAGTTGGGCCGCCCAACTCGCCGAGTCCTACTCTCACTTCTCAGTTCTACACGCTGCTACTCGTCGAGTGTGGCATCGACTCGACGAGTACCCACTTGATCCAAGAGCTCAGAGAATCTTCATCCGACTCGCCGAGCCGTATGAACAAACTCGACGAGTTGTTCTTAATCTTAAGAAGATTGCCTTGGATTCGCCGAGTTGTATGAACAACTCGCCGAGTCCCTCCATCACTGAGTCTACCCTCAACTCGCTGAGTCCACTCACTAACTCACTGGATCCACTCGACACTGATAAAAATGAAGGAATCGGGAACTCGCGACCCAACTCGCCGAGTCGTTCTTCCCGACTCGCCGAGTTGCTGCCATGCAACTGATTTTTACTCGATTTTGTTTGAATCCAACACATACAATTGATAGACCTGAGTCCAATAAGCTGATTTACCACGTAAAGTTTCCAACTTTACGTGTACAACCTCATGAATAAGGGAAATAAGGCTAAAAGATGCACAAAATGGGTAGATCTATGGTTAATATGCAAAGTAACTCCAAAAAGGCAGTAGATCTGGGCTCTACAACACTCAATCATTCAGATCTAAAGATATCTCGACTTATTAAGGCATTCATGCAAACATAAGGCTTGGAACAAGCATCAACTAGATCCTAGGAGAGCTCTAATGGAGGTTTAAAGCATATAACAAGAGGGGAAATCCGAAAATACCTCAAATAACTCAGATTTGCCCTTGGATCTTTGCACTACACCTCTTCTCCTTGCTCCTTTCTTCTTCTCCTTCTTCAAACCTTCACAAAATGGCACAAAACACTTAGCTCACACAAGGGTGGGTTAGGGTTCTTTCTCACAGTGTTCTCAGGGTGAGGGAGGCGAGAATAGGGCTATAAGGTGACTTAAATAGTGGGCAACCCGGGGATTTAGGGTTTCACCCAGACGGATGGACTCGCCAAGTCAGGGATATGGACTCGCCGAGTCCCCGGCTCACGCGTGCTCGAAGTCGCGACCCTACTCGGCGAGTCAGGCTATGAACTCGCCGAGTCCCTCATGCAAAACTTACAACAATTACCAATGAATTAACATACCGGGAACGGGTCGTTACACATTTAGTCACTAAACTTTTTTTCGTTGTCTATTTGCCATTGAACTATTGAAACTGTTCACATTTTACCCTTATGACCGGCTGTTACCGGTCATAAGGGTAAAATGTGAACAATTTCAATAGTTTAGTGGCAAATAGATAACGAAAAAAAGTTTAGTGACTAAATGTGAACAAAATCAAAAGTTCATTTCCCTCTAAAAAGTTCAATGACTAAATGTGAACAAACTTCCTATTGTGTTATGTTTTAGCAAAATTATTTATTTTTGTTTAATTGTAGCAACATTTTTTGATGAAGAAATCTATGAAATAAAAAAACAAAATGTAACATCCAGATTTCCAGGTATGTTTAAGTATTTTTCTTTTGAGTTAAGAAGAGAGAGACTCGACGAGTTGACGCCTCAACTCATCGAGTAAGGTCGCGACTGATGACTCGGATTAATGAATGGACTCGACAAGTCGGTGAGGCGACTCGATGAGTCCGCGCTGTTGGCAGAAACCCTAAATCTTTGGGCTTGAGCCATATTTAAAGGCACTTATGGCCTTCAATTGCGACTACCTTTCCCATAAGTGAGAACCCTAGCGAGCTTGAGTGTGTAGAGTGAGAGGAAGAGCTATCTTGAGCTTTTTGGTGTGATAGATCTAGACCCTTCTAGGTCCAGAGAGCCGAGAATATGAAGCTTTAGTAGAGTAAACCTTGGGATTCGAAGTTAGGAAGCATAACCTTAACCAGCAATGTGATGAAATAAAATGATGAGAGATAGGTGATGATAATTAGGTAAATAGATGATGATGATGAATATGTGATGTAGGATGAAAAAAGATACCATAACCTTAACCAACAATGTGGCGATGTAGTAATCTACCAGAGTATAGATGGCGACCACGAACTATTCTAGACAACCCAGTGGAAACACCAGCAGGCCCATAACCTGTAGGTGATGAATTATGATTTCAAGCGATGTTGTAACTACGTATTCATGCGATGATACTCTAACCCCTTACTATGAATTACGAGTTCAGACGATGTTGTAACTACATATTCATGGGATGTCACAAATTTCGCATGCCAAACCAATGGTCATAATTCACATCAGTGAGAATGGTTCATTTTTTTGTAAAACCAAAATCAAATTGGAAATTTTGATTTTTTATTTTGGAAAATGTCAAACCATTGGTTTTTTATTTCGGTTTTGTTTTTTTATTTTTTTTAAATATATTTTCAAGGTTTTTTTTATTTTTTATTTTTTTATTTCATAGATTTCTTCATCAACAAATGTTGCTACAATTTAACAAAAATAAATAATTTGGTAAAACATAATACAAGAGGAAGTTTGTTCACATTTAGTCATTGAACTTTTTAGAAGGAAACGAACTTTCGATTTTGTTCATATTTAGTCACTAAACTTTTTTTCGTTATCTATTTGCCATTGAATTATTGAAATTGTTCACATTTTACGAACAGTTTCAATAGTTCAATGACAAATAGATAATGAAAAAAAGTTTAGTGACTAAATGCGACAAAAATCAAAAGTTCGTTACCCTTTCAAGTCATTATCCCCTATTTAATTTATTTAATTATATATTTATATTTTTTGTATTGTTTCATAGTGTACTCATGTACTGACATGTTAATATGCATGAGATCTTACCGGAGGATAAGGTATTTTATCTTTTTTATATTTCTTTATTTATTTTATGTTTTGTTTGCAGGATATCTTTTTTGGAAACAGTACTTTGGACTTCCTACCATCTTACCTCCCCCTTACCTCATTCTAATGGGAGTTAGGGTTTTGTAATTGTTACTGTTTGTGTTACTCCTTTTTCCAATATAGGCAACATACTTTATTTTTCTACTAATAAATATCATTTTACTTACATTTTTTGTTTTTGTTTATAATAGCAATATGTAACTTATATCGGTATCAAGCATATTTCTTTACAAATAATAGCAACATAGTTATCTAACTTTGATGATATATATATTTTTTTTTTTTAAAAAAAAAAAAAGTAGAATCAGTCTATTTTTTTCGTTGGTCAACCCATGGCGGATCCATAGATGGTTATAAGGGGGTGCATAGTGTAAAACTACTATTATTATGGGGGGTAGTAACTGAAAATCAATTATAATCATAAATTTTGTATATAAAATTTAGGTAAAAAAACATGTTAAGTGGGGCCCCTTGTATCCACTACTACAACCCAACCACCACACATGTATAACACTAGTTAAACTGGTCAAGAATCTCATTGTACGTGGAAGAAAAAAGCATATAGATACATGGTATCATTTCTCGAGATATCAAATTGCAAAAAAAAAAAGGATATAGAAGTGGAATTTTACAGGTCTGATGATCAAGTCGTGGAAGTTCTCACACAAATACTCAAGTATAAAGCATTTATAAGTCCATGGAGAATATATAAAATGATCAATCTACCAATGGATTAAAGGAGGATGTTCAATTTAATCCCAAATTTCAATTTCCTACATTTCACTATAAATCTATTAGCCTTTCCATTCAAAAATTGCAGTTAAATGCATAAGTAACGTTTTGTGTTTCTTCTTAAGTTCGTTGAAACCAAACACATTAAGTGTAAAATCTTTTATTACGTTGGTGATGAACACTCCAAAGCTGGTGTTTTTATGCTCTTACAAATTATTAAGAAGCAAGCAGCCTAATAATTAGACTATCATCTTTATATATCACTAGCTATATTTTGAATTGCGTTGGAAGGGCAAAACACAACCCTATAGTTTGTTCCACCGGGGCAAGTAAACGTGCTAGTTTGATCATCCTTGGGGTAGCTATAAGCATCGGGGCATCGATCTTTGAAAAATCTCGAAAAATAAGTCGGCCCACAGTTCCCTGAGTTACAACAATATTCATCCGTCTTGTACACAGTGCAAGGGTTATTGCAACCACCAGGAGCCCTTAACTCATTAGGGCACTGGCCATTGATGTCTGCAGTACATTTGATGCCCCGGGTGCACCCACCAGAGTTAGGGCTAAATTCAATTGGCACGTTGAATCCATCGATGAGAGAAACATCAAAGAAATCAAGATTCATATATTGATTCAACGCGTATTCAGCCAATGAGTTAGGTGGGGTGCCATAGTTTTGGCACCGAAGGAGGCCATTGCAGTCACCGGTCTGACACGAGCCTCGACCCGACCCATCAAAGTTGCAGTTGGTACGTGGCCATATACGAGCTTGTGATGTGCCTGCTGCCACATTTAAAGACCAGGTTTGACCTGGATTAAGCTGTTGACCACCGCCGGGCACTGCTCCAGCCCAGACAGTGTATGGACAGTTGTTTCGGATGTCGAAAATGGCTGCATTGCTGAAGTGGAAAAGAAGAGACAATAGGAGGAAAGTGGAAATTGTAGAGGTGGTCATCGTTGTTGTGAGTGCATATGAAGTGAGACTAAAGCCTGGTTTATATAGGGTGTAGATGTGATTACGTGAAGCATATTTGAGACGATAAAAGATAGAAACTTTGCAGAGTCATTTTCTTTAGCCGATGAAGTCAAAAGAATAGATTGTCCCTTTGTATCATGTTTATCGAAGAATTTGGCTATCTTAATTAAATATGTTAGCCGCCGTCTACTTGCTTTAAAAGTAATATCAAGCATCATGAATGCTTAGCATGCCAATGCCAAACATTCAGTTGTACTTAAAAATGTCGAATTTGTTTCAAGGAATACAATAATCTTTTGATTAAATTATAGGAATAGCCTCTATAGTTTAGGATAATTTACGTGTATGCTCCCTAACTTATTTTTTAGTTCAAAAGATTCCTACTATTTGTTATTATTACGCGTTTGGTCTCTTTCTTATCTAAAAAGACTATTTTAATTTTGATTTTTTGATTTATTTAAACACACACACACACCCAATCCCACTACCCTCGCCTTATCTTCGATACCTCACTATTTTTTTATATTTAAATAATAGTTTTTTAAGGTAAGATATGGACCAAACGTGTAACAAAAACAAACAGTATAGACCAAGCGCGTAACAAAAGCAAACAGTATAGACCTTTCAAGTTAAAAAAATAAGTTAGGGATTAAACATACAAATTACTCCAAATCATAGGGACCATTTGTATAATTTACTCTAATCTTTTAGATGGATATATTCTGCCATCACACTTGTAATAGATAGTACTTAAACAAGTAATTGAGCATACAAACTTTGAAGCATAATATATTAATATTAAAATATTTTGTCATTCATGTATCTATACTTCGTCTAGGTGCTAGTTTTGTATAACTGTATTCTGTTGCTCAAGCATCGATGGATCATTGTCTTCATGTGTTCGTTCTGTTACTTCTCGATACTACTACAATTCAAATACTGAAATACATAATATATTATAACTTTCATGTGGTAACCAACCATGGATTTCATTTACGTATCTATACTTGGTCTAAGGGTTATTTTGTGTTATAATTGTTTTCTTTTGTTCAAGGAATTTTCTTTTATACTGAAGCCTTAATTTCTTTGTTTAGAACTACCTTCAATATCCACAATAATGACCTTTATTTAAAATATATATATATATATATATATATATATATATATATATATATATATATATATATATATATATATATATATATATATATATATATATATATTCAAATGACTAAAACGTTGTCATGATAATCTCAAGTGCGGATTTAAATTTTGTGTACATATATGTGTGCATGTATTTGTTAATTTCTTTTTGTATATTAGTTTCTACCTTGTAAAAGTTTTTTTAAGATAAAATGTATCTTTTTATGGCCAGTTGTATGGTCAAGGAAAAATATCTAAAATACAACTAATAATATTTTATTTATATTTTAGGTTATTAAAATTGTATCCGATTATCAAATTACATGCCGGGAGGATTTTTTTAGGGCTAGAAAGGGTTGTTGCACCCTTTGTTTCTTTTTTTTTTTTTTTTTTTTTTTGTTATAAGTAGTCCAAAATTCACAAATTCAAGCAATCTACAGACAAACTTATTAAAGAAACAGTCAAACAGACAACTTGCTTTATGTATTCAAAAAAAATTTAAAAATGGTTAAAGAAAACTTTGTCTGTACAAAAAGTGTCAAGCGTCATTAACTCAATTCTAGGTATTTAGTATGTTTTTTGATAAAAATATAGGAAATTGTCAGAAAAATCTCAATATTCTCATAAAAGTTTCACTTTAGTCTCAAATTTTATTTTTTAACAGAAAAATCCCGATTATTTGATTTTATACAATAATATGTCATTTCCTGTTAAAATAAAAAAAATTATTTTCTTGTTAATTTGAGCAAAAATGAAATAATCGAGATTTTTATGTTAAAAAAAAAATTTGAACTAAAATGAAACTTTTTCGAAAATATTAGGACTTTTCTGACAATTTTTTAAAAAACATAAGGCGAAAGGATATGATTATTACATTCTCATTAGAGCATTGAGTGTGGACAACTAAATGTAATACTAAATTGGTGTTACTTCATATGTCACATCACCAATGATGTTATAACACCAAGTGGGGAAATGGTTTTCATGTTATAACAAGATGTAACAGCAACTTTTTTTCCATGTCATATTTTTTTGTATTATTTTTTTCGAGTTTGTATTTTTTTTTTTTTACTTTTTTCGTTTGTCTTTTTTTTAATTAATAAAAGAAATACATTTTTATAAAACATAATATTTAAAAAACAAAAAAAAGCCATAATATTTAAAAACTAAAATTAAGATTACAATAAAAATGTAACACCTATCTCGGGTATTGATTAATTTATATAGCTTTTAGGGTTTTATGCAAGGACTCAGCGAGTTGGGATGCTCCAACTCGTCAAGTAGAGACTATTTAAGGACGCTGGATTTGGGATCTACTCGACAAGTTGGGAGGCCCTAACTCGACGAGTAGGAGCTGTAAAGAGAAACCCAAATTTTTAGGGTTTGCACCCTATTTAAAGAACATAATCCGCCTCTTGTGGCCTCCCTGATCACCCTATTAGTCCGAGAAAACCCTAATTCGGCCTTGTACCTTCTTGAGTGAGAGTAAGAGCTTTTGTTAGCAATTTTTTAGGTATTTATCAAGGATTCTAGAGCTTAAAGAAGAAGGAGCAAGGAGAGAAGTAGTAGATCCGACATCTACTATGTATTGTCCATCATCTTGAGGTATAAAATTGTCACCTTGATCTCTAGTTGATTAGATCCCTTCTCTTAAAAGTAAATGATCAATTTTAGGGCAAAATGGAGTCAAAATCGGATCTGGATCTATCACAAGGGTATGGTTCCAAATCTGGACCTCTCTAGGTCCCCAATGACATAAAGTTGCTCATTTTATATAATCTAGCCCCTTTCCATGCACAATAACCTTATAAGAAGCCTACTTTCAATGTTATGGCCTTGAAGGGCCTTACATGCACGTAAAGTAGCAACTTTACGTGGTATCTGCACTATAGGAGGTTAGATCTAAAGTTTAGGACCTTAGATCCCACTGGAAAGGGCTGAACATGAAAGGGATTGAAGGAACTCACTAAATCCCTTAGTTGACTGAATATAATGCCAAAATCAACAAAATTATAGTCTAAATTCATCTACAAACTGTAAACTAAATGTTGGAAAAAATCTCAGCTCAATCCGACTTAAAACAAATGAGTTATGGTTGTTTAAAATTTTTCACATATTACAAAATTTTAAAAATGTTGCTGAAAAGCTGAAAATTTCCAACTTTGATAGCTCAATTTTGAAATACTATAACTCATTGAATATAATACTAAAATCAATAAAATTATAGTGTAACGACCGAAAAATACAACCAATTTAAATTTTTCAAAAACAACCCGATTTCATTAAATTGTTTACAAAAAGGTTTTCAATACAAATCATTTAGAGTATTCCCAGAATCACATTGCTACAAAATCATGAGGAGCGGTACGATCACGCCTTCGCCTTGCCACAGTCACCTGAAGAACCTGAAAAACATTAAACCACAACTGTAAGCCCGAAAGCTTAGTGTAATACCCCCAAAATACCAACCACGTATACGCCCTTCCAGGCAACGACCTTCCGGTCCAAAACATATTGCCTTACGGCCCATATAAAACATACATAACATAACAAAACATAGAACAATCATGCATATCGGGTCTACTGTGTGACTGGTCCGCCGTATCGACCTTCAGTCCACCGGATCCATCCTCCGAGTCTAGTCATGTCCTTCGAGTCTACAGTGTGGTTGGTCCGCCCGCATTGGGCCTTCAACTCACCTGGTCCACTCTCTGAGTCTACAGTATGACTGGTCCGCCCGCATCGGGCCTTCAGTCGGCCTGGTCCACTCTCCGAGCCCCGGCACGTTTGGTCCGCCCGCGTGGGGCCTACAGCATATCCGGACCGCTCGCTGGGCCTTCGGAACAACCGGTCCGCCCTGAGTATCTTGGCCTACAGCACAAAGCAGGACCACCTCAACCCATCTCCAGTCCAAACAACCATGTACACATAAACATTTAATCATATAACAGTTCACATTCAAACAAGCTGATCTAGCAGATCACATAGTATAACATACTCTAAGCAGGATACCGACCTAACAAGTCATTAGCATAGCATCTCCCTATCTCTCAGGATACTATCTCAATCAGGTTTCTAACATATACCGTCCTAACTCTCAGGATGCAAACATATCACAACAACAAAATAATAACAACTATCCGGATCTCAATCCGATAAGGGCCGGCCTTGGTGCCTTAGACCCTGTTGATATAGTGAGGATAACTCACCTCGAAACTGTCGGCTGAAAGGATAAGATCCCGCTGCTCCAACTCTGACACGAACTCTTCCACTGAACACCAAAACATTCAATTCAATAAATACCCTTAATTACCAAAATACCCCTGGAAGACAACTGGTCAACCTTGGACAAAGTCAAAGTCAACCCCTGACTGACCCTAGTCGCCGAGTCAACCCGATGACTTGCCGAGTCCCTATGCTCAGAACTTCCCTCCATCAGCGACCCAACTCGCCGAGTCACCCCAAGACTCGCCGAGTCCAACAACTCCGAGTCCACTCGCACCCAACTCACCGAGTCATCCCTTGACTCACCGATTCTCGACTCAACCAGGAAATATTGGGACTCTTCAACAAGACTCGCCGAGTCCAAGAACAGACTCGCCGAGTCTAAGGCTATCTTCAACCTACTCGCCGAGTTGTTCTTCCAACTCGCCGGGTTCCAGGCCATCTTCAAGCAACTCGTCGAGTCCACCCATGTGACTCGCCGAGTATCACCGGTCTGAATCAATTCAGAAGTACTCCAGGCCATGCAATTGATCCAAAACATAGATCCAACCTCCTACAATCCATCCATCACGTAAAGTGGCAAACTTTACGTGAATCTAAAGATATCTAGGCCTTATTCACCTTAGAACTAAGGTTTGGGACATGATAGCTCCATTGACAACACAAGAACATGGGCTTTAATGCTCTTAAGATCTTCTCCACTCCAGATATGAGGTAGCAACCTCAGATCCATCCTTCAAACTCAAGATGTCACACAACTAAGTTTCCCACACGACCCCAAAATGAGAATCTAGGAGAACACAGCCCAAGAACGAAAGTATGACCTCCAAAGAATGCCCCAACAGCAATGAAACTCGAATCCAAGCAAAGCCCTTTGATCCAAGCCTCTTATCCTTCAAGATTTCTTCAACAAGCACCTCTCCAAGCTCCAATTTGCTCAACAATGGGGTTCCTCCATGAAATTAGGGTTTTTGGGACTTAAGGGGGATCAAGGAGGCTGTGGAGGAAACATAATGGTCTTTATATAGGGCTCATTCCCCGGATTTAGGGTTTTCTTCGCCCAGCACCTACTCGCCGAGTCCATCTTTGGACTCACCGAGTCCATCCATGGACTCGCCGAGTCGCCCTTCAAGATTTACACTTTTAGCCCTTCAACTCTATTCTTGCTATTTTGGGATGTTACAATTCTCCCCCATTTAAATTAGGCTTCATCCTCTAAGCTTACGGCAACTCAACTCCAAAATACTCCCACGATGCGCCACGTGGCTTTAACCGGACCAGGTCCCTCAAGGCACAACCATAGAAACCAGAAGCTCACTTTCTCCCTTCATGCGGTGTCCCAACCACCTACTCAACCCGAGCACCAGCTATACCCTCCGATAGCCGCACTCAACAACCGAGAATTACCCATGATGCCTTACTGCTCTAATTCTCATCATTCACTTGACTCATATGGCTAGAAAACCATGAACCATCAGATCCCCGATCCGAATCCCACTCTATCCATTCCATGACGACAGAAAGACCCATTCTTCAATCCCGGAGCAACTCCCCCGAGTTCTCCTCTTGCAATCACACACACATGCTGATCTAGCTCTAGCACCCTCGGGTTTGGAAAACCCGATACACTGATGATATCCTCAAACATCCCTCCAGGATGAACCACTAATACATACCCAAAACCCTGATCAGAATCTCACTGAGAGTCCAAGACTCTCTCCCTGCATCCCTTCCGAACCCCTCTCCCTGGCTCTACGCCTGCGGAATTCCCTCTGCGCCCTGTGCGGACATCTCAAGCCGAATGAGCTTTTATTCCACTGCCGCAAACACGCTACTCAAAAACCATCGACGGACCACTCCAATCATAACTCTACACTGCCGCTTTCACTTCCGTGAATTCGCACTCCCTTTCGGAATTTCATTCCTCCCTCTTTCCTTACCAAGGAAACCACTCGTCCGCCCTGTCACCATGACAGGTACTATGGTGCTCACCCCACACTACACTACCTCTTTAAAGCGTACCCGACATCCATACATCACCACTACTCTGACTCTCATCGCAGGGACTCTCAAGCCCATGCACTACCTTCACTGCTCAAGATCGCTACCCGGGGCCTGACCTCCCAATGTAATCACACTGCAACATACGCAACCCATAACCTCGAACCGATCCAATAGTACTCGCAGAGTCTTCAACATGACTGGACCGCCTCCCCAGGCCTTCAGCCAATCTGGACCACTCTCAGAACCTTCAGCCAATCTGACTGGACCGTCCTCCGAGCCTTCGGCCTGACTGGTACGCCTACCGGCCTTCAGTCTATCCGGACCGCTCAACAATCATTCATCATTCCAAGCTATCTCTTCAGGAAATCCTCCCATGCATGTCGTTCTAGCCCTCTAGGGGCTCCGAACTCTATCTCCATCATACATACTCGATCCCGGCCTGCTCCCAGGCCTTCCACAATCAAATGCCCTAGGTCTGTATTCCACCCCGCATGCCTGTTACTCGCCCATAGGAGCCTACTCTCGGCTGATAGAAATACCGTTGAATTCCCCAAGCAGCTAAGCAGCCTCTCAAGCCTAACGACCATCCGGAGAATTTCCAATTCTCCCCCACTTAAGACACTGACAATTAACCACCGGTCGCCATCACCGATCTCCCAAAACAACAATGCAGAGAAAAACAATACTTACACGCACGTAGTCCCTTACCATCACTAACAACTTTCATAAAAACATATTTCCATACTGAACAACCCGCTTGAAAGGAACCCAATCTTTAACTATCCATTCCTCAGACTGCAGAATCTATCCGGCCTCCAAACCAACGCCGCATCCGCCACCAATCCTCACAAAGATAATCAACGATAGTTCTAAGCACTGATCCCTAACCATATCGATCCTTCAAGGAACAAAGGATACCAAAACGGAACCTCGAACACAACTCGCCCAACCCTCACGGAACAATGGATACCACACGAGAACCCGAAATGCAAACCCATAACCATCCAATGAGACTAGCAGATAGACGATAATCCCACAATAATCATAAATAATCAAGACACAGGAAAGAAACATACCCGCAATAGCAAACCGATAAGCACGACCCTAAGCCCTTGGGGGCTCCGCTCCACCCTGACCTCCACCTGTGATCCTCAACGTAGCCGGTGCTGGAGCCTGCACCGGTCCTGCAGCAAGCTGTGGACAGTTGACCCTCAAATGTCCAAACTGATGACAATGATAACATATCCTCAAATCCCGAACCGGCACTGACTGCCGACAATCCCTCGCATAGTGTCCCTCCTTTCCGCACTTGCGGCATGCTCCACCGGACAGACAAACTCCGGCATGACCCCTTCCACACTTTCCACAGACGTGTCTACCCTGATCTCCCATTCTGGAATCAACGGTCTTAGACCGTTTCGTCGCCGGCTGCGACTAAACCGGAGCTTGCCTCAGCTCACGCATCTGCAACTCAATCTCTAACTCACGCCGCCTGGCGGCCTCCTATAACTCCAACAAGGTCCCGCATCTTTGCGCGGACACAAATTGTCTAATGTCTCTCTTTAGCATACTCAGATATCGGGACATCTGAGCCTGCTCCGAAGCGAACTCAGGGCAAAACATCGCCCTCTCAGTAAACATCCTGGTGATTTCCGTCACCGACTCTGAATCCTGTTTCAGCTCCAAGAACTCCTGAGCCAACCTCTCCCTTTCGACCTGCGGAACATATCGAGTGCTGAACATCTCTCTGAACTGATCCCATGAAATCGCAGCCCTCTGCGCATCCGAGTACGACCCCGTGGTCAATCTTCACCAATCCTTTGCCCCGAGCCTTAACAGGTTTAGAGCGCACCTCACCCTTTGATCAGCAGGGCATGAACACGTGAAGAAACATCCCTCCACATCTGATAACCATCTCATAGCAACGATCGGATCCTGAACTCCATCAAAGGTGGGAGGCTTCGTATTATCAAAGTCCCGATACTGAAAACCTCTACTGGCTCCTCCCCCTGCCGCTGCTACAGCTGCTGTAGCCGCCGCGGCAGCCGTCTCCGCTAGAGCCGCATAGCGCTCATCAAAATACTCCACCATGGCGGTCTTGATCTGTAACGCCCGGGTTTTCAGGGCTAAGCATTTTTGTCAATATAATAGTCTAGGTCAACTATTGTAACTCTTTTTGAAGTAATAAATATGAAATATTTGAGTATTATGTGAATTATGTGTGTTTATGTGTTTATTATTTAATTATAAATGTATAATTAATAAAGAATAAAAATGAGCGTCAAAATTAAAGTGTGAGATAATCCCGATATCTCTACATAAAGTTGTAGAATATGTCCCAAGGTTTCCGTGCATATAAAGAATGCCGAAATCCGAGCTATAAAGAAGAAGTTATGGCCCGCCGAAGTTTTACGACAAAACCGGCACGACACCGGGAGACGTAAATAGTGAATTTACGATAGAAGACTTTTTAGCCTTAGCAATCTAAACAAAAGTCGTAGAATATGTTAAACTAAGAACATCGATAAAAAGAACGCCCAAATCTGACTTCGTATGAAGAAGTTATGATTTTTCTAAGATTCGGCTTAGCAGTGCACGGCCTGAAACTCGAATTTTAGTTCGAGCAGTTTTTGGCTTACGCAACATAAATGAGAGTTGAAGATCTCATTAATAGGAAATCAACGGTAAAAAGACAGACAAAAACAGAGTCCGTATGTAGAAGTTATTAATTTTACGCAGACGTTTAACAGTATAATCTCCTTGTACTGTTAAATTTAAGATCGGTCGAGAATTAGCTGACGGTGTCAAAATGAAAGTTGTAGATCTTATTATTACCTACGCGTGGATATAAAGAACGTCAAAAACGGAGGTCGTATGTGAAAGTTACGGATTTTAGAAGTCGGAAGTGTGCTGTGCGAAAATGGGTGATGTGGCACAATCTTGGCCATTGCTTTCTCCCCAAGGCTTGCCACCAGATGGTGACATGTGGCACCAAGTTCAGCCACATTTCACCCTATAAATACCACCTCTCCCACCCTCATTTTCTTCACACCTTTCCCATTCTTTCTTCTCTTTACTCTCTCTCTCTCTCTCTCTAGAACCTCTCTCTAGCCCCGAAATCCCCCGAAAAGCCTAGGGAACCTCCCTAGCACGAGGCGGAAGCCCCGGAGTGCTCGAAGGCTCTGAGAAGAAGAGCTTTTCAGCTCGGGAACGCTGCTCCAAGCAAAGCCCGGTTTTCTATAAAACCCGCTGTAAGTGAGCTACGCCTACGCTATTTTTAATATAACTTTTATTTAATTATAGTAACGTTATTAGGAACTTATAATAAATACTTGGGCTATTATTATGGGTTATATAAGTATTTTTTTGACGCTTATATAATAATAATAATAGCTAGACTATTAATTAGTCTCGACGAATAATAAACTAAACTCTAGTGGTAATAATACTAGGTTTCGTCGAAGAAAAATTCTTTTTAAGAAGCGAAGCGCTGTCTGAGTTCGGAATCACCACCTTTTCCGGTGAGTGCATAGTTACCTTCAACTTACACATAGATATGAAGTATTTTATATAAATTACGTGTTATGTGTGCATATTATCTGAATACTTGCTATCTAAGCTAGATGAACGTTGTTATACATGTTTTCAATGATTTAAACTGTATATGTATTTTATATCTACGAAAATGTTGGGGTAAAACATGGGTAGATGTAATAGGTGATGTGTGATAAAATGATGAGAGGCCTCGATGTTGTTGTTGTTGATCCAGTCATCTAGCGGAGTATAGATGACGACCACGGACTCTTCTAGACAGTCCAGTGGAACACTAGCAGGTTCGCAACCTGTAGGTGTTGTGAACGATGTGTTCACCGGTGTACTCCATCCCCCACATGGTTGCCTATTAGGACATTTATTGCTGAGGAATCCCCTTAGCAGTAGTGTCCGTCCCGATGATAATCCTTAGGCTAGGTCCCTTATGATAGGTGTTTAGGGACGTAAAGTGAGGATAACGGGAACGAGTAATCGGGTTATTGTTGATTGATGAAATTAATAAACTTATTTATTGTGGGTTGAAAACCCTATGTGCTCACCAGGCTCCCAAGCCTGACCCACTCAGTTTTATGTATTACAGGTAGTGGCGCATGAGCATAGGTGTGATGTTTTGGACGAGGGATTACGGATATAGACCTGTAGATATGAAATAATGTAGTAAGGCTTATATTGTACTGTTTATACTTTTGATCTGTACGAACATGACATCCCGAGTCTTTTAATGAATACATTTCTATGGAAATGCTTTTGATAAATCTTTATCATATTATTGTTTTGGGACAAATTCCGCAAACCATTTATTAAAAGATAACTCTGATTTTGAAATAAAGTATAAACAAAACCGGTCTTTTCTGGCCGTGATTTTGGGGATGTCACATGATCGACCCAAACAACTTCGGCAGCTTAGGCCGAGACAATACAGCAACCTCATCATGCAGGATCTCACGAATCCTCGCATCCAACTCGTGCGTACTCATCTGACTGACAACCTCGGGCTGTACAGACCCCCCCGGAACTCCTTCTCCTGCTCCTGATCCTGACCCGGATCCACTCCCAGCGTGTCCTGAAGTCTCCATACTGAAAATAAACCACCAGAAATCTCAGAAACTTCCCACTATCCCGGGACCCAACTCCCAACCCAACCCTAGAGGTCATGGTTTCCCCGATACGCGTAAGGGTCCTGTGCTTTCAGTAGTACGGGCCCATACTACCTTCCACACCTACCCATATTTGTATGAAGTACTTCCACAACACCCTAGAGACAAATATACATAACAACGCTCTATCCTCACAACTAGAGGAACACTAGAAATCTCTCACAAGGAAACCCTAGGCTAGCAGGCATCATAAATCAGGCAACACATCAAGAAATCCTGAAGATCCCTACAGCACAAAGCAGGACTGCCTCAACCCATCTCCACTCTAAACAACCATGTACACATAAACATTTAATCATATAACAGTTCACATTCAAACAAGCCGATCTAGCAGATCACATAGCATAACATACTCTAAGCAGGATACCGACCTAACAAGTCATTAGCATAGCATCTCCCTATCTCTCAGGATACTGATCTCAATCAGTTCTCTAACATATACCGTCCTAACTCTCAGGATGCAAGCATATCACAACAACAAAATAATAACAACTATCCGGATCTCAATCCGATAAGGGCCGACCTTGGTGCCTTAGACCCTATTGATATAGTGAGGATAACTCACCTCGAAACTGCCGGCTGAAAGGATAAGATCCCGCTGCTCCAACTCTGACACGAACTCTTCCACTGAACACCAAAACATTCAATTCAATAAATACCCTTAATTACCAAAATACCCCTGGAAGACAACTGGTCAACCTTGGATAAAGTCAAAGTCAACCCCTGACTGACCCTAGTCGCCGAGTCAACCCGATGACTCGCCGAGTCCCTATGCTCAGAACTTCTCTCCATCAGCGACCCAACTCGCCGAGTCACCCCAAGACTCGCCGAGTCCAACAACTCTGAGTCCACTCGCACCCAACTCACCGAGTCATCCCTTGACTCACCGATTCTCGACTCAACCAGGAAATATTGGGACTTTTCGACAAGACTCGCTGAGTCTAAGGCTATCTTCAACCTACTCGCCGAGTTATTCTTCCAACTCGCCGGGTTCCAGGCCATCTTCAAGCAACTCGTCGAGTCCACCCATGTGACTCGCCGAGTATCACCGGTCTGAATCAATTCAGAAGTACTCCAGGCCATGCAATTGATCCAAAACATAGATCCAACCTCCTACAATCCATCCATCACGTAAAGTGGCAAACTTTACGTGAATCTAAAGAGATCTAGGCCTTATTCACCTTAGAACTAAGGTTTGGGACATGATAGCTCCATTGACAACACAAGAACATGGGCTTTAATGCTCTTAAGATCTTCTCCACTCCAGATCTGAGGTAGCAACCTCAGATCCATCCTTCAAACTCAAGATGTCACACAACTAAGCTTCCCACACAACCCCAAAATGAGAATCTAGGAGAACACAGCCCAAGAACGAAAGTATTACCTCCAAAGAATGCCCCAACAACAATGAAACTCGAATCCAAGCAAAGCCCTTTGATCCAAGCCTCTTATCCTTCAATATTTCTTCAACAAGCACCTCTCCAAGCTCCAATTTGCTTAACAATGGGGTTCCTCCACGAAATTAGGGTTTCTGGGACTCAAGGGGGATCAAGGAGGCTGTGGAGGAAACATAATGGTCTTTATATAGGGCTCATTCCCCGGATTTAGGGTTTTCTTCGCCCAGCACCTACTCGCCGAGTCCATCTTTGGACTCGCCGAGTAGGTCGCTTGACACACGACCACAGTCGCGACTCTACTCGCCGAGTCCATCCATGGACTCGCCGAGTCGCCCTTCAAGATTTACACTTTTAGCCCTTCAACTCTATTCTTGTTATTCTGGGATGTTACATATAGTCTAAATTCATATACAAACTATAAACCACAGATCAATCCAACTTAAAACGAATGAATTATGGTTGTTTAAATTTTTTCACAGATTACAAAATTTTAAAAATATTGCTAAAAAGTTGAAAATTTTCAGCTTTGATAGCTCAACTTTGAAAGACCATAACTCATTGAATATATAATACCAAAATCAACAAGATTATAATCTAAATTCATCTACAAACTGTAAAATAAACGTTGATAAAAACCGTGTGTCGATCCGACATAAAATGAATGAGTTATGGTTGTTTAAAAATTTTCACAGATTGCAAAATTTTAAATATGTTGTTAAAAAGCTGAAATATAACTTAAAAATAAATATTACCTCTTACGCTAAATTCCATAAATGCCTCTCGTAATTGGTATGCGGACTTCAATAACTCAAAAGTCAAGTTCCATCGGGTAGGGGTGTCACCACATAGAAACTTATTCGTTTGTAAGCCACAATCTTTCATTGTCTTCTTTAACTTGTTTATTCTTTGTGGTGACAATCTAATATACCGTGACGCCTTTTGGATACACTCAACATGATAGTTTTGGTAGTTTAGTCCATCCTTTACAATAAGGTTTAATATGTGGGCCATACACCTAACTTGGAAATGCTTTCCACCATCGTAAAGATTGGACAACTTTTTGACCAAAAGGTCAATTGTCTTGTCGGTTGTAGTGGCGTTGTCCAAGGTAATGGTCATGACATTTTTCATTCCCCATCCGCGAATACAATCGAGTAATTCTCGGCCCATATCATCTCCCTTATGGCTATCTATCTCCTTAAAGTTTATCCAATTCTCATCTATGAAGTGAGTCGTGACCACCATGTAAATAGTTATTTGACAAGAAGATGTCCAAGTGTCCATTCTCAAATGTATAACGGTGTTTGGGTTACTTAAAAATTGAAGTATTTTGGTTATTTATTCTATGTAAAACTTGGAAACATTTTGGGATATCATATGTCTAGATGGCAGGACGACCTTGGCATTAAGTGCGTTGGTGTATTCCATAAAAGCCTCGTTTTCAACGAACTTGAAATGTAGTTCGCGTACCACAAAAAGGTTAAGTAATGCTTTTTTGATCCTAGCGTCGTCGTATTTCCATGTTTTAACACTAGTCTCCCCATTTGACTCCTTCTTTAGATTCAATTTGCTTGAGTTTGATCTTGTAGCTTATCCGGGTTTTTTGACACCTACCTACGTGTTTGAGTAAACTAGAAGTCCCGTTTCTTTCCACATCCGCCTTTAGTAGCCTTTCACACCAATGACATTTTCCATATCTTCTTTTGACACCATCATCCTCTTCTATTATAACGTAATCAAATGTGTCCCAACAAGAGGATGTTTCTTTGCCACTTTTTTTTGCGACTTGTTTTTGTTTTCCCATTTGTTCTTTTTCGCTTGTTAAAATTTGATTGATCATCTTTTGCCGAATCATCAACTAAATTAATTTGTGGTGTATTCTTAATAAATTCCTCTTCATCAACATTCGTAACCTAGTTTACATATAGTCACAACAAAAATATTTTCACAATTAATCAGCCAAAATATAACAACATACTTTATAACTTTCAACAAAAATTAACAAAATTCAACCAAAAATCATAACCCTAGTTTACATACAAAAAAAAAAAAAAAAAAAAAAAAAAAAAAAAAAAAAAAAAACAACAAATAACCTAAATATAACAACATACTTTAGGACATTCAACAACAATTAACAATAATCAACAAAAAATCATAACCCTAGTTTACATATAATAACCATAAATTTTTTTTGACAAGAATTCAATTAAATATAACAACATTCTTTATTAGTTCAACAAAAATTAACAAAAAAACAACCAAAAATCGTAACTCTTACTTGAGTTTCATCATCATCATTTCCAATCCAATTAGCATTCGGGATTTTTTATTCCATTACTTCTGAATCGACACTTGAGTTTCATAGAAATCGATTTTCACTTGAATCGAAACTTGAAAGAGGGAGAATCCGAGAAGGTTGAGATCGTTGAGAGAACTGAGAAGGAACAAAACATGTAAGGTGTCAAAGTCTTGATCGAAGTTGAGATCATTGAGATCGTTGCGAGGTTGAGACTTGAGAGAAGTCGATCTTTCTTTACATCCGACGTCCACAATAGGATTTCAATAATCGAAGTCGATCTTTCTTTGAGCCTGGTAATCGGTACGCTACGTAGTTATGGGAAAGGGACCGTCAACTCATCTAAGGCGTCAAAGTCTTAAAGCAACAAAGTCGACTATTGTTTTATTGTTTAAATCAGATCCAACCGGTTCTAAACCCAGTCAAAACCGGACCGAACCGGGAAAAAAAAAGGGACCAGTTTTGATGGAATCTTATAATCGGTGCGGGGTTCAAAAAAACGGTCCGGTCCACCGGTCCAAACGTTCACCCCTACTTATGTGTCCATACCGATCGCTCTTAGAAAAATATTATCATACCTACATCAGATCATCTTTACTCCCACACTAGTAGCCTTTGGAAAGTTACCGTACCACATTATTTATCTTCATATTTTTTATTTTTATTTTAATATATAAACACATGCTTGCTAGCTTTCACTCCATATTACACCTACTAACCCTAAGACGGTGTTACCTAGTAGACATATACACCCCTAAGCCTAAATGATCAACTCCCAGACCATATAGTACTATAATAATACAATTTACACATGTTACATGTGTAGGTATTCTTTTTCGAGGAAATACAAAATAAAATTCCATACCAGGTTAAGCGTTGGCTGCACCGCCCCCAGGTACAGTTGAAAATTACATCTGAGATTTTTTATACGTACCCGCCACCGCCTAACTAACGTACAACCTTACTTGCCTAATATACAATACTATTTTCACGAACATTCTAGATTATTAATAGAAAATTCGCCCACAACCATCTGTCCCCTTACGAGAACATTCTCGTCCCTTCGTCTCACTCTCTTCATCGGATATCTTCTTCACATATAAGTATTGTTTTCACGACAATCTTTGAAGGGTTGTGTCAAATTCATCACTTTCTGGGAAGGTTTTCGTCGTCAAAATCTCAAACAATCGAAATCATTTGAAAGGAAGTCAAAGAAGATCGGAAGCGATCATGTGTTTGGTGTTTGTATGCGATGAAGACGAGAGGATCGTCGGACAACAACAGGCTCCGGGATCATGCCCCTACTGCGGTGGGTTGATAAAGGCGATGGACATAGAAAGTCAGTGGAGGTTGTGCTTCCTTCCTTTCTATTATAAGACCAAACGCAAATACTACTGTACTCTCTGTTCCAGACGCCTTATTCTTCAGTACTAGGGTTTTCATTTCGTTGTCATAAATCATGAATTTTTGCTCTTCCCTTGTTTTGTGTATATTGTTTAAATTTGTATAAAATTACAGTCGATTATGTGAATTATATGGACCCGTGTATTTTCTGAGTCCTGAAATTTTTCAAGTTCTGCATATATATATATATATATATATATATATATATATATATATATATATATATATATATATATATATATATATATATATATATATGTGGAGATTAATATCTTTTTCCATTTCATCTGTTTCAGGAAAAATATTGGTTTTGACCAAACTTTTGTATAAAAATATTGAAATTTATAATACTCTTCTGTATGAAATTTAGGGTGAGTTACTTAATTCAAGTAGTGTTCCCTAGAGTTTTAATCTTTTGTGATTTTCTCTTTTATATATATATATATATATATATATATATATATATATATATATATATATATATATATATATATAAAATATGATATGATATGTTTTCTAAAACAAACTAATCGTTGAATTGAAATTAATTATTGTTCGTCCAAAAAAATTAATAGCCGAACCAAACTATTCGCCGCTTTGCGCGGACAAACGACTAGTATATATATATATATATATATATATATATATATACACACACACACACACACACACACACTAGTCGTTTGTCCGCGCAAAGCGGCGAATAGTTTGGTTCGGCTATTAGTTTTTTTGGACGGACAATGATTAATTTCAATTCAACGATTAGTTTGTTTTAGAAAACATATCATATTAAAAATAAAACACTATGTGTTATTACTGAGCATTATCTTAATTCAACGATTTGTTTTCTTTCTAGCGAACAATGTATTATTTAATGTATTTGTTGTTTTTGTGTATGTTGGATAGATGTATTCATATGTTGGAACAATTGTATCGATGAATCCCTTTTGCATATGAAAAACAGTTCGCTTTTTGGAAATAGTTTGCTTTAATGATTAGTTTTCTATTGTATACTCTATGATATCATAGAACATGCAATACAGCTAGTGGCAAGCAACGAATATGTATTCTTTTGGTGATTAGGTTTCTTCTGTTAAGGACGAATTGTTAGTTTTCGGTGATTAATTTTTCTAAACCCTTTTTTATTAAAATAGAGTTTACATGCAATGGGTTGCAGTCGGTGTTTACTACTGCAAATCTCCGACTATAATTTCCATAAAGACACATAGTCAAGAATTGGTAATCGATCTTAGGGTAAAATGACTATTTTACCCCTGGCCAAAGTTAATATCCTGATCAGAGTCAACTTTCAGTTGACTCGACTCGCCGAGTTAGCCCGCCAACTCGTCGAGTCCTTGTCCCTTCATCTATCCCTCAGCCCGACTCAGCTCATCGAGTCTAGCAAGAACTCGACGAGTTCTCCTTCAATTATATCATCCGGACAATCTTCAACTCACTTGCCAAGTTCCTCCTTGAACTCGTCGAGTTTATCTTCGTCATATGAATGTATCTAGTCTGTAACTCGCCGAGTTATATGAACAACTCGTCGAGTCCATCTTCATGGTTTGGGAGATAGCCTTGGACTCATCGAGTGCATTCATACACTCGCAAAGTCCCATGGCTTCTAGGTCCATAGTTATGTCCATTTTGCTGAGTCCTTCCTTTAGACTCACCTAAATCCATTCTATACTAGATTGGATTCCCTCGAATCATAGAAGGTTAGGAACCCAAACCCCCGACTCGCTGAGTCCCAAGAACGACTCGCCGATTCGACTAATGCCCATGTTCAAAACTCGGTTTCTGATGTACAACTCTTATCCAACAGGTAGATTTAGGCTCTTTAAGTCGATATAACACGTAAAGTCATGAACTTTACGTACATGCATGGGATTTTTATGCTCAAAGGACCAACAATAGGGGTTTATTTCATACATGGGGTTCTCATGGCCATAAAGATGGCACCTTTATGCCATGAGGGCCCTCCAAGGTTCTAGATCTGAAGATATATTAACTTGGGACGTCCAAGTCCCAAAGATCAAGTTACTTGGACCCAAAACTCCATAAAAATGACCACAAGGATATCTAAGAAGCTACAAGTCAAGTATGAAGCTTGATTACCAAAAAGTGAGGAGAAAATGTTGATGATCCTGGATCTATTCCTTCCCCCTTGGGTCTTCTATCTTCCACTTCTTGCTCTAGCTTCAAAACACACCAAGAAACATTCAAAACAACCAAGAAAGCTCAAGCTCACTTATGGAGGATTAGGGTTTCGAGTGTAATTTTTGGGGGGTGATGGAAGCTGGGGTGGAAGCCTCATAAGATGTTTAAATAGGGTGCAAACCCTCCAATTTAGGGTTTCACCCAGACAGCTCCTACTCACCAAGTTTGTCTTCCGACTCGTCGAGTAGGTCACTTAATCCCCGACCCAGAGTCGACCCTACTCGACGAGTTAAGCCCCCAACTCGCCGAGTCTAAGAGTAAAATATGATATTTGACTTGAAATTAAATGCGTACCTGAGATTGGGTGTTACAAGTTAACAGCTTAGGTGCAGCATTTTCAGTCCTGTATACATCTATACACAAGTATCAAGCTCTCTTATGGGAGATTCTGGTTATAATAGAGGACTTTTGTAGGTACTCTAGTAAGCACGTGAAGACTATAGCTCACAACATTGTATTAACGGTTTATGTATAGTGTAATGAAAGCCTTTTTGTAAGTGGAAGTATTATCCTTCCATAGTAGTTACATTATGTAAAATAATTATTCGTGTTGTATCCCAAAATGGTAAAATAGTGTCAGTGACCCATAAACTATACATATTATAGTTTATTATAAATGTTTTGTTATATATATATATATATATATATATATATATATATATATATATAAGTTACTATGTTTAGATGTTTTTTAAAAGATTATATCATATAATTTACATCTAACGCAAATAGAAGAACTTTTGGTATGATAAAGTCAATCTTACTAGTTTTTGACATTACCTGGCAAAGAGTGAAATGTAACTTAATGAAACTTATTTTCACCTTTTTGAGATATTCAAGTAAAGTTAATTTTTATATGTTTAAAACAACATATTTTGGTCAAGACCTACAAAAATGGTGTAATAATTTGGTTTTAACCATTTTTGCCAGAAAAGTCATCTTATGCTCATAAACACCATAGTTTTCAGAGTTTTGTTATTGTAACTTTTTCCAAAGACTACATAATACGAATATACTTGTTTTTTCATAGTTATATACTTCAAACTAACAAACCATGTATAAAGGTTCAAATAACTAGTAAAAACCATATTTTATGTAAGTAACACTTTATACACAACATAGAGATGAACATGTATAACAACTCTTTGTTAATATATAATTTTTGCTTATATTCCCCCCCCCCCCCCCCCCCCCCTAAAACATGAAAATCTCGAAAATGTGGGGTATGAACTCACCTTGAGTGGATTTCTTAGTGGATAAAGAGATGAAGATGAAGATCCTCAAGATTAGAACACTCGAAGATGGTTGAAGAACACTTGAAGATGATATTACCCTATGGATAATAACATATATAAATGTGTGTAAATGTAACAAAATTAGTATGTATGTGTGTAAAATCACTAGATTTATGAGAAAAAGCTTACAAAAAACTCAAGAACCAACTTGTAGAGGATAAATTTTGAAAGAAATGAAGTGTTCTTGAGAGAAAAGTGAAGTGATAAAACGTTGAAGAAAATGAAACGGTGAAGAATGGGAGGGGGTGGGTTGAATTTAAAAAGGAGGGAAGGGTGAAATGATATTTGCATCGTTATATGTTGGGTAAAAGCATTATTATATGTTGAGTAATATTTCTTATTGGGAACAGATGCATTATTCACATCATAAATCACCGAAATCACATGGTGACTTCGGTCCAAGTACCACCGAGTTCACTTGGTGATATCGGTCTAGGTACCACCGAGTTCACTAGGTGATTTTAGTCCAAGTACCAACCGAAATCATAATGTTTTGGGTCCTAAGCCGAGAACCTTGAAAGCAAGGTATAAATCATGATTTATGTCCTAAGCTGTTGACTTTCATTGACTTGTTTGACTTTTGTTGACCCAGAACTACCAATTGTCACAAATATGATCGGAATCCCCCCCCCTCCCCGCGGAGGTACTAGGGTAGCCGTATATGATGCTCGAGATGTCAAATAAATATTAACATATAAGGCTGAGGGGAGTGGTGTCAAGACAATCGACATCCACCTCAGCTGAACATCCTCCTTCCCCTTTGTAGTTCGGTATCCCATTGTTGAGGAGAAAAGAATTTTTGTCACGTCGAGACGGAGGGGCGATGTTTTTGCTGAGTACACCCGAGCCTCCATGTCCTCCTTGTCGGACTCCTCATTCTTCCCGCTCCCGTCAGCGTAATATCAATCGTATTAATGTCTTTGAACCATGGTTGTCAAAATCACGATCCTGATCGTAGGATCGTACGATTTTAGATATGAAAAACGAGCCAGATCGTAAATTGATCGTATTTGTTGTAGGATCGCAGGTAGGATCGTAGGATCGCAATTCGATCCGATCCTACTTTTTTTTTTTTGTAAATGGTTTTTTTTACCACTTTATGTCTTTTGCTATTTACCAATTTACCGTTTATCATTTTATGTTGTGACTTATAACTAATATTTTAAAGTTTTTATAAGTTTTGAATGAAAAAATGAATGTTGGAAATACTTTTTCATATTTAACATTATAAATTAAAATTTTATTTTATTTGTGGGATCTTAGGATCTCGATCCCGATCTTACGATCTCAATCTTGCAAACTCAAAAGCGATACTATATAGGATCTCGATCTTGATAACCTTATCGACCATAAATAATTCAATGATAACTCGTATATTGATAACCTTACTGACCATAAATAATTCAATGATAACTCGTATAGAAAACAATACCAACTGTACAGGTGATTAACCCATTAAAGTTCTTCAACTTGACAAGCCTTGCCAAATGGAAACTTTAGTAAAGATATTAAAAATAATATAAAATCAAACCATGGGGGACATGGGCTCCAAATCCAAACACGCCTTGCAAGACTGGACTCTTCCCTAGAACGTTCAACAAAAATATCTCTGTTCTGCTCCGCTCCCCTCTCCTCCGACTCGCCCTTTCTTCCAATCACCAAAACCCGCAAGGCAGCAACTATGCAAATCTCCGGCGGCGTGTTGACCGACGTCACAGCCGTATTCTATCCGTCTTTGACTCCTCCTTGCTGTGCTAGGTCTCATGAGTTCCGACATGTCCATGCCTTTTCTGACTTTAGGCCCCTTCCTTCTCTCGGCTTTCTTAAGGTAATACGCTCCTCATTCGCATTTTCGTTTTTCTATGCTTACGTTTAAGCCGTTTGAAATTCGTACAATTAACGTAATTCGCCTTTTAGGTACTGTAGTAATTAGTAAATTGTTTCGGAAGTAAGTGTTTGAAGAGGTGAAATCCGAATCCGATTAACTAAATTGAATCTCGTTTCTTTCTAATTTTGGGCTTTCTCTAATTTTGATTCAAGACTACAAAGGTTCTTAAATAGAGTCTCAAGCTATACTCTCATACTATATATTTGTGGTCTGTGGACTGTGGTCCTAGGGGTGATGATATGGAACTGAAATTAATGTTAAACTTTTTTAATGTACGAGAGAGCTGTAGTGAAGACATAAACAGGGGCATCCTTCTTTCTGATATACTAATCTCTAAGTAAGGTATTACAGATTAATGGTCTCATATCTCTACATGATTGTGGTTATACAGCAAGTGGCTCTCCAATCAATAATAGGAATTCAAATACGTTATTGCTAAACATGTCCAATTTTAAATTAATATGTGGTTTAAGTAAGCCCTAAAGTAAAGTTCCTAAATCCTATTGTTATGCTTTCTTGCTTTATGTTATCAAGTGCTTACAACTGTCTTCATGATTCTTAATTTCTTACGTCTTATAGAGCTCTCCATTCCCCATGGCAAGAGGTGGAGGCGAATCATCCCGAACAAGAAGCTGTATAGCAAAAGCATCTGGCAGTTCAGGTCATGATTTGGTTCCAGTAGCGCCACATCAGCTCGAGTCTCCAGTTGGTCAACTCCTGGAACAAATTTTACAAACCCATCCTCATCTCCTCCCTGCAGCCATTGATCAACAGCTTGAAAACCTTCAAAATGAAAAAGATGCTCAAAAAGAAGAACGCCCTCCTTCATCTATGGACCTCAGCCTTTACAAGTGAGCAACTTTGCTATGACCTGTCATATCATATTTCCTAGAGACAAAATTTATCATATCGTGTAGTCGTTAAATTTCAGGAGAATAGCCCAAGTGAAAGAAAAAGACAGACAGAAGATTTTAGAAGAGATAATGTACTGCTGGATTGTTCATAAATTCGTGGACAAAGAAATCTTAATGATCCCGAAAATATCATCAACCTCGGATCCTTCCGGAAGGGTTGACTTCTGGCCAAACCAAGAAATGAAGCTGGAATCAGTCCACTCAGCTGAAGCACTCGAGATGATACAAAACCATGTAGCCCTCGTCCTCGGGGACCGCGTTGTGGGGCCCTTACAATCCATCGTCCAGATCAGCAAAATCAAACTCGGAAAACTATACGCTGCATCAATAATGTATGGATACTTCTTGAAACGGGTGGATGAAAGATTTCAACTTGAGAGATCCATGAACACGCTTCCGGAAGGTTTCAAGGAACAACAATCGGGTTTTGCGGACCCATCGGTTCCGCAAAGCCCGTTTTGGGATCCGGATTCGTTGATCCGGATCCAGCCCGATTATGACATGGAAGATGAGGGCTTAATGGGTGGTGGTGGTGATGATAAGCTGTATAGGTTAAGATCTTATGTGATGTATTTGGATGCTGAGACACTTCAGAGATATGCAACGATAAGATCTAAAGAAGCGATTTCTTTGATTGAGAAACAAACACAGGCTTTGTTTGGGAGGCCTGATATTAAGGTATCGGAGGATGGGTCGTTGGGTGCTTCTAATGATGAAGTGGTTAATGTGACGTTTTCTGGGTTGACAATGCTGGTTCTTGAAGCAGTTGCTTTTGGGTCGTTTTTGTGGGATGCGGAGAACTATGTGGAATCTAGGTACCAATTTTTGAAAAGCTGAGAAATTTTAAATGTATTTGATTTATTTTAATTGTAATATTTCACACGTGCAACAAACAAACGTATATGAAAGTAAAACACAAAGTCCAAAGATTAGACTATAGTTATAATACCGACAAAATATCAACAAACGACATAAAGAGTCGGATAATCAGATTTACAGAGTCAAACAAACACGAGGAAAGAAAATGAATCGGCCACCTGGCCTTAAAGAAACACACATACTCAAAAAAAAAAGGTTTCTTGAAGGCTGCTATGGATCACTTAAAAAGAGTTTGATTTTTATTTGTATGGGAAAATGTTGAGAGGATCAAGCTGCAAGAACTATGATCACGATCAGAAGCACGATTCCAAGAATCACCAAAAGCAAGCAAGTCTGAATGGAAAAATGAAAACTAATGAGCACTGTAAAAAGGACTGGAAAAACTTTAAGTAAAAACATAATACTACAATTTTACCATGGAAGAGTTTGATCTTTGAGTTTTTGATGCTTTTGCAAGATGGGACTTTGCCTGTGAAGTGGCAGCATGAGAATTCTCAATGTTGGTCCCAATATCATCTGAAAAAGAATCATTGAGGCGTTATAAAAAGTTGAAATTTTAACAAAATAAAGCGAGAAAGCTTTCTTAAATCTTACCAATCATAGCTCCTTGCTCATGAACCAAAACAGCAAGATCTTTGAAAATTTCATTTACTTCCCCAATTTGATTCTGGATCTCTTGTATTCCCTGATCTCTTTCCTCAATGATTGCTTCATTAAATGCAATCTCATTGTCCAACAACAAAACCTCCTGTCTGAAAAAAACCCAAAAACAACTTGAACAAATTGTTAGTCTGCAACTTTCCCTTACTAATCAAGTCAACAACTTGCCTTTTGGAGTCCACTAGAAGAACACGTTGTTCTTGAGTTTTGTCTGAGCTTAAATCCATTTCACTGGCTGGATCACTAAAGAAAAAGTAAAATCACTAAATCAACCAGAATTCTACATTCACAGAGATTTTTCATTTTTTTTTAACAATTTGGAATATGCATTAAACTGCAACTTACCGGGATGGAAGAGAAGATTGAGGAACAAAAGGCGTGTAAGCTGTCTCCCTTTCAGCTGAAAGTCTCTGAGCTTTCTGAAATTCTTTAAGAACTGCTTGAAAATCTTTTGCAAGTTTAGCATCAGTAATCTTTTTGCTGGCCTGCACAAAACATGATGATTCCACCACCAAGAAATTTGAAGAAGGAGAAGAAACTAATGAGGAGTTTTATGATAATCAGATATTAAGAAACCCACCAACTCAAACCTCATGCTATATATATGTGAAGAGGTACGTATGATACAAATACATTTAGAATGAGAAGAATCAAAGTGTCACTTACACTAACATCAGCCTTATGATCTGTTTCACTTGCTTGTTTGAGTTTATCTGAAGTATCCTTCACCAATTGCCCAATATGTAGTCTGGTTTTGTGCCTGTCATGTGAAAACCACCAAAAGACAACAGTCGCCATCATTGTATACAGTTGTCATACAAACTAGTCAAAATGATTATAACGATGAATTCATGGAAGGCATTTTTAATTCATCGTCGTTTGTATGAAAGGAAATAATAATGTGATTGCACTTTTACAGGTTTTATGGTTCATAACCAAGCAAAAGTAAAGCTAGGGAATAAAATAGAGTTCTTAATAAATCATAATATTTAAGGATGCGTTGTTGATTGTGTTCTATAATATACTAGCAATCACAAACTAATTATACATCTAACATGTTAAATCAAATGTAAGAAACTAAAACGAATCAGGTTTCTTTTCAATTTTAACCCTGGTTATCAAAACTGAGTCAAAGTAAAGCTCAAAAATGAATCAGACGTACAGCTTTTCTCGAAGCTCAGGGGTGTCTTTCTGAGTACCAAGGGTATTTACTAGCCTCTGAAACGTAGAGACTGCCGTATTGATCTGGAAAATTCCAGAAGCAACAGCTTGAGTCGGATCCTGTTTCCTCATGCCATTGTTGAATCCCCCGCGTCTCGAATTGAGCGGGCGACCAGCTTCGATATCTTGAAAACTCATTATCTTATCTTATATCTCCCAACTGATAAATCCTAAAACAAACAACAATTCCGATTGAGATGAAACCCTACCGATCGGAGCAGGGTCTCGATCAAAACGGTGAAATTACTGAACCCTTGTTCTGCAACGGTGATCGAATTAGTATTGATCGAAAATCGAAATTAAGGCACCGATTGAGGTGAGAGAAACGAAAGGGACAGCAATGATTTACAGGTGAAGGATGTGGTGGTGGTGGAAGAGCAGGTATTGCATTGCCGGCGATCCGAAAGCAAACCAAAGGGGACACGTGGAGAGTGGGGACGTAGCTATGTAGCTGACACTTTATAGTTTTCGAAATTCGGAGACTCCAAGGGGCGATTTTGTAATTTTGCATTGAGCAGATAGGAATAGGATTCCTTCTCGAATAAAATAGAGTTGGTCAAATACCAAATTTTAATTATTCCCATAATATTAACAAAATATCATATATAATATGGTTGTTTAATACAATAGTAACGATAACTTGATATCAATAAGTCATAAGTGGGTGATTCATGTTAAATTGTCCAGAGAAACGATAACTGGATATCTATAAGTGGCCGTTGATACATGTTAAATTATTCAGAGATAGATTATATATATATATATATATATATATATATATATATATATATATATATATATATATATATATATATATATATATATATATATATATATATATATATATATATATATATATATATATATATATATGGATTTCATGCACAAAAATACCATAGAACATGGTTTATTTGCCAGCATCTAGATATAGATCATACATGGGATGGTTGCATATGTTATGTCTTCCTCGTTTTCAATAGTTATAAGTTTTTAGAATGTTTATAAAAAATATCATATTTAAACCAAACTAGTTACCTTTTCTTAATCAACATTATTGGGTTTATTTTTCAAGGATGTTTAGAAGATCTATATTATGGTATTTGAACCACTAAAATAATCAAAATCGGGGACGACTTATTTGGAAATGGTGTCTTTTAATAAAGCATTATAAATAAGTATGGTTGTTAAGATCCTACAAACGAAAATGATCACAATCTCATTAGGAATTTTTGTGAAGCAATAGCTATATTACAATTGTAGGATACCCACTAGGATCATAAGATCTTACCTTGCTCCTTGTTCTACAGTTTAGATCTTAGTCTTCAAAACATTTTATGATTGGAAAAATTAAATTCGTAATAGGGTTTTAAAAAAAATGCATATAAAATGGTATACAAACTAGAAAACATCTCAAATTACAAATGTATAGTAGGGTGCATGCGCTTTATGGTGAAGTACCTATCTCGAGAGTAGAGTAGTCCACCAACAAGTTCTCTAAGGCCTCGTTTGTTTTTGGGTTATTGTCACTGTAGCCCAACAATTTTTAGTATATTGGCTTAAATGGTCCCTCGTGATTTTTTTTGTCTTTGAAGGGCACAAACTTGTGTTTTACCGGTTAATTTCGTACCCTTACCTATTTTTGAAGGTTACATTGCCTTGTCAGCTGCCAACTAATAAGGTGAGTCGACTCATCGTTGCTCCTGAATTCTTTGTTATTAATCACGACACAAATCCTTACATTTAACCCCCAAATATGTTCATCTATTGTCTCTAGTTTCGTCGATGATTTTTGATTAAGGCGTTGGAGTTAATTTGTAAGATTTCCTCCATCTTCACGTCGACCATATACCATTGGTTCACAAGGTCGTTCCTAATCCCATTTGCTTGCTTCCCATTCCTACTTGTAACCCTATTTTCTTTGCTTCAATCTTCTATCTAATACTTTGGTTTGCATCGAGTGTGTCACCTTTTGTTGTGGTATGTTATATCTTGTGGGGGTGATTAAACACATTTGTGCAAGCTTATGTTACAAGTGATGATTCAGTATTGTAAGTTTGGATTTTTGAAGAACATCCATCGTCGTCCTCATTGAAATAATACCCAGACTTAGGTCAGATAATCTGATGGTTAGGAATCGATCAAACCATGTCCATACCCAAGGACCCAGAGCAAGTAATGAAGCAAAGAGATCAACCTGTGCTTGGGAAAAAGACCATTCTTAAGAGCGACCATTTTCCTGGATGTCAGAATAAGCAATTTTTTCCCCAAATCATCGGCCCCCCAAATTTTTGCTAGCTGATCCTGTTCTTTCAATTTTATTGTTTCACCAGCTTTCTTATACTTCGAAGATACACCCCTCTTTTTGTGTAGTGCTTAATTTCTCCAGAAAGCATGCTAAAACCTATCTATTCCTCATTTTTTACATCATTTGTTCCTCTTGACCATTGAAAGTCCGGTTTTTTTGCCTCATGAAATTATCAGGTCGAAGCATTGTGCGTCCATGGTGTTGCAATCCCAACTATTGATGGAATTAGGAATGTTTTTATTACATATATCGAGGCTTAAATTGATGGGAAGCAAGCAAATGTTCTTTAGATCAAATTGACGATCTTTGATTCAATCGATTTTCAGATACTGAAGTCAAACAACCAGGTGCATCAGGACAAATGCTCTCCATCTCTATCTATCCTTCTGGAGAACACCATTATCTCACGTGATACAGAGGATATGCGTTGGTTCATCTTCACAAATTATGTTACCCACCTACAAATCAAACGAGAGAAACAGATAAGAAAAAAATGGAAATAGATCGAATCATACAAGAGACTGAAGTTGATAAATGAAGGAGATAGGTGTATCTGGGTCAGATCTTGAGGTTGAGCTGCCATGGGAAATGGGTTTCTTGAGAAAGATGGTGGATTTTAGAGAGAGAAACACGAGATAGGATAAAAAAAAGGACAAGGCTGTGAAAGAAACATCTAGCATATGCAAATTGATGACTAGGATGGGGTTACCGAGTGACCCCTTCAAATTTTCCATAATGACTTTTTATAACCTAAAAACACAAGTTGGTACCCTTTAAAGACCAAAAAAAAGTCACAAGAGACCATTTAAACAAATATATGAAACATTGTTGGGTTATAGTGACAATAACCCTTTGTTTTTCTACAAAAGTACTTTTTGAGCATTTTTCCCTTCTGGCGGGTAGACGTTTCGCAAATGCACGTCTTCTTCCGCAAACTTGGAAAAAGACTAAAAAACATTTAACGACTTCCAAAACAGACAACACCTAAGTGTAAATCAATCAATGGTAACCTAAATGGATACAATTGAATGAACTAAAAACTCTAATACAGTATCTTAACTATATTATAAAGCATATTTGATAAATCTTGAAATCTAAAAGGTATACAATATAAAGCTTGATGTACAAACAAGTGAAGCATAGACAAACAAGTAATATTTTATGGAATGTTGAAATCACAATTAATTCTTACCAAATTTGGATACATTGAATTGAGTAATTGATTATAAAATTTAAAATTGTCAACAACATATCAATTTGTTTAACTTTTCATTCATGTCAAAAATTAAGATTTTGTAATTTTTTTTCTAAAATGTTTTGTTGCAAGATAATTGGTAAATTGAATTATATTGTGTATTATCAAATATTGGGAAGGCTATCACAATGAATTGCTAATTCGTAAATTAAAAATTAAACCTCCAATTATGTCATTTAGAAAAGTTGATAACTATAACCTTTATTGAAATTAGAAAACAGTTAAGTTTTCATTGGTCAATATTGCTTAAAAATAAAATTGTTGTTAAGTTTTCATTAATCAATATTGCTCGAAATAATATCGTTGAAAGGGAAACGATGTCTACGATTGATATGTTTTCTCTCTAACATTGTTTAGAAAGGACGATTGATTTTTCTGTGTTACAACATTACCGTTAAATGTATATGACAATAACTATTAATTTTTAAATCACTTTTCTATTTTATGATTATACATTTTTACTATCATCATACTTTCTTTCCTATTTCTTACCTTTCGTGTTACCTCTTTTAAATTAGAGGGAGTGATGGTGAGCTTAACATGATGCCATCATATTTTTTTGTTTTTTGTAGCCACCTAGTATTTTCCAAATAAATAAATAAAATAAAATGTCAACCTTGTAAAACTATTCCCCGCCCCCAGAACGAAACGATTTAGCGCCCTACTATGATGTCCGTTGCATTGCGCGGGTATAAGTGGTAAATACAAATTCTCAAGTATTTTTAAGCTATTTTATCACCTACTACTCTTAATATGTTCATTCGGAAGCATAATAATCGAACGCATGAAAAAGAGATTTTAATATTCAAAACTTCATAACACCATTCTACTAACTTCTCAAATTTAAAATTATATATATTAGGAATGGACATATAGTGTTACAAACATTGATCAAACACCTTAGGCAGTGTTATATAATCCATAAATTTCAATTAGGAGAAAGTTAAGAGTGAATCACCATTAATGACCAAGTAAACTCAATAAAAGACTTGATAAATAAATAACATAAATCGAATTCCTAATAGATCAATGTATTAAAAAAATAATAAATAAATAAATAATCCTCCACAAAACTTGATAAACTAAAAATCAAACTTGGGAAACAAACTTTTGTTTCTAGATTTGTGATAGAATCATGGAAATATATACAAAACTTCAATATGAACCACAACTCCATAAGTCATCTAAGGAAATTTCAATTTGAGATGAAATCATAAATCTAGAAGCTTAAATGAGAATGGAGAAGTGCGGTTTACCACCTCCTAAGTTTTCCTTTGGAGATTAAGATGCTGATTCACGGACATTCTTCAATGATACTTTTAATTTCACCAACCCACTCTCGAAATCAAATCTTCCTTCTTCTATGTAGCTTCCAGCATCTCAAATCAAGAGAAAAAAGAGGAGGTTAGGCTCATAAGTTAAGAAATTTAGCAAAATTGCTCCCTAAACTTTTTTAAGTTTTAACTATGTTCCCTCGAATAACTCCCAACTTTCATACAAGTCTTGTAACTCATAACTTAACCATGTTTGATAATAAAATGTCATATTAGCCTAACGAACTTGTCACGTTTGTTTTAAAATATCACTTAATTAATTTTTTAGTAGTTTAGATAACATGACTTACAATTTACCTGCTAATAAGGGGAATGAGAATTTTTTTTTCCAATTTACCGGTAAACCATGGATGACATAGTTAAATGTTGCCTATGTGGCTTTTTATTTGGTTTTCTCAATTATTTTATAGTAAATTTGTAGCACCCGGTTCTTGGTACGTATTTTCATTCAAGTAATTATAACATTTTGGCATGGGACTCGTCGAGTAGAATCGACTTTGGACACGGGAGTTTAGTGACCTACTCGACGAGTCGGCAAACCGACTCGAGGAGTAGGCGCTGTTTGGACAAAACCCTAAATTTGAGGGATTGCACCCTAATTAAACGTCTTAATGCAGCCTCCATCGTCCCTTATGCTCCCAGAACACCTCATACTGAAACCCGAATCGTTTTATGAGATCTAAGGCCCTTTTTGGTAATTTTGGTGGTTTGTGATCACAAGAAAGAAGAAAAAGCTTGAGGAGCCAAGAGGAAACCAGAAGATTTCGAGTTTGTGCAGCATGTACAGTTCCTTAGAGGTATAAAGCTTATACCTTGTTCATTCATGTTCTAGATCCCTTTTTGAAGTGAATTAGGGCTTTTTGGAACCATTTTTGGTGACCAATCATGAGTGCAAGCATGGTTGGGGGTCAAGACTCCAGATCCAGGGTCCTTAAGGGACTACATGGCCTAAAGTGGCCAACTTTGTAGCCATTGAGAACCACATGCATCTTTAGACCTCATTTTTGGGTCCATTAAGCTTATACTCCCATGCATGCACATAAACTTCATAACTTTACGTGCTAGATCAGTCTTAGAAGCCCAGATCTGTCTTTTGGATGAATGTTGTACATCAGAAATCGAGATATAAGACTTGGACAACACCGACTTGTCGAGTTGTTCTTGGAACTCGGCGAGTCAAGGGCTTGAGTCCCCAAGTTGTTGAGGCTTAAAGGAACCCAGTTGAGTGTTATAAGGGTCTTAGAGGGGTCCAGGGGAGTGACTCAACATATTAGACTTAGCAATGGACCTGGGAATCATGGGACTCGGCGAGTGTAGGAACAGACTCGGCGAGTCAAAGGCAATCTCCCAACCCTTTGAAGATGGACTCGACGAGTTGTTCATACAGCTCGGCGAGTTGGATGAAGGTTCATTCGATGATATTATAGAAGGAGAACTCGTCGAGGCTTTGCTAAACTCAACGAGTAGAGTTGGGAAGGGGTCAGATGAAAGAATAGGGACTCGGCAAGTTAGCGGCACAACTCGGCGAGTCAGGTCAATTGGAAGTTAACTTTGACCAGGATATTGACTTTTGGTCAGGGGTAAAATAGTCATTTTACCCTAAGAGTAGTTATCAGCTTCTGACTAAGTGTCTTTATGGGAATTATAGTCGGAGAATCGCCGGAGCAACAGACAAAGACTTCTCACTTGGATTGACAACATTCATTCATACGAGGTGAGTTACCTTCTAGTAGCGGTGGGTCTACGACCACAATGTCGGTCCACTAGTAGAAGTTGTATGTTAGATGATTGTCTTTGTGATATTCATCTAGGTTTGCTACTACCTGATATGTTATATTCTTGCATGATATGTTATATGTGATAGTGTTAGTAGGAGGGGAATAGTCCCCAAGTTCGGTTGTTAGGACCGAATTGTAGGTCGGACACCCTAGATATGCCTGATAGTATGTTATGATATGTTATATGTGAAAGTGGTAGTAGGAGGGGAATAGTCCCCGAGGTTCGGTTGTTAGGACCGAAGGGTAGGTCAGCACCCCAGAAGGGCTTGACACGGGTAGGTCAGCACCCTAGAATGGCTTGACACGGGTAGGTTGGGCATCCCAGAATTGCCCGGCAGTATGTATGCTTGTCACAACTAGAAATTTTGTGTCTTGTAATCTCTATGCTCAAGTAAAATGTGAATCAAAAACTTAAGAACATGTGTGATGCTTATTATATGACATCAAAAATTTCAATCAAATACATCATACAAGTACTACAAATAGTCAACAAGCAATTGGAAAACCCTAGAAGTTCTTGTTTAGGTCCATTTTGGACTAGGACTTCCTTATTGGACTCAATGGACCAATAAGCTTCCAATTTGACTATCATGGGCTTAGAACCTTTAAATGGGCTCTAATTGGACCCACATTCATTTATTTCAACATTTTGGGCCATATTGGGCCTAGAATGAAATAAATTAAATATTATGAACCATAATTAAATTAAACTAGCCCAACAAAGTATAAAAATCACACTTATATCTTACAATCATCAAACCTAACTCTAATATTGGGCTTAGGGGCATTAAAGCCCAATACTCTCTTTTTCTTTCCAAATTTCGGCCCAAGACAAGCCCAAGAGGAAGAAGTTGACTATTACCATGACACCTCACTTTTACATGGGGGATATCCATGTTTTACACTCCAAACATCCATACAATCTCATCTTTCCATGCAAACCCCTCTCTTCTTCTTCCCCTCTCTCATTCTCGGCCGAACACACACACATACACTTACAAAAATTCATTCCAAATCTCTCTAAGTCTTGAAGAGCATTCCTCCCTCCCTCTCCTAAAATTTTAGAGATTTAAGGGCATTCCAAGGAGATTTTTCACAAAAAAAATCACCCTCCAAGGTAAGGTTATACTAAATTCTATGATCTAGGTTCCTTGATCTATCAAAAATCTCTTCTTAACTCATGAGAAATCATGATCTTGTATCCTAGAAACACCTCAAGGCCGAGATCTTCATCAAAGGGTGCTAGGGCCGAAAAATCACCAAACTTTCTTCCATTTCTCCTCCAAAACCGAAACCACACCCTAAGGTGAGCTTCATACTCCCTATTTTTCTGTTTTATAAGTTTTGTGGGGGGGGGGGGAATACAAGTGAAAGTGTAGATCTATGTGTATTTGTATGCCTTGTATGATTTCTATGCTTATATGTGTGTTTTTGTGTGAATATGATGTTGGATCTAGTCAAAAGCTCCTAAAAATCGAGATTTACCTTGTGTTATATGTTATTAGCATAAATTTTATTACTACATACAAATTTATTTCAAGAAAAATAACCAAGTTGTGGGATAACATCTTCTTTGGGCTAAAAACTCATTTTTGGGCTCAAAATGTTAAAAACATAAAATTAAAGGGCCCAAAATGACAAAACACGAATTCTGATGGGTATAATGAGTCAAAACAGAATTGATAATGTATTTTCTGGAAACATACCATTTTGAGGGATTAAAAGTGAAATTTTAAGCATAATGGGCCAAAAATGACATTTTCGGCCCAACAAGGCCCAATATGCGATATTTTCAAAATTTAGGGACTGAAACTGTACTTTTCTGTAAAACAGGGAACTATTAGTGTTCCAAGTCCATTTCAAGGGTTAAAAATGCTTTTCACAATTAAAAAGGATCAACGATGCAAAAAATTTCTAATTTGGGCCAAAAATGTAAAAGTTGCGGAAATATGAGGTTACAGCCGTAAAAATTATATTTTGAGGGACTTAAACTGTTTTCAAATGAACATGTGATGAAAAATATCATTTCCAACAAGTTTTGATATTAAAATGCTAAGAAAAATGGTTTAAGGACTAAATCGGAAATTATTTTATTCAAAGGGTTAAAAATGTAAATTTACAAAAAGAAAAGGGGTTGTAAACAGAAAAACTTCAATGTTTTAAATCCATAAATCCGTTGCGATAAAACACTGACACTGCGACAACCAACAAATCACAATACACATTTAACACCAAAAATCGTTATCAAACGAATTGATTCGGTATCGAATCAATAACGAACCTGAAACTACTAACACAACGACAACTTGATACATACACGGAAAATTCGGGAATTTAATACACACGTGGGAATGCACAGATGTCGATACTCCATCTTTGGGCCCAAAAGTGTCAAATCTTGCTTGTTGGGCCTAGCTAGCCCAATGACCTGATCTTTAGGCCCGAAGACATCAACCTTACGAGTTGTTGGGTCTTACATGATCCAACACAGCGTTAAAGGACTTTCAATGGTTGTTATACTATTGGTCCCCAAGGGTCCTTTGGTACTGCTAGTAAAGTCGAGAATTCACCAAATGCGAGTCGGGCCAAGGGTTCTTCACATTCACTACAGCCTCGACCGACTAATGGGATTATTGAGATCTTCGTGCCCTCTCTTCTCCTCGGTCGTGGGGCTACACGAAGTCAGGGCAGTTGGGTTACATGAATAGTATGGACGACGCCTAAGGGATCGTTAGTATAGTTGTAAACTGGTCGTTTGTGTAACGCGTGTTTATAAGAATTCACCATGCACAATAATCCAATGTCGCCTGGAATCAATGACTTCACATACCGCGATGCTACAACAACTATACGGAATTCAAAGTGTTAGGAAAACATCGGGTTTTCCTAGGGTTATTCAATACACACATTTACGAGATGTACACCAAGTTTAATAAATTCTTTTTACAATTATAGAAACAAACAAGCATACTTATGGATCTTCACAAACTTTTCATAAACTCTTTTCAGAAAATATCGAATTTTCTGGTAGCTTCAAAACAATACAAAACATTGCCTTTCAAACACCGCTTATGAACTCACCAACATTTCATATGTTGACGTTTTTCAAAATACTTGTATTCTCAGGTAACAGGTAAACCAAGGGGGAAAATGTACTCAGTGATGGCTTGCAGTTTGTTTATCTATTATCGAACAATTTCTTTTTGGGAATGTAATGTTAAAGCAATGTACTAAGTGTAAACTCTACCAGTTGTACTATTTCAATGCATGGTGATGTATGATGTTATATTTCATATATATTCAATGTTATGGTATTCAATTGAGTCACGACAACCCTCGGACGTTTCCGCCGTCTGGTTCGGGGGTGTGACAATGCTATATGATTGTATGGTATGTGGTACGATGGGGGAACTCACTAAGCTTTGTGCTTGTAGTTTTTAGTTTTGTTTCATGTACATCTTCTGTGAAGGGGAAAGAGCTTGCACGGTAGCTGCACATCATACACACACATTGGATTTCTGCATTACGAGATTTCTTAGGATTGTACTCTGACAATATTACTACTTTTATGATATGATATTCAAACACGAGATTATGTTTACAAATGATATGACTTAATGATGTTTCCTAATAAATGTTTTCCAACCCGTTCTATTAAAACTGAAATTTTTGGACTTGAAATTTGGGACATTACAAAAATATAGGTTTATAAACGCTTCCAACAAGAGAAATCATCCCCTCCGTTCCTGTCGTCATTAACGCCTACAAGAACCCTAACCTCACATCCATGTGAGCCGATTTGATTTCTCATTCTCCTTATCTTTCGATTTCGATCATTAGGGTTTTGTAGATTCGAGTTCTTCTCTCTATTTTTCAATCATTATGGTTTAGAAATCCGATTCATTGATTTTTATCTCTGTATTCGGTGTTCATAAGTGCAAATTTGGGTTTTCGATGGGTATTATAAATACCATTGTCGTTTCCCTTTGACAAGATTACAATTTAGTAGTAATTTGAAACGCCTCTGCCGAATAAAATCGAGTTTTGACAAACATTCGTCTTCGTCTGCACCAATATTGAACAGAGAGGGTGCTTTGAATTTATGGGAAGAAACTGAGGTTGTGGAAGTAATTGGCATTGGTGTAACAACCCGAAATTCGTATCATTTCTTGTAACCCTTTTCGTAACTCATTTCGATAATCCAATCGCCGCTTCCAATTTCGTTTCCGATTCCGTCATTTAATTGATTCATTAATGTGTATTTTATATTATGACTTAATGGGCGAGCCTAATGCCTTTAGAACTCATTCTAACATCTCATATTAGTGATCAGAACGTTTCTAGAATCAACCACATCGAGTTACGACAACTTAATCGGGTGCGACTAAAAGCCCCGTCTAACGCCGGTATCGGGTAGAATTCCACCGTTTCCCGAACTTGGACACTATTTAAAGGAACCTAAGCTTCCATTTGAAGCTTTTGCCCTCTCACACAACTCTCTCTCTCTCTAACCTTTCTCCTCAAACAAGATTCAAGGTCCAAAAACATAGAATTAAGGCCCCAAATCTTTGAGGTAACTTCCCTAACTTGTTATACAAACCCTCTTTTAAACCATGGATTAGGACCATTATCATGAGTTTACGGCCCTAGAACAGTCCTAGGTCGTAAACTCATATAAATGGGGTTTTTGAGCAACAAAACCCTTCCAAACCACAATTAGACCTTAGATATGGCTAGATAACTTCATGGAATGGACTTGGAATGCCTTAAACATGGATTTTGAAGAGTAAACATGAGTTTACTGCCCAAGAGCATGCTTGGTCCGTAAACTCCTCATTCATGGGGAGTAAACACTTTTTCTAGTGTTAAAAAGCCATGTAAACCCACCAATAGCCTTGGAATAAATCCTAGAACCAACCAAAATTAGTTTGGGGACCTTAAACACAATGAAATCCTTCCATTTGAGTGTTTACGGCCATGACTCCCCAAGAACAAGTTCCAGGGCCGTAAACTCCTTTACATAGGTCAAATGGTGCCTAAAATTCATCCCAAGGCTTGGAAAAATAGTTTGAATCACATGTGATTAATCTAAGGCCATTAAATCATCACTCTAGGGGGTATAGGAGCTTACGGTCGTAAACTCCCTTAAATGGTATTCTTGGTGATTTAATTCCTTCCAAAGCCTTAGATAAATTCATCCCAATCATCCCTCAAGTGTTATTGACCATTTTAGCACCATAAAGCACCTAAACATGAGTTCACGACCGTGAAGTCATGTGTGTATGGTATGAGAGGCCGAAAACTCCATAAGGAGTTTACTCTTGAAGAGTAAACTCATTTCCCTAGTCCCACACGTCCGTAAATGTCACCCGGGTCACTCCAAACACTTGTTTTGAAGTGTTTTCGCTCATTGGAGTGTATTATCATATCTAATTAGTGTTTTAAAGTCTAATTAGATACATTTGGATACCATTTCATATTACGTAGGAACCTCGCGTGTAATCAAGCCCCGAACCAACGCTTAGCATCCGAAACGTCGCGTTTTCTCGTCTGGTGAGTTCATACCCCTACCCTTTTAAGAATTGAAAACCTACTAACAAACTATTTTAACTTGCAGAGTTGTTTGTTCAAATGATTTCAATTCTTATTAATACTATTATGTTTCACAATTGATTGTTCACACTTATATTGATAGAGATCATAAAACAGTTGTAATGTCTATAATAAAACACCCTAGGCTCGAGTGTAAAAGACAGACACCATTAGAAAACATAAAACATGTGTAATGTCCTTAATAGAACACCCTAGGCTCGAGTGTAAAAGACAGACACCATTAGAAAACATAAAACATTTGTAATGTCCTTAATAGAACACCCTAGGATCGAGTGTAAAGGACAGACACCATTAGAAAACATAAAACATTTGTAATGTCCTTAATAAAACACATAGGCTCGAGTGTAAAGGACAGGCTCCATTAGAACTTAGTTAGTCATAGATACTACTTCCCCTAGGCATGAGAAGTAAAGAGAAATCTTAAAGATTGGAGACACGTCCTCTGTAACACTTCCTTGGCACGAGAGAGTAGAGAACTACCCCTGTAACCAGAATCTCCGAACAGAGGAGAGTGTGACTTGAGTGTATAGATCTATACGGTACTGACAATCCCGCACCTGGCTGCTAGCTACAGCCGAACCGAAAGGTTCAAGGGTGACAAAAGTCATAAAAAGGATACTGGCCCCAGCCCGAGTCATATCTAGTCTGAAGTATCGTTAAGGACTCGCAATCAAGATTATGAACACGTTACACTTAATTATTAGTTTTATATATGTGTTAAAACTAATGTACATATAAGGATAATCAAACTTTCAAGAGACTTCACACACACAGGTAGGAAAATATGGGATTTTCCTGGGGATAACATTGAACATAATCAAAATCGGTAACAATTCACACACACACACAGGTAGGAAAATATAGGATTTTCCTGGGTAACAGTAGTACGTAACCAGAAAGTGTAACAATTTGAATAACTAAACTTTACAATTCACAAGAACAATTATGATTTCAGTGTACATCTTTTACATTACATTTTGGATTTGGTAAACATTACTTTTAAGAAAATATGGGATTTTCTTGGATAACCGCTTTTTCAGGAAACCAAAGGAACTCGTACATTTTCGGGAAAACTAATCGCTTGTATTCTCAGGTCTGCGTTAGACAGGTACCCGACGATCTCTTTTGGCAAAGACGGAGTGCATAGAAGACTCGTCTCAATTTATTCATATATACTATGTATCACACTTGTACAATTTACTTTTGAAACAAATGTAAACTTATATATATATATATATATATATATATATATATATATATATATATATATGTAATGTAATGGTTCTTTACTTTGCTTACTATGTGCATTGGATTTGATACTCAACGTGGAGTCCGCCCCGAAAATGTTTCCGCCTTTGGTTTTCGGGGTGAGACAATTGGAAGTCGGAAGGATGCAGTCCTTGACTTTTTGTTTGCGTTCTTTATCGCTTTCACGAAGGTTTAGATTATGGTATATATAATTAACCTAATGTATGCGTACTGTAGAATGCATTACGACATTCTTTTCATTGGATGTGGATTTTGGAATCGTATGCTTATTTGGGATGTGTAAATGAAGAAATCAAGAAGTCATGTGTAAAGGTGATTGCATTATCCCTTTCTAAAGTTATGATGTTTTGTTGTAGGAATATTATTGTCGAAGAAACATTCAAGGTGCAATTACAACAACGGTTACCTAGGGATGGATCCATGAATACTAATAGGTTTCATGAAGAACACGAATGTGAATCTGTGATGATAAACATGACTAAAATGTTGAACCTGGGTTGTTCATGATTAAACCAAAATCGATAAAACATATGTTACGGTTTAGAACTTTCGAGTAGTGATAATGAAGTTCATTACAAATGGAAAGGGGAGTTTTGGTGGTGTTTAATTTTGACCAAAATTCCATGTGGCATTCATATTACCTATTAATGTCATATAAAAACATGTTAAAACGGTAAATGTGACTTTCTTCTCTTAATGTATAAAAATAATAATAATAAGTGACTTTTTAAAACAAATGTGACAAGTTCGTTAGGTTAATATAACATAATATTTTTCTCTTGACTTAAATAAATTTAGTTTACTTCCTAGTTAATCAATTTATGTCAATGACATACCTTAATTTCCATAATTGACAAATTTGACCCTTCAAGATTGAAATTTTTTATTAGGGATAATGACTTAAAAGGGTAATATATTTTTCGATTTATACACATTTGGTCACTGAGGTTTTTTTTCGTCCACCTTTACTCCTTCAACTTGTTAAGTTGTACACGTCGAGTCCTTATGACCGGTTACTCTAGGTTAGTCGGGAAAAATGACTTATTAAGGTAATATATTTTTCATTTTGTACACATTTAGTCCTTAATATTTTTTTGTTTCAAAATAAGTCATTTTTTGTTTTTGTACCAATTTAGTACTTATGAATGATTTATTTAGCGTTTTTCTCACGACATCTAACATGAGACTATCATTAATGACAGGGACGGTTCTCTTTGGGTGACCACAGTGGCACCGACAACCCCTGCTTTTTCTATACGTAGTGTAAATTTTTCGATATTTTTCGATTTTTTTCCCTTTTTTCTACTTACCGGCAACACATACTACGGATCAGCAACACCTACTATCAAATCCTGCATCCATCCCTGATTGATGAGGTGTTTGGGGTTGTTGATGCTTATGTCCATCGCGACCTTGACTGCTTGGTTGCATATGTCTTGTGATTTGGCTTAGGTTTTGTATTCCGAACGTCGTAACTTCTTCATATGATATCTGATTTTAACGATCTTTATATCTATGATGCATGTGGCGAGCTTGATCTATCCAAAGCTGTGTGATCGGATTCTTCGTCGCCTCTGCACAATATCAAGAGAAGAAAGCCGTCAGCCGTTCCCAGGAGAGTGCTCCCGTAAGAACGCTCTGACGATCAAGTTAGAGTGTTTCTAGGGTTTCTCTATGTGTATCTAAGCCAGAGAAGAATGATTACCTTGTGAGTCTGAGGGTGTATCCTTTTATACCTAGCGCTCTTGCCTAGTCCATACCAGACAAGATCGCTTTTTGGGGGAGACAGGATTAGGGGCGTTGATTGGAGGATCATACGCCTTTAACCGTTAGATCACTCTCATTGGCCTTGACGGTAATGGCCTGGCCCTGCTACTTGTCTCCTGACCGTATCTTTTGTCTTGGAGTTGGGAGCATCCTTTGGTTGGTGCAAGCCTTTTGCTGGGACTCCAGAAGTGCTCCTAGCGGGGCCTAAGGCCTTTTGTTGAGGCACCCTGCTAGAGGGAACATTGGCGGACGCTGAGCTTACAGAGCGCGGCCTGGCCGGCACGCTAAGGCCTTGGCGAGGGTGTGGTTCTGCCGTGCTGGCTTAGGCACGTCATCAAGTCCCCCGATCTGGTAGATGTAGCGTTGCAGTGCTAGTTGCTGCGTTTCGGGCTTGAGGAGCTTACACGTGTCTATTTCTTCTTTGCCCACCATTCCTTTTTTTTAATGGTGACGTGACTGTGCATGATGGTTGGTGGTTACGTCATTGTCAGTCATTTTAAATGTCCCGCCTTTCTCGTTTCCGGTATAAGAGCGTCTATAGGGTTTTTTTTTTATTTTTTATTTTGACCTCTCCTTCTTCGTTCTTCGTTTTCTCTTTTCTTAAGTTTCCCTTTCTTCATTCTCCATGGCGAGTCTTCCTAGTATCCTTCCCTCCGCCGCTGAATATCGTCATCTTGAGGCTACGTACGGCTTATCCTCTGTGGAAGGCATGGAATATCCTTCTCCTGGTTCTTGCATCTCATCCCCCCTCTGGTAAAATCGGGGTTTTCCTAAAAACCCTAGATGCTGGGATACGTTTCCCGTTAACAGATTTCCAAGAGGAAGTACTCCAAAAAGATGGTTGCAGTGTGCAGATGTTGACCCCAAATTCCCTCAACAAGGTAGTAGCTTTCAAAATGATCTGCAGGGCTAACAACTATCTTCCCGACTACTTTGTTTTTAAATACTTCTTCAGATTCTGCGTTACCAGAGATAAGTATACTTTTTCAGTCCGGCGAGGGGGACACGCTCTGGTTCCCGACGGGCGGACGCCTAAGAATTGGCAAGGCAAATGGCTATGGGTAAATCAAGAGTTGTTCGGGAGTGGGCGATATCGTGCGACTGCCTTTGCTGATACCATCCCCAAACTTTTCCCTCACAATCAGGGTATCGCCGACTTCCTGAAGGGCATCCAAGTATCCCCTGAGGACTACTCTGAGGCTCTCATTTCTGGTGTGGGGATGAGTCCCTCTTGGAGATGCCGAGGTAGGATGGCGGTGTTTTTTTGCATTGTTAATGGTAAGTGCTTTGTATTTTCCAATATTTTTCTCTTTTCTTCTTGTCGCCCTTAGTCGGCTACCACTTTGTGTTTCAATATCTAGGTGTTGAGTCCTCTATCTATGGATGAAGTTCTGAGGAAACGGTACCGGGGTAAGTTGGAGCACCGTGAGGTGGATCTGGTTGATCTGCTTCGTCCTCCTCATTGGATGGATCGACTTGCCTTAATTGCTGCCCCATCTGCTCCTCCTATGGGTGGGTCAGCATCAGAGATGGATCTTTTACATGTCCGCCCTTTGTCTGATTTCATGCCTATGGGCAGTACTCGTTCGTCCTCCTTGGATAGTAGTGAAGATAGCAAGGAGGGGATTAGCACTGATGTCCGGTGCATGCAAGCGAAAAGGAAAACTATCTTATCTATCGGTGAGTCGGTCGTTGATGCATCTAATGTTGCTAAAAGGGTTCAAACCAGGCGTAGCTTATCCCACCTGTTGGACAATATGACTTTTACCCCGACCAGTGTGGTGGTGATCTCTGATGACGACACACAACAATCCGAATGGATCGATAGGGCGTTCGATCAGCCCATTGCTTTATCTGTTCCTGCTCCACCTGTTCCAAGTGTCCCAGTTGCTAAGGTTCCAAAATTATTACCTGTCAGTGACTCTAGCATCCCCAGTCAACCTTCGATCCTTTCAAGAGGCGTTACTGGGGAGAGTTTTGTCAAGCCCCCTTTCTTTGTCCCTTCATGGAAACTTCACAATGACTCTCGGTTGTCTGTCCACGCTAATGCTCTTGAGTTGTCTCACCATGCCTTCCCCCCCCCCCCCCCCCCGTTGTGGTTGGTGATATGGATGCTATGCGCAACCCTGCCCTTGTCCATGACATGGCTTACGCCACAGCGCAAGACATGTTTTATCTTGTCGCGGGCTCTCGACGTATCCACTCTTTGGGTGAGATGGAAACCGCCCATGCCACCTGTGAAGCATGTAATGTGGGGTTAGAGCGTCGTGTTGGTGAACTTGGTGAGGACCTTCAACTTTCTAAACAAAAGTATCAGCTCCTTGCCTTTGAGAAGTCTACCCTTGAGGACACTAAGGCTACTTTAGAGGCCAAGGTTGACTACCTTTCCCAGGTCAATGAAGGATTGATGATTCAAGTCAAGAGCCTTGAACGTGATGTTGTTGACCATGAGAAGATGGTTTCTTCTCTGCAAGCAAATTTTGATACCTTACGTTGGGATTTTAATTGGTTAGTGCATGTTGGTGTTGTTCGTGTTGTTGACAAATTGATCGAGCATCCAGGATTTACAAATGCTATAAGTCTCATTTGACATGTTGCTTTTGTGGCTGGTGTTGAATCTGTTTCAGAAGGCCGCTGCTGGTGTTGGGTTTGAGGGTGTCGGTGCTTGCCTTCCTGCTGATGGTCCTATAGTAATGTGAACGATGCTCTGCTATCTTTTGCGAGCATGGACCATGCATCTTTGTTGGGATTGGGATATTTGGACATTGAGGGCCTTCGGGAGTTGTGTTGTTTCTCCAATTTGGGGGGGGGGGGGGTACCCCGGAGGGTGTGGTGGTTGAGGTAGAGGAAGCTGTGGAGACGATTGAAGGTAATGTTGGCAAAGATGGTCAAGGTGGTGTCAAAGATGATAGTGACCGCAACATTGGGGTGAGTGGTGAAGGTCCTGGTGGAGATTCGATGAGTGTGGTGGTGGTTACATCTGCTGAAAATGAAGATGCTCTGGCATCGTGTGCTACCTCTTCTGGGGCGTGAATATATTCCTTTCGGTTACCTTCTTTATGTTTTGTGTTTGGCGTTTTGCTAATCATTTTGTTACGATTATGGACATTCTAGTTTCTGTATGTTTTACTTTGGGGCATGTAATGTATGGACTTTGCTTAAACATTGTTTCCTTTCTCGTTTTATGTATGCAGAAATGTTTGGTATATCAGGTACCCAGTTGCATGCCCTAAGCACTGCTTTACTTGTCAGTATTTTAATGCGCTAAGCACTTTGTCTTGCCTATATTAGTATTAACATGCTAAATGTCAAAGTTGGTAGCTCTAAATTCATAACGTTCAACTTTAATGCATCAAGAATTTAGACGTTTTACAAAAGTTGTTACACTGAGTATCAAGGTTTGGCATGTCAGCCATTAACTTACATTGACTCGTGGTCTCCAATAAACTAAGTATGAGAATCATGTCACTAAGCATGAAACTAAGTACACTAACTACCTAGGATGTGGTACACTAAATACGACATTCAATAATCCGTAGTTATCCGTTGCTTCATTTTAAAAGAAAAACTTCTTCAAATTTCTGGCATTCCAGGTTCTTGGGATTTGTCTTCCCTCCACTGTTTCCAGAACATACGCGCTGTTTCAATTTTCTTCTACAATTCTATATGGACCTTCCCATGTTGGACCCAACTTGCCTTGAGGTTGGGCTTAGCTTGCCTCGTTCTTCCTTAACACGTATTCGCCTACCCTAAATGCTTTCTATTTTACCGTTTGATCGTAATATCTCTCCATTAGTCGCTTGTAGGCGGCTTGGCGTATCTCTGATTTTTTGTGCCTTTCCTCCAGCATGTCCAGGTTTAGCCTTAGGTCTTGGGTATTGGTTTCTTCCTCTGCATTGGTTGATCTCAGCGTGCCTACTATCATTTCCATAGGCAACATGGCTTACGTCCCATACGTTAAACTGAATGGCGTTTCATGTGTGCTTGTTCGTGGGGTAGTTCGATACGACCATAGTACTGTTGGTATCTCTTCCTCCCAATTCCCTTTAGCTTTACCTAAGCGTTTCTTGATTCCATTCACGATGGTTCGATTAGATACTTCTGTCTGGCCGTTTGCTTGCGGGTGCACCACTGAAGTGAATCGTTGGCTGATTCCTTTATTGGCGCACCATTCTCTAAAGGGATTCTCAGCAAACTGCAAACTACTATTGCTGATGAGCACTTTGGGTGTTCCGAATCTCGTCATAATGTTTTTCCATACAAACTTTATCATGTGTCTCCCGGATATGCAGGTTAGAGGCTCTGCCTCGATCCATTTTGTGAAGTAGTCCACTGCCACTACCATGTACTTTAGCCATCCGGGTGCCTCTGGGAACGGTCCCATGATGTCTATACCCCATTGGTAGAATGGCCATGGGTTGGATATGTTGTGTAGTGCTACTGGAGGGTTCGCTTGTACCGGGGCATACGACTGGCACTCCTCGCATTTCCTGGTCAATCCCAATGCATTCTAATGCATCGTGGGCCAGTATACTCCCATCCAGAGCACTTTGCCCATCAAAGCTCGTGCTCCCTCGTGCGCGCCCGCCTGGCCTGCGTGCGCCTCCTTCAACGCTTCCATTCTTCTGTACTGGTCTACGCACTTCAACTATGGTGCCGTGAATCCTCTTCGGTACAGTTCCTTGTTTACCAGTGCGTATAAGGGCGTCTTTATATGTATTTTCCTGGCTTCGCCGTGATCATCTGGTAGTATACCCCTTTGCAAGTACTCCATAAATGGTGTCATCCATGTGGACCCAGTGGTTGTAAGGGCATTTACCTGTCATTCGTCTATACTCCTCTCCTTAAGTACCTCTACTAAAACCTTCTTTGATAAATGATCAAAACATGTAGATGCTAGCTTACTTAGGGCATCCACCCTTTTGTTCTCACTCCAGGGTATTTTCTTGATCGTGAATTGTATGAAGGATTGAATTAATCATCTCACTATTTTTACGTACTTCTCCATTCTTTGATGTCTTGTCTCGAAACTTCCATTGATCTGGTTCGCAGCTAGCCTCGAATCTGTTAAGGCCGTTACAACCTTCGTGCCCATTTGTTTAGCTACCCGCATCCCCGCCAGCAAGGCCTCATACTCGGCCTCGTTATTCGAAGTATGGAAGTCAAAACGGAGGGCGTAAGTTACTTCTTCCCCCTCTGGGCTGGTAAAGATTAGGCCCGCCCCTGAGTCCTCCCTACTGGACGCCCCATCAGTATACAAGGTCCATGAGCAGTTGCTAGCCGGGACTTCCTACCCTGCCCAGATTCCTTCCTTAGCCAGACCGCCTTCATCCGGGATCTCGAGCAAAAAGTCGGACAATGCTTGCCCTTTAATGCTTGTTCTTGGCCGATAACTTATGTAATGTTCCTCTAGCTTGATCATCCACTTCGCTAGCCGGCCCGATGTTTCCGGCTTGAGCAGTATTTGTTTGATGGGATTTCGTTAGTACTTCAACTTGATGCGCTTGGAAGTAGCATCTCAGACGCCGTGCTGCGTAAATAAGTGCCAAGACTAATTTCTCTAGGGTGGGATAGTTGAGTTCGGGGACCTCCAGCGCCCTACTCATAAAGTATACCGACTTCTGTTCTCCTTCTCTTTATACGGTCAATACCGAGGATATATCTTCATTCGATGTCGAATGGTACATTTGTAGCGTTTCCCCTGGGATGGGGCTGGCTAGTGTAGGCAACCTGTGTAGCACTTCCTTGATTTTCTGGAGCGACTCCTCCGCCGCGGTTGTCCATTGGAAGTTGTTCTTTTCAATGTAGCCTTTTAGGATATGAAATAATGGCATTGCCTTGTCCGCAGATTTCGAGATGATCCTACTCAGGGCAGTGTGCTTCCCGTTCAAGCCTTGTGTGTCTCTCAAGGTGCCTGGGGGCGGTGTCTCCATAAACTCGTTTATTTTAACCGGAATGGGTTGAATGCCCTGCTTGGTAATGTAGTATCCCAAAAACTGTCCTTCCTCTACCCTAAATGTGCACTTGGCCGAGTTCAACTTCATTATGGTCTTTTCTAGTGTGCGGAAGGTTTCCTCGATGTCTTGCAACATCCTGTCTTCATCTGGGCTCTTGATCACCATATCGTCAACATATACTTCAATGTTTCTCCCGATTTGCTTGGCGAAAACCGAGTCGACCAAACGTTGGTATGTGGCTCCTGCGTTTTTTAAACCAAAAGGCATCTTGGTGTAGCAGAAGGTGTCGTGATCTGTATAGAAAGTCGTCTTCTCTTCGTCCTCCTTGCGCATCAAAATCTAATGATACCCTTTATATGCATCCAAGAAACATTTCAGCTTGAATCCTTGCAGCGACTCCACCTTCTGATCGATCTCCGGGAGAGGATAGCAGTCCTTGGGGCATGCTTTGTTCAGGTCGGAAAAGTCAATACACATACGCCACAATCCGTATTGCTTGCGTACCATAATTGGGTTAGCAATCCAGGTTGGGAAAATTGCTTCCCTTACTATTCCGACTTCCGTTAGCTTAGCTACCTCTGCGTTAATTGCCCTGTTCCGGTCCCCTCCTTGGACCCTTTTTTTTGCTTGACCTCCTTTACCCCTGTTTGATCATGAGTTTATGCTCAATGAGCTTCCTATCTACCCCCACCATGTTCGTAGGAGTCCATGCAAACACATGCTTGTATCGCTTGAGGAGGTTAACCATTGCTTCTTTTACATGTCCTGGGAGATTATAACCGATACTGACTAGCTGATCGGGGTGTATTTCATCGATCACTTCTTTGCTTTTTGCAGGATCGTGTCGCAGGTTCTTTGCCTCCTTGGTTATCTCTGACGGTTTCATGACTGTAAGGCATTGCAACTCTTTGGGTGGAGTGGCAAGTATTGTACCCGGACCAGCCGAAGTGTCGAACTTCATGATTCCATGCATGGTTGACGGGACTGCCCCTAGCTTTAGGAGGGTTGTTCTTTCTAGGATGATGTTGTGCTCCGTCGGGTATCGGATGACAACGATATTTTTTTTTTTGTAGACATTTAGTCCTTAATATTTTTGTACACATTTAGTCCTTACTATTTTTTTGTTTCAAAATAAGTCATTTTTTGTTTTTGTACCAATTTAGTACTTATGAATGATTTATTTAGGGTTTTTCTCACAACATCTAACATGAGACTATCATTGATGACAGAGACGGTTCTCTTTAGGTGCCTGCAGTGGCACCGACAACCCCTGCTTTTTCTGTATGCAGTGTAAATTTTTCGATATTTTTTGATATTTTTTCTTTTTTTATACTTACCGGCAACAACTACTACAGACCAGCAAAAACCTACTATCAAATCCTGCGTCCGTCCCTGATTGATGAGGTGTTTGGGGTTGTTGATGCTTATGTCCATCGTGGCCTCGACTGCTTGGTTGCATATGTCTTGTGGTTTGGCTTAGGTTTTGTATTCCGAACGTCGTAACTTCTTCATATGATATCTGATTTTAACGATCTTTATATCTATGATGCGTGTGGCGAGCTTGATCTATCCAATGCTGTGTGATCGGATTCTTCGTCGCCTCTGCACAATATCAAGAGAAGAAAGTCGTCAGCCGTTCCCAGGAGAGTGCTCCCGGAAGAACGCTCCGACGGCCGAGTTAAAGTGTTTCTAGGGTTTCTCTGTGTGTATCTAAGCCAGAGAAGAGTGCTTACCTTGTGAGCCCGAGGGTGTATCCTTTTATACTTAGCGCTCTTGTCTAATCCGTACCAGACAAGATCGCTTTTTGGGGGAGTCAGAATCAGGGGCGCTGATTGGAGGATCATGTGCCTTTAACCGTTAGAGCGCTCTCATTGGCCTTGACGGTAATGGCCTGACCCTTCTACTTGTCTCCTGACCATATCTTTTGTCTTGGAGTTGGGAGCGTCCTTTGGCTGGCGCAGGCCTTTCGCTGGGACTCCAGAAGTGCTCCTAGCGGGCGCTGAGGACTTTTGTTGAGGCGCCCTGCTAGCGGGAGCGTTGGCGAACGCTGAGCTTACTGATCCCTGCCTGGCCAGCACGCTAAGGCCTTGGCCAGGGTGTGGTTTCGTCGTGCTGGCGTAGGCACATCATCAATCTAGGTGTTCGTTTTTAAGTCTGCTATAACTTTCGTTAAGATTACTCCCATTAAAATATAATATGTTTTTACTTACGATTTTATAAAAAACATCCATACATGCATTCATAAAAACGTATGGATATAAAGATCGTAATTAAAAAATATATACTTTTTAACGGGAATAATCTAAACGGAAGTTGTAGTAGACTAAAATACAAACACATAGATATCAAGATCGTTAAAATCTGAGATAGTATGAAAAAGTTATGACGTTCAAAACACATGACCTAAGCAACCAAGTAATCGATATCGCGATGGGCATAAGCATCAAAAGCATAAAACACATCGTTAATGATTGTTCCATGTAAGATGTTGTGAGAAAATTTAAAGAAAACATTCATAAGTATTGAATGAGTACAAAAACAAAATAAATTATTTTGCAAAAAAAAAAAATAAGGACTAAATGTATACAAAAATATAAGGAGTAAATGTGTACAAAATGAGGTATATATTACCTTATTATTAAGATATTTTTACCGGTTAACCTGAGATAACCGGTCATAAGGACCGAATGTGTACAGTTTAACAAGTTGAAGTGGTAAATGTTAATAAAAAATAAACTCAGTTATCAAATATGTACAAATTAAAAAATATATTACCCTTTTAATTCATTATCCCTTTCTATTATCCTAAGACACTATTTAATATTCCAACTCCTGTATTTTATCCTTAGATATTAAAGCTCTTACAAATTAAATTAGATCTATTTTCTATTTTAATAATTTAATCAAATGTCATAACTTTTAATATTATAAGTTAAACTCTCAATCTCAAGGTTGTTTTACTTCAATATTCACCTAACAATTAATAAAATTTAATTTAACTATTTTCAATTAACTAAGAAATTAAATTTTAAATCCATTTTTTATTTTATTAATTCTAGTATTAATTTATTTTTAAGGAATTTCACTTAAAGCTTAAACTTTATGCCCTAAATTACGAGTGCTCCAATACTAAGGCGGATGGTTTAAAACGAGCACAATCTTAGGAGGTTTATGTTATAAAAAAGTCTCGTTGAAATCATGCAAGAAGTTTTACATCATAATTGTTAGACTAGCTATGTCATATAGTTAACTATTTTCAATTAACTAAGAAATTAAATTTTAAATCCATTTTTTGTTTTATTAATTCTAGTATTAATTTATTTTTTAAGGAATTTCACTAAAGCTTAAACTTTATGCCGTAAATTACGGGTGCTCCAATATTAAGGTGGGTGGTTTAAAATGAGCAGACTCTTAGGAGTTTTATGTTATAAAAAGGTTTCGTTGAAATCACACAGAAAGTTTTACATGATAATTGTTAGACTAGCTATGACGTATGAAGATAAAATTTATCAAATGACCAAAAGGAGAGGAGATTGGGGGAGGGGGGGGGGGGGGGGGTTGTAGCAAATGATCCTGAAAAACATAAATCTATTAAATGATAATGACTTTCGCAAAGAGGGGCTCTGTGGAAATCTTTACGCTCTGAGGAATCGAACACGTAGGGAAAAAGAAAAAAAAAATACTTTTACACAGTTTCGCTGAGAGGGGTTCTGTGGAAATGAGTACAACTCTGGAAACGCATGTACACCTATGAGGAAATGTTAGAAAAAAAATTAATGCTTTCAAGTACCATTTCCTTAGAGGTGTACATGCGTTCCGCAGACGTACTTATTTCCGCAGAGCCCCTCTCTGCGTAACTATGTAAAAGCACTTTTTTTGTCTTTTTCCCCACGTGTCCGATTCCTCATAGTGATTTTCCCATTCCTCAAAGCGTAAAGACTTCCGCAAAGCACCTCTCTGCGGAAGTTGTGGTCATTTAATAAATTTGTGTGTTTCATGGTCATTTGCTACAAACACCCCCTCTTTTTCGTCATTTGATGAATTTTCTCTCACGTATGAATATGAATATTGATCGAGTAATAATGAACACAAGAGGAAGATATAAGTAAGAAAAATGGGGATGTTGATGTGGACTTGTTGTAGAACCTATTTTGACATAATTTCAAACATACCTCTCAGTAATTCATTGTGAGTGACATAGATGATCAGAAACTTATAAAAGGATACCAACATTGACAATAAGGACAGAGTCAGTAAGAATTGATTAGAGGAGGGGGAGAAGCTCTTGATGGGTTTTACATGCATTAATTTGGATAAATCCTTAACACTTAAGGGTACATGCAACCTAAAGATATGTGTCACAACTCTATTGAAGTAATATTCTATTGAACAACAAAAACTACAAACCCTAGGCTAATTTTCGAATTTTACAAAGCAAAGTAGGGTTTACTTACCTTTTAGTTATTATAGTAAATTACTAATCAAAAACCTTCTTGAAAAACTCTTGGAAGCAAGCACCACAAGTGTCGTGCCTCTAATGGTTCACACTTAAACCCTAGAAACCAAGGAACTTGGAGAGAGAGAGAGAGAGAGTGAGAGAGAGAGAGAGAGGAAAGAGGTAAGAATTTCGGCCTAACCTTTCTATAGAAGTCATGGCCGAAATTAGGATCCCAAGGGGTCTTTACATAGTGTCACAAGGAAACCCTAAATAACCCTAAAATGAATAAAATAATATTATTTCGTTTTGTTAATTATCCAACTTCCTAATTATCCTCTAAGAATAATTCTAGATCCTTTAGATCCTTACAAAAACTCTTCCAAGGCTTTTAGGAAGGTTCTAGAATGCCTCTTGCTCAACTATTGAACAATTACATTTAACCTCTGTACTTTTAATTAATTTTATTAATCCCAAAATTTATCATAATTAATTTATGATTAATTATTAATTAAATATCGTTATTTCTAATTAATATATTATTCTCATAATATATTAACAAATCATTTATTTGATTTCTAATTAATTTATTAATCATATAATAAATTAATCAATCAATATCTCTCTCTCTCTCTCTCTCTCTCTCTAAAAGTTACCATATTCAATTACTATGTTTGAGGACAACCTAAAATGATTATGCTACTATAAATTCAAGTTTATACCAATTATAATTATGAGCTGACACCAAATCCAACAGCTCTGACACCAAATGTTGACAAATCGACAATCTCTAAGATTAGACGTTAAGTCAAGTATTATGATAATGATTCAAAGAGAATAATCAACTATTCGAACAACCAAAAACAATTTAAAACAAGAAATAAAGAAAAAGTTAAAATTACACCAAGATTTTTATGTGGAAATCCAACCGGAAAAAACCACGAGTGAAGATGCCAAAAATCACTTCACTATATCGATTTATGTTACAATGCTTTTGAAAATAAGATGATGGTTAACAAGAAAGATAATCCTCTATTTTTAAGAGAGACTTGGCATTATAATATGTATCAAAGCGAAAACTTAAGCATTAATGTTTATCTATAAGGAAATTCTTCTTAATTAAGCAAGGAAGATAAACTATTCAATTAAGAAAAATGAGATAACTTCCTTATTAAGAAGAATATTTTTGGTGTCACGCTCTTTCAACATGATATGATGCAGTCATTCTACCACCAATGGATGCATGAATGTCGACATCCTATCTATTACAATGGAATTTTGGGCAGGGGCGGATTTATAGTGGTGCACGGGGTTGCACCGGCAACCACTAGATTTTTTCGTATTAATATAGAAAAAAAAAACTTTTTTTTATTATTATAAACCTATAAAGGAATGAGTATATTAACATTACACTTCACTGATATAATCAAAAGTTGGTATGGCTAAGTTGGTGAAAGACGTATGCTCAAGTTCTTTTTTGGAAAAGGGCTCGAGTTCAAATCTTCCTAGCGTCAAGGGTTTTTTTTTTTTTTTTTTTTTTTTTTTTTTTTTTCACTTTTCCTTTTACGTACTATTTGTTACTGGTCCCAAAAATCTCTAGCAAAAAAAATCATACATATGAAGTAAGGGTTTGGTGAATATAACTTGTTAAAACTAAACCCTTTCAATAAAACTCAATTAAATCACTTTAATGGTTGTTTAAAATTCTTATATTAATAGTTTACTTTTTCATTAACTTGATAACCATTTAATAAAAAATCATTTTTTTTCCGTTAGCAAATATATGCTTCCATGAACTCAAAATCATTTCAATCGTCTTCATATTTAATATATATTTTCATACACAATTAGGCATATCAGAGCTATATACAAATTCTTTGTGACCCATGACCTTTCATAATTTTCTATTTAATTTCTTCTCAACGTAATAGCTTTTGTAACATAAAAAACAGCAAAACAATAATACAATAATATGATAAGAAGTGACGGAAAATAGTGGAGTGAATGAGGGAAGAAGATATATTTTGGAGATATACTAGAAAAAAATATAGACATTGAATAGTCATTTATTTTTATATAAGATTTAATCAAAATTACATAGTTTTAATATGTTCTATATGTAAGGTTGTATACTTAACGATCTTATATTCACTTTTAGCGTAAAATAATTACTTAGCGAGCTAACCTCCTCCTATAGGGGTCCTACTTTAACAGTTTTTTCCATACACATCACACACATATATGTGTACATACGCATTACATATGTTTCAAACTAAACAACTGTTTTTCTTCATAATTATTAAAATTTAGGTCAACTCAATTTATGTCTTATTATACATTGTTTGTTTTGTTAAGCAAATGTATCGAACTTATAAAAATGCATTTATTAGTTAGCATTTGTATATTATATTTTGCTCTAAACAATGGAACTTATAAATATGCATTAATTCGGAATCAAATTTTGGTAATATTGCCTTCAAAACTTTGTACAACCACAATCAACACGAAAATAAACTCCACGAGACCAAAAACTTGTTCCATGAAAAGACCAATTCGACCTTCACGAAGTTTGTCTACAATAGTTTGTTATGTTTAATGCACTCGTATTTTTTTTTGTTATATTTTATCGGAATTTTTTTTTGTGCACCTACTGCTACTTATTCCTGCGTCCGCCCCTGATTTTGGGATCTCTTTTTTTTATTGTTATGATTTTCCAATTGTGGTTTTAGTCCTCTTTGGAGCTCCTTGTTAGTAAATAAACACTTTGATTCTAAAGGACCGGTATATATCTAGTTTTCGGGATGTTAGGTGTCAGTCGATAAGAGTTGCCAAGGGATTCAACGTTTTGGTAAAATGATTCGACCGGACATTCACACACACATACAAAAAAAAAAAATTCACTCGTTTATCGGATATAATTAAATAATTAAATGATTATTATGACTAGATATAAAATATACTTGACAGATGATTGCTATTTGGGAATATTTTCTGAGTAATTTATTTTATTAAAAAATATAATTTAAAACATTTTATTACGTGTATTCTCCTTATAGTACGATTGGATCGCACAGTATCATTCATCCACATTGCACGTCGTATTGCAAGAACACGTGAGAAGTTGCCTCCACGACTTTCTACGCGCACTGCGTACAAATACGCTAAAGCGTACCCATGCATCATTCATCGCACTCTCTCCTTTAAAACTTGTACGTTTCCTTTCCATAAATACCTCGATTTGAGAAATTTCAATCACAACTCCGTCAACGCAAACCCCTTTCGAATTCCACATATTTTCAAAACCCTCTATCTATACATTTGTTGCAGTTTCCGGTGACTGTTCTTGTTAGTCGGCGTTTCTCCGCTGAACATTTCTGTTATCGAGGAAAACCCTCCGTTTCTCTTCTATCTGATATCTGATCTCATATCGAGCATTTACAATGTCGGTAAGCATCAATCGTATCGAAATATTAATGTACCTGTTATTCTTCGTTATTATCGACGATTTTGCTTGCTTATTTGCAGAGCTTAATCCATTATTTTAATTGATTTAGTGTAGATCTGTTTTTGTGAATTTGATTTTTTTGTTTTTAGCATTTGAAGTACTGTAGATTAGTCAAATACGAGTCAAGATGGTTGAGAACTGCAAATTTGAGTGTTGGCTGATTCAATAGATCTAAATTTTTACGAGACTAGATAATCAACAACGCATCTTTCAGTTTTCTTCGACTCTTTGGTGATTTTAGTGTGTTACACATGTATTACTCGCTTTTCCTTTCTCAGAATAAATAACTACGGAAACTTAATGGTTGCAAATTGGTCCAAATCGCGATTGATGTATTTGCTTACCACAAGGATCTAATTTAACAGTTATCATTACGCATATTACATGTTATGATTGAGGTGATTTTATATGAACAGAGGCATGTCCATTTAATTACTGTTTAACAACTCCAGTTTGATCTAGAAAAAACTGATGATATAGAATTATAGATACAAGTCTATGGAAATTGATCTAATAGATCAGAGCATTGGAACATCTTGAACAAGCGTATAAGTATACTATACTGGATATGTGCTGGGAAATGTTTGTTTCTTTACTTGTATGTGTAGCGATGTAACATCTTTCACCATTGATGCATCAGGTTAAATCTGTTAAAGTTAGCAATCTTTCACTAGGGGCTTCTGAGCGAGATGTAAGGGAGTTCTTCTCCTTTTCTGGAGATATTGTATATGTTGAGACAAAAAGGTTAGTAAACTAAATGACTTTAAACTTCCCTTTTTCCTTTTCTTACAAGTTACAACTAAAACCAGTTCAATCCTCTGATTACAGTGACACCGAGCGTTCCCAAATCGCATATGTCACCTTCACAGATTCTCAAGGAGCTGAAACCGCTGTTCTTCTTTCTGTAATTCACTTCTCTCTTTACATCCAATCAGTGTTTATACATACTACACCTTCCACATGTGATTGATCCGTTTGTGTCGTATGAATCAGGGTGCAACAATAGTCGATACAACTGTCACTGTAACTCTAGACCCAGAATACCAGCTTCCACCTGCTGCAACTGCTGCTTCTTCTCCAGTAAGACTAATTTCACAACCTGTTTTCCACCATTAAACATTTTTCACCCTTAGAGTCTTGGAAACTTTCTTGTAGCCATATGGAAGCAATGCTCCTGTTAGAACCGATTCTGCTCTACGAAAAGCCGAAGATGTTGTCACCAGCATGTTTGCAAAGGGTTTTGTATTGGGTAAAGATGCTGTTGGAAAAGCAAAAACGTTTGATGAGAAACACGGTTTGACATCCACAGCATCTGCTAAAGTAGCCTCATTGGACAAGAAGATTGGGTTCACTGAGAAAGTGAATGTTGGGACTTCTATTGTGAGTGATAAAGTGAAAGAAGTTGATCAGAAGCTTCAGGTTTCTGAGAAGGCTAAGTCAGCCTTCACAGCTGCTGAGAACACAGTAAGTAATGCTGGATCTGCTATAATGAAGAACAGGTATGTGTTTACTAGTGCTTCATGGGTAACTGGTGCTTTTAATAAAGTGGCAAAAGCTGCTGGGGAAGTAGGGCAGCAGACTAAAGAGAAAGTAGAAAAGGCTGAAGATGAGAAGAGAAAAAAAATGGTGGATGATTATGCTGAGGTTCATTTGTCTGAGTCACCAACTGCTCCGGATGTGAGTGAGCAGCAGCATCATCCTTCAAAGCCTGCACCTGTCACAGGTTTGGTTCTGTAGGTGCCCGTTTTATATATATACATTTTTATTTTTATTTTTATTTTTATTGGGAAATTGGATTTTGTATGGGAAAATCGTGTGTTTCACCCATTGTCGTGTGGTGATGATACAACTTTTACATCATTAGATTGTTGCGAGACTTCATTTTTATATCATCATTCGTCGTGAATTTGAATATATCAAAATTTGATACAGTTGGTGATTGAAGTTTTTTTAGTGTTTAAAGGCCTTGGGCTGTTTTTTTCCCCTTATATATGGGTAAAGTGGCTAAATGCTTAATGATGGTTGTCTTTTATTAAGCAATGTATATATATGAGGTTCAATGTATATTGTTTTTTTAAGCGGAAATTCATGAAATCCGTAGACTACCTCTATAACCCTTTGCAACAGAAGAGATGGACCAAATGGTTGCAGTCTGTAATAAGAAATATATTTGTTTTTGAACATCTACAAACTATTTCAATAAACTGATTTATAATCTGAAAATATTTCTTTAACATTGAAATTTTAATAATTCTAGTTTTAAAACATTGAAATTTAAAAAAAAAAAAAGACCAAAAATATAAAATTTATAAAAGAAGCTATCAATTTTTTCTGGAAAAACTAATTTTAAAGAACATAAAAGAAGAAAATTATAAAAAAAAAATTAAGAAATTGTTGCAAAAGAACAAGTGTTGTGAATGTACGCATCAAAAATTATCTGAAGAGGCAACCTCTAAATAAACTATCTAAATAAACTATATGAATAAGACAAACTGTAGTTAGCAAACTAGCTAAAAAATCTAGTTTTTGGCTAATAAGTTAGTTGATTGCAGAGAACCTAGATAAAGAAAAAGTAATAATGTTAGATAAAAAAAATATTAATAAGTTAAATGACAAATATAAAATGATATAAAAGAATATTTAAATATATATAACAAAAAACCATGGTAAATTTGGAAAACTAAGGAAAAAAACAATGAAAGAATATAAGAATATTTAAATATACAAGTAAAAACTATGGTAAATTTGGAAAACTGTGGACAAAGCCTCACGAGCTTATCAAAAGGTATCTACAAAACATTGCATCGCAATAAGCTTAAAAAAAATTAAGTTGTTTTATACATACCAGCTAAATGATCATTTTATCTTTATATTTTAACAAACAATTTTCACAATATTTATCAATTATAACATGAGAGAAGTTGGGAGGAAAAATAAGATGGGCAAATACTTAAAGGGTTGATGTGTTAATACATTAAGCCATGTTATTTGGTTGAATCTTCTAAGTTATTATCTTTTGATCAAGTCAAAAGGAAGCGTCTATAAATGTCCAATTTACGTGTTTGACTCATTAAGCAAATTAAGTTAAAAGAAAATGTCCCTTGGTTGAGAGATTTTGGGTGAGTTTGTTTCTTTTAGGCAACTTTAGAGAAAGTGTTGGACTGTGAGCGTGATTTTTGGGGTAAACTTCTCTCATTCACATGAATTGCGAGTGGCTTTGATTTTGATGTGAGATCCCCTTTGCTGGCACAAAATTGGGTACAAAACAAAAGCGCAACTCACAACATGTTCTCATCTTATCATAGTGATTTTGTAATTGTAATTTTAATGACTTAGAATAACAAAAAGAAATAGTTATCCCGAATGAAAAAAGTATATTCTTAGGTTGTTAATTGCATTGTCTTAACTTTTTAAAACAAATATAATATTCTCTTTGATGAAAGGTTAAATGTTTTTTCTAGTAATCACATCTTTTATAAACTAAAAAACATTGTAAAAATCTAATTACCAGGCTAGCGTTCGATTGGTCAAGTTTGGCTTGTGAGTTTGTCATGAGAGTTAACACGTGGTCTAACTTTTATTGTGTAGGAAGACTTGTAATGAGAATGTGTCAAAATAGATTATTTATATATAATTTGGGTTGTGATGGGGTTCATACTTCACGATAGGGTTAGGCATTGGTGGATACCCGATCAGAATGTGGGGTCTACTGCCGAAATTGATATTGAAACAAGTTTTAAAAATTTCTAACACAATATTCAAGTATTTGTCCAACTTTGTTTTCATATACCAAAAAAGACGTCTTGAACCAACAAACACATATGAAGAGTAAGCCAGATGCTAATTTAAGTGCATGAAACTATAGATACTTGAATTAGAGAAAAATAGCAGCCTTATATGGTGTACCATATGGCTTTTTTGTTTTCATGGGTTCAATAAACAAGAAGTTATAAAACTCTATCTAACATGACAATTGAGTGATTGACATACATATACGCTAGTGAAACAAAAGACAACTATAGAAACATTAGGTGCTCGGTGAGATGAGTTTTTTGTACCTAGTTTTAAAACCGGTTCCACCACTGTATAATATCCCGTAAAATTGAATTAGAGATGTTTCTTATTCTAGTATTTATCCAAAGCCGTTGTTTTCATAAGGGTTGGATCGTCAAAATGGTTGGGCTAAAAACGGTTGGATTATTAAATCGTTAGACTTTTGATCCACCACTTTTACCTTAGGTCATTTTGTATACTCCACAATGTGCTTACCTCCAACTCAATGTCACATAGGTTCACAATATTTTTATCTACCTTATGAAATACTCCACGTCACCACTTTTAAATAAATAAAATTGTTTGGGATGATGTTCATGATTGCCATATAAGGCATAAAGTTCTCACTTCACATACTTACTTAACGGTTTGTAGAGTTTAATTTTTTTAACAAAATTTATTTTGTAAATAATTACATTTGTTTTATTCGAGAAAAAATCATCAAAATGCATAATTATTTTCCTCTACATATAGATAATGATATTAACATATTTTAATATAAAAATTGGTACTTAAAATGATTTAAACTATAATTTTTTTTTTCTTGTTAAAAGTTGGAAAACTGCATTAAAAAAGAATACTATGACAACATGATAGTTTTCCAACCATAAAAGTTGCATTTTTTTTTTATTAAAAACTGCATCAAAAAAATATTATGACAACATGGTTTTTTTCATACGTTTCGGGATTTACTGTGATTTCCATTTCAACAAAATCCAAAACACAACCAAATAGGCAAATATACCCGGTGACAACCAAATTTTGATTTAGTTTAATCCGTCAATATTTGGTTATTCCTGATTTGGGTTTTCGTCAAACTCCGAGAGCATTTGGTCTTCAACGAATACAAGAGGAACGTTTTGCAGAAGGGCATGATCTGAGCATTCAACAAAAGCCCTAATTTACATTCGTCGATAATCGAGTAAGTTTCTGTTATTTACTCCTCTGTTTTCCGTTAGTGTCTAGATTCATAATGTCTCTGTCTCCTGTTATATAATGAAAATAGTTCATCACTTGATTATTGACTATAATATTTCCTGATCGATTCCTAAAATGTTATGTAAAGTTGTTAGGATTGTGTAAAGAGGAATTTAGTTACAAGTTAGTATCAGTACTTCAATAACAATGAAAAGTTCATCAATCGTTCAGATGTCTTGAATTCCATCGCTTGGTTATTCATTTTAACCTAATTTCGTGATAATCTCATTGTTCTTGTTATCATCATCATCTTCATCCCGATCAACCTACTTTCCCATTCAGTCATTTTTTATTTCATTTCAAATCATGTCAAATTATGCTAATTCGTCTTCTTCAGATCCTTCATTCGATCATTCTCATCCTTTATATAGTGTGTTCCAAACAATTTGGTGGATCAGGATTTAGGGCTTGGAAGATAGCCATGAGTATTGCACTCTATGTTAGGAACAAGTTAAGCTTCATTAATGGCGGATCTGTTAGACCTACATCCATATCTCCTTTGTTTGACCTTTGGCAACGATGCAATGACATGGTTATCTCATAGATTTCAAAAGGTTTGTTTTGTCCAGAGAGATTGGTGAAAGTGTATTGTATATTGAAACACCATAGGAGCTTTGGTCAAGCAAATGGAGCAAAGCTTTATCAACTTGAAGCAATTAGTTGGTTTTCCTCATACAAACGTTCATGAAATCATATGTTGTGATATTTATCCTCGAGCGAAATATCTTCCTCATAGCCATAACTCATCTATTTTTTTAAACTCATTCACCATTGATATATGTGGATCTTATTGAATTTCCACATACAATGGCTTTAATTACTTCCTCACCATCGTGGATGGTTTTAGTCAAACCACTTTGACTCATCTTTTATCTACAAACATCAATGCTTTTCCTGATATTCAAGGCTTTATTGAGATTGTTAATACTTAACGTTTACAGAAATGGTTGTAGGATAGGATTTACAGTAAAACTACTACAAAAGTAGAAATGGAATTGGCAGACAGGGCAGTTGGGTTCATTTTAGCAAGCATCAGTGTGACTGTTTTCACGTATTACTCCTTTTGGGTGATTGTATTGGTTAGTTTTTGCATAAATTCATTAATTTCTTCATTTTATCTAATTACTTAAAATTTAAAATTACCATATGATTTTAAGGTCTTACTTATTATTATATTATGGGTCTTTCAGCCTTTTGTAGACTCGGATCACTTTGTACACAGTTACTTCTTACCCCAAGAGTATGCAATCCTGCTACCTGTTTATGCTGGTGTCTCTCTCATTTGCTTCTTATCTGTCTTTATTGGATATGTCATGCTTAAATCCAACTCCAAGAAGAAGAAAGCCTAGTTCAAGTTTTGCAATCTAGTCTTATTTTTCTAGTTTTGCAGAGGAAATATGACATGTTTTGGAAAAATATAAATATATGTGTGATCTCTCTAAATACTAACTGTAATTTCTCTTCATATCTTTAGACGACGTATTCACTTGCCAAAAGCATTTCAGTTTTAATTTGAAATTCAAAGCTACAGCATTGTTTATGTTACAAACGGATACAAAGGGAAATATTGAAACACAATTGTTATCGGAAAAAAGGCAACTAAAAGTAATTTGGAATCTTATACATGACTGAGTTAGACCGGTTTCCTAGGGCAATTCTTGAATGATAATGATGAAGAAGGCTTTCATGATTCATTTCAACCAACCATATTTTTGTAATGCATACCAAAAGAATTATTCACAATGGTATATAATTCAAGCTAAATGCAACACAAGACCATCCTGTTCATCGAGATGCAACAAAGCCTCTGAAGAGAGACTTGGTTAGAACTACCAAACGAGACATATATCTCAAACCACAATTTAATCGGTTAGCATTTAGCAATGGGAACCCAACTTGATTTAGTGCTTCAATCTCTCAAATTTAATATGTAATAACAAGTCACTTAAACAAAGAAAAGGTGCTATCAAAATGATATATCTATGTGAGGTAGAAATAATGTCATTGTCGAGAATAAGGTTGTGTCCATACTCGTAACAAAGTTTTGGAGGCTGTCTAAACAACATATCAACATGGATGTAAAACTTTGCCTATATTATCTAAAGGTAGTGTCACCTCAAATGAAGAGCAAAAATTACTTTCGCCTAGTTGCTAAAAGACGTCTTGCTTTCCTTTAAACATATTGTTAGTTTGCAGAGACGTGGGTCTCTCTCTCTCTCTCTCTCTCTTTATTTTTATTTTTAATGTTCAATAAGAACGCAAAGATGGCATGTATTTGTTTGGGTTAGCCGGAGAGATCACTGAATTCTTTGGTTTAAACTTTAAACCCATGGGATACCTTGAAATTAATCACTTCTACCTTGTTTGTATTAAAGTGGGTTTAATCTTCATGACACTTGTGATACCACTTGTTTAAATGAAAGGAAAATTTTCTAACCTGACGGGGAATTGTTGGAATTGACGTGGGATGAGAAGGTTGGAAGTCGTTCATTCCTTTGACCCATATACGTGGAAAAAGAAACCAAATTTTGGTTTATATAGAACTTTTTCTCCTTACCACATAAGACAAAATGGTGGGGGCTAAAACCTAAAAGAGGGTGCAACCCACATGTGCCTTTAGACGTGGTTGTTTATGGAAATACGCAAGGTTCACAAAGTGACGCGTTGTATGCACATTTAGCACTTTAGACATACACAATGTGTCGTCAAAAGTGTGACTATGGTTTATCAATTATTTGACATGGTCATGTGTCGTGTTTGGTGTTGTCAAAGTGTGGCTATAAATACTAGGGTTTTACCCTAGTATTTATCCACTATATGGTTTTACCCTATAAATACTAGGGTTTTGGTCAAGTGTCGTGTTTTAGTGTTCTAAGAACTATAGTGTGATGTCAAAGTGTGACTATTTTTACTGTATAAATACTAGGGTTTTGGTCATGTGTCGTGTTCTGGTGCTCTAATAACTATCGTGTGTTGTCAAAGTGTGACTATGGTTTGTCATTTCTTTGGCATGATCATGTGTCGTGTTCTGGTGTTGTCAAAGGGTGACTATGGTTTGTCAATTCTTTGGTTATGTGTTGTGTTCTGGTTGGGTTGATGTTACATGTCTCCCCACTATACGGTTTTCCTGCATAAATACGTCATGTGTCGTGTTCTGGTGTTGTCAAAGTGTGACTATGGTTTGTCAATTCTTTGGTCATGTGTTGTGTTCTGGTTGGGTTGATGTTACATGTCTCCCCACTATACGGTTTTACCGCATAAATACTAGGGTTTTGGTTGTATAAATACAACTTCACACAATTTTAATCACTGAAGCTCTCATGCATTGCTATCGGAACCAATACATTTTGTACATTAAAATCTAGGTTTTACACTTACACTTACAACAAATAAGCAGCATACAAAAACAAACTTTGAAGGACAAGATTCCAAATTCATAATGATCATATTGATGGAAAATTGTCAACAATGTTGGTTTTAATTAATATTGCATAATATTTAAATTTATCTGATAACGAGACAATTCTATTTCTACTGTTTCTTATTGGTAAAATTTAGATGGATAAATTATTTTGGAGATAGAGTTGTTTTTTATTTTCATTTATAACATTTAATATAAAAATTGTTTATTATTATTATTTGATTAACCAAAACATCATTCAATTAAGGATGACAATTTTTCAACAAGAAGCGACACACAAAAATAAACAGGTTTGGTCATAAATAGGTTGACCCGCATGCCCCGTTTATTATGCGAGTCGTGTTTGGGTTGGCAGATACATTCGTGACACAAATAACTATGTGTCGTATAATTGAACATTGATAGACGGGTCATGTATGCGTGAAGGAGACACGGGTTAAGGTTGAAGTACATGACATGAATAATTATATGCGTCACTGGTACACACCTTTTTCAAAATACAACTTGCTTGTATTAATATTTTGATTCCCTATCTACTATGATATTTGTAAAAACTAAAAAGCATCTGGCACACACCTTTTTCATATAAAACATTACAAAAACTGTAAACGAATAGATCAGTACTCTTTTATATCAAAAAGACAGACGGGTAAATCCATGCATGATGGGGAAAGGGAATCTAACATTAATTTGGTTCCAAAAGTAGCTATATATGAATGAATGATGCTTATTAGCAACAAAAGTAAGGAATTCGAGCCAAACATGTACAGATTATTTGAACGTGCCCCATCATATCATCGACTTCACCAGATCTATCTTCATCTCTGCACATGTTTCTTAGTTCTTATCCACGATAAGTGGCCTACTCATGAAACAAACAACCATGAACCATATTCACAATGCATGCTTTATAATGTGTATCATCATGTATGAAAGTTGAAGAGCCTTTAATCACCGATATGGAGATTCTAGCCCCTTTGTCAATAAGCTACAACGATCATCTGATAACCAATTACAAAACAAAACCATTCAGTTCTATATATTTTACTCATTAAGTTCACTTTTTAATTATTTTTGTCTTCGATTTTTCAATAAGGGGATATATCTTTGGGTTGAGAAACATACAAGTTAATTACAAATCATTCATGTTTATAAACTGATACAAAACAATTCAGATGCTCATAACTCAAACCCTTCGACCTTGGGACTACTAATCTGACCTCATTGATGATAACAAATCTGAACACAAGATGAAGAAAGCAACACCTAGATAGAAAATTTTACCTGAAAAGGAAAATAAGGGAAACCCATGGCCGGAATGATGATGTTTCAGGAAAAAGAATTATCAAAAGCGGCTGAAGTGATTGCCCGAGAGAACTCCTGGAAGTTGATCCGTCCATCGCCGTCAGTATCCGCCTCTTTGATCATCCCCGTCAGCTCCTCCGCCGTCAACGCATGTCCCAGCTTCGCCATAGAGTGAGCCAGCTCTGCCGCCGTGATATACCCGTTGCCGTCGCGATCAAACATCTTAAACAACTGCTTCATTTGGTCGTCTGTGTAGGGAGACTTCGCCGGAAGAAGCTCCGGCGCCACCAGCGCTACGAACTCCGAGAACTCCACCAAACCGTTGCTGTTGGTATCGGCTTTCTGTATTAATGCATCGAGCTGGTCAGGGCTTGGTGTAAGACCTAACGATCGTAACAACGAACCCAATTCGAGTTGTGTGAGGCTGCCGTCGTTGTTTCTGTCAAACGATCGGAATATTTCCCGGAGCTCTCCCAGTTGTTCGTCGTCCAGTTTCACGGCCTCCTTGTCACTGCTCATTTCCGTCGTGTTTGAAAAACAATCTAAAATTTCATGGCAAACAGATCTATACAGATTACAGATGATGAAGGTGGATATAGGGATTCGAAGAAAGAATTGACCCAACAAACATTCCACGAAGCGATTACGATTACTCAGATGAGATGAGTCTGTATCTGGCTATCTGCATTGGATTTTGGATTTTGGAATTTGGAATTGGTAGTTAACCTCTCCATATTTAATGGATCGATTGAATTGTGGACACGACCATTGGTTGACGTATTTTCATTAAACAAATTCAATTTTTAGTTTTAATAATAATAATATAGTTATTAATTTTAAAATTTTGTTGGAACTAAATAAAATTTAAAAAAATTAAAAAAAAATTAAAAAAAAAAAAAAGTTAATAGCAAAGACAAAGCGGCGGCAATCGCGTGAAGCCGGGCACGTCTTTTTGGCTTTTCAACCGCTTTCTGAAAAATTAAAAGTTTCCACAACAAGGGTAGGATGGTTGCGATCCTCTGCATCACCTATGCTATGATCCATCTGCCACCTCTTACCAATGAGATGATGCCACATCAAATTTTGATTGTTAATCAACCTTTGACTTTATAATTTCTTGAGATATATGAAAACTCAAGAGACTTGAAGAGTCTATTGAATTGGTATATTTGGTACGGTGTATAGACCCACTTAATAAAAAAGGATGCAAAAAGATAATTTGATTTAATTAACAAGTAACAAACGTCGATATTTGATGCTAATCTGACTTTTAAAAAATATATAGGTCGTAGTAGGTAGCATGTTAACATCTGTGGGAATCACCTCACAATAGTTTAACCCAGACTCCTGCCCAAATTTAGTTGCCGTCCTAGTGACTAAAGAGACTTCGAGTTGAGGTCCACACGCTCTTTTGAAATTACAAATCATGCTTGGAATAATGTCTATGAAATTACAAAATCACCCTCGTGAATATTGACTTCCAATCACTTTGAGTGTTTGACCCCCTGATCATTTTGACCGACTGTCATATATTGATTTTTAAGTGTCCAAATCCATTTCATGCAACTTTTGTGGATTTTCATTCTCATTCATACGATGTGATGACAAGTCGTTTTGTTCTAGAATCTACATTGTGATTCTTTTTCCAAATAATCTATCATTTTTAATTAGAAAATTTAACACATAAAGCTGTTATACAAGGCAAAATGAGTTTACATATAGCACAGGAGCTTGAATTCAGCATAGTAATATACAACACAATTTACATATGAAAGTAAATAAACCTATTACACCTTTCAACAACATCCATGCTTATTTTCATCTCTATCAAATAAATATATTTTAATTTTTTATAAGCTTTGAAAACCTCCTCCTTAGATTCATTCATAAAAGCTTCAATTTCTGCAACAATTACACCCTGAATCTGTTTAAAAAAAAAAAAAAAAAAAAAAATTTACCATCTCTCCTGGGTAAGGTTATAGCTTTAAGCATGTAAAAATTAAAAACAATAATCTATACCTGATAATTAATCCAAAAGAGGACTTCCTTCTTTAGCAAGAACAAAGAGGCCACCATCACCTCTGGAAATCCTTAAATCCTTGTCCAAGTAAGTGGTTAAAAGCCATGATTTTGTTCTTTCACCTGGGATTGGAATCTTAAGAGGAGCTTGACCTGAAATGGCACCTGCTAAACTTGCCACAGCCTCTTGCAAAGGGTTCAGAGATTGCTGTACACCTGACAAATTTATATTTTGGCCAAAAATCTCAACACTTTCCGGAAGGCTTACATTTGACTTTATCTTTGGAGGCTGAAAACTCCCTTCCTTAAATTGTACCTGAAAAGATCATGAAATATTTATTATACAGAAAATAGATTTAACTTAAATTAAAGAGTAAACAGGTCATTTTCAATGCATGAAGCAATATATTGAAAATAACTAAATGCAAGAAACAGCAACATGCTTTCGTTTATTCTGTGTATTTCTATTCTATTACAGCATTGTACTTATAGTTTATATGTATTTGGATGACGATAAAGAACAAATGGATGAGTCCAATAGTGTGGAGCAACCCAATGGGTCGAAACCATTTATGGTCTGTCGAAGGAGATCCAATTCACGTGCCAAGGAATAATTATGTTACATGGGAATAAGATCTATATATGTCAGTAGCATGATTGGCCCCAATTTCGCGATAAACTCCTGGTGCGTTTTAATGGCACAAAATTTCGTAATGTTCATGAAGCTCTGGGTTCCCTATTCCAACCGGGCTCCATCGAAGAGTATATTGAGGAATTTGAAGCCCTTTCTGCCCTCATTCCAGACCAATCGGATTGGAATGTTCCTTAAGGGATTGCAGGAGGAGATTCGAAACTGGGTACGAGCTCTCAACCCTATTTCGTGTGATCATGCCATGGATCTCGACAGACACGTCTCTATCGCCACCACTAGTACATTGGTGACGTCCACCAGATCCTGTCCTTCGTCTCCCTGGAGTATTACGTCTCCGACCACACCATGAGCACTCAGACCTTCACAAAGTCGGATACACCTCAGCCCATTTCATTCACTAAACCCCTTCCTGCTATTGGGCCACCCGGTGCAAAAGGACCCATTTCGTCATCCCTTACCCGGACCCGCCCTCTATCCAAATCCGATTGGGAAGAACGGCATCGCTTAGGATTATGACACCCCCACCAGATGGTGAATGTCATGCCCTCGAGCTATGTGGTGTCACACTTGATTCTTCCTCCTCCGATCTGAAAACACTGAAATTACTACCCTAATCCTTATTGATAGTGGAGCTACACACAATTTCCTCTCAAAGAAGCTTTTGCTCGCGCTCTTGGTCTCGACCTCCTATTCGTAACATCGAGCACAAAATTACCCTCCTCAAGGGCCAGGGCCTGGTTTGTGTCCGCCCATATCGTTACCCTCATGCCCAGAAGAATGAGATACAACACCAAGTTAATGATATGTTACAAACTAGCATCATTCGGGTCAACCAAAATTCTATCTCCAGCCCGTAAAAAAAAAAAAAAAAAAAAGATGACTCCTGGCGCCTATGTATCAATTACAGAGCTTTAAACAGAGTAATGATTCCCAACAAATACCCCATTCCTGTGGTCGAAGAATTACTCGATGAATTACAGATCAATCTCAAGTTCGGTTTCTATCAAGTCAAAGTGCGAGATGAGGATATTGAAAAGACTGTTTTTACGTACACGCTATCGGCACTTTGAATTTCTCGTGATGCTTTTCGGCCTCACCAACGCTCCGGCCACCTTCCAAGCATTGATGAATGATATTTTCCGGCCACTTGTTCAACAAGGAGTGCTTGTTTTCTTTGATGACATCCTTATGAATAGCGCTTCATGGGACCATCATCTCAATCTCTTATCACAAGTGTTGACCTTATTGCAGGAACATCAGTTAGTAGTCAACCAAAAGAAGAGCCATTTTGGTCTGAAGTCGGTGGAGTATTGGCCATATCATCGACAAGCATGGAACTATCTCTATGGACCCAAGCAAGATCCAATCCATCTTGGATTGGCCCGTTCCAAACAACGTGAAGGGCGTACAGGGTTTCCTTGGTCTTACGGGGTATTACCACAAGTTCATCAAGGGGTATGGCAAGTTGGCACAACCACTCACGGAACTCACCAAGAAGGACAACTTCAATTGGGGACCTGAAACTCAGCAAGCTTTCCAGACCTTTGAAGCTTCATATGACATCCGCTTCGGTCCTCGCCCTCCCTAATTTCCTTAAACCATTCGAGATTGAGTGTGATGCCTCCGGGAGAGGACATGGGGCAGTCCTCATGCAAGAAAAATGACCCATTGCCTTTTGCAGTAAGGCATTATCAGCTAATATTTTAGCCAAATCTGCCTACGAAAAAGAGATCATGGCACTTGCCCTTTCAATCCAACATTAGCAGCCCTACCTCCTTGGTCGAAATTTTACTGTATTCGCTGATCAAAAAAGCCTCAAACATTTGTTGGAACAGAGAATCACCACTCCAGATCAACAAAACTGGCAAGAAATTTTTAAAATGCAGGGAGCGATTTGAAGTTTAGCTCAGCCTACCACCCCGAAACAGACAGTCAAACTGAGGTGGTTAATCGCAGCCTCGAGACTTATTTACGATGCTTTGCTGCCGATCAACCCAAAACTTGGGCCCTTGGTTTAAAAAAGCGCCGACTAGGCACGCTTAATGCGCTAGGCGCCCAAGCGATGACCTAAAGCGCTTCAAGTAATGAGATGCGATGCGATTCCCTTAAGCAGTCGCCTTTTCCGCTTTTTACCGCTTTGTGCTTCAGTGCTTAATAGCGCTTACGGTAATTAATAGAAAATGGGGTTTTAATGAAGTTAGGTGGGCAAATAGGTTTATATAAATTTGAAAAAAAGGATGGAAACGATGAATCAATCTTGTAGGCAATACATACAAATACACAAAACATAGCAAATCGTATCATCGCTCCAACACATCTTCTCCAAGTAATCGGAAATCAACTCTGCTAATGTTTTCTACTTCCATTCAATTATACTAATCTACATATTCGATTCTCTTCTCAAGTCTAAAACTATAAACTTTGATAGTTTGAAGTATGAACTTTGGTCATAATATTTATATGTTTTCTATGAAGTTGTTAGCTGTTAACTTGTGTTACTTAACTGCTAAGTCATACACATAATTCATAAGTTATTTGTTATCATGTATGATAGTTTAGACGAAACTAGTTATAACTTATCAAGTACTTAGGATTTAATGACGCTACTATGATTTTATGAGATTTTTAAGTATTTCCATAATTTTTATATTTTTTTTCAATTTGGAGCGCATCGTGTGCTCTAGGTGCGCGCTTTCGCTTAGCCCTTAGCGCATCGGTCCCCAAAGGCTTTAGCGCTTCAGGTTATTTTGTATTCGGCTTAGTTGCTTGGGCAGGAAGACTCATTTGAGCTTTTCTCTGTTTGAATGAATTAAGTTCTCCTTTTGGTTCATCTTCCATTCTTTCTTCTTTCTTATCAGACGACATTAATGTTGTAGTAGGAAGAATTAGAAGTGACAGTAGGGTGCTAAGCTATAATAAACAAATCAATGGAAGTCTGTAGTACATTTGTATTGTAAAAAAAAAAGGTACCTGGATTCTTGAGGGACTTCTGACTTCAAAGTTTGCAGATGCAGTGGATGTGAAAGTAGCAAAAGGGGTGGAGAATGTGATGGAATTATCAATGGTAAGTGTGGTGGTAGAGATTTCTTGACAAATCTTGTCAACCTTCAACAATGGAGTTGTGCCCACAGCCAGAAGTGGCAGTAGCTCAGAAAATGCAGTGTACCTGTTAATTGTTATGTGTTACCACACAAACAGAATATGTTTCAGAACACAACAAGGGCAGAATAAGAAAATTAAGAAATTATGAGGAAAATGGTTGGAGAAAGAAGTAAACATGATTACTAAAAATAAATAATTAATTGATGATTGGACAGCCTCTTGTAAACAAGGTTAAGTGAAGCAAGTGAAGTAAGAAGAAATAGCTAAATGGGAAAGTAACTTGAAATTACAATGAGAGAAATGTAAAGGCTTTAAGTAGTATAAAGAAAGGGCAGGGCTATAGAAGAATTACAGTTTCGTTATAGACATATGCGCTTAGCTTTATCCTTCAAAAATCTGTTCTATCTAAATGTCATCATTTGTGAATTGTGATGTATTACTCTGAATTTACTTAGATGTCTATGTCTGATTCTAATAAACAATAGGCAGCTATCTTTTGCATTTTCTCACAATAAGGTACCAAATGTCGTTACTTCTTTGCTTTACACTCGTAGTCCATAATTTCTAATACAAATGCAACAGTTCTAGTTTTTGGTTATCTCAAAATAATAAGTGCAGCGTAGACCTTTCTTGGATTTAATTGACAAGTGATAGATTGAGAGATCGATAAAGCCAGAGCTGATGCATTCTAATCCGCAAAATCACAGCAATTGCAAGAAAACACAATATCAAAAAGTTGATACGAACGAAGGGTTTCAGTGTGCTTACAGCAAAATCCAGTTACCATCAAGAAGCTCCACCGCTTCAGTAGGCGCCGGCGTCGGATTAATCGCTTCTAATTGAGTCACCAACTCCATAATCTCCGCCCGTTCCTCCGTCGACGCACGGAATCCGAGACCAGTCCCGTAAACACTGTCAACCAAACACCTCTTCAGCTCTTCAATTTTACCATTATCCTCAGCTGCAGTCACTTCTAGAGTTTGACTGCCGTTGCCGGCAATAGAAATTTCTTCCTCCGGTTGCTCTATAGCACCGGTTCCCCACTCGTCTTCATCTTGGGGAGGATCTGAGGTTGACAATCTCGTCGGTGGTTCATTTTCCGGCTCAGATTTCTCTCCCCATTCATCTGTGACCGTGGGTAGCTGCGACCCGTCTGATTCTTCGTCGTCGTTGACAGTCTGGTCAGTGGCGTTCCATTCAGGGGTTGTTGGGGGATTGTTTGAGGAGAACCGAGTGAATGCCGATTTGATTCTTTTTTGGCGGATTGAAAAAGATAGAGATATAGGGGGAGAGTAGTGGAGCATGGAAGAAGTAGCCGTGGTGGTGGTGGCCGAGTTCTCGAAGAGAAGTGATGGGTTGTGGGAGAAGAGGAGAGACATTGTTGTTTCTGGTTCCGGTGAGTGTGGGTCTCCCGTTCCATGCTATTCATTTATTTATCTCATATTAAAGATTTTTGAGTAAATTACATGGATAGTCCCTATGCTTCTGGGTAATTTTTATATTTGGTTACTAATTTTTTTTTTTTTTTTTTTTTTTTACCTCGGATGGTATTCATTATTATATGTTTTAGATGCCTTTATGGTTCCTATGAGACATAAAATCACTTTTTTCCTGTAACAATCATTTTTTTTGTATTTGGTAATTTATTAAACAAACTAAAATAATATATATATATATATATATATATATATATATATATATATATATATATATATATATATATATATATATATATATATATATATATATATATAGAAGTAAATTCATGCGAAAATATAAATATCCTGCGAAAACGTGAAAACAGCTTTTATCTTATGAAAATTAGATACATGTACTATAAAAAAATAATTTTATTAGCAATAAATTAAAAATAGTAAGTTTACATTAGATGGTGTTATGATAATATATATTTAAAGACGGTTTTTATAATTATATTTTTTTCACGTCCTTAATCATTTTTAAATTCATGTTTTCATAATAAAAATGTTAAAAATCATACTTTGCTAATATGAAATAGTCTATCATCTATCATCGATTATCATCATGTATTTCAAAGTTTGGATGAATTATTTTCCAAAATATAATGTTGAGGTGACATAATATCATATGGTTTTCTTGTTTTCGCGTTTTCGCAAATTATTTGCATTTTCGCATGAACCCTCCCATATATATATATATATATATATATATATATATATATATATATATATATATATATATATATATATATATATATATAAATATAAATATAATATGGACCAACTATTTCTTTCTTAACATACCTACGTTTTGCTCTTATTTGATACAACCTCCACACACCCCTTTCTTCCACCTCCATCATTTCCCTTCACCGGAGGCTGCATCACCCCTCTCATTTCTTGTCGGAACAAATGTTTAACCTTGCTTCTTTGGTCAGAAAGCTCTTTGCCGCTGACTTCTAGTTTGATCATCTTCTTCGCCATCGTTTCATGTTCTTGTGCAATCGGCGCCTGTTCTTGTGCCATCTCCGCCTGTTTTTGTGCCATCATCGTCTGTTCTTGTGCTACCACCTACATCACCCCTCATCTTTCTATGTTGTTTGGGAGTGAGATTTACACGTTTATTTGATTCCGTTTGGCTTGGTTCTTGAGAGATTTCGTTTCTGATTTCCGTGAATAAAGGAGTTTGGAGCTACTGACGAGAGAGGGGGTACGATTTAGGAATCTATGAGGTTGTAGGATACGTAATGGAATCTGAATGTTCAAATATGGTCTCTGGTGTTGATTCACCTGAATTTGGGTTTGTTTTTATTAATCGATTTGCATTTGGGACTGTATTTGGGATTTCTGATTTTGTGAGTGTATTGGTGGTTTTTACACGAGTTTTAGTTTCTTATTTTTGTTTGAATTGCAGCTTTGATGTTGGAATTAGTTTTGAATCGTATGTTCCATTTTGGTGATTGATTTGATTTTTGGGTTTTATTTTGGTTTTGGATTAGAATTAAAGCTTTTTTGTAGATGTATTTTCTAATTTGTTGTTGAAGGCCATGTAGTTTGTGTGACTTTATGGTGATTTCCATGGCATTGGATCTATAGTGGAGAGAGGATGATTGGAGTCGGAGATGGAACCGCAGATGATGACAGGAGGTGATGTCGGATTCGGAGATGGTGATCGGAGGTGGTGTCGGGAACTGGAAGAAGATTAAGGTAGGGTGGGTCCCTTTAATAATAATATTTAATAAATTTTGTTTATTTAATAATAAATGAAATAGAAAAAAAGAATTAACAAAATAAAAATAATCAATAAGGACAAAATAGTCATTTTATGTCTAGTAGAGACCATAGACGAAGTAAAAACATACCATGAGGACTTTCCAAGTTAGAAAAAAAACAAAAAAAGTTAGGGACAATAACAACCCGTTATTTCAAGTCAATGTAAGTTTAATAATAAATGAAATAGAAAAAATAATTAACAAAATAAAAACAATCAATAAGGAAAAAAAAATAGTCATTTTATGTCTAGTAGGGACCATAGACGAAGTAGAAACATATCATGAGGACTTTCCAAGTTAGAAAAACACAAAGTTAGGGACTGTAACAACCCGTTATTTCAAGTCAACATAAGTCAAACTTGTTTAAATAAAAGTCAAAACTGCAACCGTATACAAGTGAATTCACATCATAATAATGATACAATAAGAACTTTGAATGGCATAAGGGTAGGTTTATATATACGTTATTTATGAGCATACTTTAAAAACCATATTTAATATAAGTTATATCTACATATATATTGAAAACCATGCATATATAAGATAAATGCAAGTCAACATAAGTCAAGGAAGTAAGTTAAAAAGCATGAAATGCACTTTATCGTGTTGATTTCGGTTTTGGGAATCTAGGAACAATTGTGTTTTCGGTTTTAAGCATCTAGAAATATTAGGTTTTCGATTCTGAGCATTTTGGACCACTTTAGGTTTTCGGTTTTGATCTCTCCTCTATGATCAAAATCAATCAATTGCGGGGCATCCAAGGTGATTTCGTTCATGCTAGGACCGAAATCATCCTTCTTATGGCCGAAATCCACCTTAAATATCTAGATATTTTATTTTATTAAGTTCCCAAAGTGATAAGATACACATTCCAACGTAAACATTCTATCATATATATATATATATATATATATATATATATATATATATATATATATATATATATATATATATATATATATATAACCAAAATCATAGCCTCATTTCTCTTTCTCAACTTAGAAAACTTTACATTTTGCTCTCAAAACCCATTTACAATCCTTCATATCTTCAAAGCAGATATCCACAACATCTTCAAGTTTTCCCAGGAAATCAATATATCAAGTTAATTTCCAAAGATTTATTGTAAGTATTTTTACATAACTAGTGTTATTTAACACTTATGTTAATCATATCACTAATTTAAACACAATATTATATGTTTAAATATTATTAGGACTTGGAATTTTTCCGCGTGTTCTAACGAAGAACATCACTACCACATCGTACCTAACCAAGAACACACACTTGTGGTGAGTTCATACCCCTACCTTTTCACGAAGAACGTCACTACCACAACATTATATGTAACGACCCAAAATTTAAGACCAAAAATTTCTTTTAATAAATCATTACTTAAAGTAAAGTCATCATTCCAAAACATAACGTGAGTATAAGTTTTCAAAACACATGTTCATTATCAGAGTAAACATTCCCAGACTGTCTAATCTATGGTGTGTGCCATGCGATCACCCCGAGCTCTTCCCTCCGCTACCGGAAGTACCTGAAACCAAAACTGAAAACCGTAAGCATGAAGCTTAGTGAGTTCCCCACCCTACCACATACCATGCATAACCACATATTGCACATACTGGGCCACGCCCCCTATCTTGGGCCTCGCCCCCTACCTCGGGCCTCGCCCGCTACAACGTCCCCACCGCTCCAGGCCCCGCCTGGCTTCGAGCCCCGCTCGGATACAGATCTGTTTTACTTAGGCCCCGCCTGTCACAGGGCCTCGCCCGCCTAACAATTAATAACACATAAACATTTCATAACTAACACATACAACTGGTTCTGTCCTAAGGCCTCGCCTATCCTGGGCCTCGCCCATATCCTGCTACTGATGAGTCATGGAACCCCGTCCACGCTACTAATGGTAGTGAGGTACGGGCCTAGCCCACTCCTACGCCTGTTCTAGTTCGGGCCTCGCCCCTATTCTGCTACTAATGAGATATGGAACCCCATCCACACTCTGCTACTGGTGAGATACGGGACCTCGCCCACACTCACCTCCCTACCAAGCACATACATGTATCACACAGACAACAAGTATAAACTATCATATAAGCAATTCCTTGGGCACCCGCCCGCTATTACAGGACATCGCCCTGAGAATAATACTACATGGGCCGGCATTGTGGCCTTAGGTCCATTCACACAAAAGGGAAACTCACATGCACTGGCTGAACTTGCAGATGATCTCACTAGCTGCTGTCCGACAACTCACGGAACTCCGGCTCCCCTTGCTCCCCGAACTACCAATACCAATGCAACACTGAGTCTAACTGACCCCCGAAAGACAACCAAGTCCACCCTGGTCCAAAGTCAAAGTCCTGGTCAAAGTCAACCTTCCAGGTCAACCCTACTCGCCGAGTCACCCTACTGACTCGCCGAGTTCATGATATTCAGATTCCTTCCATTCGTGACTCGACTCGCCGAGTCAGTCCATGACTCGCCGAGTCTACCGATTTCTGAGTCCAGACCTGTCCAACTCACTGAGTCTCCACCCGACTCACTGAGTCGAGTCACAACTCGAAGGGTTTGGGGTTTCGCGACCTAACTCGCCGAGTCCAAGAACAGACTCGTCGAGTCCAAGGCAATCTTCATACGACTCGACGAGTTGTTCATCCCACTCGTCGAGTTTCTCCACAACTTCATGCTACTTGCCGAGTCCACTCAAAGGACTCGCCGAGTCCCTTCAGTTCTCCTTACATGCAGAGGATTTTTGAGTCATGCATGGACTCCAAACTATAGATCCACCCTTCCCAAGCCTATTCCACACGTAAAGTTGCAAACTTTACGTGTAGAGAAGGAGATCTAGGCAAAATATGCCACAAACTAGAGTGTAAGGCCAAGGGGCTTCAAAATCGGCTTAATGGATGATACTTTATGCTTCTCCAGGCCATAACACACTTGGATCTAAAGTGGCAACTCCAGATCCGGCTTCTAACTCAAAATAATAACATTATGGCTAAAGAGCCCCAACAACCACACATAGATCTAGGTGCAAAAAGGGTCCAGGAACTAATTTATTACCTCCAAGTGCTCAGAATGAACTCACAATCCCAGATCTATAGCTCCTTCTTGTTCCTCCAAGTTCCTCCTTCCTTTTCCAAGCTTTAATGCACCTTCCAAGGCTCAACTAGGAGATGTGACGGCTAGGGTTCGATATCCAGGGCTAAAGAGGCAGTAAGGAACCCTAGGAAGAAGATTAAGACATTTATATAGGCCCCAAGTCCCGAATTTAGGGTTTTCCACGCACAGACCAGACTCGCCGAGTCACCTTGGCCGACTCGCCGAGTCGGTCGCTTACACTAGACCCGGACCCCGCTTGGACTCGCCGAGTCGGCCCTTAAATTAGGGCTTTTAAGACTTGGGTGTTACATTATATGTTTAAATATACAATTTATTCATTACAAGTATATTCATTACAAAAAGACTTTTCATTATTCTACACGTAACCGTCAGTATAGCTTTGTGAAACACACTTCAAGTACTTATCTAAGTACTAATGAAAGCCTTCAAATTATAACCAGCGTCTCCTGGAGGGAGAGCGTGATACTTGTGTATTAATCTATATGGGACTGACAATCTCGCACCTAAACTGTTAGCTACAGTTAGGCCGACAGGCCTGGGGTGAAAAATGTTGTACCAATTCTGACGCCTGAAGAACGTCTTATTCAGGCTATCATAGGTCATCAAACATGGTTATAATAACTCACAATTTGGTATTGAACAATACGATTAGTGTACGAATATGTAAACAACTTCATATAGTTTTATTACATAATAAAACTACAATACGGTATTTTACATTACAGCTGGTGGATCCAGGCACATACATTTACAGAGTTTTCATACAAATACACTTACACCAGACTATTTTCCAGTACAGAGAAACTTACATTTCAGAAAAACATTCATTTTCATATGGTTTTATTTAATAATAAAACTATGATATACTATTTCAGAGTACAACAACACTTATACATTTTGGTCTTGTGGTATTAAGACTATAATTCATTTACAATAGAAAATATTGGATTTTCTGGAAGAACGCACACTTACATTTTCAAAGAACAAGAGACAGATTTCTAATACAAAACTACTCATGAACTCACAAACTTAATTGTTGACACTCTTTTCAAACCACTTGTATTCTCAAGAAATCAGTAAACAAGTATCGACACAGGTTTTAAGAAGGCGAAGCTTCATAGAGTCACGTCTTTTCGTTTTGCTATACAATTTGGTGTCAAGTATATAATGATTTGAACACAGATGTAAAAACTATACTTTATCAATATCATGGTTGTTGTACTTTGATTACTATTATGCAATTGTTGTGATATTGTACATGACGTCATCCGCCCCCGAACGTTTCCGTCGTTCTGGTTTGGGGGTGTGATAGATTGGTATCAGAGTTTTTTTTATAATGAACTTAGTATGTCAAACAACAAAAGATATACAATTATAAATACAATGGGGGTGTGACAGATTGGCCAGACCTACTCGTTGAATCTAGGCTTGGACTCGCCGAGTAGACCATTTAAATCCCCGCGTCATTTCTGGCATCTACTCGACGAGATATGGCTACCAACTCGTCAAGTAGCTATTACAAAAATTAAAATTTATTGAGTTGGTGCGTACCAGGAACGGGGCGTTACAGAAAAACCCCAATCATATGGGTTTAATTGGCATAAACCCTAATTGTCAAGTTCAACCAATTGCATCAAATTGAATAGAAAACAATCTTAGACTCTAATACCACTGATCGCTACTAGAAAAACAGCCTTTTACGACGCGCAATGCGTGTCATAAAAAGCTCAGATGACGCGCAAATGCATGTCTATTTACGACGCGCATTTACGACACTCATTTACAATACACAATGTGTATCAAGGAAAGCCCTATCATAAAAGAAGACGACACACATTTGCGTGTCGTAACCTTACAACGCGCATTTACGACTTGCATTGCGTATCATTAAAGCCCTTGTCAAGAAATGACATGTCATAAATGAAGATAACATACATTTTTGCGTATCGTAATTTTAAATGTTAAAAAAATATATTATTTATAGATTTACTAATTTTTAAATTAAATTTGCATTTAATATCTCATAACAGAAAATAAAATATCATATACAAAAAACACAATCCATTGCATAAAATTTAATGTCATACAAATAATCGTTTCATGGAAAAATAAAACAAATCAATAGAAGTTGTAACAAAAATTTACAGATTAATAGTTCTAATAACCTAATGTGTGCCTCACTATAAACAAGATTTATGTTGATTTTTTTAAATATGTGCCTCACTTGTCTCCACTCTTCCTTAGTAACACCACTCAAGGATTCTAAATCTATGAACTTGCTCACAGTATCTATATTGCCTGCAAAAAAAAAACATAACTACAAAATATGTGTGAAAATAGATTATTACAGTGTAAAAGAAGTAAAGAAGCTTAAGCTTCCTCCGGTGGGACACATGGATAGTCAGACTTGATATACTTTGCAACATGTATATCTCCCAATGCAAGATCAACTTTATTTCTCCAAGTGGAAGGCCATATGAACCTCTTTTGTTTTTAAACTGAATTCATTGCAAGTAGGGATGACATTGGGTATGGGTATACTGGGTTTCGTGTTCCCCATCCCCATACCCGACCCCATCCCCATCGGGGATTAGAAATCTATCCCCATCCCCAATGGCTAATCGGGGATTTTTTCCCTGTTACAAAGTTTTGAACTTTTATAAAAAATAACTCATAATTATATATAAACCAACAAAACAAAAACTAACAGAACTAATATAAAACACTATAATCACTGAATGTCTTCAAATACAAACAATAACATTCAATGTTACAAATTAAATCATTATTTGCAAAAAAAGACATAAAAATTCTTCCCAAAACTATACGTTTGATTGTTAAAAAACATTATTTGTCTACTGAACATTTGCTTAAGCATTATTAAAAATAAAAACATAATTAATACTATATATATATATATATATATATATATATATATATATATATATATATATATATATATATATATATATATATATATATATATATATATATCGGGTACCTATCGGGGCTGGTTTCGGGTACAGGTATGGGTACCCGACAGGTAGAACCATCCTCATCACCATCCCCGCTTTTTATATATGGCCCCATCCCCATCCCCGGTTAACTTGGGGATTTACCCGGTCAACTCGGGTTAGGGTTTCGGGTACCCATTGGGTACAGGTTTTTTTTGTCATCTCTAATTGCAAGAAACATCAAGAACTTGCTTGTATTAATTTCTCAAAAGAATCACTAAATGAAGTAGGAGTATGAACTGCTATTGTTTTTATTCCACTTCGAGCAGCTTCTTTTGTAAGTATAAGCACCACAGGTTGCTTTAGAACATCCCAACAAAACATTTGGATTTGACAAAAACTAAAATGACCAGATCAAACCAAACATAGTATTGCACATAAAAAACTTATTAGGGAATTGTACTTTGAAAAACATTGGTTTGTGTACGGATGAAATTGATATAATTGAGACTTGAGTAGATCTCACAATGCGTGAAATGTTGTAATAAAAAGTGATCAAATTATTTCATTTATAAATTATAAACAAGGCAAAAGACGGGATGGAACTGACCTTCAATTGGGCATCTGCAGAATGCGTGTCAAGCATTGGATTATTGACCATGGAATGACCCCAATGAGTTTGAAATAACTTGAAGATACACTGTCAAACTTTGATTGCTATTCAATCCTTACTGCATCCAAACCATAATGAAACGAGTAAAAAAACATCAAAAGTTTTTAGATGTAAGATTCCAATTACATTTTTAAAATAAATAAAAAAAGATTGTTACATGGAATAAGTTATTACTACTATATTGGTATATTACTAATATATTGCATGTAAAGTTTAAAAAAATTTCATAATATACACACCTCCACAGATGATACAATTCCACTTGATGATGAGATAGCTACAAAAAACAAAGGAATGGAAACTCTTAAAAGAACATAAAAGAATCTAGTTATGAATAAAATTCAAAATTAAGCAATTTAAAAACCTGAGCCTCCTGCGGTTGAAGGACCACCTTCAGAAATACCAATCATTTCTGAGAGCTTCTTTCGCATGACATCATCAAGTTTCTCCAATGACTTCTCCAAAGGCCTCATGCCAACCATCTAAATAGAGGAAACAGATAAGTGATATTTTATTATTATTCGCACCAACAATAAAAATAAGGATTAAAAGAATGGTTGGTATCTACCCTAATAAATAAAAAAGATTTTGCCACATGTCATCTTCTACTTCATTTTGACACTTATCATTTTTTAGATTTTTTGAATTATCTAATATCCACTTGTCATTTTTATAGTTTTTTCTTTTTTTATTCAAATCTCACCTATTAAATGTCACCTCATATTAATTAATTTTATAAATATATTAATTAATGTACATAATAACTTTCTATTTTTGAATTCTTCTTTCTATTAATATATTAAGTGTATATTAATGTAGATAGTATATTCCATTTGTGAATTCATATTAATTAATTTTATTAGTATATATTAATTTAGACCAAATTACATAAATAGTCCATGCAGTTTACCAAAATGTCACAAACTCAATTGTTATTTATTTTTTATGAACATGGTCTTTGTGGTTACCAAAACTATCTGCACAATGAGTCAATGACAAACATATAAATTACTTTTTAGTTTTTTTTTTCAAGTGTGTTTGAAAAATAAGATATAAACTTACACAATCTATGATTCTTTGATCCCAAGCATCAGACCAGACTGCAGCAGAATCCATGAGTGTCATCATCATCAACCACAGGAACCTCTGAATATTTACTTACATCTCTCCATAAACCTAAAACAACTCCATCAACTTCACCACACTCAATCGTAAGGTTGTTAGATAGTATATGCAACACAGGTAGCTTGATATCTTCTGGTGAATTGATAATTAAGTCCTTATGTTAGGAAAGAAATGTTGTGTGGAAACTACTGCAAGAGTACACCCTCTATCACAAAACAATAAGTTGCAGGATCAGAATCAATAACAGCTGTTAATAATAGGAGTGCAAAAACGCATATACCTCAACAAATGATAACCCTTCCAATATCTTTGACTCGTATGGTCCAAAATACCCCTGAGTTCTCATCACTTAAGTTATTTGGTTTTGAAGAGATCTCCTAACAGTGCCAAAAACCAGCTGCCTTAGGCAACTTTCCACGTCCTCTCCTTAGGATTTTCAAATGGAATAGCTCTTGTTTCTACTTGAGAAACAGATCTCTCCAACTCTGAATATAATCTAGAGTCAACTGACATCAAACCATTGGTTGTTTCCTGCTTATTTGTTGTTTCCATTGAAGAAACATGTGTGGAATCATCCTGTGATAATTTTGCATCCATAAATTCCAATGGCTTCAAACTGTCCCCCTGTGACATAACACATCACATAAGCAACTTAATCACTCGTACAAATATATATATATATAAAAGCCAGCTATTGCGAATTTTCATGAATTGAATCTTAATAAAACTAACCATTCGTGTAACAGATTTTTTAAATTTGGTAGCAAGACGACGTTGCATGTTTCATATGATTTCCAGCAATCGGGCCATTTCATTGAGTTTTTTTGAATTTTCAGTTTCACTATGTTCTTTATCTGCTAAAAGCAAAGGAAGAGAATCTTCCATGGCTGTAATACTTCCATTTTGTATATGCTGCAATGATCCATATCTACGTATCATTTTTGTAGAGAAATGGGTGCCCAATGACAGAAGCCTGAATTATATATATAAACTTAAATGGTATAAGAAAATACACAATGCAAAAATATATGATCAAGATGCATAAAAAGAATCATACCTTGATGCAGATGATACATCATTATCATTTCCACCTTTATTCAATGATAAATAAATAGCAGCAAAGACCAATCTCAGGACACCTTTTTCTGCCAAACTCACACCAGATTCAAATGTAACATAACCATAAATTTAGAATAATTAAAAGAAATAAATCTTGTCCATCTGTGTTTTTAGAACCATAGATAATATTTATATATGGTTTTACTTTTACTATGATGCAACTCTCATTACTTGAGGATGTAGGTGCGTACCAAAACACTGAAAATTCATCATGTGATAATATTTATATATGTTTTAAACTACACTATAGAGAATACCATTTTTCAAGATTTAGACAAAATATATTTCAAACAAGAAGCATCAACTTTGACGCTATTGCTAGCATTTGAAGCCCAAAAATTGAAAATTTGAGTATGAAATGGATTGGAGACTACTACTCTAGAGAATATAGATTAGAGATTCAAATGCAACTTAGGTACTAGTTGCTTCTTTTAAATCATATTCTCCTAAAACCTAACCTCATTCACTTACTATTTCATATTTATAATACCTTGTATATTTTTTAAAAAAAAAAAAATTAAAGACACTGACTCAGGAGATTGCTATCAATTAACAAGGGGGGACACCAGCTTTACCAATACCAGAGGAAGAGGAACTATTACTGTAACTCCATAATCAACAAAAGGGTTGTTTGGGGACCAAAAGATTTCACAATTCTAACCTGCATTTTAAAAAAATAAAAAAGAGTTAAATTAAAGGCACAAGAAAAAAAAAATAGTTAAACTCAAGTGAATAAGGGTCTCACTGAGAACAATTGCCTTATGTGTCCCTGAGAACCTGTACAAGAACAAAACTTCATAGTATTAAACAAAACTACCAATAAAAAAATATATAATATGTTAATAAAGCAAGTAAATTACCTACGTGCCCTTGCTATCTTTTTCTGTTCTTCAAGAGGATCGGCACTTGAAGCTGAACCAAATCAATTTCTAGGTGGCAAGTTTATCAAGTTTGGTCATATAAGCGGTCTCAACTTCCCCTTCTTCAAGGGAACTAATTGCAATCGACATGACTTTAAATACACCAGCAATATTCCCAAACCTCTGCAAATAACAGGAAAAAGAAGTTCAAATAGTCTTTCTTTTTTATGATTACGTGTGTAATTTATGTTACAGTGAGTGATACACGATGCTTGCTGTGAAATTAGAGTCACCTTTACCAATCAACCTCTTCGTCGTCTGAGGAACTGGTGAGTTTTTGCCAATCAACCACTACGATGAAGCTAAAAACCTTAATCGGAAAAAATTACTGCAAAATAGTAAAACCTTCGGAATTGTTGATTGGAGGTCAAAGAGATTTAATTACCTGGTTGAAACTTGGGATAAGGATGTCAGAGATGCCTTCTGGGTTGGAGCGTGCAGCTTGAAGATACATCAATAGATTCAAATTTGACGCATACACCTTACCAACATATTAGAACGGTGGATAGAGAAGGAAGCAGTGGATTGGCGTTTGTCAAACAACAATCCAGAAGGAAGTGTGGACTACTTTGATGTATATGGTGTTGTTCCGTGATATATTGATAGGTGAAGGGGATACGAGAGAGTTGAGTAGAGGTGGACCTGAGGTTGTCGGACCTGAGGTTGCCGAAAATGCCAAGCGAAGCAAGGTGATATCGTAGATTGTTGCAGAGGCTAGAGAGAATCGAGAGAATTTGAGAAGCATCATAAGTCGTAACAACGATAGGTGCATTCTTCATGTTTCTTCTCTTTTCGTCATTGTCACGGGAGACTAGGGCTTAAAATTTCTTGATCTTCAGAGTGACATTAGAGCAGAGATCCGATGAGACGATTAACAAGTAAGGTCAGGAGTAGTGGAGAAGCGGATCGGACAGGAGGGAGAGGGGAGAATCTATTACGAAGATGAAAGATAGAAAGAAGGTAGAAAACAACAAAGCTGGTTTTCAAAATTTTAGCGATTTCATTTTCCCTCGTATCTATTAAACGCCCATTCATTAAAATTATAAAGTTAAATTTATAGAGGACGCGCATTTAAGATACAACGTCTTCTGTGTTTTTTATTTTTTTTTCTTATGACACTAATTTAAGGGAACGCAATAATCCGTGACTTAAATCGTAAACTTTTTTGAAGAGATGACACTTTTTTAATGTCACTCTCTTTTGCGTAATATAAATCAATGAGTGTCGTAGTTTGCAAGTCTCTATGTGTCCATGCAACCCTAAATTATAGGTTCTATGTTTTCACTATTGGACATGCAAGTATTGAACATAAAACATGAAACCCTAGGAGGCATCTATGATTTTTGAAATTAACAAAACTAGGGTCAGGATACATAGCTTAATTGTTATATTGTAATAACAATGAAATCCTTGAAGATCTTGGACTTGAGAGCACGTGTTAAAAGTGTAACACCTCCAAAGGCTCACAAACACACTTAGCAAGAGGATAAGAGGAGAGAGGAGGAGGAAGCTTCAAAATTTCGGCTCTTCTTAGGGTTAGAGGGCATGGCCGAAATTTGAAGGGTTGTAGCTGTTGGGTTTTAGCCATAAGAACTTTCCTATGTGCGCATGCAAAACCCTATTGCTTGGATCTAGGCTTTCTAATAAACATGCTTTTGAATCCAAGACTTCTAATGGCTAATTAGGTTAAACAACAATATTAAAACAGATCTAGAATCATACCTTTGAACCCCTTGTTGATCTTGTTTATCTTGGAGCTTCTAGAGTCACAATTGTCACTCCTCTAATGGCTTACAAACACCAATAGCAAGCAAGATGATTTAGGAGAGAGGAGAGGGGAGGAATTCGACCAGAGGTTCCTTACTTTAGGTTGTGTGTCGAATTCCCCCATCCATGGGGGCTATTTATACTATTAGACTCCTTAAGGGCTTCACCCTAAACCCTAATTGGATAATCTTCTCTTAAGGCTATCCAAATCCATTCCATAGATAACCTTATGGACGATTTTGAGCTATCCTAAAGCTCTTAGAATCCGTCCAAGGTGTATCCTAATGGATTTATAGTCTAAAGTCTAACTATCAAACAATTGACAGTTTATACCCTCTTATTTAATTAATCTCTTTAAGTCACCAAATTAATACCAATTAATTTATGACTTATATTAATCAAATAGCTAAATATTATTCCTTATAATATTCACTCTCTCTTAATAAATCATCCTTCAAGTTACTATGGTGAAGGCAACCCAAAAGGACCATGCACCACCGAATATAGTAATAGCCTTAGACACTATTCCAACAGTCTCCCACTTGGATAAGTCTAATAACTATACAAGTACAATACGGTTTGCAATCGTAGCTCTCAAAGACGTTGTCAACTCTGATCTAATCAATCTTGTCCTTTAGATAAGGGATCGTACAGTCCTCTGTCAGATATCATGCTGACAATCCTATGGAATGGTTAGTCTAGCATTTAGATTTCTCGATCTCCGATTTATTTGACATAGAACTTAATCGAACACATCAATTCAGTTCTGACCGGGCCCGGCACATAAGTCAAATCAAATCATCGAGTGGCCAAGATATCTCTTCTATCCTCTTAGGATAAAATTTACAGATAAACTTCGACTTATATGCATTTACTTATTCATTAACCAACTATACACAACAATACGTTTTATAACATCAAGTTACTGATGCGTTTTCGCATTATCAATGTAAAATCAATTAACAAATAATAAACCATATATCTAGGTTTTAAGACCATATGATATTATCGTCTTGCGATCACCTTTTATATCGTATTCCATAAGGTGATTCCAGCAAGCGCGGGTTTATTCCAATGCTCAAAACCAGTTCATAAGCACTCATGAACGTTGCAGCAACCCTTGCCATGTCTAACACCATTTAGACATTCTACACACCAATTCATGACAATCTTCATTCATATCTACTCCCAACATATGAACGATTGTGGACCATTTGAATAATTCGATTATTCCTAATAAACTCAATTATTCTGGAAGTCAAAACATGCAAAGTGAAACAATAGTTAAACAACTAACATGTGACAGTAACTTTACTCATAAATAAAACTCCTTTATTTAATCATCAAATGTTAATTACATTTATCTATTATACGTTTCTAATACTATCTAATCTATACTAATATCATCCTTCAGCCCAATACTCCTAGCATGCTGCAAGTGCTTAACCCTACTCAGTCCCTTCGTAAGCGGATCTGCTGGGTTATCCTCTGATGATATCCTCTTTACTACGAGTTGCCCTTCTTCTACACGATGTCTAATGAAGTGATATTTTCTGTCGATATGTCGAGATCTACCATGATCCCTCGGTTCCTTGGTCAAGGCAACCGCACCTTCGTTATCACAGAAAATCTCCATGGGCTCCTTTATGGCCGGCACAACTCCAAGATCACCGATGAAGTTCTTCAGCCATATTGCCTCCTTCGACGCTTCGCTCGCTGCGATGTACTCTGATTCGCACGTTGAATCAGCTACGGTTTCTTGCTTGGAACTCTTCCAAGTCACTGCTCCTCCATTTAGGGTAAAAACCCAGCCCGACTGCGAACGATAGTTGTCCCTGTCGGTCTGGAAGCTGGCGTCACTATACCCTCGCACCTTCAAGTCATCACTCCCTCCAAGGACTAAGAACCATTCTTTCGTCCTCCGAAGGTACTTAAGGATGTTCTTCACCGCAATCCAATGTGCTTTGCCAGGGTTCCCTTGATATCTGCTAACCATGCTCAAAGCGAAGGCTACATCAGGGCGAGTACAAGTCATAGCGTACATGATTGAGCCAACTGCGGAAGCGTACGGATATCGGCTCATTTCTACTATCTCAGCTTCGGTACTCGGACTTTGAGTCTTACTCAACTTGGCATTTCCTTGTATCGGTAGTTCTCCCTTCTTTGAGTTTTCCATACTAAAACGTTTTAGTACCTTTTCCAAGTAAGTATTCTGACTAAGTCCAATTAGTCTCTTACTTCTTTCTCTTACTATCCTTATTCCCAAAATGTAAGAAGCCTCTCCGAGGTCCTTCATAGCGAAGCACTTCCCGAGCCAGGACTTAACCTCCTGCAGAGTCGGGATGTCGTTTCCTATGAGTAATATGTCATCGACATATAGAACGAGGAAGCTTACTATACTCCCACTGGCTTTGACATATACACAAGATTCGTCTTCGCTTCGTACAAATCCAAACTCTTTGACTTTCTCATCAAAGCAAAGATTCCATCTGCGAGACGCTTGCTTAAGTCCATAAATAGACTTCTCAAGCTTACACACTCTATTCGGATGCTTCGGATCCACAAACCCCTCTGGCTGAGCCATGTAAACATCCTCAGCCAACTTTCCGTTAAGGAAAGCGGTCTTGACATCCATTTGCCAAATCTCATAATCATGAAATGCGGCAATTGCTAGCATCACTCTAATAGATTTAATCTTCGCAACTGGTGAGAAGGCCTCATCATAGTCAACTCCGGGAGTTTGAGTAAAGCCCTTCGCAACCAATCGCGCTTTGTATGTGTGTACGTTCCCATCCACGTCGGTCTTCTTCTTGAAGATCCACTTGCACCCTACGGTCTTACGTTCGGGCACGTAATCAACCAAATTCCAAACTTGGTTATCGTACATGGATTGGATCTCGCTATCCATCGCCTCTTTCCATTTCGCAGACTCCGGGCCTGCCATGGCTTCCTTATAGCTATTAGGTTCATCAAGATTTACTAGTGTACCATCACTAATATACGTGTCCCCTTCGGTAGTAATATGAAAACCATAAAACTGGGGATGAACTCTAACTCTATCGGAACGTCTAAGAGGTAAGGATTCGTCAATCGGTTCAACCGGAGTTTCCTCCTCGGGTTGAATGCCAGCGGTAGAGGTTCCTTCATCTATCGATTCTTGAATCTCTTCAAGTTCGATTTGCCTCCCACTGTCTCCTTGGCTTATGAGTTCTCGCTCTCGGAAAACTCCTCTCCTCGCAACAAAGATAACATTATCTTTCGGTCTATAGAAGAGATATCCAAAGGAAGTTTGCGGGTAGCCGATGAAAATACATCGCTCACTTCGAGGTTCAAGCTTGTCGTGAGTATCTCGTCTTACGAAAACCTCGCAACCCCAAACCTTGATATGTGCCAACGAGGGAGCTTTCCCCGTCCACATTTCGTGAGGTGTTTTGGCAACCTTCTTAGTAGGGACTCGGTTAAGGATATGGGCGGCAGTCTCTAAGGCATACCCCCAAAAGAAGATAGGTAGTGAAGCACGACTCATCATAGAGCGAACCATATCCAATAAGGTTCGATTACGCCTTTCTGCCACACCATTTAACTGCGGTGTCCTAGGAGGCGTCAATTGCGAAACTATTCCACACTCCTTGAGATAATTGTGGAATTCAAGACTTAGGTACTCTCCTCCTCGATCGGATCGAAGCATCTTGATTTTCCTGCCCAATTGATTCTCCACTTCATTCTTGAACTCTTTGAACTTTTCAAAGGTTTCTGACTTTTGCTTGATTAAATAGATATACCCATATCTACTATAATCATCGGTAAAAGTCACATAGAAGCGGTTCCCATCCTTCGTGGTTGATCTAAAAGGTCCACATACATCGGTATGTATTAGGTCTAATAGTCCCTCACCCCTTTCACAAGTACTCGTGAAGGGTGACTTAGTCATCTTTCCAAGTAAACAAGATTCGCATGTGTCATCTTCCCTAAGGTCGAATGACTCCAACACTCCATCCTTTTGGAGTTGGGCTATGCGTTTCTTGTTGACATGTCCAAGACGACAATGCCACAAGGATGCTTTATCCATACTAGTGGAAGAATCAATATTCAAAACATCATTTCCTAAGTTATCAACAATCATAACAGTTTCATATATTCCATTACATGGTATAGCTTCAAAGTAAAAGACACCATTTAGATAAGCCAAAATAGAACCATTCTCATTATTAAAAGAAAATCTAAATCCTTGTCTATATAAACCATGAAATGAAATGATGTTTCTAGCCATTTCTGGCGAATAGCAACAATTGTTCAAATCTAAAACTAAACTATTCTTAAGCACTAAAGAATACACTCCAATCTTGGTCACAGGCGATGATCTTCTGTTCCCCATGATTAGATTGATCCTTCCTTGCTCCACATCCCTACTTCTTCTTAGTCCCTGCACATTAGAGCAAATGTGATAACCACAACCGGTGTCAAGAACCCAAGAAATAGCATGATTAGAATCGTTAGATTTGATTGCATATATACCTGCGAAAGATGGCTTGATCTTTCCTTCCTTGATGGCTTGCAGGTAATCCGGGCAGCTTCTTTTCCAATGTCCTATCTTGTGGCAGTGGTGGCACTCTGCCTCATTCGGGTTAGAGCAGGGCTTAGAGGGATCAACTTTGGTCCCACTAGAAGAGGAACCATCTCGGGCTTTCACCTTTCGATAGTTATTTGAAGAAGCTTTCCTCTTCTTTCCCTTCCCTTGACCAATAGCCAAGACAGGAGTAGCGGATGGATTGGGAGTTGGTGCAACAGACTTGTCCTTGAAGTTGCTCTCAGCAACCCTCAAGAGACCTTGGAGTTTACTTAGAGTGACCTCCTCTTTGTTCATGTGGTAGGTCATCCTAAATTGATTGTACATCAGAGGCAAAGAGTGAAGCACCATGTCGATCGCCAAGTCTTCGCCGAAGTCAACATTTAACTTGCGAAGGCGGTCGACATATCTTTGCATCTTTTGCAAGTGCACGGTAAGAGATTCTCCATGACCCATCTTGGCGGAAATCATGTTAGTGAAGATCTCGTAACGCTCTTGTCTCGCGTTTTGGTGGTACCTCTCCAACAAGTCTTGATGCATTTCGTATGGATACATGTCCTCGTAGGACTTTTGGAATTCGGAGTTCATGGTGGCGATCATGATGCAATGTACCTTCGTTGCATCTCGCTCATGAGTTTCAAAAGCGGTGATTTCGGCGGGAGTAGCAACTTCGGGGTTGATTTTCTCGAGCTTCTCATCGAGGACATACTCTTTATCCTCATAGCGAGCAATGGTGCGAATGTATCTTATCCATTCGCCAAAGTTCGTTCCATCGAAGGTGACCTTTTGGCAAAGGCTCATCAACGTGAAAGAACTAGCAGCAGCGTTGTTTGCGTTTGACATCTATAGAAAGGAAAAAGATAGATTAGAATAAGAATCCCTAATTATCACCCAATAAGAAAAATTAGGGCTAGGATCCAACAATAACATTTACATACTAGAAAAGGGATGCCGTAATCCAACATGCAAATAAATTGAAGGTAAGTGAATGACGATTCACTAATTCTCCATCACAAAACTTAAACTTTTAGTCCTAAGTGTTTTTGAGAATTCCTAGGTTCGGATGAGATTCATTGAACTATTCAATGGCATGTTTAAATCTCGATATGCCCCTCTTGTTTGTGACTGGGATGCCGAGGATCACAAAGCGGGTGTGAATTACCATGCAAATTCACATGGTGCCTTCATTGTAACGATCACCTATTCAATGTGCCGGTAAACCACACACGCTCCATCGAACTATGATGAACAATGAATCACCCTTTTCCACCTTCACTTAGAACCAATTAGTGTGCCGGCAAACCACACACGCTCCACTAACATCTTAGCAAGGTGCAAAGTGTAATTTCATGGGATTGCATCAATTCACTTTTCCTAAAGTAACTAAGACTGGGAAATTTTAAAAGAAAGTTTAGTTACTTCGTATTTCTTATTATACTTTTAATGAGAGGATGAGGTTTGCCCTATCATACCCATTCGGCTAACGACCCTCCACCAATCAAGCAAGCGGTGGGTGTGAGTGTACACCCATTAAGCGCCATTTTATAGGCCGCAACCTTATACCCACCTTATAGATCGGCTTCGTGAATGAGGCCTACTAGCGGTAAGACTAGCATTTAGTTATACATATATATATTATTCTAGTAATATTATATAAGTATAGGGTTGCATTTTAAACTTTTCAAAATCTAGGGTTTGAAATTTAAGTTGTCTAAATTAAAACTTTTAATCACAAATATAAATTTCAAAACTTTAGGGTAGGTTTTAAACATTTAAAACATGAAGGATCAAATAACAAATAATTCCAATTAACAATTAATATTCTAATTATCTTTATTTGATTTATCTTGATTTCTTTGAAGATAATTACCAAAATAATTAATTATTATCATATAAGGAAATTAAATATTTTATTAGATGATAAATATCTTTAATTAGATCAAGATAATTGTCATATCTATCAAAAAATCGGATTTACATTGATCTAATATGATTAAGGTAAGTTTCCATAAGATAATTATGAAAAAATCCCGAATCTGGCCATTCCTGACGCCTGGACTCGCCGAGTGCACAAGGGGACTCACCGAGTCAGGCCTACTCGACGAGTCCACCTTGGAACTCGCCGAGTCAGTGACTCAAAACCCAAAAAATCGAATTTTGCAGGTTTGTTTCAGTTATTCAAGCAACAATTTAAAGAAAACCAATCTAGGCTCTGATACCACTGTTGGGTTTTAGCCATAAGAACTTTCCTATGTGCGCATGCAAAACCCTATTGCTTGGATCTAGGCTTTCTAATAAACATGCTTTTGAATCCAAGACTTCTAATGGCTAATTAGGTTAAACAACAATATTAAAACAAATCTAGAATCATACCTTTGAACCCCTTGTTGATCTTGTTTGTCTTGGAGCTTCTAGAGTCACAATTATCACTCCTCTAATGGCTTACAAACACCAATAGCAAGCAAGATGATTTAGGAGAGAGGAGAGGGGAGGAATTCGACCAGAGGTTCCTTACTTTAGGTTGTGTGTCGAATTCCCCCATCCATAGGGGCTATTTATACTATTAGACTCCTTAAGGGCTTCACCCTAAACCCTAATTGGATAATCTTCTCTTAAGGCTATCCAAATCCATTCCATAGATAACCTTATGGACGATTTTGAGCTATCCTAAAGCTCTTAGAATCTGTCCAAGGTGTATCCTAATGGATTTATAGTCTAAAGTCTAACTATCAAACAATTGACAGTTTATACCCTCTTATTTAATTAATCTCTTTAAGTCACCAAATTAATACCAATTAATTTATGACTTATATTAATCAAATAGCTAAATATTATTCCTTATAATATTCACTCTCTCTTAATAAATCATCCTTCAAGTTGCTATGGTGAAGGCAACCCAAAAGGACCATGCACCACCGAATATAGTTATAGCCTTAGACACTATTCCAACAGTAGCCCTATATATAGTTGTTGGTAGCTTAGGGTCAAAGCTAAGGTTTTAAGGAGGAAACCCTAATTCATTAGCTTAAGGCCTAAGTAGCCCATCAACCCTCATCCAATAGGCTTTGGATGAAAATTCTAGGGCCTCCTTAGATTTTTTCGTCCAACCCTCTTTAGGGAGGTCCAAGAGCCCAAGCTCACAACTATCAATAAATTGCTAAATAGCCCATGCACTGTTAATTAATTCCTTTTGTAACACCGTAAATTTCAAAACAAAATTTTCAAATTTTCGTAAAACATAATTCATTTAATATTCATAAAACAACCATATTAATTATCCAATTCAAGTAAATACAATATCCCAAGATCACAAATGTATAAACTTCGTGTGTGTGTGTACGGATCAAGCCGGCGCCTTCCCGCGGTCGTTACTAGTACCTGAAACAATAACATCAAACACTGTAAGCACAAAGCTTAGTGAGTTCCCTAAAATACCATATATAACACATATTAGCCACTCGAGGCTATAACTCTGTGGGTTCGTGCACCCAAACTCTGTGAACCCTCAGTTCTAACTCTGTAAACATGCACAGCATAAATCACATAGAAATAATGCAGTACAACACATAACATACATAGCATACAAACACTCTATCGCATAACTCTGGTTACCTACTCAAGGTAAAGTATAGTGAGAAGACTCACCTCGCGTCTCGGTAAGTCGTGAATCCTGAAATCACTAGTGCTCGATCCCTCGAGCTAAAGTCCTCCTATATCACAATACATTTCTAATTAACACTTTCCCAACTAAGGTTGACTACTCTTTAACAAGTCAACTTAGGTCAACAGTCAACGGTCAACTTTGACCGGACTCGGCAAGTGCATAATAGCGACTCTGCGAGTCTGAGCGTATACACTGATTTCCCTGAAATCCTCCCTTGACACGTCGAGTATCCTCCTAGCTTGACGAGTTCCACCTGGCATGAGTTGTGGGGCCACCACGACTCAACTCGCCGAGTCTCAAGAACAACTCGGCGAGTCCAGCTTGACTCAGTCCACCTGTCCACTCAGACTTCCCCCTGACTCACTGAGTCAACCCTCCCCAACTCGACAAGACCACTCGCTGTGTGGTCGGGCAACATTCATACTACTCGCCGAGTCTGTTCTTCGGACTCGGTGAGTCCGTGCCATGCAATGACCCAAACTTGCTCATAAGGTCAGATCCAGTCCATTAACCCATAGATCCAGTCCTTCCAAGCATATTTAGCATGTAAAGTCACTATCTTGATGCACATACAATCTCTATATGACCACAAATGATGTTTTTGTTTCAAATACTACAACCCGAGGTCATAAACTCCATTGATATACATAAAGCTCGAAGAATGAGGCTCTCTGGACCTCTATGGATCCAGATCCAGAGCCTCAACACAAGAAGGGAACTATTTGGCCTCAAATCATCCCATAAATGTCCATAAGAAACCCTAGATCCCATTATTCATCACAAAACAGAAAGTAATCCAAAACCATACCTCTAGATTGATGATCTAAGCTTCAAATCCACAGAATAGCAACCTCCTTTGCTTCCTCTTGCTTAGAATCTTCTCCTTCTTTGCTAAATGACACACACAAGGGTCAAGAATGCTTCCTTTTCTCTCTCAAAACGTTCAAGCACACAAGGGTTTCTCTCTAAGGGTTGGGTGAGCACAAATGACAGCCATAAGGCCCTTTAAATAGGCCGTAAACCCCGGAAATTAGGGTTTCACCACACAGCGTGGACGCGAACCCGTGCCCAAATCTGCGATCCTACTCGGCGAGTTTGGGCTCCAACTCGCCGATTCCACTAACAATTTCCATAAATAAATCCAAAATAAATACCTAAAAATTCTGGGCTGTTACAAATCTCCCCCACTAGAACTAGACTTCACCCTCGAAGTCTCACTCTGCAAATAACTCTGGATGCTGCTCTCGCATCTCACGCTCCGGTTCCCACGTCATCTCGGACCCCTTCCGATGCTGCCACTGAACCAAGACCAAAGGTACCTCCTTGTTCCTCAGAACCTTGATTTTCCGATCTCTGATGGCCACTGGTCTCTCAGCATAATTCAAGCTCGCATCCACCTGAATATCGTCTAATGGAACCATTGTCGACTCATCGGCTATACACTTCCGCAATTGCGACACATGGAAAGTGTCGTGAATCTGCCCCAATTCTACCGACAAATCCAAGCGATAGGCTACCCTGCCTACCCTCGCGATTACCCGAAATGGTCCGATATATCGGGTCCCCAACTTGCCCCTCTTCCTGAATCGAATCACTCCTTTCCAAGGAGAGACCTTCAGGAGCACAAAATCACCGACCTGTAACTCAAGTTCGGACCGGCGTCTGTCCGCATAACTCTTCTGTCGACTCTGGGCAGTCAGTAACCTCTGTCTGACCTGCTGGATTTGCTCTGTCGTCTGAAGCACTATCTCCGTATTGCCCATAACACGCTGCCCGACTTCTCCCCAGCAAATGGGGGTTCGACACTTCCTCCCGTACAACAGCTCAAAGGGTGGCATACCGATGCTCGAATGATGGCTGTTGTTGTAAGAAAACTCGGCCAACGGCAAATACGTATCCCAACTTCCCCCAAAATCCAATACACATGCTCGGAGCATGTCCTCGAGGGTCTGAATCGTCCGCTCACTCTGTCCGTCTGTCTGGGGGTGATATGCGGTACTAAAATGCAGCCTAGTAACCAACTCCTCGTGGAACTTCTTCCAGAACCTGGAAGTGAAACGCACGTCTCGGTCGGAGACAATCGAGATCGGAACCCCATGCCGAGATACCACTTCCCTCACATATATCTCTGCTAACTTCTCTGCGGAAGAACTCTCACTGATGGCAAGGAAGTGAGTGCTCTTCGTCAACCTATCCACAATCACCCAAATTGCATCAACTCCTCGAGCAGTCCTTGGCAGTTTAGTGATAAAATCCATGGTGATCTGTTCCCACTTTCATTCGGGAACCTCTAATGGCTGCAACTTACCATGCGGCCTCTAATGCTCGGCCTTAACCTTACGGCAGGTTAAGCACCCCTCGACGAACCACGCAACGTCTCTCTTCATACAGAGCCACCAATACTCCTTCCTCAAATCCAAATACATCTTAGTGGCCTCGGGATGGATTGAGAATTTCGACCGATGAGCCTCTTCCATCAAAATGGTACGCGTACCTCCCACGAACGGTACCCAAATACGCCCCTGAAAAGTCATAAGCCCCCGACCATCAGTAACGAACTCCGATACCAATCCAACAACTCGCTCTCTCTTCTGGTTTTCCGACCTCACTGCCTCAGCCTGTGCTCCTCGAATGGTGTCCAATACCGAAGTCATCACGGTTACACGCAAACATACACCTCGCAACGGGGCACTCTCCGCCCGACGACTCAGGGCGTCGGCTACCACATTAGCCTTGCCCGGATGGTACATGATCTCACAATCATAATCCTTAACTACATCCAACCACCTCCTTTGCCGCATATTTAGGTTGGGCTGATCCATCAAATACTTCAGAATCTTATGGTCTGTGTATATCGTACACCGAACCCCATACAAATACTGGCGCCAAATCTTGAGGGCAAACACCACTGCCCCCAACTCTAGGTCATGGGTGGGATACCTCGACTCGTGAGGCTTCAACTGCCTCAATGCATACGCTATCACATGCCCTCTCTGCATCAGTACCGCTCCCAATCCCAAAATTGATGCATCGCAGTATACAACAAAATCCTCCATTCCCTTCGGGAGGGCTATCACCGGGGCCTCGCATAACCTTTGGCGAAGTGTCTCAAAGGAAGCCTGCTGCTCGGGACCCCATGAAAAAGCAACACCCTTCCGGGTCAACTTAGTGAGTGGCACTGCAATCTTGGAGAAATCCCTGATAAATCTCCGATAATAACCGGCCAACCCTAGAAAACTCCTGATCTCGGAGGGTGACCTTGGCACTTCCCAACTCATAACTGCCTCCACTTTGTCCGGATCGACCAATATCCCATCCTGGTTAACAAGATGTCCAAGGAACTGGACCTCTCGCAACCAGAAGTCACACTTGGAGAATTTGGCATAAAGCCTCTCCGATCTCAGAACTCCAAGGATCTCCCTCAAATGCTCCTCGTGTTGATCCCTAGATCTCGAATATACCAAAATGTCATCAATAAATACGATCACTGACCGATCCAACATCGGCCTGCATACCCGGTTCATCATATCCATAAATACTGCCGGAGCATTGGTGAGCCCAAAAGGCATCACCACAAACTCATAATGCCCATAACGCGTCCTAAACGCTGTCTTCTGGACGTCCTCATCTCGTACCCTCACCTGATGGTATCCAGACCTCAAATCGATCTTGGAGAACCAAGATGCTCCCTGCAACGGGTCGAACAAATCATCGATCATCGGCAACGGGTAACAGTTCTTGACCGTCAGCTTGTTCAACTCTCGGTAATCAATACACATCCGATGTGAATCATCCTTCTTCTTTACAAACAGAATGGGCGCTCCCCACGGCGAGCTACTCGGCCGAATAAACCCTTTCCCCATCAGCTCCTGAAGCTGCGAGGATAGCTCTTGCATCTCTGGAGGTGCAAGACGATTAGGCACCTTAGCAATAGGGTGGCCCCCGGGACCAAATCAATACCGAACTCTACTTGCCTCACGGGAGGCACCCCCGACAACTCCTCTGGAAAAACATCTGGAAACTCATGCACTATAGGAACCTCCTCCACCGACCTCGGCCTCTCGGAATCAACCCGCGTATCTGATACGTACGCCACAAAACCCTTACAGCCCTGCTGTAAACCCTGCCTTACCCTAGCGGCCGAACAAAATGCTGATCCAGAACAGGTACCCTCGTCGTACACTGTAAGAACTCCCCCACTAGGGTCTCGTATGGTCACTAGCTGTCGCTCGCAGTCGATAACCGCACCGAACTTGCTCAACCAATCCATGCCCACGATAACATAAACATCCCCCATGGCAATAGGAACCAAATCAATCAGGAACTCAACACCGAAAATCTCGAGTACGCACCCACGGATCACCTCCGTGGCATATATCGCCTTCTCGTCAGCTATAGAAACTCTTAGAGGCCGACTCAGTGCCTCGCAACTAATACTGATGTGATGACTAAAAGCCAAAGATACAAAGGACCGACTCGCACCCGAGTCAAATAATACCAAGGCAGGTACAGAATTCACAAGAAAAGTACCTACGCATAACATAATATAAGCATATTATTTCAACATTATAATAAATACACGAAAGAATACATACCAGCCACGATATCGGGCACTGCGCGGACCTCCTCCGCAGTCAACTGAAATGCTCTCCCACGTGCCCTCGGCGCCTCGGCCTTCCCTGGCCCACTCCCGGTAGCTATGATGGCGGCAGGGGTAGATCCCTGAGGTGCTCCATGAGTTGATCCCCGCAACTGCGAACACTCCGCCTTCCGGTGTTCGGTCTGGTTGCAGTGAAGTCATAATGCAAATCCCTTGGGGCAGTCCTTGGCCATATGCCCCTCCTTGCTACATTTGTAGAAAGATCCCGCTCTACACACTCCATCATGACCCTTGCCGCACTTTCCACAAGTGCGGCCCTTCGGGCTCCCTGATTTGGGATCAGCAGGCTTGGCCCGCTTGGCTGCCGGCTGGAATTGTACCGGTCGCCGATCCCTCCCATGAGACTCAGCCTCCTCCATAGCCTGGGTCTCCAGCTCAATCTCCCTCTTCCGGGAATTGTAACACCGTAAATTTCAAAACAAAATTTTCAAATTTTCGTAAAACATAATTCATTTAATATTCATAAAACAACCATATTAATTATCCAATTCAAGTAAATACAAAATCCCAAGATCACAAATGTATAAACTCCGTGTGTGCGTGTGTACGGATCAAGCCGGCGCCTTCCTGCGGTCGTCACTAGTACCTGAAACAATAACATCAAACACTGTAAGCACAAAGCTTAATGAGTTCCCCAAAATACCATATATAACACATATTAGCCACTCGAGGCTATAACTCCGTGGGTCCGTGAACCCAAACTATGTGAACCCTCAGGTTCTAACTCTTTAAACATGCACAGCATAAATCACATAGAAATAATGCAGTACAACACATAACATACATAGCATACAAACACTCTATCACATAACTCTGGTTACCTACTCAAGGTAAAGTATAGTGAGAAGACTCACCTCGCGTCTCGGTAAGTCGTGAATCCTGAAATCACTAGTGCTCGATCCCTCGAGCTAAAGTCCTCCTATATCACAATACATTCTTAATTAACACTTTCCCAACTAAGGTTGACTACTCTTTAAAAAGTCAACTTAGGTCAACAGTCAACGGTCAACTTTGACCGGACTCGGCGAGTGCACGATAGCGACTCGGCGAGTCTGAGCGTATACACTAATTTCCCTGAAATCCTCCCTTGACACGTCGAGTATCCTCCTAGCTCGACGAGTTCCACCTGGAATGAATTGTGGGGCCACCACGACTCAACTCGCCGAGTCTCAAGAACAACTTGGCGAGTCCAACTTGACTCAGTCCACCTGTCCACTCAGACTTCCCCCTAACTCACTGAGTCAACCCTCCCCAACTCGGCAAGACCACTCGCTGTGTGGTCGGGCAACATTCATACTACTCGCCGAGTCTGTTCTTCGGACTCGACGAGTCCGTGCCATGCAATGACTCAAACTTGCTCATAAGGTCAGATCCAGTCCTTCCAAGCATATTTAGCACGTAAAGTCACTATCTTGATGCACATACAATCTCTATATGACCACAAATGATGTTTTTGTTTCAAATACTACAACCCAAGGTCATAAACTCCATTGATATACATAAAGCTCGAAGAATGAGGCTCTCTGGACCTCTATGGATCCAGATCCAGAGCCTCAACACAAGAAGGGAACTATTTGGCCTCAAATCATCCCATAAATGTCCATAAGAAACCCTAGATCCCATTATTCATCACAAAACAGAAAGTAATCCGAAACCATACCTCTAGATTGATGATCTAAGCTTCAAATCCACAGAATAGCAACCTCCTTTGCTTCCTCTTGCTTAGAATCTTCTCCTTCTTTGCTAAATGACACACACAAGGGTCAAGAATGCTTCTTTTCTCTCTCAAAACGTTAAAGCACACAAGGGTTTCTCTCTAAGGGTTGGGTGAGCACAAATGACGACCATAAGGCCCTTTAAATAAGCCGCAAACCCCGGAAATTAGGGTTTCACCACACAGCGTGGACTCGCCAAGTCCACTCTTGGACTCGTCGAGTCCGGACGCGAACCCGTGCCGAAATCTGCGATCCTACTCGGCGAGTCTGGGCTCCAACTCGCCGAGTCCACTCACAATTTCCATAAATAAATCCAAAATAAATACCTGAAAATTCCGGGTTGTTACACCTTTAATCCCAAATTAATTTCAACTTAATTTCTGATTAAATATTAATTAAATAACACGATTTCTAATTAATATGTTATTTTCATAATACATTAATAGTTCATTTTATATATTAATTTATCATTCCAAATAATAAATTATTCATCTTTCTCAATAGATCATCATATCTAGTTGCTAGTATGAAGGCAACCCAAAAAAGATTGGATTATTATCAATTCAAGTATATACCAATTATAGTTATAGGCTTAGACACCTAATCCAACATATTAGTTGTTATTTTATTATATAACATGTATTTATCTCAAAGTTTTAAAATATTATATTATTTAGTTTCAACTTTAGAAGTATTGAAACCTCAAAGTTATCAAGAAAATAGTTAAACGCTTAAAAAAATGATTTTGCATGTTCATAGTATGTCGTTTTCCATAGTCTAACGTGTTTTGTAAACTTCTTTCGAATCATCATCATACATATATATAGTTCTTTTACATTGAACATCTAGATATTGTTCAAAATAATTAAGCTCGACCTTGTAGTTATATAAATGTTCAAAAAATCAACTTCTATATAAATATTAAGACTTAAGATTATATACATTAAACCAATTAAATGTTTTTTTGCATGAATCGGATAAAAAATATTTTTTTCTTAAGATTTCTCATGGATGTTAAAAACTAAGTTGATGTATGACATCACAAAAACTAGAAAATATGATAGTTCTAAAAGAAACTTTCATGGTTAACAACATGGTTATTGGAATGTTGTAGTTGATGTCTAAATCGGTTACAATCAAGAACATGTACAAGGGAACAATATATAAGAGAAAATGTTTTATCCTCTTTACTTATAGATATTTGTATTTCTATAAGTTTTGTTTCTTAAGCAATGTGAGATAAAAGATATGTTAGCCTCTTTACTTATACTTGTTTGCTTTTACTTCACCTTTGTTTCTAAAACAATGTTGGATAAAAAAACATAACACAAAAAGGCTCATGAAAAGAAAAATTACTTAATAAACTATTTTATTCTTTCAATAAAAGCCTCTCTAAAAAGTTTCAATAGTAACATAATTTAGTAAGAGAGAATAAAAAAAAAACTAAAATCAAATATAACTAAAATTTGGTGAAAACGTAATGTGTGTGTACTTTTAATCTATAGCAAGACATTTACATGTAATTTATCTTAAGGACCCTTATTTCATTTAGAAAAAAAAACATAATTTTATTTTATGTTTAAGCCAATAATTACTACCAATATCATTATTTGTATTGTCTTTAATCTTAACATGTGTATTTAAACTTCTCCTGCAGCTATTCAGTATACATTGGAGAATAAAGTTACCTTACATCCAAGTTATATTTACTTATTGTTATCAGGGTAATTATCAAGGATAAATTCATAGGTAAGAGGAAAATAATGAATATAAACAGCTAAAAAGAAGATCTATCAAGGATAAATTCATAGGTAAGAGGAAAATAATGAATATAAACAGCTAAAAAAAAGATCTAAATTGAATTGAATATCTAATGGTGAAAAAAATCAATGAAGTTTGAGTAAGAGAGATAGAGATTATCATTGGTAGAAATTTAAAAGTCATCTTAGATAGATAGTATTCACCAAAAATTTGAAAATTTAACTAATGACAATAACTCTATTTATATTATCATTGAGATAATCTCTTGATAAAATCGAATTTAAATAGTAGTAAGGGAAATATTTTGACCAGCAACACGAATCTTTATCATTTCCTACAAAGAAAATGAAGAAATTGTTTACGTGGTTTTTTGAAAGTATTTTAGGCAAATCTTTTATTACACGATTTTCTTTAAAGAAATCATATTATTGTATAACGTATGAGTTTGAAATGAAAAATCTTTGGACTAGCAGTGATCCAAATGAGTGATATTGTTCTGTAACAAGTTCCAACATCTAAAGAACGCCGATTCCAATTTTACTAGGATTATAGATATAAAATAACCAAAAAATTATAGTAAATTTGTAAATTTCAAAATATTTTAAACACATAATTGTTTTCATGCGCAAGATACAGATATTCGTCTTTTATATATATATATATATATATATATATATATATATATATATATATATATATATATATATATATATATATATATATAAAGAGAGAGAGGAGAGATCAAGGTTCAAATGTTTCTAGCATTATTGTGTGTATGTATGCACCAATAAGAATTTATGAAATAATAAATCATTAAATAAGTTAAATAATGGTATAATGGTAAACTTAGTATATCTAATTATGGTAAAAAAAATCATTTAATGCCTCATTTAAATAATGGAAATCAGTTTAAAACCCTAGATATCACCCTCTTTTTCGTCGGCATCGAACATCGCCTCTTCCTCCAGTGAACATCGTTCCCTCCATCGGCTCTCCCCTTCGACGACAAGAAACCTCGGATGATGCCTCCTCTCCAACGACGCCTAAGATTCCCGATTTTTCTCCACCTCCTCCGTCAATGTGATTTGATCACCAAGTTTTCTGGAAAAAAAAACTTATTTTATGACAAAATTGCAAAAATGGTCCCTGTGTTTGGCAAAATTATGCGACTTTGGTCCAAAACGATAGTTTGATGCACCATCGGTCCAAAATTGGATTTTTCCATTGTTTTTGGTCCCTCCCATTCACTTCCGTCCATATACTCCGTTACATACAATAAAGACCGGGGTATTTTCGTCTTTCCACCTCCATATCATCGATTACCGCCATATTGAATGATATACACAGTTAATGACCCTTCACTCTACTCTACGCACTAAACCCAACTTGTTGATCGAAAACCCTAATCGTTCATTGAAATCTTGCATTTGATCATCAACCGCAATCGTAAGTTTGAATCCACGAGGATGGTCCAAATGTGGGAAATCAGGCCAAGAAATCAGTGTTTTGATGCAATCCGAATTTACGGTAACGTACTCTGTTTCTTACATATTTCTTTGAAACAAAAAAAAATCTTTTACAATCCATATAAAGTAATGTTTTTTTGGTTTGGTTCATGATTTTTACAGAAGGATATCCCACGATGTTCACTATTGAGCTCCATCATGGAGGGAGGTTCACAAAATTCCCAGGGATAAGCTACATTGAAGGAAAATTAGACCACATTGACTTGGTAGACATGGATGAGTTCTCTGTGCATGAGTTGGACGAGGTGATGCTGAAGCTTGGTTATGATGTACCACCAGTCATTTACTACCACTATCAATTGCCAAATGGAGATTTGGAGTTTGGTCTTAGAGCTCTAGGGAATGATATTGATGTACTTAGTCTTGCACAGTACATTGAACATCATAAGATCATCAAGGTATACACTGAACATAATGAAACTAAGTTACTTACATACTTTATGTCTCCAAGAGTTAAACCTAGGGTCATAATTGAGGAAATAGCAGATGATGTGCCCACTGCAACTGTTGGTGATCAAGATGTCCCAAATCTTGAATTGTGTTTAGTAAGATATGAGACACCCGAATACAATTCAAATAAGAGATTGAGGTTAGTTGATGGGAGTCAATCATGTAGTAAGAAATTGTGTTTCAACTTGGAACACACTGCAACTGTTGGTGATCAAGATGCACATGTTGAAATTGGTAATGAAGGTGCAAATATTAGTGAGCAAGGTGCAACTGTTAGTGGTCAAGATACACATGTTGAAATTGGTAATGAAGGAGCAAATGTCAGTGATCAAGGTGCAGCTGTTGGTAATCAAGATACAGAAGTTCATGATCAAGGTGCAAATGTTGGTGACCAAGAAGTAAATACAAGAGAGTTTGATACCTTTGATGACCAACCATTTCAATTTGAAGACTTTGATCCTTTCTTTGATCAATATACTTTTAATGATGGTAATGATCAGAGTATGGGTGTTGGTGCAGAACTTGGCACAGGACTAGGGGAAGTTCAATTTGAAAGTGAGGGAGTTTGTGAAGGACTTGGTGAAGGAGGTAGTGAAGGGGGTAGTGAAGGGAGTGAGGAAGACAATGATTTTCTTGAAGATGAAGAAAACTATGTAAGTGATATTGAGGTGGACATGAGTGATTTCTATATGAATGTTGATCTAGATGTTGAATATGTTGACAGAGGAAAAGGTGTTGAGACTGAAAATGAAGTTGTTGATACAGAAGATGTTGAAGATGTTGAAGTAATTGATAATGATGAATGGGACTCATTAGGTGAAGATAGTGATGATGAAAGAAGGAAAGCAATATTAAAACAGATGGTGAAGGAGAAGAAGTGCTCTCTTGGTGAAGTCCATACAGTTACTTTTCAAGTGGGTCAAAAGTATAAAAGTAAAAAGGAAATTAAGAACAAAGTCAACAAACTTGCCATTGAGACTAGAAGGAATCTTGGCTTCAAGAAAAACGACAAAACAAGGCTTAGGGTTGTGTGTAAAGGTAATGTACCTAATGTAAATGCAAGTGGGGTAGGTAAGGGCAATAAATTAAATTGTTCTTGGTCAATGCAGACTTCACGGTCAAAAGATAGTGATTATTGGTATGTGAAAACTTTACTGGACAAACATACTTGTGTTCAAACTAGAAAACTTAGGGCTTGCACTGCGAAGTATATATCTGCAGAAATCTTAGACATGGTCGAGTCTAACCCTACAGTACCCCTTCGAAGCATTTAAGAGCAAGTTCAGAAGAGGCTTCAAGTTGGTGTGTCCATACACAAAGTACAGAGAGCAAAAGCAACAGCTACAAAGCAAGTGAGTGGTGACTACACAAAGCAATACGAGGTGTTAAGAGATTATCTTATGGAACTACAAGCAACTAATGTGGGTACAACTGTGAAGCTTGAGGTTGTTAATGAGCCTAACAGTACTAGAGAAACAAGGCAGTTTAAAAGGGTGTATATTTGCTTAGGGGCATTAAAGAAAGGGTTTAAAGCAGGTTTAAGAGATATTCTGGGACTAGATGGTGCTTTTATGAAAGGACCCTTTCCAGGCCAAGTACTCACAACAGTTGGATTGGATTCAAACAACGGCATATACCCACTTGCATATGCCATTGTTGAGACTGAAAATATGAGTAGCTGGAAATGGTTTCTAGAATGCTTGGGAGATGACTTAGAGTTGTGCTCAAATTCTAACTTTACTTTCATGAGTGATAGACAAAAAGTACTATTTTCTTCTTTTTGTATTACTAATAGTTTATTTGTATATGATTGTTGCAATGATTATGTGAAATAATCCTTTACAGGGACTCTTACCTGCTATAGCACAACTATACCCACAGGCTGAGCATCGATTCTGTCTAAGACATATTTATGAGAACATGAGGAAAAAATGGAAAACAAAAGAGTATAAAGATCACTTATGGCAGTGTGCAATAGCAACCACAGTACCAGAATTTGAACACTACATGAATGAACTTAACAAGTTTGATAAGGATGCTTTTGAGTGGTTGAAGAAAATCCCCCCTCACCATTGGGCAAGAAGCCACTTTTCAGGTTACATTCCCTAACTTAGGTGAAGCTTTACTAGTGCTCATTGTATATGGTTTAGTTCATATAATTTTCTTGTTTAATACAGGCAGAGCAGGATCAGATATATTGCTCAACAATTTATGTAAGGTTTTCAACAGTAAGCTTATTCATGGTAGGAATAAGCCCATCATAAGTTGTCTTGAGTACATCAGGCAGTACCTTATGAAGAGGATTTGCAATGTGAAGAAAGTGATGTCCAAAGCTCCAGGTCCACTCACTCCAACAGCATCAAAGTTACTTGAGAGAATTAGGGAAGCTTCAGTCCAATATAGAGCTAGATGGAATGGGACTGCAAAGTATGAAGTTTATGGTCCTTGGCATGACCAGCATGTGGTTGACATGAAAAATATGTCATGTACATGTAGAAGGTGGGAATTGAATGGGATTCCATGCAGGCATGCCATAGCTACAATACATGAAATGGCTGATAGTGGAGACAAAGTTGGGGAGCTTTACACTTATGTTAACAAAGTGTATTGGCTTCAAACATGGAATGAAGCTTACTCTTACACTGTGGACCCTATAAAGGGTAGAGCCATGTGGCCAAAAAGTACCTGTCCATTTCAATTAACACCACCACCACATCACAATCAACCTGGGAGACCTAACACCAAGAGAAAGAGAAGTGCAGATGAAAAATATGATAAACAGATGCAAAATCATGGTGCAGGTGAACCTGAAAAACTTACCAGAAAGTTTGTTAGTGTTAGGTGTGGGAAATGCAACAATAGGGGTCATAACTCAAGGACGTGCAAGGGTCAAGGTGGGAATGCAGGAAGAAATGAAGGAGGGAATGCAGGAAGCAGTCAAGGAGGGAATGCAGGAAGAAATGAAGGAGGTTACAAATTTCTGAAGTTGTCCAAAATAACCCTAAACTGATATTACATTATCAAATACCAAAAACTACCACATTCCCTAGTTACAATTTCATAAGACAAAAAACACCCAAAAATTACATGCAACTACAGGGGTCCCTAATTGCTTATTACTAAATGAAAAGCACCCAAACCACCACAAATAGTAACCAACTTGCAAACAAACACATCTTCAATCTTGCCACTTGATAGTTTACATTGTTGATATTCCTCAATAATCCGGGTATTATCAACATAGATCGTGCACACATGGGAGGATCAATCCATCCTAAGAATCGGCATCTGGAACCCTTCACATAAAAAAATAAACCCTAAACATGAGGGTGATTTTCCAAAATGAGGGTAAAATAGCAAAATCGAACACTTACCTTTTGAGGGCAGGAAAGAAACCTCCGACCAGGGTTTGCTGATGTCCAGGAGGTGCGAACCACCGCTTCCCTACCACAGAAACACATCACCATTTTAATTTTTGATCTCTAAGAAATTGTGAACACAGAGTAGGAAGAGTATGAAGCTCGTGAAGTTGAAGAAGGAAGAGTGATGTAGCTCTGCTTTTATTTTGAATAAGGTTGCAAAAAAGGTCCCTGTATGTGGAAAGACGAAAATACCCCGGTCTTTATTGCATGTAATGGAGTATATGGATGGAAGTGAATGGGAGGGACCAAAAACAATGGAAAAATCCAATTTTGGACCAGTGGTGCATCAAACTATCGTTTTGGACCAAAGTCGCATAATTTTGCCAAACACAGGGACCATTTTTGCAATTTACTCTTATTTTATTAAAGTCTATGCTTCACGCCTCTTCTACTCCATCAATTTTATCAGGTGATTCATTTTTTTTCCAATAAGTAATCAATGATTTTATTAAACTGTTGGTATCTTATTACTCCCAATTGGATGTTGGTTACCGTCAACAATACCACTTATTCTTCTTACATCTCACACGAAAGAAAATAAAAAGTATAATGCAAACAAGATGTATTAGTTTGATAAAAGCAATACACAGTGAACTCTTTATTTCTTGTATTATCGATTGTTTAAATAAACACAGATAATAATTCTCACATCATGTTATAATAATTAGAGAACAAATACATTTGTCTGCATTATATAATGGGTCCTTTTTATCCTAATTTTTTTACCACATTGGAATATGGAGGTATGTGCAGGTGAAGCAATACATCCTTTTTAATGCTTTTGAAAGCATGACACCACCATGCGTAACAAGTGTCTATTGAAATGTATGAAGAGAATTGAAAGAATTTAACATTGTCGTATGCATTCTGTCAGAATTACTAGCAACACACGTTTTATGTAATTGTTTAATCAAGTAATTAATTTGTTTGTGTATTATATTGGTTCAATTTGTGATTTTGAATTCCAATTTCTATTTGTCCATCGTGATTGTATATTTGGAATATGAATTATATTAGCAGTGAATACGACACTTTTGAATGTATTCTGTCAGAATGTATTTGTAGCACCTGGTTCCTGATACGTATGACGAGTTAGTGGCCCAACTCGTCGAGTAGAAGCGAATTGGACACTGGAGTTAAGTAGCTGACTCGGCGAGTTAGAGACCGAACTCGACGAGTCCGTGCTGTCTAGACAAAAACCCTAATATGAGGGTTTGCACCCTATATAAACACCTTAACTCAACCTCCCTTGTCCTTAACACTCTCCTAGAGCTGCATATCGAAACCCTAGTCGATAGTGTGTGTGTGTGTTAAGGCCATTTTGGTGCTTTTGTTGACTTGTGAAGCTTGGAAGGAAGAAGAGGAGCTTGAGTATTCGACTTGGGGCTTGTGGATCCAGAAATCTCATTCCATCTTTAGCTTAATCAAGGTAAAATGCTCCTGCTTTGGTCTTCCATTTGGTTGTTCATCTTTATATTGTAAATCTTGGGTGCATTTAGGCTTTCAAGCCATTTTCGGATTTAAGGAGTGTTATGTGGACTCTAGCCTTCAGATTTGGGCCTTAAGAAGGGTCTCGTGGCATAAAGGTGCCAACTTTAGGGCCATGAGAGTCCCATGCACATTGTAGGACACTTTATATGGATTTTTGAGCTAAAAACCCCATGCATTTGCATCAAGTTTGGAACTTTACGTATAAAATGGGCATTAGGAGGCCAGATCTATGGTTTTGGTGTGTTAGACCTCATTTAAATCGTCTGTATGGAATTGGTCAACGTTGGAATCGGCGAGTTGTTCTTGGCACTCGACGAGTCGGTGACCATTGTGCACCCAACCCCTTTTGGTGAATGGGTAAGTGTTAGGAAGGAAGTCCCTAGTGGTTTAGACGCGAAAAGGGACCTGGGAGCCATGGGACTTGGCGAGTGGTATGAGCAGACTCGGCGAGTCCATAGCAATCTCCCAATCTTTGAATATAGACTCGACGAGTTGTTCATACAATTCGGTGAGTCATAGACTGGACAAGTTCTTAAGTTAGAGATGAACTCGATGGGTTCAATAAGGAACTCGGCGAGTCGGATGAAGATGGTCCCAATGTTATGATTGAAGGAGAACCCGTCGAGTTTTTGCTAGACTCGACAAGTGGAGCCGGGGTTTTTGTGTGTGGGATTAGAGAAGCATGGACTCGACGAGTTGGTAGGCAACTCGGTGAGTCAGGCCAACTGAATGTTGACTTTGACCAATGTTGACTTTGACTGAACTTGGGCTAACCCTGTTTAGGGTTGTATGTGATATGTTTTGAACTGAAGGTTATCGTGTAGGGATCAAGGAGTCATTGGGAGTCGACTTGTGCATCAAGGATAGTTCAGACACTGCACGACATTGAGGTGAGTTACCTTCCAATAGGGGTGGGTCTAAGGCCACAATGTTGGCCCACCAAAAAGGGGTATTTATAAGATAATGGTCGTTGTGATAATTATCTTGGTCTGGTTATGTGTTGGTTGTGAGGTTTATCTGAGTAGTATGTTATGTGTAGGGTAGGGATTAGTTTTCCTGACAGTGGTCCTTAGGACCCAAGGTAGGTCAGTACCCGAATATGCTTGACTGTATGCTTATATCTGTTGATTGTATGCTAGAAGTAGGGGGTGAAATAGTCCCCAGTTACCGGTTGAAAGATACCGATGTTGATTATCGGTTGAAAGATACCGATGTTGATTATCGGTTGAAAGATACCGATGATGGTTACCAATTGAAAGATATTGATGAAGGTTATCGGTTGAAAGATACCGATGAAGGTTACCGGTTGAAAGATACTGATGAAGGTTACCGGTTGAAAGATACCGACGATATTGTATGGTATGTGGTATGATGGGGGAACTCACTAAGTTTCGTGCTTACAGTTTTGGTTTTGGTTTCAGGTACCTCTTCATCGAAGGGGAAAGAGCCGGCGGTGTAGCAGCGCATCACACACACACACACATGTTTCCGCAAGAAGTTTTTGGGACTATACTTTGATTTTCAATACTTTTGATGTTATGATTTGAAATACAACATTATGATTTTGTAATGAATGTTTTATTGACAATGTTTTGGTAAAATGTTTGCTAAATGTGTTAATTCAAAAATGAAATTTTGGCCTTGAAAATTGGGTTGTTACAAGTTGGTATCAGAGCCCTGGTTTAAGGGATTCGGACACACCCTCGGGGGTGTCTGGACTGAAACCGAGGGACTAAAAGATCTTTCAAGGAAAAATCATTTTCTAAAGTCTAAACTGAGAAATTTTTAAGAAAGACGAAGTGTGTGATGCGTGTGACCGGGTGGGCTCAAGTAAGTTTTCCCCAAGATACCCATACTTGTTATGTTATGTTATATGGTTTTGATTCAGAGAACTGCATGCTAGAATAGGACTAAGGATCTAGGAGGATGCCTTGTGTGTCTGCTATATGATATCGAGAATCGCATGCTAGTTAGGGCTAAGGATCTAGGAAGGATGCCTTGTGTTCCTGTTGTATGACTTGTATGCTAGGACTGTTTAGTCAGCAGTAGGATGGCCTGTGTAGGTTATTCTTGGTTTGGTTACTCAAAGCACGAATGTTGCTTGCTTTGTGCTATGGGGGTTCTGACCAACTTCAACTAACTAAGGAGCTGATATGTAACAGTATCCGCAAACTAGTTAGGGGGAGGTGGTGGGGACTCATAGTGCAGCTGATGGCGGAGAGTAGGTCGGAGAGTGCCCTAGGGAAGCCTAGGATGAGGTCAGTGGAAAGGGTATCGGTAAAAGGGACTTGGTGAATTCGAATCAATTCTTAAGGAAAGTACGGATAGATGTGGAAAGTAGTATGGGCCCATACTACTGAAAGCAGAGGATCCGTACTTGAATCAAGGAGAGCCTAGATGGAACCCGGAAACTTGGAAAGTGTGTGAGACCTCCAGAAAGTATATGTGACCCCGATATTCGTATGTTATTGTTTCAGAATGGTGGTCACGCGACATGGAGCAGGAGGTTCAGGATCCGGGTCAGGATCGGGCTCGGGGGCAGGATCCGAGCATGTGGATGATGGGTTACACGTGTTCATTGCGTCCGAGATCACGAGGGGTATCCTTGATGCGACGTCGATCAAAGAGGGGATCATTAAGCTGATGGAGGATCGCCTTAGGGCGTTCCGGAGTGACATGGGGACCATCCAATCAGGACCACGCACATTGTCCTTTAAGGACATCAGAGGGAGTGGTGTGCCAGATTTCCACAGGGCGAAGGACCCCATTGCTGCCAGACGATGGATTACGGACATTGAGTCTGCACAACTGACCAACTTCTGCCCCGAGGGGTCGAAGGTACGATTTGCAACAGGGTGTTTGAGGGATCGGGCTATGGATTGGTGGGAGTCTATTTGTGACTCTCTGGGAGCCTCGGCTATTGAGGCTATGACATGGTCGGATTTTGTCACCCGGTTCAAAGCAGAGTTTGCGCCAGCTGTAGAGCTTTAGCAACTGGCTAGGGAATTCTTGGATATGAGACAGACTACGGAGACTGTGGTGGCGATCACCGCCAAGTTCCAGGAGTGGGCTTTGTTGGTGCCCCAATATGCGGGTGATGAGGACATGAAGAGGACCCGCTACCATGATATGCTACGAGCTAACATTCGGGATCATGTCAGTTTTTCAATTTTCCCTACCCTGGATTCCATGATTGACAAGGCTAGGGAGAGGGAGATTAATCTGGAGCACATCCGAAAGAGGAAGATAGAGGAGGAGCAGACGGCGGGGGCGTCGGGGAAGAAGCCCAAGGGATCTGATGGTAAGCCGAAAGGCCAGTCAGGGCGGGACCACTATGGAAAATGCGGTCGGTCACACGAGGGAGCTTGTCGCACTAGGCCGGGTTCAAGCTGCTATAAGTGCGGCAAGGTTGGGCACTTTGGCAGGGATTGTACTGCCCCTACTCCGGTGATACAGATGTCAGACCTGATTTTCTTTCATTGCAATCAGAAGGGCCGTAAGAAGTCCAATTGCCCTAGATTGGCAGCAGCAGCGATGCCGGTAGTGGCGCCAACTCCAGTGACAGGTCGGGTTGTGGATGGTCGGAAGGTCAAGATGGAGGCTCCATTGTTTCGGAGCCGAGCATTTCAGCTGATAGCCGAGGAGGCACGCGCTGCACCCGATGTGGTGATGGGTATGATTTCTTATCCTTATGCTTTAATAGTATATCGATGTGATGTTGATATATCACGTGCCTTGGTTAGGATCATTCCATGTGAATGGAATCCCAGTTTAGGTGTTGTTTGATTCGGGTGCCACCCGATCATTTGTCTCTCTTACGCTTAGCAAGAAGTTTCCGGAGTCTTCGGGCATGTTGGATTGCCCTCTAGAGGTCGAGATTGCGGACGACCGATCAGTACGCGTATCGGAGGTCTATCGGGAATGTGTTTTGAGGCTGTTCGAGGAGCGTTACCTGGTAGACCTGGTTCCTATTCCGTTGAGGGGGAACAAGGTGATTATAGACATGGATTGGTTGAGCCCCAATAGGGCAGTGATAGATTGCATGCACCAGCTGGTTCGGATCAGAACCCCATGTGGGGGAGAGTTGGTAGTTCAGGGCGAGAGCCCACAACAAGGACCAACGGTATGTTCAGCAGCGAGAGCTAGGCGTTACCTTCTGCAGGTTGCACAGGATATGCCGCCTATGTTATGGACACCCAGGAGGCGGGTAAGGCGATGGTGGGCGATATGCCCGTGGTGCTTGAGTTTACGGATGTATTCCCCGAGGAGTTGCCTGGGATACCTCCGGAGAGGCAGGTGGAATTCAGGATCGACCTAGTCCCCGGTGCGACTCCGATAGCCAAGGCACCATATCGGCTGGCTCCTCCTAAGATGCAGGAGTTGTCTATATAGTTGCAGGAGTTGTTAGACAAAGGATTCATTAGACCGAGTAGTTCTCCCTGGGGAGCCCCGATTCTGTTTGTGAAGAAGAAGGACGGGTCGCATCGGATGTGTATAGATTATCGGGAGCTGAACAAGGTAACATTGAAGAACCGTTACCCACTCCCGAGGATTGATGACCTCTTTGACCAACTTCCGGGAGCATCTTGGTTTTCCAAGATTGATCTGCATTCAAGATACCATCAGATGAGGGTCAGAGAGGAGGATGTGCAGAAGACTGCGTTTCGGACACGCTATGGCCACTACGAGTTTATAGTGATTCCCTTCGGGCTCACCAATGTTCCTGCCACGTTCATGGACCTCATGAACCGCGTGTGTAGACCGATGTTAGACAAGTCTGTGATAGTGTTTATTGATGATATTTTGGTTTACTCCAAGACATAGGAGGAGCACGAGGAGCATCTGTGGGAGGTTCTGGAGACTTTGAGGAAGAACTTGTATGCTAAGTTCTCTAAGTGCGAGTTCTGGTTGCGCGAGGTGTAGTTCCTTGGGCATCTCGTCAACCAGAACGGGATCTCAGTGGACCCAACCAAAGTGGAGGCCGTGATGAGATGGGAAGTTCCGAAGTCTCCATCTGAGATTCGAAGTTTCCTAGGATTAGCCGGCTACTATCGGAGATTCATCCAGGATTTCTTCAAGATAGTCGTACCCCTGACCAGGCTAACAAGGAAATATGTGGTCTTTTGTTAGGGGCCTGAGCAACTGGCCGCATTCGAGACTTTGAGACAGAGATTGTGAGAGGCGCCAATCTTAGCCCTGCCAGAGGGCATGGAGGATTTTATTGTATATTGCAATGCATCCATCTCAGGTTTGGGCGCAGTCCTGATGCAGAGAGAGCATGTCATCGCCTACGTGTCGAGGCAGATGAAGCCTCACGAGGCGAACTACCCGACACATGATTTGGAGTTGGGGCTATTGTTTTCGCCCTCAAGATTTAGCGTCATTACCTCTATGGGGTTCACTGTACTATCTACACGGACCATAAGAGTTTGAGGTACCTCATGGATCAGCCGAATCTAAACATAAGGCAGCGTCGGTGGATGGACGTGGTAAAGGATTACGAGATCCTTTATCACCCGGGTAAGTCCAATGTGTTGACCGATACGCTTAGCCGCAAGGAAGCACCGATCAGGGATATCTGCCTGAGGATGACAGTGGTCCAGCATGAAGCGGGACTATTGGTGGCCCAGCATGAAGCGGGATGTGGCATGGTACGTAGAGCGGTGATTGACCTGCAGGAAGGACAAGGTCGAGCATCAGAGACCTCACGGCAAGATGCAGCCGTTGGATATTCCGCTGTGGAAATGGGAAGACATCATGATGGATTTTATCACAAAGCTTCCCAGGACCGTGCGGGGAGCGGATTCGATCTGGGTCATCGTCGATCGATTGACCAAGAGCGCCCATTTTATCCCGATTCAGGAGAGTATTTCGGCCAAAAAGTTGACCGACATTTATATTAGGGAGGTGGTGGCGCGCCACGGGGTGCTAGTATCGGTGATTTCAGACAGAGACGTTTGGTTTACTTCCAGGTTCTGGAAGAAGTTCCATGACGAGCTGGGAACTCGTCTGCATTTTAGCACCACTTTTCACCCGCAAATAGATGGACAGAGTGAGCGAACCATCCGGACGTTGGAGGATATTTTACGGGTTTGTGTCCTTGACTTCGGAGGTAGTTGGTATACTTACCTTCCTTTGGCTGAGTTCTCGTACAACAACAACTATTACACGAGTATTAGTCGTCCTACCTTCGAGATGTTGTACGGGAGGAAGTGCATGACCCCGATATGGTGGGGTGAGGTTGGTCAGAGGGTTATGGGGAGTACCGAAGTGGTACTCAAGACTACGGAGAAGATCCACTAGGTCCGGAGCAGGCTTCAAACTGCTCAGAGTCGGCAGAAAAGTTATGCCGACAAGCGCCAATCCGACTTGGAATTCCAGGTCGGGGATATGGTCCTCCTGAAGGTGTCAACTTGGAAGGGTGTCATTCGATTCACGAAGCGGGGCAAGTTGGGCCCTAGGTATATTGGACCTTTCAGGGTTGTAGCCCGGGTGGGAAAGGTGGCATATAGGCTGGATCTGCCAACCGAACTCAGTCAAATTCATAGCACCTTTCACGTTTCCCAGTTGCGGAAATGTTTGGTGGATGATTTGGCAGTAGTGCCTTTAGAGGACATTCAGGTTGATGAAAGCCTGAACTAAATCGAGCGGCCAGAGGCGATCCTTGACAGGAAGTCAAAGGATTTGAGGAACAAGAGAGTGGAGCTGGTAAAGGTGCAGTGGCAGCACCGAAAGGGCTTGGAGTGGACTTAGGAGCCGGAGGATGAGATGATGGAGATTTACACAGAGCTTTTCCAGGAACAAGCAGCAGACTTCGCGGACGAAGTCTAAAATAAGTGGGGAAGATTTGTAGCACCTGGTTCCTGGTACGTATTTTTTTAAATGAAGAATTTTGCATTTTGGCTTGGGACTTGGCGAGTTAGTGGCCCAACTCGTCGAGTAGAAGCGGATTGGACACGAGAGTTAAGTGGCTGACTCGGCGAGTGTGAGACCGGACTCGATGAGTCCGTGCTGTCTGGACAAAAACCCTAATATGAGGGTTTGCACCCTATATAAACACCTTAACTCAGCCTCCCTTATCCTTAAAACTCTCCTAGAGCTGCATATCAAAACCCTAGCAGATTGTGTGTGTGTGTGTTAAGGCCATTTTGGTGCTTTTGTTGACTTGTGAAGCTTGGAAGGAAGAAGAGGAGCTTGAGTATTCGACTCGGGGCTTGTGGATCCAGAAATCTCATTCCATCTTTAGCTTAATCAAGGTAAAATGCTCCTGCTTTGGTCTTCCATTTGGTTGTTCACGTTTAGATTGTAGATCTTGGGTGCATTTAGGGCTTTCAAGCTATTTTCGGATTTAAGGAGTGTTACGTGGACTCTAGCCTTCAGATCTGGGCCTTAAGAGGGGTCTCAAGGCATAAAGGTGCCAACTTTAGGGCCATGTGAGCCCATGCACATTGTAGGACACTTTATATGGATTTTTGAGCTAAAAACCCCATGCACGTGCATCAAGTTTGGAAATTTACGTATAGAATGGGCATTAGGAGGCCAGATCTATGGTTTTGGTGTGTTAGACCTCATTTAAATCGTCTGTATGGAATTGGTCAAGGTTGGACTCGACGAGTTGTTCTTGGCACTCGACGAGTCGGTGACCATTGTGCACCCAACCCCTTTCGGTGAATGGGTGAGTGTTAGGAAGGAAGTCCCTTGTGGGTTTAGACGCGAAAAGGGACCTGAGAGCCATGGGACTTGGCGAGTGGTATGAGCAGACTCAGCGAGTCCATAGAAATCCCCCAATCTTTGAAGATAGACTCGACGAGTGGTTCATACAACTCGGTGAGTCATATACTGGACAAGTTCTTAAGTTGGAGATGAACTCTATGAGTTCAATAAGGAACTCGGCGAGTCAGATGAAGATGGTCCCGATGTTATGATTGAAGGAGAACCTGTCGAATGTTGAGGTGAGTTACCTTCCAGTAGGGGTGGGTCTAAGACCACAATGTTGGGCCACCAAAAAGGGGTATTTAGAAGATAATGGTCTTTGTGATAATTATCTTGGTCTGGTTATGTGTTGGTTGTGAGATTTATCTGAGTAGTATGTTATGTGTAGGGTAGGGATTAGTTTCCCTGATAGTGGTCCTTAGGACCCAAGGGTAGGTCAGTACCCGGATATGCCTGACTGTATGCTTATATATGTTGATTGTATGCTAGAAGTAGGGTGTGAAATAGTCCCCAATTACCGGTTGAAAGATACCGATGTTGATTATCGGTTGAAAGATACCGATGATGGTTACCGGTTGAAAGATATTGATGAAGGTTACCGGTTGAAAGATACCGATGAAGGTTACTGGTTGAAAGATACTTACGATATTGTATGGTATTTGGTATGATGGGGGAACTCACTAAGCTTCGTGCTTACAATTTTGATTTTGGTTTCAGGTACTTCTTCGTCGAAGGGGAAAGAGTCGGCGGTGTAGCAGTGCATCACACACACACATGTTTCCGCAAGAAGTTTTTGGGACTGTACTCTGATTTTCAATACTTATGATGTTATAGTTTGAAATACAACATTATGATTTTGTAATGAATGTTTTATTGACAATGTTTTGGTCAAATTTTTGCTAAATGCGTTAATTCAAAAATGAAATTTTTTGCCTTGAAAATTGGGTCGTTACAGTATTCTACCAGAATAAAATCTATGTATTTTGCTATAATGTATTCTATGTATTTTGTCATATTCTATGTATTCTACCAAAATATATAAAACGATAGTCAATTACGGGTAACATGTTTTTATCCATTATAAGTTTTGGTTGTATTTGTGATAGGAATGACTGGAAGAATGCATTGAAGACCTAATATGAATAACTTGAAGAATGAATAAAGTTTGATCATACTAACAATTTAAGAATGTTGTTATTTTTTTAAGAGTTTATTCATTTTTGTTGATATTCTTTTAGAATATGTAGAATTATATTAAAATGTATGAGGCCTTTAGTCTATAAGAATATGTATTAATTTGTATTTAATTCGGATGTATAAGAATATATTAGAATGTTGTTATTTTTTAACATCGGATTCAAGAATTTTGTTTTTCTTCAATAATGTTTTATTACAATAAAATTCTAAAAGAATATCATTCTAACAAAAAATATTCTGACAGAATAAAACCAGTTATGTTTACAAACTACGTTAGAATTAAAATTGAATTAATTAAAAAAAATCAGATTTTTTAAATTAAGAGAATTAATTATCCTTAAAAATCCAAAAATTTCATTTTATAAATATAGTTAATTGTCCAAAATACAATTTTGCTAAAAATTGTGTGATTATATAGTACATGTTACCCAGTTGTAATATCAGACACTCTCGAATCACATCCATTGATTAATATATATATATATATATATATATATATATATATATATATATATATATATATATATATATATATATATATAGAAAAAGTGAATATACCCTTAAGGTATATAAGTTAGATACCCAACCTCACCATACTACGTCGTTTTGTATCATATATATAAATTGTAATTGTCCAATATTCTTGTAATTCAACTTCTAACTTGATTACTTCCAAAATTTTTATAAATTTTACATTTATCTTCCTCGACATAATTTTCATTTTTAACTATAATATATATGGCCTACTAGGTGTTCGGTAAACATATGTGATTTAAGAAAAAAAATAATAGTTAAACTTTGAAAATCTTGAAATTAAATCAAGTTAGGAATTATAGTTTAAGAACTTTATAATGAATATATCAAACAAAACGATGTATTACAATGGGTTTGGGTACCTAAGTTTATATACCTTTAAGGATATATTCACTTTATATATATATATATATATATATATATATATATATATATATATATATATATATATATAGGGTAAAGTGAATATACCTAACAACCTTATATAAGCTTAGGTACCTAACCCCATAATACTACATCGGTATGTATCATATTTACATTGTAATTGTCTAAGATTCTTAAACTTCAACCACATAACTTGATTACTTCCAAAATCTTTGGACTTTCACCAATATCTTTCTTTTACATTACGTCTTTCTATCGAATACCACCTGATGGGCTTCATATCCTACCGCTACAAATGAAATGATGTAGGAGAAATATAATGTTGAACTTCCAAATTTTTTTGAAGTAAATCAAGTTTACGGATGAAGTTTAAGAACCTTAGATGATTGCAACGGAAATTTAATGCAAAATGACGTAGTTTGATGAGGTTAGGTACCTAAGCTTATATAAGGTTGTTAGGTATATTCACTTTACCCATATATATATATATATATAGGTTCAGGTTCATTTGAGACCATTCTAATTTTGTGAGACCGTGAGACCAAATCTAAAAATAATTTTAAAATGAAAAATAAATGGAAAAATCCAAAAAAAAAAATTTAAATATTATTTTCGGAACTTGAATTAACTAAAAAAAATTAAAAAAAAAATCCCGTTTTTTTTTAAAAAATACGTGAAATATTTTAATAGAATATTACACTGACATATTCTAAAAAATAATTTTAAAATGCAAAATAAATGGAAAATCTAAATTTTTTTTAAATATTATTTTCGGAACTTGAATTAACTAAAAAAAATTAAAAAAAAATAAAAATAAAAAATCATTTTTTTAAATACGTGAAATATTGTAATAGAATATTACAGTGTACATATATTTTAAAAAAAAAATTTTAAATGCAAAATAAATGGAAAAATCTAAAAAAAAAAATTTTAAATATAATTTTCGGAAGTTGAATTAACTAAAAAAAATTAAAAAAAATCGCGTTTTTTTTTTTAAATACATGAAATATTCTAATAGAATATTACACTGTACATATTCTAAAAAATAATTTTAAAATGAAAAATAAATGGAAAAACCTAAAAATTCTTTTTTTAAATATTATTTTCGGAATTTGAATTAACTAAAAAAAATATAAAAAAATAAAAAAATGCGTCTCACGGTCTCACAAAATATAGGTGGTCTCAAAGGAACCTAACTCTCTCTCTCTCTCTCTCTCTCTATATATATATATATATATATATATATATATATATATATATATATATATATAGGTAAAGGTTCAAATGAGAACCAAAAAAGGTTAAGAACCGTAAGAACCTCTATATTTAGATGTTTATAAAAGGTTTAGGGTTTAGGGTTAAGGGTTAGGGTTTAGGGTTTAGGGTTTAAGGTTTAGGGTTTATGGTTACCCTAAACCCTTTATAAACATCTAAAGTTAGAGGTTATTACGGTTCTTAACCTTTTTTGGTTCTCATTTGAACCACTCCATATATATATATATATATATATATATATATATATATATATATATATATATATAGAGAGAGAGAGAGAGAGAGAAAGAAAGAAAGAAAGAAAGAAAGAAAGAGAGAAAGAAAGCTAGGTTCAGGTGTTTTAACTAAGTATTGTGTTATTGTATGCATCAATATGGGCCAATCAAAATTAAATAAAATATTAAATAATAAAATAAATAAATAAGGGTATGTTAGTCATTTGTTTAATAACTTCCAAAAATAATCCATATAATCATGGTATCTCTCTAGTTTAAATCTCGTTCCCCCCTTTATCCCTCCATTGTCACTTTCAAAACCCCTCGTTCCACCGATTTCACCGTATAGAAACATCGACCCACAAAATTTACTAGACGACCACCACCATATTCCTATTTTTCCGGTTGCTGAGCACCACCATCATCTTCATAGCATATGACCATCATGACTACCCACTTCCTTCCTCATAGCGATCGTTGTCGACGATACCACAACTACCCTCTTCGATCCAAAACAAAAGGGAATGATGAACAAGGAAGACAAGAATCCGACCAAAGACCAATACTGATATCAATTCGAAAGTCATAGGATAAGTTAGGGTTTATCTTTTCATTTTATCAGCAAGGGACCATCAAATCCAAATCGAAAATTGGCTCCTGGTACTTTTCTTTTTTCAAATTATCAATGTTACATATAATTGATCTCGTTGATGAAACTTTCCGTAGTTGAAATTGACTCGTAATTGATTTGGATCTGCAATTGATTTCGAATGATAATTCAAAACTCACATAAACCACTGATGACAAACCCAAATTTCCAATCCAGCTTTCTCATGTATAATCACACACATAAAACATTCGACAAAATACATCAATGGTTCGATGGAGGCAGGGAAGAAGAACCGAAATCAGATGGGTGTTTGGATTGAGGGTGTGAAATCAATGGGCAAGCAGAAGAAGAAACAAAGGGTTGTTGTTAGCTGGATAATCACAGGTTTCTTTAATATTCTTTCTTATTTTGATTGATTTACTGTAAATTGATGAAGTTTAATCGATAGGTTTAGATAATTTTTGGGTTTGATTGGTTCTGATGGGTTTTAGCCATAAGAACATTCCTATGTGCACATATAAACCCTAATGCTTGGATCTAGGTTTCTCTAATTGAGTATGCAATACATCCAAGACTTTGCTTGATAGATCTAGTATAATAACATAAGAAATCAGATCTAAAACAATACCTTGACTTACTTGCTTGAATCTTCTTGTCCTTGGAGCTTAGAGTCACAAATGTCACTCCTCTAATGGCTTACAAACACCAACTAGTAAGAGGATGATTTGAGAGAGATGGAAGGGTGAGAAAAGTCGTCCAGGGTTTCTCCAATACCAAGGGTGCCGATTTTCTTAACCTTACGGGTGTATTTATACTAGTGAGCATCCTAGGGTTTCACCCTTAAAATCCTAATTGGATAACTTAGGCTCTAAGCAATCCAACCCTCCTATGATAAGCCTTTGGACGATTTGTAGGCTTATCCAAACCCTAAAATCCATCCACCCCTTATCCCTAAGGAGTCACTGCTCAAAATACAACTATCACATAATTGACAGTTTATGCCTCTTTATTCAATTAATATCTTTAAGTCACCAAATTAATTTCTAATTAATTTCTGACTTATATTAATCAAATAACAATATTATTATTCCTTATATTATTTTCATAATATATTAATAATATTTCTTCTCTCATTATAAATCATCCTGTCAAGTTGCTATGTTGAAGGCAACCCAAAAGGACCATGCTCAATCGGGTCAAGTACTTACCAAATATAGTTGCAGCCTTAGACACTATTCCAACAGTCTCCCACTTGGATAAGTCTAGTAACTATATATACCGATTAACAATCGTAGCTCTCAAAGACGTTGTCAAACTCTATCTTATCAATTTTGTCCTTTAGATAAGGGATCGTATAGTCCTCCGTTTAGATATCGTGCGGACAATTCTATGGAACCAATTATCCAGCAGTTGGTTTCTCGATCTCATATTTATTTGACATAGAACTTAATCAAACACATCAATTTAGTTCTGACCGGGCCCGGTACATAAGTCAAATCAAATCATCGAGCGGCCGAGATATCGCTTTTACCCACTTAGGATAAAAGTAACAGATAAACTTCGACTTATATGCATTTACTTATTCATTAATCAATTATACACAACAATGCGTTTTATAACATCAATTTACTGATGCGGTTTCGCATTATCAATGTACAATTAATTAACAAATAACAAACCATATATCTAGGTTTTAAGACCATATGATATTATCGTCTTGCGATCAACCTTTTTCGTCAAATTCCATAAGGTGATTCCAGCAAGCGCGGGTTTGTTCCAATGCTCAAAACTAGTTCATAAGCACTCATGAACGTTGCAGCAAACTTTTGCTATGTCTAATACCATTTAGACAATCTACACACCAATTCATGACAATCTTTATTCATACCTACTTCCAACATACGAACGATTGTGGATCTTTTGAATAATTCGATTATTCCAAATAAACTCAATTATTCAGGAAGTCAAAACATGCAAAATGAAATAATAGTTAAACATTTAACATAAGACAGTAACTTTACTTATAAATAATACTCCTTTATTTATTCATCAAATGTTAAATTACATTTATCTATTATAAATTTCTAAAATTATCTAATCTAATCTAATATCATCTCTCAGCCCAATACTCCTAGCATGCTGCAAATGTTTAACCCTACTCAGTCCCTTCGTAAGCGGATATGCTGGGTTATCTTCTGATGATATCCTCCTCACCACGAGGTTTCCCTCTTCTACTCGATGTCTAATAAAATGATATTTTCTGTCGATATGACGAGATCTACCATGATCCTTTGGTTCCTTGGTCAAGGCAACCGCTCCTTCATTATCACAGAAAATTTCCATAGGCTCCTTTATGGCAGGCACAACTCCAAGATCACCGCTGAAGTTCTTTAACCATATTGCCTCCTTCGACGCTTCGCTCGCTGCAATGTACTCTAATTCGCACGTTGAATCAGCTACGGTTTCCTGCTTGGAACTCTTCCAAGTTATTGCTCCTCCATTAAGAGTAAACACCCAGCCCGACTGCGAACAAAAGTTGTCCCTGTTCGTTTGAAAGCTGGCGTCACTATACCCTCGCACCTTCAAGTCATCACTCCCCCGAGGACTAAAAACCATTCCTTGGTCCTCCAAAGGTACTTAAGGATATTCTTGACCACAATCCAATGTGCTCTGCCAAGGTTCCCTTGATATCTACTAACCATGCTCAAAGCAAAGGCTACATTAGGGCGAGTACAAGTCATAGCATACATGATTGAGCCAACTGCGGAAGCGTATGGTACTCGGCTCATCTCTGCTATCTCGGCTTCGGTACTTGGACTTTGAGTCTTACTCAACTTGGCATTACTTTGTATCGGTAATTCTCCCTTCTTCGAATTTTCCATACTAAAACGTTTTAGTACTTTATCCAAGTAAGTGTTCTGACTAAGTCCTATTAGTCTCTTACTTCTTTCTCTCACTATCCTTATTCCCAAAATATAGGAAGCCTCTCCAAGGTCCTTCATAACGAAGCACTTCCCGAGCCAGGACTTAACCTCCTGCAGATTCGGGATGTCGTTTCCTATGAGCAGTATGTCATCAATATACAAAATGAGAAAGCTAACTATGCTCCCACTGGCTTTGACATATACATATGATTCATCTTCGCTTTGTACAAATCCAAACTCTTTGACTTTCTCATCAAAGCAAAGATTCCATCTGCGAGACGCTTGCTTAAGTCCATAAATGGACTTCTCAAGCTTACACACTCTATTTGGATGCTTCGGATCAACAAAACCCTCTGGCTGAGCCATGTAAACATCCTCAGCCAACTTCCCGTTAAGGAAAGCGGTCTTGACATCCATTTGCCAAATCTCATAATCATGAAATGCGGAAATAGCTAGCATCACTCTAATAGATTTTATCTTCGCAACTGGGAGAAGGTCTCATCATAGTCAACTCCGGGAGTTTGAGTAAAGCCCTTCGCAACCAATTGCGCCTTATATGTGTGTACATTTCCATCCACGTCGATCTTCTTCTTGAAGATCCATTTGTACCCAACGGTTTTACGTCCAGGCACATTATCAACCAAATTCCAAACTTGGTTGTCATACATGGATTGGATCTAGTTGTCCATTGCCTCTTTCCATTTTGCAGACTCCGGGCCTGCCATGGCTTCCTTTAAGCTATTAGGTTCATCTAGATTTATTAGTGTACTATCACTAATATACGTTTCCCCTTCGGTAGTAATATGAAAACCATATAATTGGGGTTGAACTCTAACTCTTTCGGAATGTCTAAGAGGTAAGGACTGGTCAGTAGGTTCAAACGGAGTTTCCTCCTCGGGTTGATTGCCAGCGGTAGAGGTTCCTTCATCAATCGATTCTTGAATCTCTTCAAGCTCGATTTGCCTCCCACTGTCTCCTTGGCTTATGAGTTCTCGCTCTCAGAAAACCCCTCTCCTTGCAACGAAGACAACATTGCCACTCGGTCTATAGAAGAGATATCCAAAGGATTTCTGCGGGTAGCCGATGAAAATACATCGCTCACTACGAGGTTCGAGCTTGTTGTGATTATCTCGTCTTACGAAAGCCTCTCAACCCCAAACCTTGATATGTGCTAACGAGGGAGCTTTCCCTGTCCACATCTCGTGAGGTGTTTTGGCAACCTTCTTCGTAGGGACTCGGTTAAGGATATGGGCGGCAGTCTCTAAGGCATACCCCCATAATGAGATAGATAGTGAAGCACGAATCATCATAGAACGAACCATGTCTAACAAGGTTCGATTACGCCTTTCTGCCATACCATTCAAATGTGGTGTCCTAGGTGGCGTCAATTGCGAAACTATTCCACATTCTTTGAGATAGTCGTGGAATTCAAGACTTAGGTACTCTCCTCCTCGATCGGATCGAAGCATCTTGATTTTCCTGCCCAATTGATTCTCCACTTCATTTTTGAACTCTTTGAACTTTTCAAACGTTTCTGACTTTTGCTTGATTAAGTAAATATACCCATATATACTATAGTCATCGGTAAAAGTCACATAGAAGCGGTTCTCATCCTTTGTGGTTGATCTAAAGGGTCCACATATATCGGTATGTATAAGGTCTAATAAACCCTCACCCCTTTCACATGTGCTAGTGAAGGGTGACTTTGTCATCTTTCCAAGTAAACAATATTTGCATGTATCATCTTCCCTAAGGTCGAATGACTCCAACACTCCATCCTTTTGGAGTTGGGCTATGCGCTTCTTGTTGACATGTCCAAGAAGACAATGCCACAAGGATGCTCTATCCATACTATTGGAAGAATCCATGCATAAAACATCATTTCCTAGGTTATCTACAATCATAACAGTTTCATAAATTCCATTACATGGCATCGCTTCAAAATATAAGACACCATTTAGATAAGCATAAATAGAACCATTATCATTATTAAAAGAAAATCTAAATCCTTGTCTAAACAAACCATGAAACGAAATGATGTTTCTTGCTATTTCTGGCGAGTAGCAACAATTATCCAAATCTAAACATAATCCATTACTAAGCACTAAAGAATACACTCCAATCTTGGTCACATGCGACGACTTTCTGTTCCCCATGATTAGATTTATTCTTCCACGCTCCACATCCCTATTTCTTCTTAGTCCCTGCAATTCAAAACAAACGTGGTAACCACATCCGGTATCGAGGACCCAAGAAATAGCATGAGATGAATCATTAGATTTAATTGTGTAAATACCTGCGAAAGACGACTTGATCTTTCCTTCCTTGATGGCTTGCAGGTATTCTGGGCAGCTTCTCTTCCAATGCCTTATTTTGTGGCAATGGTGGCACTCTGCCTCCTTTAGGTTAGAGTTGGACTTAGCGGGATCAACTTTGGTCCCACTAGAAGAGGAACCATATCGGTACTTTCCCTTGCGGTGGCTCTTAGACGGAGCCTTCCTCTTCTTGCCCCTTCCTTGCCCAATAGCCAAAACGGGAGCAACGGGTGGATTGGGAGTTGGTGCAATAGACTTGTCCTTGAGGTTGCTCTCAGCAACCCTTAGGAGACCTTGGAGTTTACTTAGGGTGACCTCTTCCTTGTTTATGTGGTAGGTCATCCTAAATTGGTTGTAACACGGAGGCAAGGAATGAAGTACCATGTCGATAGCCAAATCTTCCCCAAAGTCGAGATTCAACTTACGAAGACGATCGACGTACCTTTGCATCTTTTGCAAGTGTACGGTTAGAGATTCTCCATGACCCATTTTAGGATAGATCATGTTAGTGAAGATCTCGTAACGTTCCTGCCTCGCGTTTTGATGGTTTCTCTCCAATAAGTCTTGATGCATTTCGTACGGATACATGTCCTCGTAGGACTTTTGGAATTCGAAGTTCATAGTGGCTATCATGATGCAATGAACCTTCGTTGCATCACGCTCATGAGTTTCAAAAGCGGTGATTTCAGCCGGAGTAGCGATTTCTGGATTGATCTTTTCGATCTTTTCGTCGAGGACATACCCCTTGTCCTCATAGCGAGCAATCGTGCGAATGTATCTTATCCATTCGCTAAAGTTCGTTCCATCGAAAGTCACCTTTTGACAAAGGCTCATCAATGTGAATGAACTAGCAGCAGCATTGTTCGCGTTCGACATTTATAAATAGAAAGGACAAATATTGATTTGAATCCCTAATTATCACCCAATAAGAAAAATTAGGGCTAGGATTCAACAACATTATTTACATATTAGAAAAGGGATGCCGTAATCCAACATGCAAACAATTTGAAGGTAAGTGAATGACGATCCACTAATTCTCCACCATGAAAACATTACCTATAAGTTTTAAACGCATTGAGAATTCCTAGGTTTCGATGAGATTCATTGAACTTTTCAATGGCATGTTTAAATCTCGATATGCCCCTCTCGTTTGTGACTGGGATGCCGAGGATCACAAAGTGGGTGTGAATAACCATGCAAATCTACACAGTTCCTTCATTGTAACGATCACCTATTCGATGTGCCGGTAACCCACACACGCTCCACCGAACTATGATAAACAATGAATCACCCTTTGCCACCTATGCTTAGAACCAATTAGTGTGCCGGTAAACCACACACGCTCCACTAACTTCTTAGCAAGGGTGCAAAGTGTAATTTCATGGGATTACATCAATTCACTTTTCCTAAAGTAACTAGGATTAGGAATTTTTGAAAAAGATGTAGTTACTTTGTATTTAATATTATACTTTTAACGAGGAGATTGAGTTGCCCTATTCTACCCGTTCGGCTAACGACCCTCCACCGATCAAGCAAGCGGTGGTTGTGAGTGTACACCCATTAAGCGTCGTTTTATAGGTAGCAACCTTATACCTTATAGACCGGCTTTGTGAATGAGGCCTACTAACGATAAGACTAGCATTTTAATTATACATATATATATTAAGCTTGTAATCATATAGAGTATAGGGTTGAATTTTAAACTTGTAAAATTCTAGGGTTTGAAATTTAAATTTTCCAAATTAAACTTTTAATCACAAAACTAAATTTCAAAATTTAAGGGTTAGTTTTAAACTTCTCAAAACACAAGGGATCAAATAACAAATAATTTAAATTAACCATATATTTTCATAATTATCCATATTTGATGTTTCTTGCAAAACAATTTATCAATTTAATTAAAATAATTAATCAATTATCACATAAGGAAATTATTATTCAATTAATTGGTAATTATCTTGAATTAGGTCAAGTATATACTAATATATATGATAAAATCGGATTTATATTGACCCATTAAGATAAAGGCAAGTTTCCTTAAGATAAACAGCAAGAAATCCCTTAATTAGCTCCTCCTGACGCTCGGACTCGTCAAGTACCACAATGGACTCGTCGAGTCGAGGCCTACTCGCCGAGTCCACTATGGGACTCGCTGAGTTCATTAGGCAGATTGACAAAATTCAAATTTTGCAATCAACAATCAAGCAACCAATGCATCAATTCAATAGAAACCAATCAAGGCTCTGATACCACTGATGGGTTTTAGCCATAAGAACATTCCTATGTGCACATACAAACCCTAATGCTTGGATCTAGGTTTCTCTAATTGAACATGCAACACATCCAAGACTTTGATTGATAGATCTAGTATAATAACATAATAAATCAGATCTAAAAGAATACCTTGAATTACTTACTTGAATCTTCTTGTCCTTGGAGCTTAGAGTCACAAATGTCACTCCTCTAATGGCTTACAAATACCAACTAGCAAGAGGATGATTTAAGAGAGATGGAAGGGTGAGAAAAGTCGGCCAGGGTTTCTCCAATACCAAGGGTGCCGATTTTCTTAACCTTATGGGTGTATTTATACTAGTGAGCATCCTAGGATTTCACCCTTAAAACCCTAATTGGATAACTTAGGCTCTAAGCAATCCAATCCCCTTATGATAAGCCTTTGGACGATTTTTAGGCTTATCCAAACCCTAAAATCCGTCCACCCCTTATCCCTAAGGAGTCACTGCTCAAAATACAACTATCACACAATTGACAGTTTATGCCCCTTTATTCAATTAATCTCTTTAAGTCACCAAATTAATTCCTAATTAATTTCTGACTTATATTACTCAAATAACAATATTATTATTCCTTATATTATTCTCATAATATATTAATAATATTTCTTTTCTCATTATAAATCATCCTATCAAGTTGCTATTGTGAAGGCAAGCTAAAAGGACCATGCTCAATCGGGTCAAATACTCACCAAATATAGTTGCAGCCTTAGACACTATTCCAACAAAATCATGGTTGTTTTGGTTGCCTATTTGACAGATGAATGCTTCAACTGAATTGAAAGTTGTTTTCATGCATACCAAGTGCTTGCTAAAATGCTTCAACTGAATGGTATTTATTCGTTTATAACATTATATCAGAAAAGAATGTTTTTTTTATGATAATCATGAACATAATCTGTTAGAATTTCCCGAATTAATATAATTATTGGTAAATGAATTCTAATTCTATCAGCATAGAATCACGAATTCCAATTACATTGGAATGGAGTATGGATATTTTTCACTAATTTATTCATTCTATTTGTTTCTATAGAAGTTAATGCTTAAAGAACAGACCACGAAATTTGAACGACGCCTCTTAGCAATATTATTCTTTTAGAATGTATTAGTGTTTTTATTATATTTTGATGTTTTTTTTTTCCAGATTTAAAAGTTTTTTTAGTTTTATTCTTTAAAAATAAATGTAATTTTTAGTAATTGTTACATATATTCTATAAGAATTAATGTAATTTTTGTTTTAATTCTTCAATTGATGGTTCAAGAATTTTGTTATTCTACAAGAAATTTTATTATTTTTGAACATACTCAAACATATTATGTCAGAATGTCCGAATTAAAAACTTTACAATTTGTAATACAAATTTTTAAAATTAAAAGAATTTTTGATCCCTTAAAATATGTAAATTTGATTTTTTAAATCTATGTTAACTGACTAAAATACCCTTCTAGTTAAACTAGATGGTATTTTTCAATTATAGTTAATTAAATAATATATATTAATAACTTTTTTAAAATAAATAAAATGATTGGTTCATACTTATACATATAATAACACAATAATTATTTTAAATAAAATAACTTAAGCCTATATTATATATATATATATATATATATATATATATATATATATATATATATATATATATATATATAGAGAGAGAGAGAGAGAGAGAGAGAGAGAGAGAGAGAGAGAGAGAGAGAGAGAGAGAGAGAGAGAGAGAGAGAGAGAGAGAGAGAGAGAGAGAGAGAGAGAGAGAGAGAGAGAGAGAGAGAGAGAGAGAGTTTTTGTCCAACTCTTTTGGCTGATTTTCAACTTAGAAACGGATGCATCGGCAAATGGGATTGTGCCACGTTTACGAAACAGCCAACTAGGTCAAGAGTAGTCAATCGGTTTCTTCTCTCCAAAACCTACTGAGTATTTATGGTCTCGCTCTCATTTACCAACCCAACTCCCCACGACTAGAAGAAATTTTATATCACTTTGTAACAAAGAGAAGGAGTTCATATCAGAAATTACACCGACACTGGTAACTTCATTGCTTTCTCTCTCTAAACTCGTTTTCATCTCCCCCCTCTCTCTCTATGTCTGTGTCGTGTGTGTAAATGTAAAAGAATTGTTTTGACTTTAATTTCATGGATTTTTCATGGCGTCAGACTTTTTTTTGAGTGGTGTAATATTTTGTATGTCTCTGTGCGTTTCTGTCGTGGTTTTGAATCTATAACCAAGTTTAAGCCGTTGAGTCTTTTTTTGGGTTTTTGGGTATGATATCTTTTCTTGCATGTAGCTGAATGATGATTTTATTACATTTTTTGAAGTGATGAATTCCCTTTGGTTTTGATGTTTTGATTTTGGGATTATATATATAGGAAAGATGTTCGGAGATTGTCAAGTGATGTCAAGCATGGGTGGTGGAAGTGGGATTTCATCTGAATCCATCTTTCCTAACTTCAACTTCATGCCTTTCACAGATTTTTCTTCCGTCATCCCAGTAAGCTTTCCTTCCCACTCTCTTTCCGTTATCTCATTCTCATACATTTATATTGTGAGATGTTAAGTTTTGATATATGGTTTGATTTGCAGAAAGAGGAGATGGAAAGCATGGTGAGATCAGGAAAAGAGGAGATGGAAAGCGGGTCGGGCAGCGAACAAATCGAAGGAGGAGTGTCAGGAAACGAACAAGACACCGACCAACAACCCCCTGCAAAGAAAAAACGCTATCACAGACACACCGCTCACCAGATTCAAGAAATGGAAGCGTGAGTAAATATAAAATCTATATATCTCTCTTTGCCTTCTTCATCACTACATACATATAACATTTGGTGATATATAAATGTATATGTATCATTCTTTTGAGGAGTATTTATATATTATTTGAATTAATATTTTTAAAGGTTTGACTTTGTGTTTGGACAGATTGTTTAAGGAATGCCCACATCCAGACGATAAGAGAAGGATGCGATTAAGCCAAGAACTTGGGCTTAAACCACGCCAAGTCAAATTCTGGTTCCAAAATCGGCGTACCCAAATGAAGGTGCGCATGTTAGCATTTATCCATTCCCCTACTCATTGATCTGGGGGTGTACGTGCTCTCATTTTCTTGGCTAAACCTAAAATTTAATGCCAACTGTGAAACGTACACACACCCAGCACAAATTTCAAGGAGACGTGTTTTGAGTTTTGACTCTTTTATACGTGTTTGTACTGTACAAGTTACGAGCGTATGTTTAGGAAAAGATAAAATTGTTTTGGTCCAAATACCATTGAAGGCGTTTTGATTTAATTTCTTGATAAAAAACAAAACCATATTATTTTGTCTTTTTGTTTTCAAATTCTATTATTTTTTTAACATTATTTTGTGTAATAAGTAAAAGTTGTTCTGATTTTTATTCCATAACAAAACTAAACAAAATGAGATTGTGTCTATTTTTTAAAGAAATTTACAGAATATATATATATATATATATATATATTATGAATGAGTGTGTCTGTACATGAAAACACAATTAATAAAGAGCAAATATATATGTCTTGTGTTTTATAATATTTTAAAGTGCAATAGCATTAAAGGCAAATAAATCAAGGTCATAAATAATTCTCCAAACCATAAGATATCTTCAATTTATGGTCATGGAAAGTGATGTATTAAATTTTCATAAAAATATAGAATTAATTAACCATAATTTCAATGTAGATATATGTATTTTCAATTATTTAAGAACAAATTAAAGATGCAATATTTGAACGGTTGAAATATGATTGAATAATTTGTGTCACTTTCATAAACTTGTAAAAAGCCTAAAATTAATACAATTGCATATATTAAAAAAAAAACATCGTTACATAATTAAATTGTTAAAAATGGTCAAGCATTAGTGCAAAAAATAAATATCTAATCGGTGCCATGCCATTAGCTAGTTCCCGATTACATTGTCAAATGTAATAATTATATATAGAATAAAATATAATTGAATATTCTTTTAGAAATGTATTATGTTGCGTAAACTGATTTAAGGAATAACTATGTTTAAGTTAATGCATTTTTAACCATTTATATAATACAGATATTGTGTTTTATAAGTTTGTTTTTTAATAATTAATGTACACTAACGGTTTTCCTTTGACCAATTCTTAAAAAATTAAATATCGATGAGTTGTCGGAAAGCATACGTATATTATACAATAACCACAACCATACGTTATGGTGACTGTAGAGTGTAGAGATGCATTTACTGTATTTGCCATTTGGTTGCTTTCAGCCTGCATTCCATTAATATACGCTGGTGGGGTGTACAGTCAACCCCTACACTTCCAGCAACATGACCTCCCACAAAGGGAGCACACTCTTTAAGTCTCTATCCATTTAGGGTTAGGGTTTTATCAACTTACTTCTCTCACTATTTGATCCTACACCAATATTTTTTTGAATCGTCACTTCATGGGCTCCATTCTTGTGCTTTTATTTATATTGTATGTATTACCTGACCTACTTCTTGTACATTATGTATTATTACTTGTACGCCATGTGTTCGAAGAGATGGGTTTTCTTTAATTATGAATCTAAAGGTACATAAAATTTTGTTGTGTAGGCACAACAAGACAGAGCGGATAATGCGATTCTTAGAAATGATAATGACAATTTAAGAAATGAGAACAGTCGTCTACAAAGTGCATTACGTGCCCTTGTTTGCTCTAATTGTGGGGGTTCAACCATATCTTTTGATGAACAGCAACTTCGAATGGAAAACGCCCGGCTTAAAGAAGAGGTATGATCTAATCAGCTTCATTGCTTTGAAAAATTGAAATCCCTGTTAATTACCATTTAATCATTGAATTAAACATCTAAATGATGTTCTTTCGTTCTTTTTTACCATTAAGTACTGTTTGGAATAATCACACTACACTCGAGGACATGGAAAGAAAAATAGACGAGGGAAAATTTGTAAAATGGTGGGACTCGACTAGGAAAACATTCTTTAATTACGTACTTTTTTTTTTTTTTTTAATTAAGTTGTTTTTTTGTATTAAGTTAATAGATACTCATATGAGGTTACTGGATTAAGTCTTCTCTCCATTAAGACCATTAAGTAAAAGAGAAACAACAATCAAATGTGATTAATTACTTTGATGTTTCTTCATCACTTGTTTTTGTAAATCAGGTTTTCTCAGTTATGTTTTAATCTTGTCATTAAAGAGCTAGAAGGTGATTCGATTGTCTACCACCTATTAAAGCTAGCTGTTTATAACAACACTGATTAATTAATCTTAATCCACCGAGAATAAGGTTTAAAGTTAAGATTGTTGTAATTGAGTATATATGAAATTACTCTTTTCTTGCAGTTGGATCGTGTATGCCTTATTGCGACTCAATTCTGTGGGAGTGATCCAATGCAAGGACAAGGACAAGGACAAGGACATGGTCCTTTATCTTCATTGATGAACTCTAATCTCGACTTGGATATGAATATGTATCCCAGAGCATTTGATCAAGAGGCATTGCCAAATTGCAGTGAAATGTTACAAATGAATCCCTTAATGGCATCCGAAGGTCCCAATTTTGCTGCTGCCAATGGATTAATCATAATGGAAGACGAAAAACCTCTTGCAATTCAATTTGCATTATCGTTTATGGATGAAGTGGTTAAGATGTGCAGACTTGGAGAATCACTTTGGACCAAAGTTAATGATTCTGGCAAAGAAGTACTTAATCTTGATCAACATGCCAAGATGTTTCCATGTTTTATTAGCCAGAAAGGTGATCCGAATGAGTTCAGATATGAAGCCACTCGCGCTAGCTCGGTTGTGATCATTAACAGTGTCACCCTGGTTGATGCTTTTCTTGATGCGGTATATATCGTTTGTTAATTTTATTAAATGCTAGATTTTTTTTTTTGAGTTCCATCGAAAATAGATATTATGTTTGTTTTTAATCATTCCTTCTTTCACGTATTGTAGGATAAATGGATGGAGTTGTTTCCCTCAATCATCTCCCGTGCAAAAACACTTCAAGTGGTCACTTCCGGTGTTAACGGAAATGCAAACGGTTCCTTGCAACTGGTGCGTGTGTGTGTATATATATGACTATAACGATATATATATCGTTATGTACTTTTTTTTCTAATCAAAATGAAGTTTGGATGAATTACATAATTTCTTACGAACAGATGTATGCGGAGCTGCAAATGCTATCACCACTTGTACCAACAAGGGAAATTCATTTCCTTCGTTATTGTGCACAAAATAGCGATGATGGAAGTTGGGCAATCGTTGATTTCCCACTAGACAGCTTTCACGAGACTTATCAAGCCTCCCTTACTAGATACAAACGTCGCCCTTCGGGTTGCATCATCCAAGACATGCCTAATGGCTATTCAAGTGTGAGAAATCCATATATATTATATACCGAATTTCTTGATGTTAAAAATATCAATACTTGAATATGAACTTTTTTCTTTTATTGATTCAGGTTACATGGATTGAGCATGCTGAGGCCGAGGATGAACCTGTTCATGGGATCTTCACTGATTATGTTAGCAGTGGGATGGCATTTGGAGCACGAAGATGGCTGGCTGTTTTACAACGCCAATGTGAGAGGCTCGCAAGCCTTATGGCCCGAAATATATCTGATATTGGAGGTAAAAAGCTAAAAATAATAATATATTATATAACGGAAGTTATTATTTAATGGTGTATGACTATATGGTTGTATGTTTATAGCGATATCATCCCCGGAAGCAAGAAAGAATTTGATGAATTTGGCTCAGAGAATGGTAAGGATGTTTTGTCTTAACATTACTGGCTCGTGTGGGCAATCTTGGACAGCACTTTCGGATTCAGTGGAGGATACAGTCAGAATAACAACTAGAAAAGTCACTGAACCTGGTCAGCCCAATGGCTTGATTCTGACTGCGGTTTCAACAACTTGGCTTCCTCATCCTCACTATCAAGTTTTTGATCTTTTGAGGGATGAACGCCGGAGATCTCAGGTTCATAAATTTATATACATCAAGTTTTAATTGAGATTAACACGCTTCGGTTTGTGTTGTAATATGTTGGTTTATATATATAAACAGCTTGATGTGCTTTCAAATGGGATTCCGTTACAAGAGGTGGCTCACATTGCAAATGGCTCTCATCCTGGCAACTCTATCTCTCTCCTGCGTCTCAATGTAAGTTTATGGTTCTTCGAAAACCTAATGAATGATTGGAATTGTTAATAGAAAGACCGAAAAAATTACTCAGGTTTTTACTATTTTGTAATAAAAGAATGACGTGGTATGTTTTGGGAACAGGTGGCTAGCAACTCATCGCAGAATGTTGAGCTTGTGCTTCAGGAGAGCTGCACTGATGATTCTGGTAGTCTTGTGGTATACTCCGTTGTTGATGTGGATGCAATCCAGCATACCATGAGTGGTGAAGATCCATCGTGCATCCCGCTTCTCCCTCTAGGATTTGTGATTGTTCCAGCAGGACAAAACCCTAATGACAACGTCACCTCCACCACAACCACCACCGGTAACTCAACTGAATCCGGAGGAGGCTGCCTGTTGACTGTCGGACTACAAGTGCTGGCCAACGCCATACCCACAGCAAAACTCAGCCTCTCGAGCGCCAACACAGTAAACAACCACATACAAAGTACAGTGCAACAAATCATCGCCGCCCTTGGTGGGGTGGCCACCGGTAACGGTAACATCGCTGGTGGTGGCAACAGTGGCAGTACCGATGATGGAGACAATATTGGTGGTTTTGACGAGCCACCAACAAGAACAATCAAGAAAGTGGATCTGAGCCCAACTTCAAAGGTTAATTAAACTCTGAGTTAACCAAAAAAGTAGACTCTTATGATTTTTTTTCTTATTTTTGAGTAAAAAAAAAACATGCATGAGTGTGGTTTGTGTATTCAAGTAGGGTAGGGTTAATTAAAAGGGTAAAAATGTCTTTTAAGTTGCATGACATTATGGTGGTTCTGAAGAGCGTCAGAGTGTAATGAAGAGAGGTGGTTGGTAGGTAGAGAGGGTCTGCAATATCAATCAATGGAAGGTGGTGGGGGGAAGAAGGTGCATGGTAACGAGGGTAGTCAAGAGCGCACCAGATAAGTTCCTTGGGTGACCTTTTTAGGGTTTTGGGACTAAGCAGTCAACAGCAAGGATAATGGTTCGGGAATTGACTTTCTTTGCTTTCTTGTGGTTTGTAACCCCCTTTGAAACCATTTCGGAAATTTGTCATTTTCATTGATTAGATTATTTTCATGGACTTTATAATATATAAAATATTTCAAATTTTCAAATCTTTCGTTTAAGAATTATATATTCGTAAAAACTCGAAAATTAAAATGAAATAGCTAGTAGATTAAACTTTAGTATAATCATCATTCTATAAATCTTATTTAATGTTCTTTTTTGTTATTGGAAACATTGATAACTTCTTAAACTTAATATAATAAATCAAATATATAGATTTTTTTATATTTGTTTAAGAACATTTTTTATGGAAATTTTTTAAAACTTTTTATTATTTGAAAAAGCTCTTAAAATGTTTCTCTACTATTTATTTATTTATTTGGAAACGACAGAAATATATTAAACCCGATATAACATCTGGATTCTTGAAGATACTTTAATTATATATATATATATATATATATATATATATATATATATATATACACACACACACACACACACACACGTATTTTGGGCACACCACGTCGTGGTGAAAGCATTCTACGACGTGGCTATGGTCGTTGTATTGCGGGTTTTAAAAGACCGTCACGGCGTGGCAAGTCTATATCACGACGTGACAGTTGTTTAATGAGAAACCCTAATTCTCGGGTATTTAAAGGAAAGATGGGGGCCTAGGGTTGCCCACCCTCAGCCTCCATCACTGTTAAACCTCTGAGTTCGTAACCTTAATCTCCTTTGAAGCTTTTGAGCTCATTTGGGCCTTTGTGGGTGGCTTTTAGCTCTTTCTTGAAGAAGAAGACTTCATTGGTGTATTGTTTGGAGCATACAAACTTCTTTCTATCATCTTGAGTTGTTACTCGACTTTTGTAAGTTGTCAAACTTCTACCTTTCTCTTTCAAGCATGCTAGCTCTAGGTTTTTGTTCTTATTTCTTCATGTTGGGTGGAGTAGAATGCACAACGTCCTTAAAGTTGACAACTTTATGGATTATTAAGGTCCCCTTGCTATCATATGTTTTAGATCTAGAGTTTAATGCTATTTTGAGTTCCATGCATGAGACTTTTAGTGACATTGCTTCATTTTACCTAAGTTGGAATCTAGACCTATTTTGGAAATGCATTGTAACGTCCCAATTTCACAACCAAAAATTTTCATCTTTATTAAGGTAAAACTTCTCAATTTATTAAATCCATTAATTAAGAAACCATTCATTCGGAATTACATTTATTAAAATCAGAGTATTGGAGAAATGTAGAATCATCAATGTTGTTGATGAGCATGTACAGTCCTGTATTCGCCTTCCAGCAATAACCGATGATACTTGAAACCATAAACAACTGCGTAAGCATAAAGCTTAGCGAGTTTCACAAAATATCACACTACATACAACCACATAGTACCATGAACAAATATAGTTGTTATGGGCTACCCTTATGGACTTAAGTGCCCAAGGCTCCTCCTGGTCTTAACCTGGAATGTCACGGGCTCCCCCTGGTCTGATATCTAAGTGTCATGGGCTCCCCTATGGTCTTTACCTGGATTGTCATGGGCTCCCCCCGTGGTCTGATATCCAAGTGTCATGGGCTTTCCCCAAGGTTTTCACACAAATAGACAAACACATTAAAAGTATCCATCCTATCTGTCATATGATGGGTATACATTTGTGACTTTGACCCATTGATATAGTAAGAGAACTCACCACTACCTACTAGACCTCTCACAACATACATTCTTGCCACCAACTAACCTCTATAGAATGTGTAACCCTAAGTAACCAGAGATGAGATAGCCACCCGAACAGGTGACCCTACTTTAGAGCCACAACCAAACGAGGAACAGGCATGTTATCCCACATGACCACATACAGTCCCTCAGGGCACTCTATAGGTGATAACCAAAAAGCACAAATAACGTATAGTTCTACAGATTGTTATAGCAAAGCAGCATACTCGATACCAGAACACAAATCTTACAGATCACTACAACATAGCAGCATACTTAATACCATAACACAGATCTACTAGATCACTATAGCATAGTTGCATACTAAATATCAAAAACCCAAGAAATGCATGATCGTATATACTCATAGGTGAGATAGTCACCCGGACAGGTAACCCTACTCTAGCAGGTAACCAAAACTAGTGGAGCGACATTGGTGCCTTCAACCCACGGGTACAGAGAGGCAAAACTCACCTCGATATACGTGTAGGTAACCACTGTAGTGAGGAAGAACTCTACCAGATTCAACTCACTTCCAATCACCTACATGAAGACACTCTAGTCAATACTCGATCACATGTCATAGTCACTTGCAACAGTGACCACCTCACATGAAGTGAAGATCAGAGTTTCACATAAAATGACGATTAGGGTTAAGTAAGGACACTTAACCCATTAAGGACATAATCACCTAAGGGTAGGACTGATTAAGGTTTGACCTAGTTATTCTCGGGTGTAATTGTAATCCAATCAATAGCCCGAATATACGCCCGATCATTGTCTAAAATATAGCACCCCGATTCTAAGGTTTTTCCCAGAAAATGACAACTAGGGTTAGTGTTCTTAATCCATTAAGTCTAATATTGCATTGATTTAATCGTATGGGCATTATTAAGTATTATTTAAAGTGTAATTAACAGCTTTAACGCGGATCCCGACCAACTCCAAACTAGGGTTTTCTTCATATTAGGGTTTTCTAAACCCTAATTAGGGTTTCCAACCCCAAACTCATGCCACTCAGATTTATGTTAAATGCTTAAGTCATTAAATGTTTAATAAACCGAACACCACCCACTACCACCTTGGGTAATGGATGTCGGCAATGCTCCATGGCAATATGGGCGGCTGCCACCATTTTTAATAGTGGTAGCACCATTATGGGTCATTATGACTCACTCTTTCAGCCTCCAAGTACCTTAACCGTTTTGAGAGAACCCTAACCCCCATAGTGAGCATCTTGAGCTTATAGTGTGATTTTTGTGTGCCAAAAGGAGAAGCTAGTGCATCAAAGGAGTCAAGGAAGGAAACAAGATTGTATGTATGGGATTATCATCTTCTTGGGGAGCTCCAAAAGGTATAAAGCTTCTACCTTTGTGCTTGGATTGTTTCGATAGGTTGCTTTTTGTGAGTCTTCTTGTCCCAACTGTCCCAATATTGTGCATGATTTGTTATGGACATGATGGACTGTCACACCCCAAAACCGGAACGGCGGAAACATTCGGGGGTGGAGGACGTCATGTCAAGTATCACGAGATATGTATATGATAAGCAAGTAATTAACAACCATTTCATTTATAAAGAAAGTGTTTACAATGTATGTGTTCACAAAACATAGAAGTCATAAACAAATAATAAAACAAGACTTGAAGCTATAATGCTCCATCTTCTGAAGTCCCAGCACGAGCACCTGTCTAATAGTCTCCTGAGAATACAAGTTATTTGAAAGACTTGATCAACAATTAAGCTGGTGAGTTCATAAGATTTTAGTGATGTGAGTAAGCTGTAAAGTGTTGTTGAAAATGTATAAGTAAAGTGATGTAAGTTGTAAGTTCTGTTTTGTAAAGTTTGCCTGTTCCTCTAGAAAATCATATATTTTCTACTTTAATGGGAGTTGAGTAAAATGACACTACAAGCCTTTTTATGCGTAATAAGTGGGTACAAGTTATATATACTTGGAGTAAACAAACAATCGATTGTGCGCATATGCCCTCAACTCACAACCCAACGAGGTACAGTAAGTAAGGCGGATAACACACATTTCATTGGTTGTTAGATCGTTGTCATATATAACCATGGTGTATTCACTTGTTACTCATGGAGTTATTTGTAATGGTTCCTTTATATCTAATGGAGAGTTCCTTTTAAGAAAACCTATATTTCTTATAATAAAATATTGACTATGGTGGTTACTTTTATAATAGCTTTGTTTATACTGCTATATATAATTTGATATCGGGTAGATAGTAGATTGGGTGACCTCGGTGTAAACCCACATCCAACGGGAACAGGACGTACAGCGAAGAGCACACATCCTACTAGTTGTCGGATACTAGTTTTATATATAAACATGGTGTATAAACTAAGTTGTTATAGAGTTAACTCACTTAAAGTCTTTAAAACTGTACTGGCTTAATAAAATGGATTAAGCCCTTAACTGGGAAATCGCTAGTTTTGTATACCAAAAGTACTGACTTTGAAACGAAAGTTTTGTACTAGAAAAATTGTGCATTGACCCTATGTCCTATAACCTGATCCATACCTGGTACCCTTATGATGACTTAATGTATACTAAGCATAAATATATATAGATTCAGGTAGATAATAGATTGGGTGACCTTGGTGTAAACCCACATCCAACGGGAACATGCCGTACAGCGAAGAACACACATCCTATTAGCTGTCGGAATCTACTTAGCATATATGTATCCTATAGTGTATACATTAAGGAATCATAAAGTTAGCATCATGGTCCTAACTTTTAAAAGTAGCCTTCTACCAAGGCTCGATTGTTATGAAAGCAGTCTTCTACCAAGACTCTACTGTTCCTTAGTCAACTGTAAAGTACATTCTCCCTAGTTTATAACCTATCTCGAATACAAAATAGATTAACCTTCAAGTGTTACCGACACTTAATGAAAGTAATGGGAGAAATGAGTACCCTGATGTCGTTTATAATGACATGCAGAGGTACTATTAACCTAAAAACATATTTGTTTTATTACGGTCATAATGTGAAGGCTGGAACCCCTACTAACCGCTCTCATGTATGGAGATTGAGGGAACCAAACGCGACCCGAGCAAATCCATGCAAGCCGTGTAATTTACATTAAAGTTAGATCCTGTCTGCGTGTTGTCATGCTATAGCAAATTTACTTGTTTGTTATGTTATGTTCTGGTATTGTTTGATTCTCTTCACTTGTTTGTTCTGTTATGTTATGTGTGTGCTTCATTGTACTAGAAGTAATGAATATCATTCTCTGAAACTATACCTATAATAGTTTACTAATGCTCTAATTGGACTGTTACTGAAAAGACTCATTTATCTACAAACTTAGGGCGCGTTTGTTTCACATAATGTTTTTGAAAGGAATGGAATCTGTCATAGGAATTAGAATCTGGAGGAATTTGAATCTGAATGTACTAGAAACTTAAATGTGTTTGGTTGACATGGAATGAAATCTGTTTTCTGTTTGGTTTGCTGATTTCTCAACGGAATTGGAAAACAAATTACGTATTATGACAAAAATACCCTTTAATGTTTTTTTTCTAGCTTATCATATTTTTTAATAAACATGACGAATTTTTATATAATTAAAAAAAATTGAAATAAAACCATTAAATATATAAATATAAAGCAACAAATGTCATTCATTATTCTCAATCTCAAATTAAAAAAAAAGTAACCACACACTATATAAAATAATGTCTAAATACCTAGTTCATAATCATATCATTCTTCCAACATAAACCTCACAAAGTTCTCCCGATCTTCTCCTTCCAAATTCCAAAAACTTAACACGGTTTCAGGGTCACACATTATTTTCCTACTTGCTTTGAACCTATCAAAGGCACTTAAAGACTGCATTTTTGAAATTTCTGGAATCACCATTGAAGCTTTTTTTTGTACTTCTGTTTCTCCTAGTATTGCTTGGTTCATGCTATTTTCAAGCTTTTTCAAGGGTGTTAGCTGCAATAGTTATTCCCTTAATAACTGCACCAACTCTTTTCCTCTTCTTTGAGCATGTGTTTGGAGATTCTTCATTTTCTGTGGTTTGTTCTTCAAAAACATCTTCTACTTGTTCTGATTGCTCTTCATTATTTGCATCTTCTTCCATTTGGGAGAAATCCTTGGCTTTATTCCCTTGAGCTCTATCTTTTCCAAAAATGATACATAAATCCTCGTAATGAGGAAATATCTTATTTCTCCATTTTCCTGCCTCTTTATGAACCTATTTTGTATCATAAAATGTTAGCACATAAAAATTTAATATAAATAATTGAGAAGTAACAAAATACATAAAAGTTATAATATTGTACCTGTATGTAAGAATCCCAAACTGCTGATTCAGCTGTTACAGAATGAGTGGAGCTATCATAACCAAAACCACTTGTGTTCGTACCATTTACCATATCATAAACAACTTGCCAATCTTTTTTCATGGTTTTGATCCTTGACTCAATGTGGGGTTTACCCAATATGCCAGAGTTAGGAATTTTTTCCTTTAATGCGTTTTCTAGATGCAGTAAATATCCAGATTTAAAACCATTATCGGCTTTATATCCTCCCATGTTCACCATATTTACCAATGCTTCCACGAGCTTGGCATCTTCAGTAATTGTCCAGTTGCGATAGTTTCTGATTTTTTCCATCACACCTACTATTTTCATAAACATAATAACTAGATGAAACAATGCATGCTATAAAAAATACACAACCATATATATAACAAATATAACCAGTAAAAGTAAATTAAAGCTCATTATTGAAAATAAAAAATGTAGCACAAATTCATAGTAAATGATAAACATAACAAAAATAGAAATGATCAATGTGTAGTATTCCAAGAATCAAACATATTTTGTGCTAAATTGTTTCTAAATGTGGTCCACTCGGTTGATACACCAACAGAAGTGATATTATCATAATCTCCACCACCGACATCTCCGGTTCCCTCGTCTAGTTCAAAGTGGTTCTCAAACGGATCAGTTGTCATTTCCTGCCTTATATAATTATGAAGAAGACAACATGCCATTATGATCTTATTTTTTAGATCAATAGGATAATATGAGTTGTCCCTTAAAATTCCCCATCTTGCCTTTAAAATACCAAAGCATCTTTCTATAACATTTCTTTAGGTGTAGTTGGTTGGTGTCCTGCACGCCAGTCATTCAAATGATATCTTTGACCTCTATATGGGGCTAAGAAACCTTCACCATTTGTATAACCAGCATCTACCAAATAATAACCTATATATGTAGTATAGTTAGCATAATTAATAACTAATACGTATCTAAAATAGCAATTATTATACGTACACGACCTTGGGACCTTCAATCCATGTGGCCTAAGTAAGGCATCTCGAAGCACTCTACCATCCGCAGCTGAGCCCTCCCATCCCGGTAAAACATAGATAAATTGCATATCTTGTGAACACACCCCTAGGACATTTGTGGCAATATCATTTTTTCTTGTCCTGTACTTAGGCTTATCTTTAAGTGGCACTAAGCACTTTATGTGTGTTCCATCTAAAGCTCCTAGGCAGTTCTACATAATATAAGAAAAGAAATGGTCATATGTCATATCAAGCAATTTATGTAGTACTCGAAATTTTTTATTAGTCTAATATATACCTTGAACCACTTCCATCTTTGATCTGTAGAGTTTTCTGTAACAGGTTCCGGTTTCTTAAGCAAATGTGGATGCAACCTTATCACTGCGTTGCAAACTCGTGAAACAATTTTGCTAATTGTTTCTCCAGAACGCTGGAAACGACTTATCATGACCCGATTCTTCACATTATGTGCAATAATGTGAAGAAATATGGCCACTTGTTCATCAATATCCATATGTCTACTTGTTCTTAACCCACCTAGTGTATGAAGCATGTCACACAACTTTGTGAAACATCTTCGGGTCATCCTGAGATTTGATATGCACGTAGTGTCACTTTTGTAAGCGTATTTGTGCATTATTGATTGTCGATCCACATCCGACGATATGTTTTTTATACGTGGTTTACCTCCTCTGTATATTTGTAGTAGCTTGCACACCGTGATAAAAAACCATGTAATACTAGTCATAACTTCATTCCGAAATGTAACGACTATTTGACTTATCTTTTTTCTATGTTTGCTTATAGTTAGACTAAGCCGTGTCATTTCCTGCTCATCTCCCAGAAAAGGAAAATTTTACAATTTAAAGACATAATAATTGACATTGTTGTGGATTTTAATCGTCAACAAATTCGAGTTTTAGTAGAAATTTGTTTGATTTTTGTCTCATCTTTTCCAAGAAAACAAACATAATGGCAAAAGGATTGAAAACAAAAAATCATGCAGGTAAAAAAAAAACACCACACAAGCAAAAACACAAACACTTGGTGTGCATACTTCTACCTACAACTAGTACATGTTACCAACAGTAAATTTCAACCACAAAATTAACAATTACTTTACTTGAAGGCTTAATTGCAGTTACATCACATAAAAGAACACATAGTTGAATTGTAGTAGGATGTCAACAATGATAATTAAAGCATTCTCATTGATGCGATACTGCCGGCACAACAAATATCCAACGATTAAAAAAAAAGCGGCCAACATGCGTTTAACAAACAATCACAAATTGAATAAAATATATATAAATGTTATTTGAAGAACGGTAGATGATCAATTCGGCATTTGCTTGACAATGAAAAGGATGAAACAAAGAATAGGAAGAACAACTAACCTCAGGCAACAAAGGTATCAGAGGCGCACAGCAAAAACGATCGGCAATTGAATTGTATTGTAGAACCGATCGAGATATGTAGATATATTGAGATACGATAATCGGGGAAAAGATAATGACAATCGGTTTTTTTTTTTTTTTTTTGATTTCACAAGCGTATAGATAATAGGAGGATATAGAATTGAATATAGATTCTTGATATGTTGGGAAAGAATTAGAAATCAATCAACTGCAAAATTAAAATATGATTATGGAAATCCGATTCCATTCAATTGGTAAGCCAAACACGATAACTACGGGATTCTAGTTTCCATTTCCTTCACTTTCCTTAGGAATCCCACAAAACAAACGCACCCTTATGCTTATACTTTAAAAATGGAGTTTTGTATAACTATAAAGTAACATAACCTTTAAAAGAGTTTTGAAATGTTTTAAGAACTTATAAATAACATAAGTAACATTTTGAAAGATGTTTATAACAAACATTTACACAATTATCATTGTGTTCAACTAGTATTCCCCCCCCCCCCCCCCCGCCCCTAAAACAATTAAAATAGTTAAAAGATTCATTACGGGGTATGAACTCACATGATGTGGGTGATTCAAACGGGTATGCGTGTAAGGATGAGAAGTTCCACGAATGCAGTCACGAGACACAATAAGTCCTAAATTACATATAAGGACACATATTGACATGAATATAGTGTTTATAACAACTATATGAAAGAAAACACCTTCCGGGACTAGGAAACACCTTCCGGGACTAGGAAACACCTTGACCAAGTGTTGGAATCACATGTGATTCAACATAGGAAGGTATAAATGCACTTAAATGAGTTTACTACCATGAGTTCACGGCCCAAGGGAGTTTACGGCCGTAAAATCATGGTTACTCATGGGTTAGTGCAAGTTTGAAGTCTAGGGGGTGATTTAGGGACATTAGCTTTAACCTAGGATGAGAAAGACCACTTCTTTTGGCACTTTTGAGGTGTTCACGGACCAAATGAGTTTACAAACGTAAACTCATGGCCAAATATTCTTATGAGGATCCTAAAGGTCATAAAGAATCATTCTAAATTCATGCCTAAGCCCTTGGAAGTGTTTGTGGCATCAAAACACCCCTAACTTGAGTTTTCGGCCCATAGACCATTTGGTCACGTGTTTGCGGCCGTAAACACTTGTGGGTGATTATATTTTAATTGTTTTGGCTCCTAGACACATCAAGGTAAAAGGCTATGCTAGTCTCTTGGCTTAAGGGTGGCATTTAGGGCATTTTGAGACCCTAAAATGGAGTTTACTCTTCAAATGGAGTTTACTCTCCAAGATGTTCTTGGGGAGTAAACTCTCAAATCTTGTTGTTTTGAGTTTGTTTTCGTTCCTATACTCATTTGTGTACAAGTCCAAACTAGTTTCATGGCTTAGGGAAAGGCTAGGCTCCATTTGGCTCCTGAAAAGGAGTTTACTCTCCAAGATGTTCTTAGGGAGTAAACTCACAGATCTTGATGTTCTGTCGTGATTTTGATGTTATTAAGCACAATCTAAGCTATATAATACAACTAGATTGAAGTACTCACGATTTGGGATAAAAACCCGAAGATCCGTGAGAGAGAATTTGACTTTTCTCTAACTGGGAATGTAACTAATGAATAATTTGATTCAGAATCCTATATATAGTCTTGGGATTTTTGGCAGAAAATATTTTATTCCCGGAATGAACTCTAATATCATAGAGTTTTGGAATAATAGAGTTGGATAAAACCCAAGTGCAACCTCTCTCCTGATATCTCCTTAAGTGTAAATCCTGATATCTCCTTAAGTGTAAATCCTGAATTGCTCAAACTTGTCCCAGAGTTGGATAAAACCCAAGTGCAACCTCTCTCCTGATATCTCCTTAAGTGTAAATCCTGAATTGCTCAAACTTGTCCCAAAAGTTTGAAAGTTAGCAGCAACAGGCTTGGCTTCTATTGATGTGGATGGTTTCACTGAATGGAAAATTTTGGGTTGTCACATGGACTATCCTTTCAGACCCTAGGTTGGGTCCTAAGGCGTAAAAATGAGGTCTCTTGAGCTAGTTTAGTCATTTGTTCTTTGTAGGAGGTCTTAATGGATTAAAACCATGTATTAAGCCCTTTTTGGTCGACCAAAGTATTAAAGTTTGAGACTTTATGGTTCTAGAGTGCTTCTGGGTCTTTGATATGAAGTTTGAGCTTCAATGCTTAATCCATTAAGCACTTATTAGGATTTTAAGATCTGCGAGATTACGCCCCGTGTAAGTTGATGTACGCCTTGTGTACTGAGTTAACCACCCTAATGGTGGTTAAGGCGAGGCGAGGTACGCCCAATGTACCGAAGGGGTACTCCCCGCATACACCTTATATTTGCGCTTCAGACTTTGGGCTTTGGGTATTGGGCCATCTGTTGGCCCTTAATACTTGGGCCCCATTGGACTATTTGGATAAATGTGTTTTGGGTCAATTAGGGGATCATATCTTTGGATGAGGCCCAATAAGGGGTTTGGGCCCAATTTGGAAAATTGGGTCAATCATGGGCATATAAATAGGTTGGGCCTTTTGAACCAAAGTTTTGGACTTGGGCCTTGGCCCATTTAGGGAAGGGGTAAAGTGGACATTTACCCTAAGTATGGATCCTTAATCAAGAACGGTATCCCAATTGTTAATTGGATGTTTGTTGTCTGTGATAGTTTTGGATTTTCCATGAGTCAACAGTTAGAGATTTTAGTGCAGTTTGACATTTGAGAGGTGAGTCTTCCTCACTATACTTTTGGGTCGAAGGCACTAAGGCCGGTCCTTTGGATCGTTATCCTGATACCGTATGATTGAGTACTTATAGTGATTTGTTAGATCTGAATCCTAGTAGATAGGATTATGTTATGCTTATTGATCTATATGATATGTCCTTGATTGTTGATTGATTATATGTTTATGAGTATGTTTATGTCAACATGTGTGAGGTTGGGTTGAGGCGGTCATGCTTTGTGTTGAAGGCCAATAGACCCAGGGTGACCCAGATAGACTAAAGGCCTGCGAGGCGGACCAGTCAGGATGATGGCCCGAAGAACGGTCCAGATAGGCTGAAGGCCCAGTGCGGTGGTCCAGACATGCTGAAGGTTCTGTATGCATGTTATGGATGTGATATTTATGATTATGTATTGTGGTGGTATTTTAGGGGAAACTCAATAAGCTTTGGGCTTATAGTTTGGATTATGTTTCTGGTACCTCAGAGGATTGCGGGAAGGTGAATGCATGATCGTGCACCTCCTCGTGTTTTTGTTTTACAATTTTTCGATTTCTTTGATGTGAAACTTACTTTGAAAACAAGTTGTAAACAATGATGATTTTGGGGTTGTTTTAAAACTTTAAAATTTTCAAGAATTTTATGAATATTACAAGTTGATATCAAAGCCTTGGCTTGAGTGAATTGGAGGAACACTCGTGTGAATCCAGTCTCAAATGATTTTCAAATGGTTTTCAAAATACTCAAGGAGGATGCGACGTGTACGATCATCTAGAGCCAGTAAGTAGACCCCAAAATACCATACTGTTATTTTTTATTGTGATACGCTAGAATATCATGCTAGAGATAGGCTATGGATCTTCAGGAATTACATGATATAATTGCCTGATTATATGATGCCTGATAACCCAGGTCTTTGTTTTATGGAATTGACATAATTATGTAGTTGCTTAGTGTATGCATCATGGTTATATATAACTAAGATCTTATAACATGAGAATGTTTGATTTGACCTTATATCCTGTTCTTGTTTGATGAAGGGATTAGGGTAGGGTCAAATATCCGAATATCTATAAGGTCCAATGTTATGTATGGCTAGCATACACTAGTGTTTCAGGGTTGGTGGAAGTTTCATGGATGAGTCATCTGGGGTATGTCGGCCAGTCGTGAGATGTTTAGTATTTCCTCTAGGGAGTGATGATTGAGTGTACGACTATGCTTATGAGTTTTGTTAGGGTACTATGATGACCCTTGAGACAAATATGGGTAGGTGTGGAAGGTAGTATGGCCCGTACTACAGAAAATACAAGACTCGTACGCGTAACAAGGAAGTCACAACCCCTAGGGCTTCGTTGGGAGTTGGTTCCCTGTTATGCTATGTGGATTATTTGATATCTTCCTGGCGTATTTTCAGTATGGTGACTACGAGGCGAGTTGAGGTCGGATCCGGGTCGGGATCTGGAGCTGGCAGTCAGGGTGGGAAACATTGTGAGAGGACCACATCAGGAAGATCATTCACAAGGAGGTGATTGCTATTGTCCGGGGTCAAATTTCAGAGATGTTCGTCTCTATCAAGACTACGATGATGGAGTTCTTTGATGATCGCTACGCAACCATTGTTGAGATGGTTGCTGCTGCAACCTCTGTAGCCATGGCCGCTGCAGGTGCTGGGACAAAGAAGGTCTTTCAGTATTGGGACTTCGATAATACGAAGCCCCCGACTTTTGATGGAGTTCAGGACCCGATCATGGCCGTGAGGTGGCTATCTGATATGAATTGATGTTTTTGCACTTGTTCATGCCCTGTTGACCAGAAAGTCAAGTGCACTCTGAACCTTTTAAGGTCCGGAGCGAAGGATTGGTAGAGACTTGTTACAGGATCGTATTCTGCTAAGCAGATGGCTGCGATATCTTGGGATCAGTTCATGGAGATGTTTCGTACTTGCTACGTTCCACAGATCGAGCGAGAGAGGTTGGCTCAGGAGTTTTTAGACCTGAAGCAGGGATCAGATTCGGTGATGGAGATCACCCGAATGTTTACTGAGAGGACTATGTTTTGCCCTAAGTTTGCTTTAGAGCAGGCTCAGATGACCCATTATATGAGCATGCTCAAGACGGATATTAGACAACTTGTTTCTACCCAGCGGTTTGATTCTTTGTTGGAGTTGCAGGAGGCCTCCAGGCGGCGTGAGCTTAAGATATAGCTTCAGTTGAGAAAGTAGAGATAGGCCCCGACACAATCATAACCAACGCCAAAGCGGTTCAAAGCCGCTAATTCTAGGACTGGAGGTCAGCGAGGCCGAATTTGTGGGAAGTGTGGAAAGGTTCATGTCAGAGCATGTCAATCTAGTAGTGTGTGCCACAAATGTGTCAAGGAGGGGCATTATGCAAGAGACTGCCGCCAGACAGCCCCGATTTAGAGTATAAAGATTTTCTACCATTGTGATCAGGTTGGCCATATGAACGTCAACTGTTCGTTGCTCGCCGCCAAGCCGGCGTAGTCCCCTGCGCTAGCTACTTTAAGGATCACTAACAATAGTTAGGGCAGGGTGGAGCCCCCGATAGCTCGAGGTCTCACTTTCCAGCTTACTGCCAAGGAGGCCAGGGTAGCACTGGATGTTGTGACTGGTATGTTTCTATCCCTTATCTTATTGATTATGTTTGTTTTATGCTCATATGTTCGTACCTTTGGTAGGTCATTTCTAGTTAACTCCTTGCATGCTTTAATGTTGTTTGAATCGGGTACGAGTCGATCCTTTGTTTCTCGATCTTTTACTAAGGAGTTCGCTTTGCCCATAGGGGAGTTGGAGTGTCCGTTGTGAGTTTCTATCGCCAACGAACATGAGATTTCTGCTTCTTCGGTTGATCAGGGTAGCGTTTTGGAGATTTTCGGGGTATCCTTTCCGATCAATTTGATTTCCACTCCCATGGGAGATGTCTGCGTGATTGTGGGTATGGATTGGCTGAGTCGTTTCGGTGCCATGATCGACTGCAAGGGTCAGCGGGTGGTAGTTCGAAACCCAAGTTGGGGAGAACTCGTTATTTATAGAGAGGGCACCAAGATGGGTTCTGGGTTTTGTTCTGCAGCCATGGATTGTCAGTATATTCAGCACGGGTGTGCGAGTTATTTGGCTTATGTAGTGGATACGCGGGTTGGGGATAAAGTGTCGGTTGCTGATGTTCCAGTTATCAGGGAGTTCGCTGATGTATTCCCGGAGGAGTTACCCGGTGTGCCTCCTGAGAGGCAGGTCGAGTTTAGGATCGACCTTGTGCAAGGTGCGACCCCTATTGCCAAGGCGCCATACCGTTTAGCACCGCCTGAGATGCAGGAGCTGTTAGATAAGCAGTTCATCCGTCCGATAAGTTCTCCATTGTATTAGATATATTTTTCTGATTAATTAATCTATTTAATTGTATTTGTAAAATAAAAATGAATATAACTTTAAGAAGATTATGGTACTAAAAATATTACTTTTTAAACTTTCAAGATGACAAATAAAAAAGATTAAAAGCCTAAAAACATATCGTCATATAATATTTTATAATTTTTTTATTTACTTGAATATTATTGTTAACTATTAAATTTCATAACACTAGTTTATAGTCCGTGGGAACCACATTTACAAAACTAATTAAACTTTCTAAGTAAAAACTCAAAACTATTAATTAATTATGTTAATTAACTTATTAATTAAAAGATATTTTTTTTAATTATATATAAAAGTATAATCATTGATTTAAATAAATACATAAAATTATACCATCTTATAATTTGTATAAAGTTTATTTTATTATAATTTGTATAAATTTTATTTTATTTTTTATTCTAATGTTGTTAATTTAATATAATTAAAATAAAAAATTTAAATTTTGAATTTTGAAATTTAAAATGAAGAATCAATAAATTAACAAGTAACATGATAATATTTACAAGATCTAACATGATGATACATGACAAAATAACTACTTTTTTATTAGCACGAGGAGATGGAGAGATAAAAATATTTTAGATAAATAACAATAAATTAATTTTTTAAACAAATTGAAAATATAGCCATTTTTTTATAAATAAAAATCAATAAAAAGTCAAAAGTAATACAAAAAGTGAGGAAACGATGTCGTATACCACTTTCGTGTTATTGTGGACGTCGCGTTAGGAACAAATATCTCGTTCTCTCCAGACCAGACCCAAGGCTTTCGTTTCTGTAATTTTCAACCCGCAGCCATGGCGATGCATGCTGGAATGGGATTTTCTAAGATCATCATCCTAGTGGGAGCAGGTTTCTCTTTTACTGTAATTTTGATTGCACACATACATATATTTTTAATCAGTATTTATCAGATCTATTACATTTCAAACCCTAATTTGCTTCTCCTTGAGAGAGATCGAGATCGAGAGATGTCGTCTTGACGTAAATATGGATGTGTTGTATTTTAGGGTACACTGGTACGTTGATGATGAAGAATGGTAAACTTTCGGATGTATTGGGCGAACTTCAGGTATAATGATTCTATTATTTTCCTCTCTAAAACATAGAATCACGTTCAATAATGTGGGTTTGATTGATGTTAATAAGAATTGATACGCGTGTGATGTTAAATAGTCCGGTTTTAGCTAATCCTCGAATTGTATGCTTTGAAATGAGTTTTTGGTTTTAAAATTGGCAGGCTTTGGTGAAAGGATATGAAGAAAAGCAGGCGGGTGGAGCTGAAGGTGATCATTCCGATGCAATTGCCGCTCAGGTACTACTTTGACTTTAAGCTGATTATATTAGTTCATTGTTTTTTGTCAAAAATGGAGGTAACCTGATATAAACAACAAGACGGGGCTAAATGGCATTCATAATTCCAGCAACCCCTCTTAGATGAAGCTACATTGTTCTGCAAATTTTGCAAAAAAGAACTTTGTTGTGTTAGCCTCAGCAAGTTTTCATCCATTCTTTAATACTAGTTGATTTATGCTCAATTTGATTTACTCAGAGATACTTGATCATTTAGGCTTGAGGTTATAGTTAAAATCTGGAAATGCATCCTCTGTATTTTTCTTCATATGAAGATAGATAATAAGATGTATGTGCTATTGGTATTTCAGCTGTGTTTTTGTATATGATGCTATGATCCCTAAAATCCTTGGTTAAGGTTTTCCAAATAATCATAGGTTTATTTATGTTCATTATCCCCCCTCATCCCTCTTTCTCATCTATATATAACTAACAAAAACATGCAGGTTCGTCGATTAGCAATGGAGGTTCGACAGCTGGCTTCATCAAGGCAGATCACTGTTCTCAATGGTGGTTCAAGTGGTATACATTATATAACTTATATATATGTTTTTTTATTTTTTTGTTGAGTAAAGTGAAAACTGAAATTGAGTTTCTTTTAATTGCAAAGTTAAAGTTAAATTTAATGCATGCAGGTAATGTGACATCTTTAGTGGTACCAGTTGCTGCTTTGGGAGCTGTGGGTTATGGATACATGTGGTGGAAGGTCCAAATCCAATACTCTTTTTTTTTTTTTTTTTTTTTTTTTCTGTCTCAAATCTCAATATTTTAATTGATTTAAAAGTTAAAACATTCTCTGGTATTACTGTTTCTGACTTTGTGTAATTTAGGGGTTTTCGTTCTCAGACCTCATGTATGTGACAAAGCAAAATATGTCAAATGCTGTCTCAAACTTGACAAAACATCTGGAACAAGTGTCAGATGCCCTTGCTGTAAGTTCCTCCTATCATATACATATTGAATCTTTGATCTTACATCTGAATTCATGTTTGTTTTTTTTCTTTAAAAAAAAAAATCAGGCAGCGAAAAAACACCTGACACAGAGGATCGAGAACTTGGATGGAAAAATGGACCAACAAGTGGAAATATCTAAATTGATTAAAAGTGAGGTGACTGATGTTCGTGGTGATATTTCCCAAATTGGGTATGATTTGGATTCACTTAATAGAATGGTTTCTGGTTTGGTCAGTCTTCTCTTCTTCTTCTTAAACCTCTTAAATTTTATATATTTTTATCAATTTCTATTTAACATGTTTGTTTGTTTGTTTAATTGTCTTGCAGAATGGCAAGATAATGACTTTGGAAGAAAAGCAGGATCTAACCAACCTTGGAGTGTGGTACCTCTGCAACAAGGCTGATGGAAATAAGTTATCTGGCAAGGCACAGGTGATACATTATAGTATTATAGATACTGATGTTCTTTTAATCTTTTTAAGCAACCTATATTTATTTATTTATATATAATAATTGCATATAGGAACAATTGAGACTTGCTACCAAATCTGTTGCTGGTTATCTCACAACAGGGTCTGGGGGTTTACAGCTGCTGAATCTTGAGGTTCAGTTCAATTAGTCAACAAACTTTATGTTTTGTTTTATGAAGATTCCAATTCCATAACTTGTTATTTGTTTTTTATGTTATATTATTATTATTTTCTAGGAAATTGTTGAAACTATAGATCCAACCGATAACAAATCGCCAAAAAATGGCTTCTCGGAAGATGCGGAAAATAAATCAAGAACACTGACCAGGTATATTTGTATTTATATGTATATGCTTTGGTGACTTGTACCTTGTGCATGAGGAAACGTACATGTAGTTATGATGATTTTTCGTTATGGAACAGGAAAAATACGGTGAAGTTCAGTTCTTGAATCAATCAGAAAGGATATATAGATATACAAATGCGTGCATATATATATATATATATATATATATATATATATATTCTTTTGTGTCCAATAAGATAAAAGCATTGGCTGTGCTTTTGATCATTTTTTTGTTACTTGGTTAGTACATATATGTTGATATATTTATATACCTAAACTTTCGTTTGTGGTTCTACATGTGTTGTCACGTTTTTTTTATTATTGCAATGGACATATGTTTGTGTTTCATGGATCGATTGTATGAATGTGGAAAATATGTTTGTAACGTATACAGTTTTTGTTTTTTTTAAATGATTTTTATTTCCGTTTGTCTCGTTGATTTTCAGAAAAGAAATGTGTAAAGCATATGCGACTTTGGATTAAAAGCATCTCACATTTCTTTATTTTGAAAGACGACAGAGTATACGCTGTTTGCCACTAAGCCAATCCTTGTAATATATAAATTTTACTTGAATATCAAATATTCTTGAAGACAGTAGGAATGACAAAATGATCGATGTAATTTATGTTGAGAAATCTTAACGAATCCAAATTAGTATATAATATTTTTTATAAAGTGAAAATAATAAAGTAAGTGGGTGTCTCTCGCATTGCTGAAAATAGTTTATTAGATTTAGAAAAAGCTAATAAATTGAAAAAGTGTTGGAGTATTTAAAAATAACTTTTGAAAAACCTTTGTAGAGTTTTTTTATACCGACAAAATATAAAGCTTTCTAAAAGTTAGAGAATCCTATTTTTTGTTATAAAATATGATCAAATAATAATAAAAGGATAAATTACATAGTAAAGAAAAACATGAGAGTGAAAATAACTTTTATTTTAATACTTGTGATGAAATGATTAAATTTTACAATATATATATTTACTATTTATACTAAACAAAGAAGATGAAATGTGAGGTATGTTATGAATGTTCATTATAGTGGTGCATAACTACACTCATAAAGTTCATAATAATATTTGCTATAATGTTCACTAACTATGGAGAGTAACGCGGAAATATGGAGAATCCAATAGTCATTAACTAAATAATAATTCATAACACTCCTCCTTGAATGAAGATTGTATTATGCTCGAAAACCTTAACCGGTAAAACCTCATGGGAAAAAACCCTTTATTAAGGAAAAAAATGACATGATTAATAATAAGGGAACAATTGTCTCGTTAAAAATCTTGTTAAGAAAATCCAGTGTTATTAATCATGTTAGAAAAAGCAGCAACTAAAGTTTGTTTAACACAATGCTAAGAAATTACGGTACTTTCACAAGTGAATAAATAACATGTTTGGGATCAAGTTTTGTGTGGACCAGAAAAATATATAATTTCTGCACAACCAATTAACTCCGCATTTGATGAATTTGATTAGAATAAGTTCATATCTACTGTACCTCGATGATACCAAAGAATATGTTTGACTCCATTTCAGTGTCTTCTTATTGGGAAAAACTGTATCTTGCTAATAAGTTTACAGGAAAAGATATATCATGTCTCATATTATTAACAATATACATTAGTGCACCAATAGAACTAAGATATGGTAATTTGGGACCAGGTGGTTTTTCATGTTTTTCACAAGTCCGGAATTGGTCCTTTTTGGCATCTAAGGGCATTACTACCATCGAGTTACTCAATGGATGTGAGTTATCCATATAAAACCTTTTAAGCACATTTTCTAGCTAGCTGGATTGATGTACAAAAACTCCATTTTTGGTGTGCTCAATTTGAAGATCCAAACAAAATTTCATTTTACCAAGATCATTCATTTCAAAATTTTATTCAAACAAGAAGTGACATTTTCCAATTCTCTAGGATTTCCAATTATATTCAAATCATCTACGTAAATACAATTCTCACAAATTCTGATCTGGATCTTCTTATGAATACACATGGGCTTAATGGATCATTTTTATAACCCTTTTTCAATAGAACTGTACTTAAACAATTGAACCACTTATGGCCAGATTGTTTCAATCCACATAGATTTATTTAATTTTACTGAATATACTTCTCGAGAATTAAGAAATTGTGCTTCTGGCACCTTAAACCCTTATGGGATTTTCATATAAATATCATTTTCAAGTGAACCATATAAATAGGCGGTAACTACATCCATCAGACACATCTCCAGTTTTTCATGTGTTGCTAGACTTATTAGATAACAAAATGTTATTGCATCAACCAAAGGAGCGTACATTTCTTTATAATTAATTTCGGGCCTTTGGGTAAAACCTTGTGCAATGAGTCTTGCTTTATATCTCACAACTTCATTTTTATCGTTTCTTTTAAGCATAAATACTCATTTATGTCCCATTGCTTTTATCCCGTTTTGTGTACGGACTACAGGTCCAAAAACTTTTCGTTGAGTAAGAGAATTAAGCTCTTTATTTATTTTATCTTTCCATTTGACCAATATTTTCTATTCCTACATTTCTCAATAAATTTAGGTTCAAGATCCTTATTTTCTTTATAATCTCGAGCATAACATGATATGAAAAATTATCGTCGACGTCTGTCTTATTTCGGTTCCATCTTATTCCTGTCATGACATAATTTATTGAGATCTCTTCATTTCCATAATTTTCAGGTACCTTAGTTTTTTTTGTTATGTCATTGGGCTCTTCTAGAGCTTCATTAACCTTTTCAAGAGATTTTATTTTCTCTTTTTAGGCCATTAATTATATTTGCTCCGTTTCATTTTCGAGGATTTTTAACTTTGAAACGGGATGATCTTCCACGCTTCAGGCGTGCCTAAGTTTCATTTGCAGTTGTATTTTTTTCCTTCTAGGATATCAATTCTAATTGGGGCATTTATAGCTGGTACGTGAGACTTTGTTACTCATTTAGGGTCAATAAATACATCTTGCAAATGATATGCTACATTTTGTAAATGAATTATCTTTTTCAAGTTCACATTGACTTGAATGAGGATTTAAAAATGAGAGTGATAATTCATTGCAAGAGATTTTATTTTCCAGCTTCTTTATTTCTTCCTCTAATGTTGGAAAAACCCGATTCATCAAAATGACAATCGTCAAGCTATAAATAAATCTCTAGTTAACGGTTCTAAATAATTTGATATAGATAGAGATTCATATCCAACATAAATTCTCATTGTTCTTTGATGACCCATTTTTATGTGGTGAGGTGAGGAAATGGGTACATAAATTGCACATCCAAATGTCCTTAGATGGGAAATATTTGGTTCATGATCGCAAACCAGTTGAATAAGGGAGAACTTATGATAACTAGTTGGCATGATGCATATAAGTGATGTTGCATGTAAAATTGTATGCCCTTATTTTGATTAGGAAGTTTATAATGCATTATTAATGGTTTTGCAATTAATTGAAGGCGTTTGGTTAACAAATCAGATAGACCATTTTGCATATGAACATGTGCACCAAGATATTCAATAGTTATCCCAATTTACATGCAATATACATTAAAAGCTTGTTATGTAAATTCTCCAACATTGTCAAGTCGAATTTTCTTAATTGGGTAATTGGAAAATGCGCCCTCAGGTGGTTTCTTTGTGCAAGTAATCTTGCAAAAGCGAGATTATGACTAGACAACAAGCACACGTGTGACCATCTAATTGATGCGTTAATTAAAATCATAAAATATCTAAATGGTCTACATAGTGGATGAATTGGTCTACATATATCCCTTTGAATTCTTTTTAAGAAACTAGAACTTTCATGCCCTACTTTGTTCAATGATGTATGAGAAATTAATTTTCCTTGAAAGAATGCAACACAATAAAATTTATTAGCTTGAAAAATCTTCTAGGTTTTCAAGGAATGGCCACTTAAGGTTTCAATTATTCTACATATCATAATTGATCTGGGATGGCCTAACCGGTCATGCTAAGCTATGAAGGTATTATCATACCTTTTATTTTCAATAACATGGGATTCAATCATTCAAATATTTGTATAATACAATCTGAATGCACCTATGGGTAAATTTTCCAAAAGACTTTTCCTACCCGATATCATTTTTGTAATATTGAGATACTCTTTATTACAATCATTAGTTGTTTTAACATGATATACATTAGAATGAATATCCTTTAAACTTAATAAATTTCTTGGAAATTTGGATGAAAATAATGCATCACCAATTGTAATTACTATCTCTAATGATAATATTATATTCGTTCTTCCGGAGCCTTCAATCATTTTTTGCACTACTCGTTATTATATTAACATTTTGCTTCTCTAATTGATAAGTAATCAAAATACTTTTCATTACTAAAAATGTTATGTGTTATTGCACTGTCTACAAGACATATATCTTCCTCATATCTTTTGTGAATATCCATATTTCTCTTCAATAAATAAATAAAACGTAAGAAACATTCAGCTTAGAGAAATAAAATCATATTTTATTAATTTGAGAAGATTGTGACGACATCATTTCTCATGAAACGAATATTACATAAAACCATAATAAATGACATGAACCGAAACTACATATTATTCTTTCATCACCATACATAACACCACTTGTCCCTTTTGGGTAGACAAGAAAATCGACAACATCAAAATGTGTCATTTCTGGTTGATCTTCATGAAAATCACTTTGAATAAAATTTGAATCGATATTTTATTTTTCTTTAGATTGTAGAGAAACTTGATAAAGATCAACAAAATGCTTTGGAGAATTTCATGTACGAGACCAATGACTAGTCATTCCACATCGGTGACAAATATTTTCAATTTTCTTTATGCGCTGGCCATTTTTATCATTAGGATGTCGGTTTTTGTAATTTTCTAACTTCTGGTGGTTACTTGCAATCTTGTTATTGTTGTTACGATAATTATAACGACCTCCACGATCTCAGTTAGACCCATGGTTATTATGATTATATGATGTTGCATTCACTTCAAGGAATGCACTAGAACCAGTCGGGCGTGATTGATGGTTTTTCATCAATAGTTTATTATTTTGTTTAACCAGCAGAAGCCATGAGATTAATTCGGATTTTTTTAAACCTTTCTTATGATATTGCCACTGCAGGAGCGTGTTAGTGACATGAAAACTAGAGAAAGTTTTCTCTATCATGCTTTCCATAGTGAAAATACTAATAAAAACAAAGACTTGTATGTCAACGAATTGTTAGTTTAGAAATTCCATAAAATAAGTTGTAAGCATTTCACATGTGAACTTAAAAAAAATTACATACCTAAAAATGACAAGAGTAATATGGAGTTAGAGCTCTATGTGCTGATAACGTGTTATAAAATATGATCAAATAACAAGATAAATTATAGAGTAAAGAAAAATGTGAGAGTGGAGAGAACTTTTATTTCAATACTTGTGATGGGTTTTAGCCATAAGAACATCCTATGTGCTCATGAAAACCCTAATGCTAGGATCTAGGTTTCTCTATTGTACATGCGATTCATCCAAGACTTTAAACCCTAGATCTAGCATACAATTAATCATATTAACATATGAATGGGGTTTAGATCTTACCTTAATTGTTATGTTGCAATAACAATCTCAAATCCTCCTTGTAATGGCTTTAGAAAGCCTAGAGTCACAAGTGTCACTCCTCTAACGGCTCAGAAACACCAAGAGCAAGAGGATGAAGAATAAGGAGAGAGGAGGCTGCCCAAAACGTCCAGAAACCCTAGTGGAACTCTTAGCCACGTTTTTGGGGTTTAAGGGTACTATATATACATGTAGGCTATTAGGGTTTTCAACTAGGAAACCCTAATTTGACTGCTTAAGCCCTAAGCAGCCCATGGACCCTTTTAGAATATCCCTTGGACGATTACTAATGGGATTCCCCATAGAATTCGTCCAACCTATTATTCCAAAGTGATCCATAGCCCAAATGCAGTTATCTTATAATTACAGTTGCAGTCCCTTAAATTTAATTAATCTCTTTTAGCCACAAAATTAATTATCAATTAATTCTTGACTAATATTAATTAAACAATATGATTTCTCCTTTAATATATTATTCTCATAATATATTAATAAATCATAATTAATCCTTTCTCTTCATAATTCATCCTATCAAGTTGCTTTGGTGAAGGCAACCCAAAAGGACCATGCACCATCGGGTCAAGTACATACCAAAATAGTTATGGACTTAGACACTAATCCAACAACCACAACCATAGTTACATGCCTCAAAAACCATAATGTCAAATAGTATAATGTCAGAGTACAATCCCAGGGATCTCAAATGCGGAAACATGTGTTTGTGATGCATTGCTACCCTGCCAGCTCCTTTCCCTTAGATGAAGAGGTACCTGAAACCAAAACTGTAAACTGTAAGTACAAAGCTTAGTGAGTTCCCCCATCATACCACATACCATACAATCATACATACTGCAGAGCAATTCTAGGATGCCCGAACTACCCATGTCAAGCCATTCCGGGGCGCTGATCTACCCATGTCAAACCATTTTGGGGTGTTGACCTACCCGTGTCAGGCCGTTCTAGGATGCCTTCCTACCCTCTGTTCTATCTCACCCGGTCACATGAACTATTTCACCCCACCACTATCACATAATAACATATCATAATCATGCTGTCAGACATATCTGGGGTGTCTGACCTACCCTTCGGTCCTATCGACCGAATTATGGGACTATTCCCCTCCTACTACCACTATCACATTTAACATATCATACTGGCACATAGAACACATCAGGTAGTAGAAAACCAGACAATTATCACAAAGACAATCATCTCAACTATAATCAACTACCAGTGGGTCGGCCTTGGTGCCTTATACTCAATTCTACTGGAAGGTAACTCACCTCAATGTCGTGTAGTGTCTGCACTGTCCTCGGTGTGAAAATCAAATCTTCCCGAATCCTCAATCCCTACACAACATCCTTTCTAGATTACAATTTCATGATCATAGCTCTCATAAGGTTCAACTCTAGTCAAAGTCAAAGTCTAAGTCAAAACCCTGGTCAGATTCAACTTTGGTCAAAGTCAACGTTTAGTTGACTAGACTCGCCGAGTTGGTTCACCAACTTGCTGAGTCCCCACGTCCACAAAAGCTACAACCCGTCCCTACTCGTTGAGTCTAGCAAGAGCTCGACGAGTTTTCCTTCAAAAACACATCGGAACTTTTTCAACCGACTCGCCGAGTTCATCCTTGAACTCGTCAAGTTCATCTTCATCCATATGAATAAGTTGAGTCTATGACTCACCGAGTTCCCCTTGAACTCTTCGAGTCCGCCTTCATGTGGTTGGGAAATTGCCTTGAACTCGCCGAGTTAGCTCATACATTCGCCGAGTTCTATGACTTCCAGGACCGTAACGAGCCTAAACAACTGAGGGACCTTCAGTCTTAGCATCTGGTCTATCAACAGAAAGAATTTGAGGGAAATACATCTCGACTCGCAGACTCCCATGAACGAATCGCCAAGTCCCATGAATGACTTGCCTATTCCCTCTTTTTCCAAAACCATACAGTCGATTTCAGTGGGTTTCAAAGCATCCAAACAATAGATGAGCTCCTAGGGTCCATAATACACGTAAAGTTACAAACTTTACGTTCATGCATGGGCCATTTAGCTCAAAAGGCCCTAAAATGGAGTCTTCAAGATGCATGGGCCTCTCATGGCAGTAAAGTTGACACCTTTATGCCATGAGAACCCTCTTAGCTTCCAGATGTGAAGTTATTTCTTTACATAATGACCCACACCCGAAGGTAACTTAGAAATGCCCCAAAAATGACAAGATTCAAGCCCTAAAAAGGATTTAACAAATGGAAAGTCAAGGTTGAAGCTTTTTACCTCAAATGAGTTGGAAATGAAACACAACCTCTAGATCTAATAGCTTCAACTTGAACTCCCAAGCTCCTTGTTCCTTGTCAATCTTCACAACCACAAAAAATGCACAAAAATGGCTCAAGAATCACTCAAACAAGGTCAGGGTTTCGATTTAGGGCTTCTTTGAGTTGGGTGGGACGATGGGGGCTGGTTTGAGGCGGAGTAAGTCATTTAAATAGGGTGCAAACCCTAAATATTAGGGTTTCATCCAGACAACCTCTACTCGTCGAGTCGGTCCCCCGACTCGTCAAGTAGATCACTAAAGTTCCCACGTAATGTCGAGTCTACTCAACAAGTTGGGCCTCCAACTCGCCGAGTCCCAGAGCGAAACATGAAGTTACTAGAATTTAAATATGTAACAGGAACCAGGTGTTACAAATCTTCCCTACTTATTTTTGACTTCGTCCTCGAATTCTGCTGCTGAATCCGGAAAAATCTCGGGGTAGTGCTCCCTCATCTCGTTCTACGACTCCCAAGTCCACTCCGAGTCCTTGCGGTGCTGCCATTGCACCTTCACTAGCTCTACCGTCTTGTTCCTCAAATCCATCGACTTCCTGTTGAGGATAGCTATTGGCCGCTCGATGTAGTTCAGGCTGTCATCCACCTGAATATCCTCTAAAGGCACCACTACTGACTAGTCCACCAAGCACTTCCACAACTGGGAGACGTAGAAAGTGTTGTGAATCTGACTGAGTTTGGCTGGCAGATCCCACCTATACGCCACCTTGCTCACCCAGGCTACAACCCTAAAAGGTCTAATATACATGGGGCCCAACTTGCCCCGCTTCCTGAACCAAATGACGCATTTCCAAGGCGACACCTTCAGAAGCACCATATCTCCAACCTGGAACTCCAGGTCCAAACGACGTTTGTCAGCATAACTTTTCTGCCGACTTTGAGCAGTCTTAAGCATGCTTAGAACATGTTGGATCCTCTTTGTAGTATTGAGTACCACTTCGGTACTCCCCATAACCCTATGTCTAACCTCACCCCAACATATCGGGGTCCTGCACTTCTTCCCGTACAACATCTTGAAGGGAGGACGGTCGATACTCACGTGATAACTGTTGTTGTAGGAAAACTCTGCTAAAGGAAGGTAAGTATCCCAACTACCTCCGAAGTCTAAAATGCATTCTCGCAGCATATCTTCCAAGATCTGGATGGTCTGCTCGCTCTGACCATCCGTCTGCGGGTAAAAAGCGGTGCTAAAGTGCAGGAGATTACCCAGCTCGTCGTGAAACTTCTTCCAAAATATGGAAGTGAACCGTACATCTCTGTCGGAAACCACCGAAACTGGCACCCCATACCGAGCTACCACCTCCTGAATATAGATATCGGCCAACTTTTCGGCCGAAATGCTCTCCTGAATTGGGATGAAATGGGCACTCTTGGTTAATCCATCCACTATGACCCAAATCGAATCCACTCCCCTTGCGGTCCTAGGAAGCTTCGTGATGAAATCCATAGTGGTATCTTCCCATTTCCACATTGGGATATCCAATGGCTGGGTCTTTCCATGAGGCCTCTGGTGCTCGACCTTGACCTTCCTGCAGGTCAGGCATCTCTTAACGTACCAAGCTACATCCCGCTTCATGCCAGGCCGCCAATAATCATTACGAAGATCTTTGTACATTTTCGTCGCCCCTGGATGGATGGAGAACCTAGACTTGTGGGTCTCATCCATCAATATCTGTCATACCCCGCCCCATTACGATACCCAGACCCTCCATGCAGGGTCAAAAATCCGCGGCTGTCATAGTCAAAAGAGGCCGTCTGGCGTATGATTCGTTCGCACTTTCGACGCTCTTCCTTCAGGCCCTCGACATGCGCTTTGAAGATCTGCTCCAACAGCGGAGTCACTACCATCATCCTCAGACAAACATCTCTGATTGGGGTTGCCTTGTGTAACGCCTGTGTTTCTGGGCTTGCCATTTTTAGCAATGTGATAGTCTAGGTTAACCTTTGTAACTCGTTTTGAAATAATAGAAGTGTATTATTTGAGTATTATGTGTTTTGTGCTTAATTGCTTAATTATGTGGTTTGATTAATTAAGAATAAAAATAAGCGTCAAAATTTAAGTGTAAAATAAACTTGATATCTTTAGATAATGTTGTAGTAGTTGAAACAAGGTTTCCGAAGATATAAAGAATGCCGAAATCCGAGTTATAACGAGGAAGTTATGACCTGTCGAAGTTTCGCGATAGAACCGGCAACGCTGATTAACGTAAAAAGTGAAATTTACGTTAGAGCGATATTTAGCCTTAGTGATCTAAACGAGAATCGAAGATCTCGTTGCTAGTATCAAAGCGATAAAAAGTTAGGCGAGAACGGACGTCAAACGAAGAAGTTATGAATTTATAACGAAATTTTCTGTCCTGGCCTATTAAAATAAATAGTAAAAATATATCAAAATTAGCCGATGGAGTCTAAATGAAAGTTGAAGAGCGTAGTCTCACCTTCGCGTGGATATAAAGAACGTCGAAAACGGAGTTCGTATGAAGGACATATGAATTTTCGAAGTTTATTAAATAATTTATAATTAAATTTAATTATAAAATCTGGCCTTATCCGAAGACGAGTCACCGGACTCATCCGGAGTACGCTCAGCGTACTCGAGTACGCCCCGCGTACAGCCATAGTGTCGACACTTCGGATGACGCATGCAGTGACGCATTTCGGAGCCCGTACGCCCAGCGTATAGGCGTACGCCCCACGTACTCCGAGGCATCAGCCTCCTATAAATAGGATGCGAGGGGTCTGAGTATCCTTGCTCATTTCTTCTCCTCTTTGTGCCGAAGCTCTGCGTTTTTACCCCCGAAGGCACCCCGAAGCCCCGGTAATATTCCCGAGTCCCGAAGCAAGTCCCGAGATCCTGAAGATCCCGAGAAGTGCGGTTTCCGAGCCAAAGCTCTGCCCGCGAGAAGTTCGATTTTTGTAGAGATCTTCCAGATTTGCTGAGGATTACTACTTATGCAAGCCGTACTGTTGTCCGATCATCTTCTGATCAAGTGAGTGTGTAGTTACTTTCTTCTAACACATAGTTATGAAGTATTTTATACGAAATACGTGTTATGTGTATAGTTTTGTTGTTATGTAAGTGAATGTATATTCACTCTCGTTAATCACATAGATCTGATTTGTTTTCTATGAAATACGTGTTATGTGGGTATGCCTCATCTGTTGTGTGGAATATATATTGAATGAAAATGATATGCAGGTTTTAAACTATGTATAAAAATGTATATTTTTATCTACTAATATGTTGGGTAGATAGTTGGTGTGTAATAAACATATGAGAGGCCTCGATGTTGTTGACCTAGTTATTTAGCGGAGTATGGATAACGACCACAAACTCCTTCTAGACAGTCTCGTGGAACGCTAGCAGGTTCATAACCTGTTGGTGTTGTGAACGATGTGTTCACCGGTGTACTCTATCCCCCTCATGGTTGCCTTTAGGATATCTATTGTTGAGGAAACTCCTTAGCAGTAATGTCCGTCCCGATGAAAATCCTAGATTAGGTCCCTTGAGATAGATGTTGTTTTAGGGACGTAAAGTGAGGATAACGGGAATGGGTAATCGGGATAGTGATTGGTTGGTGAAATTAAATATAATTTATTTATTGTGGGTTGAAAACCCTATATGCTCACCAGGCTCCCAAGCCTGACCTACTCAGTTTTATTTGTATTACAGGAAGTGGCGCAAGGGCGTAAGATGGACGAACCATCAAGTTGTTTTGTTTACAAGTCTGTATATGTATATATTTGTTGAATGACTTGTAATGTTATTGTTTATGCTTAATGGTCTGTATCGGAACATGACACCCCGAGTTTTAATTATATAATGAAAATGCATCTCTTGATGAAATGCTTTGATAAATATTATTTTATCATGTTTTGTTTTGGGAACAAATTCCGCAACTCTTTCAAATCAAAAGGATTTACTCCGAATTTATTTTAAAAGCATAAATGAAAATCGGTCTTTTCTGGCCGAGATTTTGGGGATGTCACACCTTGCGACTAAGAATATTGGCCACAACATTGGCCTTCCCCGGATGGGAAAGGATCTCGCAATCATAATCCTTCACCACATCTGGCCACCGACACTCCTCATGTTCGGATTCGGCTGATCCATGAGGTACCTCAAACTCTTATGGTCCATGTAAACAGTACAATGGACCCCATAGAGGTAATGACGCCAAATCTAGAGGGCGAAAACAACTGCCCCCAACTCTAAGTCATGCGTCGGATAGTTCGCCTCATGAGGCTTCAGCTGCCTCGAAGCATAGGCGATAACATGCCCCCTCAACATCAATACCATGGCTAAACCTGAGATAGACACATCGCAATATACCATAAAATCATCCACGCCCTTCAGCAGGGCTAAGATTGGTGCCTCTCACAATCTCTGTCTCAGTGTCTCAAATACGGCCTGCTGCTCAGGCCCCCAGCGATAGACCATGACTTTCCTTGTCAACCAGGTCAAGGGAATGACTATCTTGGAGAAGTCCTGAATGAATCTCTGATAATAACCTATCAGTCCCAGGAAGCTCTGAATCTCTGATGGAGACCTCGGAACCTGCCACCTCATCACGGCCTCCACCTTGGTCGGGTCGACTGATATCCCATTCTGGTTGACAAGGTTTCCAAGAAACTGCACCTTGCGCAACCAGAACTCATACTTGGAGAACTTGGCATACAAGCTCTCCCTCCTAAGAGTATCCAATACCTCCCGTAAGTGCTCCTCATACTGCTCCCGTGTCTTGGAATAGACCAAGATGTAATCAACGAAAACTATCATAGACCGATCCAACATCGGTCTACACATACATTTCATGAGATCCATGAACACGACATTTTCATTGGTGAGCCCAAAAGGCATCACCACGAACTCATAGTGACCATATCGCATCTAAAAAGCAATCTTCTACACATCCTCCTCTCTGACCCTCTTCTGATGATAACCCGGACGCAGATCAATCTTGGAGAACCAAGATGCTCCCTGAAGCTGGTCAAAGAGATCATCAATCCTTGGGAGTAGGTAACGGTTCTTCACCGTTACCTTATTCAGCTCCCTGTAATATATACATCCGATGCGACCCATCCTTCTTTTTCACAAATAGTATCAGGGCTCCCCAGGGTGAACTGCTCGATCTAATAAATCCATTGTCTAACAGCTCCTGCATCTGCATAGACAACTCCTGCATCTCAGGAGGAGCCAGACGATACGGTGCCTTGGTTATCAGAGCCGCATTGGGACTAGGTCGATCCTGAACTCTACCTGCCTCTCTGGAGGTACCCCAAGTAGCTCCTCTGGAAATACATCTACGTACTCTTGTACCACTGACACGTCACTCACCATCGCCTCACCCATTTCCCGGGTAACCGAGACATAGGCGACATACCTTGTGCACCCCTGCTGAAGGTAGCACCCAACTCTCGCTGTTGAACATAAAGCTGGTCCATGTTGTGGCCTCTCGCCCTGAATCACTAGCTCTTCCCCCTTTGGGGTCCTGACCCGGACCAACTGCTGTGTAACAACACAAAATTTTATTAAAATTTTTAAACTTTTCAAAACCAATCCGAGTAATCAAAAATTGTTCAAACATCAATATAGTTCACAAATTATTTCAAAATTATTTCATATTAGAGTTACCATAAATCCAAAATCATAAAATGTGAGGATGTGTGCATCACGCCTTCGCCTTGCCATGGTCACCTGAAGTACCTGAAACAAAAATCAATAAATGTAAGCGTGAAGGCTTAGTGAGTTACCCCCAAAATACCAACATATACCACACAACAAAATAATAACAAACAACATGTATAATGAGCCTTCAACATGACTGGACCGCCTCCTCAGGGCCTACAGTCTATCCAGACCGCTTGTTGGGCCTTCGGTATGACTGGACCGCCTCCTCAGGGCCTACAACCTATCTAGACCGCCGTGGGTATATTGGCCTACAACACGAAGCAGGACTGCCTCAACCCAACCTCTAAACAAACAATCATGTGCACATGGATAACATACAAACAATAACATGCATATAACAGTCAAACTGATATAACAAATCACAAGCATAACAATGATCCTATAACCAGGACACCGACCTATCAGGTCACTAACATAGCATCCTAACTACTAGGATGTAAATCAATAGGCATATCATAATAATAATATGAATATAATCCATAAAGGGCTAACCTTGGTGCCTTAGACCCTGTTGATATAGTGAGGATAACTCACCTCGCAAATATTGCTGAAATACTACAACTCTATGACTACGATCTCACCAGGAATCCCGAACTGTCACATAAGAATAAATACTAGGTTAATACCCACCATTGCCCTACCTTGACCAAGTGTCTTTAGAATTCATTAAACCATTCTTTTTATTGGGCCAAAGTCCCACACCAAGTCCTTATCTTGAAGGCCCAACACTTAAGTCCACTATTGGCCTAATTTACTAAATTGGGCCTAAACTCCTTATTGGGAATAAACCCATGATCCACTACCACTAAATGGCCCATAACATCATATTTATTAAGCCCAACAAAGGCCCAAACCCCTTTAGTCCATAAAATAGCCCAAAACCCGAAGCCCAAATGTTAATGGCCCAACAGAGGATGTATGCGGGGCGTACTCGACCAAATTTTGACCACCATCGGGGTGGTTGACCCAGTACACTGGGTGTACTGGATTTACGTTGGGCATATTCCATCTCTTGACAAAACCTTATTAAGTGCTTAATGGCTTAAGCACTTAAGTCCTAAGCTCATATCCAGAGGCCTAACATGCCTAGGGTCCATAAAGTCACAGCCTTTATCGCTTTGGACGTCCATAAAGTTCTAAATGCTTGGTCTTAATCCATTAAGACCTTATTTCTCTTGCATGGGACACTTACAGCTAATGGAACCTTATTTTTATCACTTAAAGTCCCTTCAAGAGCCTGGAAGGACAACTCTTTACGTCTATAACACAAAATACACCACTTTATGGATTTTGGGACAAGAGATGCTACTAATAAAGTAAAATGATTAGATCTAAGCATATATGCATAAAGTTTAGAAATTTATACCTTTAGGAGCTTCTTACGCACAAACTAACTTCAGATCTATGAACTTGATCTTCTTCTCCAACACTTGGATGCAATGATCTTCTCTTGAAACTCTCCAAAACACACACCAAACAAGCTTACACCCACAAAAAAGATCTAGGGTTTGGGGAGGACGAATGTAGGCTGTGGAGGCTGAGAATAATCAGAGGAAATGATCCATAAGGGTGTTTATATAGTCCCCAAACCCTAAATATTAGGGATTGCTCCAGACATTAGTACGCCCAGCGTACATGAGTGTACACCTAGCGTACTAGGGCGCGCCTAGTAAGCTTGACGTACCCTTATGTACGCTCAGCATACTCCCTCCTGACTCAAAGTGTAACATCCGAAAATTTTAGGTATTATATTTATTCTTTTATTTTGATTTTTGAGGAAGAACTCGGCGAGTTGGTGCGTAGACTCGCCGAGTAGAGATGCGATTTCTCATCCAGATTAATGACCAGACTCGACGAGTCGCATTGGTGGACTCGGCGAGTCAGCTCTGTTTAATGAAACCCTAATTTCTCGGGTTTGGGGCCTATTTAAAGGGCCTTATGACCATCATTTGTGCTCACCAGCCCCCAGAGCGAAACCCTAGTGCACTTGAGCGTTTGGAGTGAGAGAAGGAGCCATTATAAACCTTGGAGGTGTTGTCTAGCAAGGGAAAGGAAGTTTTAGCCAAGAGGAAGCAAGAGGAACAACTTCCTGAAGATTTGAGGTCCAGAACATCACATTTGAGGTACAATTTTCGAACCCCTTTCCGTTGAGGTGATGTTCATGTTGATTTAGGGTTTATTGAGCCCTTTTGTGGCTAGGTCTAGTGCCCATTTGGTCCCTTAAGCGAGTTAGGTTCTGGATCTGGACCCTTGGAGGACCAGAGTGTCCCTTTGTCCAAGCTTTTTATGAATCCATGGAGGTTTTGGTTTTGGATCTTTGTGTTTGAGGTCAAAACACCATTTATGAGTCATTAGGTGTGATATGAGCGCTAAGACATGAACTTTACATGATAAATCAGCTAGGAAGGACTGGATCAACGAGTTAGTGGAACAGATCTGACCTCAGAAGGTCGTTTAGGGTTGTGCATGGAATGTGCTCGGCGAGTCTATTGGCAGACTCGACGAGTTGGTGCGGGTTGTTTATAGATTTCGAACCAGGGGTTGAGTAACCGAGTTGGGTGAGTGACTCGGTGAGTCGGAAGGGACTCAGACGAAATGGGGTCCTCGTAGGGACTCGGCGAGTCCACACAAGACTCGGCGAGTTGGGGTTGACCATTGACCATTGACCATTGACCAGAGTTGACCGGTGTTGGCTTGATAGAGTTAGTCAACCTTAATTAGGAAGTGTTAATTAGAGATGTATTGTGTTATAGGAGGACTATAGCTCGGGAGATCGAGCACTAGTGATTTCAGGGATTTGCGAGTTACCGAGATACGCGAGGTGAGTCTTCTCACTATACTTTACCTTGAGTAGGTAAATAGAGTTATGTGATACAGTGCTTATATATATATATATATATATATATATATATATATATATATATATATATATATATATATATATTGTTTGTTGTACTGCATTCTTCTATGTGATTTATGCTGTGCATGCTTGCAGAGTTAGAACCTAAGGGTTCACAGAGTTTGGGTGCACGGACCCACAGAGTTATAGCCTTGAGTGGCTAATATGTGTTATATGTGGTATTTTGGGGAACTCACTAAGCTTTGTGCTTACAGTGTTTTGTGTTATGTGTTTCAGGTACTAGTGAGGATTGCGGGAAGGCGCCAGCTTGATCAGTACACACACGGGATTTTTATGATACGAGATCTTGGGATATTGTTATATGTTTTACATTGAGTTTCAAACAATGATGTTTTTATGATTTACAAATGAATTATGTTTTTATAAATGCGAAAAATTGTTTTGGAAATTTACGGTGTTACACAAAGTGGCAAATTCAGTCCTTATACTCCTCATGGCCCAACTCAAACATTCCAGGGGCTACAATTGGAAACTTGCAATAGAGGAGGGATTTGAAATATACCTGCGAAGTTCATCATGATACATGTTGTACGCAGTCGATCACTGCCCCATTGGGGCTCAACCAATCCATGCCTATAATAACCTTGTTCCCTCGAAATGGTATGGGAACCATATCTATAAAGTAGCGCTCCTCAAACAGTCTCAAAACACAATCCCTGAAAACCTCTAATGCTCGTACCGATCGGTCATCTGCACTCTCGACCTCTAGAGGGAAATCTAACATGCCAGAAGACTCAGGAAACCTCTTGTTAAGCACAAGGGAGAAAAATGATCGGGTAGTACCCGGATCAAACAACACCTGAACTGGGATACCATTCACATGGAACGATCCTAAACAAAACATATAACATAACACATCAATATCACAAGCGACATATAATAGAAAGTTAGAGAGAAGAAACCATACCCGTCACCACATCGGGTACGGCGAATGCCTCCTCGAATGTCAATTGAAAAGCTCAACTCCTCACCACTGGAGCCTCTGACTTGACCTTCTTGCCATCCATAACCTGTGCAGTCCCTGGAGTCGGCACCACCATTGGCGCTGCTGCTGTCAATCTAGGGCAGTTGGGCTTTTTTATGGCCCCTCTAATTGCAATGAAAGCAAATCAGGTCTAATGTCTGAAAAGTGGGGGCAGGGGCAGTACAATCCCTGCCGAAGTGCCCCGTCTTGCCGCACCTGTTCTACAAGCTCCCTCATGTGGCCTGCCGCATTTCCTGCAGCGGCTCTGGCTCGGCTGGCCCTTCGACCTAACATTGGATCCCTTGGGTTTCTTCCCTGAAACCCCAGTATCCTGTTCCGTCTCTGCCTTCCTCTTCCTGAGGTGCTCTAAATCAATCTCTCTCTCCCTTTCCTTGGCAATCATGGACTCCAGGGTCAGGCATGCTGAGTAGCTGACATGCTCCCGAATATCAACCCTCAATATATCATGATAGCGGGTCTTCCGCATCTCCTCATCCCCGGTATACTGAGGTACCAACAAGGCCCTCTCTCAGAACTTAGCAGTGATCTCCGACACAGTCTCCGTAGTCTGTCTCATGTCAAGAAACTCCCTGGCCAACTTTTGAAGCTCCACAGCTAGCATAAACTCATCCCTGAACCTGTTCACAAAGTTCGACAAAGTCATAGCCTCGAGAGCTGGGGCACCCAGTCAGTCACCAACCAACTCCCACAAATTCCTAGCTTTGTCTCTCAAACAACCTGCAGCAAAGCGAACCTTTAACCCTTCTGGCCAGAAGCTCGTTAACCGCACAGACTCGATGTCTGCGATCCATCTCCTGGCAGCAATGGGGTCCTTGACCCCGTGAAAGTCTGGCGCACCACTCCCCTTGAAGTCCTTGAAGGACAGGGTGCGCGTACCCGACTAGCTGGACACCAAGTCATCCCTGAATGTCCGGAGGCGATCCTCCATTAGTCAGTAATCCCCTCCTTGATCGACCCGAAAATGACCGGGGTCGCCTTAAGGATACCTCTCGTGATCTCAGATGTGATAAACTTGCGTAACCCGTCATCAACCTGCTCGGATCCCACACCCGAGCCTGATCCTGAACCTGATCCAGACCCTGAACCTCCTGCTCCATGTCGTGTAATCGCCATTCTGAAATAAAAAACATAAACGTTAGGGTCATTCATACTCTTGAGAGGTCTCACACACTCTCCAAGTTTCTTGGTTCTATCTTAGCCCTCCTTGATGCGAGTACGGATCCTCTTCTTCCAGTAGTACGAACCCATACTACCTTCAACATTTATCCGTACTTTCCTCAAAGATTGTTTCAACTTCACCAAGTCCCTTCTACTATTACTACTTTCCAAACTAATCCCATCCTAGACTTTTCCTAGGGCACTCTCAGACCTACTCTCTGCCATCATTTGCACAAGGAGTCCCTACCATCTTTCCCTAACTAGCTCGCGAATACTATTACATATTTGCTTAGTAGTTAGTTAAAGCTAGCTGGAACCCCTATAAGCACAAAGCAAGCAACATTCGTGCATTGAGTAACCATTACCAAGCATAACCTAATCACGCTATCATACTGCTAACTAACCAGCCCTAGCATATAGCTCAATAAACTCATACAACAGGCATATTAGGCATCCTTCCTAGATCCTTAGCCCTAATCTAGCATGCAGTTCTCATAATCACATAACAGGCATACAAGGAATCCTCCCTAGATCCTTAGCCCTAGTCTAGCATGCAATTCTCATAATCATATCACATAACATAACATATCATGTATGGGTATCTTGGGAAAAACTTACTTGAGCACACACTTTATTCTTTCCCAAAAATCCTTGTTTTATATTTTAGAAAACTGTTTTCTTGTAAGAATCTTTCAAGCCTTCGATTTGAGTCCAGAAACCCCCGAAGGTGTGCCCGAATCCCTCAAACCACGACTCTGATACCAACTTGTAACATCCCAAAAATCAAGACCATTTTTTTGTTTTTAATTATATTACTTGTGAAATTGTTTGAGGAAAAACAATACTAATATCACATCAAACCACAACCATAGTTACATGTCTCAAAAAGCATATGTCAAATAGTATAATGTTAGAGTACAATCCCTAGGTTCTCAAATGCGGAAACATGTGTGTGCGATGCGCTGCTACCCTGTCAACTCCTTCCCCTTAGATGAAGAGGTACCTGAAACCAAATCTGTAAACCGTAAGCACAAAGCTTAGTGATTTCCCCCATCATACCATATACCATACAATCATACATACTGTCAGGCAATTTTGGGGTGCCCGACCTACCCATGTCAAGCCATTCTGAGGTGCTAACCTACCGGTGTCAGGCCGTTCTGGGGTGCCTGCCTACCCTCCGATCCATCTCACCTGGTCATGGGGACTATTTCACCTTTACCACTATCACATAATAACATATCATAATCATGTTGTCAGACATATCTGGGGTGTCCGACCTACAATTCGGTCCTATCGACCGAATCATAGGACTATTCCCCTCCTACTACCACTATTACATATAACATATCATACTGGCACATAGAACACATCAGGTAGTAGCAAACCAGACAATTATCATAAAGACAATCATCTCAACTATAATCAACTACTAGTGGGTCGACCTTGGTGCTTTAGACCCACTTCTACTGGAAGGTAACTCACGTCAATGTCGTGTAGTGTCTGCACTATCATCGGTGTGAAAATCAGCTCTTCCCGACTCCTCAATCCTTACACAACATCCTTTCTAGATTACCATTTCATGCTTATAGCTCTCACAAGGGTTAAATCTAGTCCAAGGCAAAACCCTGGTCAGATTCAACTTTGGTCAAAGTCAACGTCTGGTTGACTATACTCGCCAAATTGGTTCACCAACTCGCCTAGTCCCCATGTCCACAAAAGCTACAACCCGTCCCTACTCGTCGAGTATAGCAAGAGCTCGACGAGTTCGCCTTCAACAACACATCGGACCTTCTTCAACCGACTCGCTGAGTTCATCTTCATCCGTATGAATAAGTTCAGTCTATGACTCGCTGAGTTCCCCTTGAACTCGTCGAGTCCACCTTCATGTGGTTAGGACATTGCCTTAAACTCACTGAGTTAGCTCATACACTCACCGATTTCTATGATTTCCAGGCCCCTAATGAGCCTAAACAATTGAGGGACCTTCAGTCTTAGCATCTGGTCTATCAACAAAAAGAATTTGATGGAAAATACATCCTGACTCACCGAGTCCTATGAACGACTCGCCAATTCCCTCTTTTTCCAAAACCATACAATCGATTCAGTCGGTTTCAAAGCATCCAAACTATAGATCTGACCTCTTAGGGTCCATAATACACGTAAAGTTACAAACTTTACGTTCATGCATGGGCCATTTAGCTCAAAAGGCCCTAAAATGGAGTCTTCAAGATGCATGGGGCTCTCATGGCAGTAAAGTTGGCACCTTTATGCCATGAGAACCCTCTTAGGTTCCAGATGTGAAGTTATTTCTTTACATAATGACCCACACCCGACGGTAACTTAGAAATGCCCCCAAAATAACAATATTCAAGCCCTAAAGAGGATCTAACAAATTGAAAGTCAAGGTTGAAGTTTTTTTTACCTCAAATGAACTGGAAATGAAACACAACCTCTGGATTTACTAGCTTCAACTTGAACTCCCTAGCTCATTCTTCCTTCTCAAGCTTCACAACCACCAAAAATGCACAAAAATGGCTCAATAATCACTCAAACAAGGTTAGGATTTTGATTTAGGGCTTCTTTGAGTTGGGAGGGACGATGAGGGCTGGTTTGAGGCAGAATAAGTCGTTTAAATAGGGTGCAAACCCTAAATACAAGGGTTTCATCCAGACAGCCTCTATTCATCGAGTAGATCACTAAAGTTCCCGCGTAATGTTGAGTTTACTCGACAAGTTGGGCCTCCAACTCGCCGAGTCCCAGAGCGAAACATGAAGTTACTAGAATTTAAATACATACAAGGAACCGGGTGTTACAAATGTTCACTAATTATGAAGAGTAATGAGAGAATATGGAAAATCAAATAGTCATTCACTGATAATAATTCATAACACTTTTCAACTTTTTCTAAAAGCATTTTTTTAAAACTTAGCTTTTTTTACTTTTTCTAAACGCATTTTTTAAAGACTTACCTTTTTACCCTTAAAAAGCCAACCATTTTTGAAAACCAACTTATTGGTTTTTCAGCTGTTTTTTACTATAAAATCTAACCCAAGTATTTTTTTAAAAACTGTTTTTTAAAAAGTAATAATTTTCGAAAAAGTAGCACGAACACACCCCTAAATAGTGTTATGTTGCGTCTTGTCTCTACTTTATTTTATGATTGGGCTTCATAAGATAGTCCAGTCCACCATAAGAAAGCTTGGGCGTATAGTCATCTCAGGCCCATACAATTTTTTACTGTACACAATTTTCTAATCAATTATTATAGAATTTACTGTAGTTTTGAAAAAAACTAGTTAAAATATTTGGTCGATAAATTACACAAAATACAACTTGTTATATAAATCCATATAATAAGTAAGTTAAAATGAAATACAATTACATTGTTAATGAAAGTAGTTGAATGTCGAGCAAAATTTAGGTAGTGGTTACGAATAATATTATTATTAGGCGTGAAATGATAACTAAGACATAATATTAAAGTTTTACGCTTTTAAAAATTTGAAAACATATTTCTTTTTGGGGAAAGTAGTTACAATAAAATAATTTTTTTTTCTGAAACCAAAACAATACAATCCATTTTTTGGGGGGACTGAATTAAATATATAATACGTCTATGAACCCGCAACATAAAAAAACACAAAACCATGTATTATGCTAATTTAACACCCAACATGTCATCAAGTGGAATCAGAATCAAATATCCATTAATTCATTAATTAATTGGTTAATTTTAATTTTATTATTAAATAAAGAATTTGGACTAGTTCAAACTCTTATAAAAAGATGCTCTCTATGATGAAGTCATGGTCTTCAACACCCTTTGAGAAACATCGCTATCCATAATACTTTGTCAACCTAAAAGGGTCAAACTTCATAGCCTTCTTTGAACTCATCCAATCATTTTATTTGCAATTCAACAAAAAGTATATACCAAAAAAAAAAAGATAAAATAACAGATATTAATTTTAATATTTAATATGGCGAGGTGGGTTTGGTGGTATTTGTTTACATTGTTTTCATAACAATGAATGATGTGTTTATTTTATGAGACCATAAAGATTCTCTCTCAAGAAAATATGGATTCTTGTGTTTATTGTCTACACAAAAAGATAATAATTTGTTTTTCTTTATTTCTTTTACATAAATGAAAACTATTACGTATTCTCTTCGAACCAATCGTTTTGTTTTTTGTTGTTGTAAACAAATAATTGTTTTTTATTATAACATATTAAAAAACTTAATTCTAGTTTTTTTATTAAGTGACTTTTTGAAAATTCTAAAAAGAAATTGATGGACTGAGTAGATAATTTTCTGGTCCAATTTTGGCAAAATAAGCATAGTGAAAGTAGGAAGGACCAATCAATTTTCAAAGACAAATCGACAATGTGATCAAGTAATTAGATTGAAACAAAGTTTGGGACCAAATGAGTCCAACTTTAACTTTTTAAAAGGAAATTAGGTCATTATCTTATGAACAATTTTTATCTTATTTTTGAATTTTCTTTCCTTGGCTGCTTTACCTCGTGAGTGACTTATATTCATTATGATATGCCCATATATTTAAACAAAAAGGAAGAGCTCAATTTGAGAAGTCATAACCTCTAATTAGACTAGAAAAGTGAAAGAAGAAATTCCATGGAAGGAATGAGGAAGATTAGAGTTATGAATGTGCAAATTTGTTTTTGTTGGTAATTGTTTAAAATAGCAATGTACTTAAACAAATACTATGTAAATTGACAATTTTACTTTAAAAATGAGCATTATTATCACTAAATTACTTCAAACTTTTTGTGTTATAAAACTTTTAGATTAATAAGAGAAAGAAAAATTCAGGAACTTCATTTTTTAGGAGTTTTAAAAATTGTTTTATTCAAACAAAAAGGAAGAGCTCAATTTGAGAAGTCATATTCTCTAATTAGACTAGAAAAGTGAAAGAAGAAATTTCATGGAAGGAATGAGGAAGATTAGATTTATGAATGTACAAATTTGTTTTTGTCGGTAATTGTTTAAAATAGCAATGTACTTAAACAAATATGTAAATCGACTATTTTACTTTACAAATGATCATTATAATCATTGTATTACTTCAAACTTTTTGTGTTATAAAAATTTTAGATTAATAAGAGAAAGAAAATTTCAGGAACTTTATTTTTTAGGAGTTTTAAAAATTGATTTTATTCAAAAGTTGTATTGGTTTTGGATATATGATTTTTCGAATTTGTTGGTACGAACTTATTTTTCACACTCATGAGATTCATTCTGATTTTGGGGTAACAATATAGAAATGTAGAAGAGAATCCCTCTATTTTTGCGTATTATCTCATTATTACATGCAACAAAAAAGAAAAGGATGGAAAAAGGGAAAAATAAACCCCACCAAAATACATAAATGTCAAGTGGGATAAAAATAATAAATCATGAAACACAAAATAAACAAGCAAACACACTCACATACATTATATATATATATATATATATATATATATATATATATATATATATATATATATATATATATATATATATATATATATATAATGCATTAGTATTTTAAAATGTAATGTTCTAAAATATTTATAAAAAATAATCATTCTAATAAAACAATTTGCAGATAAAATTTCTAAAACAGTCAAATCCTTGTCATTTAATATGTTTAATAAAACAAAAATAAAGTAAACAATCTTACATACATCTTAAGTTCATTATACAACATTTTCTAAATATCCAGAAGCTACCTAGATCTTAGGTCTCCAATTAAAGCACATAATCTGAACAATATTAAAATACGTAGGCTACGTTTGGAAAGTATGATGTACTTAGTGGTTAAATCTATTAAGGGTGTTACATAAAGTTAACTATCTAAGCCTAAGGTTAAACCCCTAATAATGTTTTCAAAATGTTTGAAGATTAATAAAAAATGGTTAAGCATATAATCTAAGTGGCTCATGTCAACTCGCCTTAAGGGTCACATGAGAGGTCAATCGCAGAACACTAGTAGTAGTTTAAATGGTGAGGTTTGGACCTTAGACCTATTGTGTGGAATTTTGTAAATGCTAAATTGAGTGCGTAGATAATGTTTGAAAACTCAAACCTTAAATTAACTTAAAATCAATGTGTGCTAATAATGAGGGTCCAGTCAAGTCTTGTAAACCAGTTTTGTCTGGAAATCAAAAAAATCAACAAAGTACTCAAAAGTATAAAAGGATTAAGTATGAATGATATAAAGTTATTCAAAAACAATAAAAATGTTGGACAAACTGAAAAAGTAAGCGTGGACTATCGGGCATTTGAAGATCAACAGGCTGACACAACCACTTTTGTTGATCTTATCTCATGTACTATACTATCAAACAATAAAAACAAAACAAAATAGTATTTAGAACAATAAATGCTCATTACAGACTTAGAAACATTCTACCACTAAGATGCATCTCATACTTGTCTTCTCTTTCGGATTAGTCTGTATTTCAGAACTCATTATCTCAGACTTTCCACCACTTCGAATTGCACAATCATCACTTTTCATGTTCTATCAATCTCCCCCCTAAGTGACCTTTGCAATCATCCAACTTATCACTTCGCTTCGTCAAACACAAATAAGTAGGCACTCTGGAGCCAACTTCAGACTTCGATATACCATTGGAAATGCTCAATAAATTTGTTCTCGAAGTCCGAAGTTGTGTTTGGAGATGCTAATCAATCGGACTTCGATATACTGGAATATCGAAATACACGATATACCATTAGGAGGTCCAGTTGATTAGCATCTTGAGTTGGAAAGTCTGAGATAAGTTGGATGATTGCAAAGGTCCAATAAACTTCGGACTTCAATATACCATTGGATTGCACAATCACGCTCAGTTCGGATGATGATTTGAGGATATGGATGCAGAGATGCAAACTTTGATATAATAGCATCCATGTAGAGAGATTGGGAGGTCCAGTTGATTAGCATCTTGAGTTGGAAGATCGAAATACAGGAAGGGCACAAAATGTATTTCATGAATAATCCCTTCTCGTAAGAAAGGAGAAATTCCCAAAATCAGATTTGGATTATCCTTGAGAGCTTGAACCCGAATGCTTTCTTCCAATGCTTGCTGTAATTGTTTCTTTTTACCATCCCTCAGAATTTTTGAACGACTTCATTTGGTTGTTATAACCAGTGACTATTCGTTTTCCTTTTTCTATTGATAGATCAACTTGAGATGAGATGAAGGAGATGATTTGTCGTCCAGATTCAGTAATGAACAGCTCGGGTGGAGGAGGAAGCAAAGACTCATCATGAATCTCATCCGGTTTTCTGATTGGACAACCTTGGTTAATATAGCGATCTTTGGAGTAGGAATCAGAGAAGGTATTGATTGAGTGGCTCGGAAGACATCAATTGTTAGCTTTGTTTTAACCTTATCCATGTCTTGTGTGACAAACCGAATTTTTTTTGCTTTATAAGTCCAATAGTCAACTCAACTGAGTGTCAGACTCCTTGCTAATGAGTTTCAGCCTTGTTAAAGGTCATTCTAAGGAGTTTTAGCCTAGTACACTTAAGGGATAAGTGTTAGAAATTACCTGCTAGATCCACTGAACAACATACAAGCCTTAACCATCACCACCATGAGTTCACGACCACAAAACATAGAGTTTACGACCGTAAACTCTAAGTGGGCCGTAAACTCACCTCTATATATAAAAGTCTTGGCCATTTCTTCCATTCTTTCCTTCCTTGGCCGATTTTCTTCCATTCTCTTTGAAGTATCATCCAACATTTCATCTTAGATCTTCAAAAGTGTAAGTGTTCTTCCTTTAGTTTGTTGTTACACTTCATTTCCTAGTTACACACTTTGATTTCATCCATGAAATCAAGTTTTCTTAGATTTCCAAGAAACACTAAGAACACATACTAGTGTTCTTGGCCGAAATCAACCCTTTCAAGCTTCAATATCGTAAGTATCCCTTCATTATACTTCATATCTACTAAGAATCCTTGAAATACACCATCTAAACATGCTTTCCCCATGAAGATCATGAGTTTACGACCCAAGATCTCCCTTGACCGTAAACTCCATGTTGATGCATGTTTGGACCTTAAACTCTTCCAATAAGCAAGCCATAGGCCTTGAACCATTAATGAATGTTGTAGGACCTTAACCCAAACATCTTGGCAACTTTGACCATCATTTTATGGCCATAAACTCCCTTGGATGTAAACCCATGGCCATAAACACTAGATTAGTGCCATACACCTTCCTTTGATGAATCACATGTGATTCAACAGTTCATGTCATTGGCGCTTAGTCCTTTAGGTTGTTTTCCTTCATGATTACTTGTATTATACACTAATTATATACATATATGTGCCATTATATGTCATTTAGGACTTGTTAAGTCTCGAGACTTCATTCATGGAGCTTCTCATCCTTACACGCATATTCGCTTGAATCACCCACATCAGGTGAGTTCATACCCCGTAATCAATCTTTTAAAGTGTTTTAAATACTTTTAAAGGGGGAAATACAAGTTGAACACAATTGATAATTGTATAATTGTTTGTTAAAACATCTTTCAAAGGTTGTTTATGTCTTTAATAAGTGATCAAAATATTTCAAAAACTCTTTAAAGTTATGTTACTTTTTAGTTTAACAAAACTCCATTTTTAAAGTACAAGCATAAATTAGTAGTAAAATGAGTCTTTTCAATAACAGTTCAAGAAAAACATTAGTAAACTATAATGGGTATAGTTTAGAGGTTCAGTTCATACTAGGTACAATACACGATAACATAAGAGAACACACAATAAAGAGAAACAGGGAGAAAGATACAATACACAATAGCATAAGAGAACACACAATAAAGAGAAACATGGAGGAAGATACAATACGCAATAACAGAAAGAACATACTAAGATACTATAACAGAACGAACATACTAAGTTACTATAGCATGGAACTACTACAGGATCTAACTATACCAATAATCACTAACGCATTGTTTTAAACAAAAGGTGATAACTTATTGGGTATACATGATCATATAACTTTAATGTGGATTACATGGCCTAGCAACTGGTTTGCTAATGTCGCGTTTGGTTCCCAGAATCTTTTGGCAGGGAGAGTGTATAGTATGGGAACTAGCCTTCGCATTATGACCTTAATAAAACAAACATGTTTTAAGGTAATTAGTACGTTAGGATGTAAATTCATAAGACATTGAGTACTTATATTTTCCCATTACTTTCATAAAGTGACCAGTTCCATTTGAAAGTTAATGAAAACTATTTTCGAGACAAGATAGTTATAAACTAAGGAAAAACTTACATCTTTTCAAATGACAAACAGAACAGTCGGGTCTAGTACATTCAGTAGAAAGGGACCATAATACTAACCTTATTATTCCTTAATGTATACATCAAGAGATATATATTAATAACATCTAATAAGTAATAGGATGTGTGCTTTCTACCTCATTTCCTGTTCCTTGTTTGGTTGTGGGCTTAGAGCGGATTCACCCAGCCTATTATCCATTCGATATTAGTTATAAATACGTTCTGTATACATTAAGTCATCATACGAGGTACCAGGTATGGGTCAGGTCATAATATACTAATTCAATGCACAGTTTTCTAGTACGAAACATACTTTTCAAATCATAACTTTTGGTATACAAAACTAGAAACTTGTCAGTAAAGGGTTTAATCCATTTTATTAAACCATCATTTTTAAAGGACCTTAGGTAGTTAACTCTACAATACCTTAGTTTATACATCAAAGGTTATATATGATTAATATCCAATATGTAATTGGATGTGTGCCTTCCGCCTCATTCCATGATCCTTGTTTGGTTGTGGGCTTAGGGCAGATTCACACAATTAACTATCTGTTTAATATTAAATTATATATAGCTAGTATAAACTAAGTGATTATAGAAGGAACCAATGTGGTTACTATTTTATACTAAGAAATAAGGGTTTTCTTAAATAATCTTTTCATAAATTATAAAGGAACTAGTACAGTTAACTCTGTGAGTACCAAGGGAATACACCATGGTTATATACAACAAGGATCTAACAGCCAATGGGATATGTGTCATCCGCCTCATTCCCCGTTCCTTGTTTGGTTATAGGCTTAGGGCAGATACACATAATCAATTGTTTGTTTACTCTGAGTTTTATATAACTTGTATCCATTTAGTACTCATAGAAAGGATTGTAGAGTCATTTTTACTTATCTTTCATCAAAGCAGGAAATGTAGGATTTTCTGGAGGAACAGGCAAACTTTTCTAAAACAAAACTTACAATTTACTACAACTTACTAAGCTTTCTACAACTCACTTACGTCACTAAAATCTTATGAACTCACCAGCTTAATTGCTGATAAACTCTTTCAAATAAATTGTATTCTCAGGAAACTAGTAGACAGGTAGCCGCGCTGGGAATTCAGAAGATGGAGCAGTATAGCTTTTAGTCTTATTTTGTTATTTTTTATGTATTCTATGTTTTGTGAACACACACTTTGTAAACACTTTCTTTCTAATGAAATGGTTGTTTATATACTTTGATTACTATGATGCATGTCTTGTGATACTAAACATGACATCCTCCACCCCCGTACATTGTCGCCGTTTCGGTTTTGGGGTGTGACATCTTGGCTCCTTTCACTACTAGAAAAACAGCCTTTTACGACACTCATTGCATGTCGTAAAAGGCTCAGACGACGCGCAAATACGCGTCAAGGAAGGCCCTGTCATGAAGAGAGACGACGCATTTTTGCGCGTCGTCTATAGACGACGCACATTTACAACGCGCAATTATGACGCGCGTTTACGACACGCAATGCGTATCAAGGAAGGCCCTGTCATAAAGGAAGACGACATGCATTCGCGTGTCATAACCTTACGACGCTCGTGTTAATGACACGCAATGTGTATCAAGAAAGCCCCTGTCAAGAAAGGCCATGTCATAAATGAAGATGACGCACACTTTTGCGTATCATAATTTTAAATGTTTTAAAAAAAATAGTATTTATAGATTTACTTATTTTCAAATGAAATTTGTATTTAATGTTTCATAATAGAAAATAAAATATCATATACAAAAAATAGAATCCCTTGCATAAATTTAATGTCATACAATTCTATTTCTTACAATATATAAATTTGCATCTAATCTACTATATACATCAAATTCCAACTAACTAAAGTTGCATCTTTCCTTTCATAATTCTTTAAGACTAATGCTCCAAACAACTGATTATATGGATAAGCAGTTGTACATTGGCCCATCTCACTCAATAATGACTTAGCCAAATTCAACTCCAAGTCTTTACTGCATCTTGCTGATAATGCTGCAATATTTAAATCAAATTCAACTCCAAGTCTTTACTAATAATCAAAATCCCAAGAGCAACATCCATTGTAGAGGCAAGTTCATTTTCAAAACAAAACATACTATTTATAATGATAAGGATGTGGAGGGTATACTGTAAAAACTCAGATATGGCTATAATGGAGATAACAGGGATAGATATATATACCTTAAACAAATTAGCTTCCAGATCAGATTGAGAGCTGCAAAAAAAACTAATATATGTTAAGTTAGTATTTGGAGGATGTAATATGATGACATACACCTCCAGAAGGCTATTATGTATGAGCTTGACCAACACCAAGGGCATTATTGGTAGAAATAATGTTACTATTTGTAGGGTTGATAGGGATAATGTCTCCTCACTTTGTTCATGTACTGAAACTCCCTACTGAATATATTATGTTTTTCTATGCATATGGGAACATGGGGAGGCGTCCTATGGGGGTAGATTTGTCATTTGACATACCGGTGACTGAACTGGAAGTGAATACAAAGCATTTTCATGAAATTTTTTGTTCATATGAATTCCTTCTACATAGGGCAATTAAGCCAACTAACTTGACTAAGTTGTGACATGGTTTCTAATTGAAACTAGTTTCTAGATGATGAATGGAATATAAATTCAAGTAGGGTTTTGAAGTTTGAACAACAGATATGTTGTTACCTTAATGAGGCCAGGTGGACCAATGATAACAAGATCTTCAAGTGCTTCTACTTTGTCTAGTGATAAGGTGTTGTATAACATATCAACATCCTCAAACTCATCAAAATCCTCCTGCAGATGAAATGGTTTGTCGTGGTTTTAGATGCTTTGTGAAAAGTGAAAACAACAAGAATCTTTTATCATGAATTTGACAAGGTGGCATAGAGGAGAGAACCTCAAAGAAACTATTGAGAAAATGTGAAAGGGAAAAAAGTATATGATGACCTGATTTCGTTCCACATAGTCGTCAATGAAGCCCTTAACATCATTGACTTGTTCCTCCAGAAATAGGAGGCATACCAAGAAGGGTGCTGCTTCTTTGTTGTACTTGTTGGGATCTCTGCAAAAATTTCTCTCTTTGATCTGGTGCTATTTCAGTTCTTCCACGGAAGTGTCCCTATTAAAAAAAAAGTATTTTAGTTAATGTAGATACAATGTATATTATAGCGATATATATAGCATACCCCTTCGTGTTGAGTTTGGAAGGAAATACCAGGTCTCCACTGAATGCCAGGAACACCAGAAGGTGAAAAGACTCTTGTGCCCATGCCACCACCCTCACCACCATTTCCATTATCACCATTAGTACTTTTGACACCACTTTGTGGCAACATCATTCTGCTACTCAAAGATGAAACAGGAGGATGTTGCTGAACCATTCTCTCATCTGTCCCTAACATAGGCCTCTTAGCCATTTCAGAAGCTTGACCAACACCAAGGGCATTATTGGTAGAAATAATGTTACTATTCGTAGGGTTGATATGGACAGTAACTGAAGATTGACTTGTCAAACTGGTCAAACTACCCTTCCCGAGATTCCTTAATCCAAATTCACTAAGGGCAGGAGATGATTTACGAACAGGGAATCCTCCGACTTCTTCTTCCTTGTTTATAGGTGAGGAAGGGATGGTGGAGACTGAGACTGAGACTGAATTATCTAAAACACCCCTCACCGGACTTGGACTTGGAGGGACTGAAAAATGAAACAAAGTAAATGAATATCTCACCATTTTCCCATAGTATAAATAACTAATTCTAGGGCTAAACACAACAAAGTACAGGGATTTAATAGAAAGAGATGAAATAGGATGTTATAATACACGTGTAAAAGAAATTATGTTGTTGTTTCTTGCATTTAACAATAAATAACAAGTGTAGTAAAAAGTAAAAAGTAACCATGTGTAGCTCCAGGGGCAGGACTGCCAGTAGCTTTGATATTTTTTATTATTATAATCAATACATTATATTTATTTAAAAATTAGATTTTTTTTTGGATTTGGTAATTTAGATTAATTTCATTATCATATGTAAATATATTAACATATACTATTTAACACACATTTACTAAACTTTAAGTAAATACACAATGTATCAAAATTTCACAACAATTAAACAATTCTAAAACAAAAAGAAAGAACTTTATATGGTCCAAGTCACAGAAAGGAAAAAACATAAAAACCTGGGTAGCCAAGTATATATTGTTCAAATGAGAAGGATGTGCTTGAACAATGGTTCGATATGCACTCTTTCTACCCTCCACAGTCTGAAGCAAGAAACATTAATTAAACCACTTTATAAGTAGAATGTCACCAATATAGTTGACCAAGAAACATATAAAGATGAAATTGTGATGGTAAATACCCCAAAATCAAATAAGAAATTTGACCGGTCAACCATAAACAATTTCAGAGTACTTCTTCTTAGGAGATATCTGTCATAGCAGTATAACTGTGAGGTGAGTAACAACCAAAGAAGGAAGCATAAAAAAGATCTAGAAACACAAATGAATAAGCTTCTGCTACATTCAATATAAAAAAATACAACAGTTGATGATATTGATGCAATAAAATCCAAAACTAAAATATCTACAAAGAATCTAGTAATTATTTAAATTTATATCTCAAAGTCAAAAAATCACCTTCGACCGTAGATAACCCCAAAGGTAAGCCCAATCCGACTTGTTTCTTCTTCCAAAGAGTTCAAGGCATTCGGTCCTGCAGCTTCCTTGATGCAAACTGCTTGCAAAGCATCAATAACATACCTATAATTATAAATTTACTACTAGTTTAATCACACCACACAAACATAGATAAATAAATAAATAGATAAATTGTTCTTGTTCCGTATCAAATAGTAGAGTAAATTACACGAATGGTCCCTATGGTTTAGGGTAATTTGCAAGTTTGGCCCCTAACTTATTTTTTTAACTCGGAATGTCCCTATTGTTTGTTTTTGTTACACGCTTGGTCCCTGTCTTACCTAAAAAGACTATTTTTCCCATGATTTTTTAATTTATTTAAATAAACACACTCTCAACCCACTCCCCTCACCTTACCCTACCTATCCCATCATTTTTCCATATTCAAATAATAGTCTTTTTAGGTAAGACAGGGACCAAGCGCGTAACAAGAACAAATAGAAGGGACTAAACGCGTAACAAAAACAAACAGTAGGGACCTTCCGAGTTAAAATATTAAATTAGGGACCAAACGTGCAAATTACCCCAAACCATAGGGACCATTCGTGTAATTTACTCCAAATAGTAACAGTAGAAGTTGACCTTAGAAATTCCCATGCCCAAGATTGCTTCCGATGTTTTCAATATGGGTAAGTATGCGAATAGGAAACAACGGAGAGTGAGAGTTCCCATATTTTGCCCTCATAACAAGGCCTTCAACCTCACATGTGAAGCACCATCCTCTCTTATCACCCAACATACACTTTTTTTAATAATAGTTTACTCAACTCAAAGAAGCAACTTGTTAATGCATATGATAACATACATGCTTTGGAATTAAGTAGTTGTTATGTCAGCTGAAATTTGAGATCCAGTAAAACACTCCACACTTTGTTTAAGGATTCCATAGTCCATATATGGAACTAAGTAGTTGTTATTGATGGGTTTTGTACATAAGAACATTCCTAAGAACAACACAAAATCAGATCTAGAAACATACCTTTGATTCTCTTGTTTGATCTTGTTGTCTTGGAGCTCTAGAGTCGCAATTGTCACTCCTCTAATGGCTTACAAACACCAAATAGCAAGGAGGATGATTTGGGAGAGAGTAGAGGGGAGGAATTTGGCTAAAGTCTCTCTACTTTAGATGGGGTGTCGAATTCCCTCAGCCATAGGGTCTATTTATACTTGTAGACTCCTTAAGGGTTACAGCTTAAACCCTAATTGGATAACTTAGACTTTAAGTTAATCCATATCCTTTCCTTGATAACCCTATGGACGATTTTGGCTTATCCTAGCCTTAGAAATCGTCCAATCCTTTATCAATAAGGATTTACAATCTAAAGTTTAACTATCAAGCAATTGATAGTTTATACCCTCTTGTTTAATTAATCTCTTTAAGTCACCAAATTAATTCTAATTAATTCTATGACTTATATTAATATATTATTCTTTATATTATTCTCATAATATACTAATAATATTTACTCTCTCTTAATAAATCATCCTATCAAGTTGCTATGGTGAAGGCAACTAAAAGGACCATGCACAATCGGGTCAAATACTTGCCTAATATAGTTGCAGCCTTAGACACTATTCCAACAGTATCCCACTTGGATAAGTCTAGTAACTAAGTTTAAGTCTAGAAATCCTACAAATTCCTAATTCGCTTAAACTAATGCTCTGATACCAACTGTGACATCCCCTAATTTCTGGTTCAGAAAAGACCGATTTAATTTATGCTTTTTAAAATAAAATCAGAGAAATCTTTTTAAAAGATGTTGCGGAATTGGTCCCCAAAACAAAACATGATAAAAGTTTATCAAAATCTTTCCTTAAGAAATGTATAGTTTCATTTCATATCAAAAACTCGGGATGTCATGTTCCGATACATATCAAAAGCATAAACAAGACATTATAAGCCTTTCAACAGTTATTTACAACTGCTGGCCTATAATCAAAAATCTCTCCTCGTCCTCCAACTATGCTCAGGGTCCACTACTCGTAATCATAAAAACTGAGTGGGTCAGGCTTAGGATCCTGGTAAGCATATAGGGTTTTCAATCCACATTAATAATATATTTATTAAGTTCACCAATCAACAATAACCCTGATTACCCATTCCCGTTGTCCTCACTTTATGTCCCTAAACACCTATCACAAGGGACCTAGCCTAAGGAATATTATCGGGATGGACACTACTGCTAAGGGGTTTCCTCATCCATGCATGTCCTAAAGTCAACCATGAGGGGGATGGAGTACACCAATGAACATTTAGTTCATTAACACCTACAAGTTGCGAACCAGCTAGTGTTCCACTGGACTATCTAGAAGGGTCCGTGGTCGTCATCTATACTTCGCTAGATGACTACAATAAAAACAACAACAACAACAACAACATCGAAGTCTCTCACCATTTTAACACACATCAACTATTTCATCTACCCATGTTCTACCAAACATATTTTGTAGATAAAAAGCATATACAGTTTAAAACTTGTATAAAACATCTATTCAACAATCACCTCAAATAAACACTTAATATAATTACACATAGCACGTATTTTATAGAAAATATTCCATATCTAGGTGTAAGATGAAAGTGACTACACACTCACATGATTTGATGATAATCGGGCAGCAATTCGTTGCTTAAAACGATCGTTTCTAATAAAATCGGGAGTTTTATTGAGAAACCAGGCTCTGCAAAGGGCGGACTTCGAAACCGAAAAGATAATTTTTTTCCGGTCTTCTCGGGCACTTTGTGGAGTATTCCGGGGCTTATAATCGATACCGGAGCTTTGGGGGAAGTCAAAATGATAAAAATGATGAAAATTGGGTGAAAAGTGGCAAATTTCGGATTCTACCCGGGAAGTCTCGCAGCTACTACTATATATAGTAGAGAGGCTTGGATCCGAACCGAGGAAGGAAAGGCATGCATCTGCGAGGCTCGGACCAGGTGGCAGTAGGGCGAGGGTCGGATTGGTCAGCTGCGAGCTTCGGATTGGTCAGCAGCCACGGTCCAATCAGGAGGCTACACGTACGCGAAGGGGTGTTCGAGGAGCATCCGCGGGGTGTCTCCAGCGAGGCTGTTCGAATGCGAGTGGACCGCGGACTTGGTCCAATCAGAAGACTACACGCGAAGCTCGGTCCTATCAGGAGGTGCCATGTGGAGGCCTCGCATGCGAGGGATGACGTGACTGAGGTGACTCGGCGAAATTTCCCGGTTTTCCACATTTTCTTGATTTTTGTGCCAAAAACTTGCGAAAATCATAACTTTCGCATACGAGATCCGTTTTTGAAGTTCTTTATATGAAAGCGTAGGTAAAATCATACTATATGACTTTCATTTAGACTTCGTCGGCTAATTTTGACTTTAATTTTTATATTATTATTTTTAACAAACCGGGACAAAAAATCCGTTAAAAATTCATAACTTTTTCATCCGACGTCCGTTTTCGTCAGACTTTTTACCGTTGTCCTACTAATGATGAGACCTTCGATTCTCGTTTCGGTTGTGTCGGCTAAAAGTTACTCGATCTAAAATTCGAGTTTTTAGCTGTCTACTGTTAAGCTGAAACTTCAAAAAATCATAACTTGCTCATACGAAGTCAGATTTGGGAGTTTTTTTATAGTACTTCTCGGTTTATCGAATACTACAACTTTCATATAGATCACTAAGTCTAAAAAGTAGTTTATCAAAAACTCACTTTTTACGACATTCAGCACCGTGCCGGTTTTGTCGTGAAACTTTGACAGGTCATAACTTCTTCGTTATAACTCGGATTTTGGTATTCTTTATATCCCCGAAATCCTTGTTTCGACCACTACAACTTTATGTAAAGATATCGGCTTTATCTAATATTTATTTTTGATGCTCATTTTTATTATTAATTAATTAAACCCTAATAATTAATCATAAAACACATAATTCACATAATATTCACATAATTCCTTTTCATTTCTTCAAAATGAGTTACAAAGGTTAACCTAAACTATCACCTTAATATAAATGTCTAGGCTAGAAACACGAGTGTTACAGCTAGCATGAGCAAGATGGATCGTTTCCTTTCTGAGAACCTACACAACAATTATAACATTATTTAGCTTGTGCTTTGTTGTATTACTCTTATAAAACTTATGTATATATTTTCTTATTTTATCTTTGATTGTAGTGCTCTTTTGGGATCTGTTTTCTTACCTTTCAACCTATTCTTAAATTTCGATAAAATAATATTGGTGAAGTTCACTCTTTTATCTTTTCAGAAATAGAAAGATCTCATTCTAATGATTTTTGGTTGATTTTATATTAAATCTACAAGTTAGTAACTTTAAGCTGTCACATTCTAGACCACTCAACACTATTGGAATAAATTGTACCATTCTACTAATAATTACATCATACCCTTTATATGTGGGAAACTATACATCCATATCAAACTATAGGCTTTGGAATTTTGGCATTTGGAGTTCAGATGAATTTATTATGATTTTTTGAAGACAATGCATGAAATCTATGACAGCATGGACCAAACTGAGAAGATTTCCAATTTTACCCCTCAAGGATTTGGAATTTCGAAATGTGATTCAAAGTTTGAAGAAACTAGACACAAAAATATTTCCATAAAAATAACTCTCATGATTTTTAGATTTTCCTACTAACTTGCACAAACTTTAGAAGTTGTAGGACACATTTGGAAAAATTGATCATAATAGCTTTTAAATCACTTTTGGTATTCTATTAAGTACTTAATGGTTAAGCCTTAAGTTTATCAATTTTAACATGATTGTTGGTTACTCATTAGTATATTGAGATGTGAAATTCATTTTAACCTAAGGACCTTAATGTTTGGCTTCATGAGGGTTCAAAGTTAAGGATTTTCACATAAAATGAAACTTTTACACTTATCAAGTTCTTTTAGACAATATGACAAACACCTTGTATGCATGAAATCCTACAGTGATCATCAACTCTCTAATAGACTCCAATATAACCCCTAGAGCTTACTATTTTCAATTATCATTGACACCAACAATTAGCATAAAGAAGAAACGATTCATGATTATAAATGGAATGATGTCAGATTTCACAATATCATGAATCTGACTCATAATTCGATCTGATCCATTGTTTTCTTGATCAAAGTAAAATCAAACTAGAATCTGTTGATGTGTGTGTGTGAGAGAGAGAGGGGGGAGAGAGAGAGAGAGAGAGAGAAAGAAAGAGAGCAGTGATAGTACCTTCGGAAGATCAGATTGTTGAGTTTGAGCATTGAATTTCTGGAACAACTAACGTGCATAGATGAAAGTTCATGTGAAGAAGAAAAGCACTAGGAGGCGGGGTCAATGTCGGAGGGGCATAACGGGAGGAGTCGGTGTTAGGCAGAGGGCAAGACCAAAGAATGGTGTCACTAAGTTTGTGCGTGTTTTTTGAACTCATAGGCTAAAAAAGGTTCTCAAATGTTCTCACGGTAAAAATGTTCTCATTGGAACATAACTATATATATATATATATATATATATATAGGGTTAGGTTCATGTGAGACGGCCTAATTTTGTGAGACCGTGAGACGCATTTTTTTATTTTTTTTTAATTTTTAAAATTTTTTTTTAGTTAATTTAAGTTCCGAAAATAATATTTAAAAAAAGAATTTTTTGATTTTTCCATTTATTTTGCATTTTAAAATTATTTTTACAATATGTACAGTGTAATATTCTATTTAGAATATTTCACGTATTTTTAAAAAAAATAGAATTTTTTTTTAATTTTTTTTAGTTAATTCAAGTTCCGAAAATAATATTTAAAAAAAGAATTTTTTGATTTTTCCATTTATTTTGCATTTTAAAATTATTTTTTAGAATATGTCAGTGTAATATTCTATTTAGAATATTTGACGTATTTTTCAAAAAAAAAAACGGAATTTTTTTTAATTTTTTTTAGTTAATTCAAGTTCCGAAAATAATATTTAAAAAAAAAAAAGAATTTTTGGATTTTTCCATTTATTTTTCATTTTAAAATTATTTTTAGGTTTGGTCTCACGGTCTCACAAAATTAAAATGATCTCAAATTAACTTGAACCTATATATATATATATATATATATATATATATATATATATATATATATATATATATATATATATATATATATATATATATATATATATATATAATTGATTTTGCTTTTGTGCATATATCCTTAACTTAAACAAAAATCTAACCCAAAATAAAAATTATAGTCAATTTGAATATAGTGAACTTAGGATTGCAGAATAATTTGCTTAATTATATACGATGAGATGTCAAAAGACAAATAGTTAAGTCTTATATTTAAATTGCATTCACTAAAACTCAACAAAAATATTTTATCATATTTCTCCACGTTTTGATATTAAAGAACAAAGTTGTAAATATTGACTGTGAAAGTCGAATTAAGGAGCACCAGTTGGCAGTGTATAATATCCTCCGCTGGTAAAAGTCATTGGAGACTTATGTTTGAAGTTTGAACATTAAAAAGGATTAGTGCATGAGATATTGACAAGTCAACGTGGAAAATATGGTCAAATAAGTTCAATTTGTGGTTTGTCGCTACTCGCTAGTGGTTTCTGGATAATATTAATTCGGAGTATTTTAACAACCACAATTATTTTAAATAATTTGTTTTTAAATTATTAATTAATCAATCAATAATTATCACAAGATGTTAATAAAATTGGTTATATTTCACATAATAACAAGGCAGAATATTTATTATAGATGTTAACATTTCAACAAAATAATGATGTGATTTTTATATTTAAAATGTCATGTTAATTTTTCATACATTTTTAATTGCAAATATCACAGAAGAAAGATATATGTTTGCAACATCAATTGTAAATTGACTAAACTCAATAAAATGAGTGTTCAATACTTCAATACACTTTTCTCTTTAATCTATCTATCCTTGAATCATAAAAAAAAATTCAGCTGTTTTATTAAAAACATTTTAAGTATTTAATTGTTACTCAAATAATTTTATAAACTATACATTAAATTAATTTCTTTACATGTGAGCATTTGTTGGGGTGTTTAGCCAAAAATAAACTCTGCAAGGTTCAAATCAACAACATATACGGTAAACATTGCTATTTATAGGAAGAAAAAAAAACCAATTACCACCCTTATAATATTATACAAATAAATAAAGGTCCCAATTCTATAAGTGTTACAATACAAACGCCGTGATCTAAAAGAGCCGTGTGAACATGAATATTTGACTCGTGGGAGTTTGTTGGTTTTATTAATAAGTTTGGCAAGCTCAAGACTACCTAAAATCGGACATTGATAGTTTGATACTAGCTTAGATTCGATATATAGTGAGTAACCTACAAAGGATTGACTCGAAGCTTAACTATATACGAAAATGTAGAAGGCATTTAGTGTAATTTGTATTTCTTTATCAAACATATATTTAGTGAAAGAATGTTTTTATCATATTCGTACAACTAAAGCTTAAGGGTATAATCCCATTGTATAATACAGTGAGGTGAGCTGGATATTTCACCGCATGAGGGAGCACCAACTAATGGGTGAAACTTATTGGTAATCTCTTTCGACTTTCTTTTCCTTGTAATGCTTTAGTGACTTGTAAATTACAATTCTCTAATGTTTTTTATTTATAAAAAGATAATATAAAAAATATATGAAAATAAGAGGTGACTATTTTTGGGTTTTGAAAAAAGAGGGACGAGTGAAGATAAAATAAAATGCCGTCTAGATGGGAGAATAAAAATAATGTTGAAGGGTAAATACACCTCCCAGCCTAGCCTACAAAATGCACCAAAATATACATACAAAATGCAAATTTTACCTAAAAACAACTAATAAGATAAATATAAACACAAAATTGCTATTATTCATAAAGTTTTAAAAAAAACATCTTTTAGATTGTATTTTATTAAAAATATCAAAATTAATGTATAATGTTTTTCCTAAATATTTTTGGTTGTATCTAAAGAAGGTGGAACAAACCATTGGGCAAGTATAACATTGATTCGGGACAAATTCATTTCCCAAACAAAGTGAAACATAATTCAGAAACAATTTTGAATAATAGTATAGCATCTAGGGTCCGACAATCCCAAAACTCTTTTGTTATATATCATTTCTCTTTTTCTATTTTTGTCGCTTAGGAATTGTGTAAAAGGAGGACGTAAAGTGTCAATGTTGGTGAATTTACCAACATAGAACCAACATGCTTATGAGTGTAATTTGTCTTTTAATATTTTTTATATTTTTAATCCATATAGTATGAAACAGAATAAGAAATGTAGCAAAACATTGACAAAAGAATCATAGTATTATGCTCATTGTCCATTTTCTTTGCATGAAAAATAAATATTTAGATAAAAGGTACCGAAACCAAATCCAATTATCATAATGTATGCTATGCAACACCATCATTTCCGATATCGTTGGTTCTTGGGTTTATTAACTTGGTATAGAGTGTTGTTACTCTGCTAGGGTATTATGTGTTTTCTATGTATGACTCACTTGTGTGGCTTTATTTGGTTCATCTCTGATATAACTCTTTCATGTATCATAATCTCGTAAGTAATTACAAGCGAGTGTATGTGATGTTATTAGAATTTCCAAACCAAGTTTGTTGTGTATGTTCAAACTTTTCTTATAGTTCCATTGTGATCTTTTGGGGTGATCTCCATAAGATTCGTGTTTTTGTTTGTGATTATTTAGAATTTAAAATGGCATTATGTGTATATCCATTTCTATGATGATTTATGTGAGACATTATAAATATGAACATGACCGCTATATAAAGGGGACTAATTTTTGACCCACGCCGTTTGTTGTGTTCGGGGTTATACTTGTTGATGATCAAGCAGTATAGCAAATAAACGAGAATAGAGGTAACAGGGGTAAAACTGGAAATGGCAGCCGAATGATTATCTTTATTGAATGAAGATTACTAGCAGCCTAATGATTAAGGTGCTATACAATGAATTTTCGACTGATGATTTCTAACTTCTAAGCTACTCTATTTAAACTAATTGAAATAACAGAAAAATGAGAAATACTAGGAACAATCTAATTGTAACGGTCATTACTGCCCCATGTGCTTTATTCTTCCTAATTACCAGGTCAATCCTTGACCAGCATTTCTCCCCCTCAAGATTGACCTTTCTTCTTTAGATCCTCAATGCCAATTTATGCCCTCATCTCTACAAACTTTATCCTTGGCATTGCCTTGGTTAAAACATCAACCTTCTGTTGATCTCCACTCACATGCTCCACTTGAATCTGTTCCCTTTCAACACACATACGAATAAAGTGGAATTTGGTGTCTATGTGTTTGCTTCTACCATGAGACACCGGATTTCTAATGAGTGCTATGGTGGACTGGTTGTCAATTAGTAGCTTCACCTTCTGTGCTTTCTTTCCTATTAGTTCACTGAACAGATTCCTTAACCACAATCCTTGGCATGCTGCTGCAGTTGCAGCCATATACTCAGCTTCACATGAACTGAGTGCCACAGTTTTCTGCTTCTGTAATGCCCATGTTATAAGGTTTCCTGAGTAGTAGAAAGCTACTCCAGTGGTTCCCTTCTATCTTCACAATCACTGTTGTAATTGTTGTCACTTTAGCCCACTAGTCTTCCATCACCTCCCCTGTGATACCTTAGCCCATACTGAGTTGTTCCCTTCACATATCTTAGGATATGTTTTATAGCAGCGTAGTGACTTTGTTTGGGACTTTGCATAAATTTGCTCACCACTCCAACACTGTAATTGAGGTTTGGTCTTGTGTGGACCAGGTATCTAAACTTCCAACAAGCCTCCTATACATTGTTGCATTCACGAGTTCACCATCTTCATCTTTGGTTAAATGGAGTTTTGGCTCCATTGGGTACTGGGAACTGTTGCAGCCTTCCATTCCTGAAGTTTTTAAGATCTTTTCAGCATATCCCTTCTGTGTGAGAATTGTTCTATCCTTACCCATGTAATACCTAAATTCCCAGATAGTATGATAACAATCCCAGATCACTCATGTCAAACAAACACTTCATTTTATTTTTGAACTCTCGGATTCCTTTCTCACTTGACCCAGTGACTATAAGGTCATCTACATATATACCCACTATAAGAATCAGATTAGGCTTATGTACCTTGTAGACGGCTTGCTCATGAGCACATCTAGCGAATCCAATTGACTTGAGTGATTGGTCAAGTTTTATGTTCCATGCCCTTGGCGCCTGTCGTAACCCATACAGGGCCTTGTGAAGACGGTACACCCATCCTTCCTTTCCTTTGACCATGAACCCAGTTGGCTGAGTCACGTAAACTTCCTCCTTAAGATCACCGTGTAAGAACGCTAGCTTGACATCCAGGTGATGTACAAGCCAATTTTCTTTTGTCGCTATCGAGAGAATCAGTCTTATCGTTTCTAGCCTGGCCACCGGTGCAAATGCATCGTCAAGGTTGACACCCCTTTGTTGATCGTAACCTTTGGCGACCAAACAAGCCTTGTGCTTGATTACCTCCCCAGTTGCATTCTTTTTCGCCTTAAATACCCACTTTACCCCTATCGCCTTGCGATTTGAGGGTAGCCTGGTTAAAGTCCAGGTATTGTTTTTCTCAATTGACTTCACCTCCGTTTCCATGGCTCGTTTCCACCCTTCTTCACTTGATGCTTCTTCATTGGTTGTGGGTTCATCATCAACCAACAACAGCTCTTGATTGCTTTCATATAGTTCTCGTATCTCTTCTTCCTCCAATCTTGTCGTGTTTTCATAGACTTCATTGATTGAACGGAATCCTCTAGGTGGCGTGTCATCATACGAAGCTACAGACCCACTTCTCTCTTGGATCGTCGATACTCGACTGGGAGGTGTCGAGTTGGTATCGGGTTCATACGGCTGTGTCGAGCCTTCAAATCATGAGTCATTCAATCCAATGTCTCCGTAAGGATCGTTTAACGGAGTTACAGGGTCTTCGTTAGTGTTAATTGACTGATCAGGATCTTGGGCCGGCTGGGATTGGGCTCCTTCATGGACAATAACATTGGTCTAGTAGGGCGTTGAAAGTGGCTCCCCCATTATTTCAGTATTCCAATCCCAAGGCCTTCCTTCGTCAAAGATAACGTCTCTCGCTATCACTATCTGTTAACTTCTGGGGTTAAACATACGGTACCCTTTTGTTCCTTCTCTTGTTCCCAGGTACATCATTTTCTCGCTTCGATCAGTTAGCTTGCTCAGGCCTCGTAAATTCTTCACAAATCCCACGCAGTCGAAAATCTTCAAGTGTGCGATTGAGGGTTTTGAACCTTTCAGTGATTCGTATGGGGTTGTGTCTTTGAGCGCTTTTGTGCTTGTTCTGTTCAACAAATACACTGAATGTCTCATGGCCTCTCCCCAAAATTGATCCGGTATCCCCATAGCCTTGAGTAATGCCCTAGTCATCTCCAAAATCGTCCTATTTTGACGTTCCACAACCCCATTTTGTTGTGGGGTGTGTGGTGTTGTCAATTGTCGCTTGATTCCTGCCTGCTCACAAAAGGATTGAAATTGATTTGAATTGAACTCTCCTCCACGGTCAGTTCTTATCATCTTGACTTTGTGGTTGCTTTCTTTCTCAACTTGTAATTTGAACTTCCGAAACCTGCTCAACGCTTCATCTTTTGTTTTGATCAGGTATACCTACATATACCGTGAGTAGTCATCCACAATTAAGAGGAAATATTGATTCCCTCCTATGGTTTCTGGGGTGATGGGTCCGTATAAGTCTGCGTGTACTAACTGTAGTGGGTCTTTAGCTCTCCACGTGGCTTCCTTTGGAAAGGCTTGTCTTGATTGCTTGGCGAGCATGCATCCTTCACACACCTGTGATGGATGAGTCACCTGGGGCATGCCTAGTACCATCTTCTTACGTGTCATCTCCTCGAGTGTTCTGAAGTTAGTGTGTCCCATGCGTGCGTACCATAACCATGAGTCATCGTTTATACTCATGGCTAAGCATAAAGGCTTCCCAGGTGTAAGCTTAATTTTATAAAGTATGTTCTTGAATCTCTGCACCTTCATAACCAGGCTTCCTGCTTCATCATACATCCTCAAGAACTCTTTCTTCATCCCTATGCCATACCCTTCTTCAGTCATTTGTCCCGAACTTATTATATTACTATGCAGAGCAGGAATATAATATACATCTGAGATGACAAATTGATCACCATTCTTGCAATCAAATAGGAGAGCACCTTTTCCTTTGATCGGAACTTTGGACCCATCACCGAATTGGACCTGCCTAGTTACTTTCTCATCAAGCTCAGCAAACAAGGCTTTGCATCCAGTCATATGGTTACTAGCTCCATTGTCTAGATACCATGTGTTCTCTTCATTGCCCTCCTTCAATTGGTTTGGGTAGACCTTTTCTTCATTTAATAACACTAATTCATTGTTCTCTTCACCACAAACAGCCAACAACAAGGTTGGTTCTTCGTCATCAGCAGCCAAGTTTACTTCTTGGTCCTGCTGCTTCTTTCCTTTGCATTCCGATGCATAATGACCAAGCTCTTGGCATTCATAGCATCTGATGTTGCTTTTATCACGTGGCTTTTTGTTTGTGTTATTCAACTCCTGTAGTGGGTCACCGCCCCAGTGCCCACCTTTGCCATGAGATGAGCCTCGCCCTCGTATGCTACCTCTTCCACCCCGGTGATTATTTCTTCCCCTTCCTCGACCACCTATTGAATTTTGCTTGCTTGGACTCCGGTGGGTTGACGAGCCTTCTGCCTTGGCAAGTAGTAGGGCATTATCTCCCTGTGTGCTTGCCTTCTGGAGCTGGAGCCTGCCCTCGTATGCCTTTAAGTGCCCAATTGCTTCTTCAAATGGCATCGATTCCATATCACAACTTTGCTCAATTGATGCCACCAGGTTTATAAACCTCTCTGGAACTGTGTCGAACAACTTTCTCACCAATTCTTCATCTTCCAATATTGCCCCTGCACTCCCAAACTTTGAGATCATATCTGATAGCTTTCCTGCATAATCATCTATCGTTTCAGACTCCTTCATTTGAAGTGCTTCAAACTCACTTTTGAGTAACCTTAGTCTTGACTTTTGGACCCTCTCTGCACCCACATACCATGACTTTAGAGAGTCCCAAACTTCCTTGGCTGTCTTCTTCTTGGCTGCCTGTGCAAGAATCTCCTCTGGTATAAATTGGAAGATGAAAGCTCGAGCCTGCTTTCTCTTCTTCTCATCCACAACCGCTCCGGTTGGTGGCTCTATGGCATCCCATAACCCATGGGCATCCATGATGGCTTCCATCTTAATTAACCAGGTGTTCTAATAGCTTTGGAGTTTTTATACTGCTTTTTTACGAGGCGGTAAAGAAAAATAAAACTCATTTATAGAAATTATAATCAACATTTAATCATTCGATCATATAAAAATATAAAAGATAATAAAAAGATAGCATATAACAAGAAAAAAACCAACAAATTACCGAAAACACAAAAGTCCTAAAAAAATTTATATCTATTTGGTCATTTTGTACCGTCATCGTGTTTCGTTACTCTCTATCAGTCCATCCCCATTCATTTGTTGTTGCGGCCATCGTGTTCAACCTGTCTGTAACAACCCAAAAATCCATACAAAAAATTTCATTTTTAATTTGATAAACAAACCACATATTGTCAACCATTCATACAAAACATATCATGTCAGAGTATCATAACCAAAACAGTATTTTATTTTATCAGGGTAAACATCCCAGGCTGAATAAACAATGTGGTGTGTCATGCGATCCCCCCGAGCTCTTCCCTCCGCTACCAGAAGTACCTGAAACCAAAACTGAAAACCGTAAGCATGAAGCTTAGTGAGTTTCCCCAACCTACCACATACCATGCATAATCACATACTGCAAGCACTAGGCCACACCCGCTATTTTGGGCCTCGCTCGCTACATCGGGCCCCGCCTGGCATCGAGCCCTGTTCGGTATACAAATATGTTTTACTTTAGGCCTCGCCTGTCTCTGGGCCCCGCCCACTTAACACGTGCAAACATATACCATAGCACATAACACATAACTGAACATATCCTACTGCATTACTGTCCTAAGGCCTCGCTTGTCTTGGGCCTCACCCTTGTCCTGCTACTAGTGAGCTATGGAACACTGTCCAAGCTCCTGATGTTAGTGAGATACGGGCCCCTGCCCACACTCACCTTCCACTTATCTCGGGCCTCGCCCCTCCTCTACCACTAATGAGATATGAAACCCTGTCTACACTCCGCTAATGGTGGGGTACGGGACCTCACCCACACCCACCTCCCTACCAGGCACATACAAGTATCACACAGACAACAAGTATAAATTATCATGCAAACATTCCTTAGGCACCCGCCTGACATCGGACCTTAATCCGAAATCACATACTAGCATAGAGTGCCTAGGGCTAACCCCCGGGTCTTCCTACTCCTAAACTACATGGGTCGACATTGTGGCCGTAGTCCCATTCACATAATTAGGAGACTCACCTCGCACTGCTGAAACCCTGTTGGTAAACTTCTGGCTGCTATTTAACAAACCCCACACTGCTGCTCCCCTAGCTCCCCGAACTATCAATACTACAACAATACTTAGCCCAATACAATAATCCTTCATATGGTAGAATGACCATTCTACCCCTCTTAGTCCAACTTGATACATATTTAAAAGACTAACACTAGGTAAGCTTCCCAAGCCCACTAGTGACCCACTAATGGCCCAATTTGCTACATTAGGCCCAATCCCTTAATGGGCCTTACCTTATGCCCAATTATATATTCCTTGGCCCATATTAACTAACTCCTGATGGCTCACAATGGCCCAAAGGCCCTAATCCAAAACACAGCCCATACCGAGGCACAGTACGCACAAAGCCCAACTGACAGAGTACGCGGGGCGTACTCCTAGGTATGTTAAGCGTACTGGCTGATGGCTTGTACGCCCAACGTACAACCCTGTTAAGCCACTTTTCCATTAAGTGCTTAATACTCCAATCTAAAGGCTACAAACTAAGATCCAAGTCCTCTTCCATGTCTTAATTCATAAAGTCACTAACTTGGTGACTTGCAATCCACCAAATAAGTCCAAACTCAAAATATGACAACATACTTTCATTCCAAGGGCTAGATCTCAAGCATGAACACAAATAAGTCCTAAAGGTTGGAACTTTACTGCTTATGGGACTCATATGACTCTAAGGGAGGTAACCCTGGTCTTAGAAACGTTCTTGAGTCCCAACGATCCATTCTTGGGACCAAAAGAGTCCATAAACTTGCACTAAAAGAGATCTAAGAGATTAATCATCAAGTTCAAAATTGTATACCTTAAAAAGGTCCGAAATGAGGCAAATATCCCAGATCTATATCTCCTCCTTCAGTTCACCACCTTCCTTGATCTTCACTTGTTGAGAAAATGGCTTTACAACACTTGAACACTCTCCAAAGGCCTCAAAAGCTCTAAAAATACTCAAAGGAGGGTTAGGGTTACATAGTAGCTCTCTAGGGTGGAATGGAGGCTGAAACTTGAGGGTATAACATTCCTTATATAGTGGCATGCCCTGAAATTAGGGTTCCTGGACACTGAGCATACGCTGGGCGTACGCCAAAAAGCTCCTGCGTCCACCACCTTTCGTACGCTGGGCGTACCCACATGCCTCCTACTTTCCATGCATGGCCCTTCTTTGCTAACTTTTCCATTGAAGGGCCATAAATGACAACAACTTGAAAATGCTATAATACCTTCATCCTAAGTCTGTTTCCGATGAACTTTATATCCATGAAAAGGTGGCGAGAATCCCTACACTTCTAGCAACACATCCCGGCCCGAAACCTTCTCGAATAAAACTCAAAGCCCATAAATGACCAGAACGCCCCTAGCCTTTGCTTCTAAAACCCCTAAAGAATATTTTAGAACAGGGCGTTATACTTTCCTCCATGCTAAACATTATCTACCGCTCGGTGCCCATCTCCACCACCTTCTGTCAATTTCTGATTTTCCGGGGACCGAATGGAAGCTTGTTCTAATGATGCCTAAGTTTCCATTATCATTCATTTCTTTTCTTTTAGAGGTTTTACCTAGGCATGACAATTGGGTTGGGTTCGGGTTAGCAGGTCACGGGTTGGCGGGTTGGAATTCAGAAACCCAACCCAACCCATATTATATATAGGTTGGCGAGTTGGCGGGTCATGGGTTGACGGTTTGGAAACATCAACCCAACCCAACCCACATAACCCGTATAAGTATATGGGTTGGCGGGTTCACGTGTCAGTGGATCAAACCCAACTCGTATAACCCATTTAATAAGCTACACATTTTAAGATGAAATTGAAGGAAGGTGGGTCGAACGTTGAAGCTAACAACAACGAGTGCGAACTGCGACCGACGATGACCATTGAGCGGATGAGGATCAGATGAGGAGCGACCCGATGAGTGATTGAATCGTGAATTCGTGATGTTTCTTCCTTCGAAGATCAGTCCTTATCTGCTTATCCTTTGTTCGTGAATATAGAGATTGGAGGTGGCTGGAAAGAGTGGTGTTTTTTTTTTATTAGGGCACACAATGGTTGCACAAGGAGGCAAGGATGGATGACTGGATGAGCCACAAGCCCACAATGTCACATTGCCACATACATACGACTATATGGTTGATGATACGAAGTTACGAATACCAAATTAAATTTTAAGGATACGATAAATAGAAAATAAATAAATAATAGTATGATATGATCTTAGATTGTTAAAAATTAAAATAAACAAATAATTAAATATATTAGGCGGGTTGGCAGGTTGACCCGCGAACCCAAACACGTAACCCAACCTAACCCATTGAATAAATTTGTTGGCAGGTCAGAAATCTCAATCTTAACCCGTTTATTTTCGTGTCGGGTTACAGATTGGATCAAGAGTTGTCACCCCTAATTTTACAATTTTCACCCTCTTTGTTATTCGTTTAGTGTTTTGTATGCGGGTAGAATATATATATCAATTCCTAGCAAATTTTACTTTAGTTTATAAGTAAATCATATAAACTAGAAACTTGTGTAGCAAATCGTAGGTTTTAGCTTTTGTGGTGTAGCACACTATAGTTTTTTCTTTAGTTATTGTTATAATATTTGTTTTCAAACTTTTCACCAATTATAAAATATTATATGATGGGATATTATAATTTATTTAATTATAGTTGTGTTTATAATACGAATCAAAAAGTTTAGAACAGTTTTACATATATAACATGTCGATGACGCTGAAACATTGTCACTAAAAATAACTTAGCCACAATACTTATAGATTATTTTCGTATGCATATAATAATCTTTCACGAACGATTATAAGAAATTTGTTGGAATTAACATTATACATGCATTAGATGATATTATTCACAATCCGACCAATAACAACAACGAAAAAATAATAATAATAATAATAATAATAAATAAATAAATAATTTATCATATCATTTAAGTTGGATACATGTAAGTTTGAATACTAATTCGCCACTTAATCTAGATCCTTTTAGGATACATAAATTCTAATTACACTAAGCAGTTAGAAAATATTAGAATCACAAACAACATACACCACAACTTTGGTCTTATAGGATTTGGAATACTTGCTAATACGATTCTCATTCTTAGCTTCTTGTTCTTGTGCCAAAGATATATTTTGTGCCATCTTTTGAGTTATCATGCAAACTTATTTATAATACTCAAACATAAGGTTAAATTAAGTAAACTAAACAATCCTTTAGATATCCAATAATTTGAGAATATTAACAATAATTAGAGTATTAAGTTTTTAGGTTATATGATAGTTTAAGTCGTCTGAGGGTCATTTTCGTATTAAAAATTGTCGGTATTATGTATCATAATGAACCTGAAAATTAATTCACTGAATGATATTGGATACTATCATTAAAAAGAAAAGATACCCCATACAATAATTAGAAAAGTCAGCCAATAAACTTCTAAACATTTTGTCTTACTTTTTGCAGTTGACCACAGAGCAATAGCATACAATTTACAAACTCCTTTCCCACAGCTAAAACTTCAAAACCAGAGCAACGTACAAGTATGCTATGCTTATTTACAATTGATAATTGAAGTATCATTTCTGGATTAAGTAACTTTAGGTCTTCAAATCGTAAAAGTCGGCTGACCCGGACCAAGCGAAGCCACATCCCGAGTTCGACCGTCCAAACCGCGTTTTAGTGGTTGACTCCTTCAAAAGAGCCGAGCCGAAGAAGATACAGTCTCGGTGTGTAAAGTTTTAACACGTAGAATTTACAGATGGACCCCTGGAAAAAGGAAAATGTGTCGTTTTCTGCGACTGTTGAAAGCTAATGATTAGTGCCAACTTCCAAAGTACAGCTCTACTTACACGATAGGCGCATCTCTAGATACGCACAGATTTTAGCGTATCCCATAATAAACGCTCAATTTATGGAAAAATCAATTTAGCTTTTAATTTTTATCATTGTGTTACTAATGTTAGGAATATAATATAATATGGTATATTACTATTAACAAAAGGAAACTCAAAATTTCTTTTTATTTTATTCTTTTTATCAAAAGTTATTTTTTACCGTCTAACATATAACCTGACAATTAGTTTTCCAACTATGAGTTATTTTTCAACTAATACCTTAAATATAAGATTAATGATTGACATATGTTATAATCTAATAAATAAAAGATAAATCTAAATATTTTATAGAAGGATATTGAACCACTCTAAAATCAAACTATATTTAGATAACATTAATAAATTTTGTGTCAAAGTAAAATATATATTAGAGTAAGTGATAAATAAATAATTACTAGTTTGGTAATAAAAACATTATTTTAATAGTTTCTCAATAAAACATATATATAATTATTTCAAACATCTAAAATTTATATTAGAAACAAAAGACTAACAAAAGAATCAACTTATTGTTTTAATCAAAATTCTTAAAATTATTAAATCAAAACTCTTGAAATTATTAAAACAAAAGACAAGCTAAGAAAAATATATTATGGTAAATGAATCAAAAATATGTTTGAAACGAATACGATACTTTTTATGCTTCGATACATCAATAGAAGATAAAAAAAATTAATGAATATGTAACAACAATTGTTTTTTATAATTGTAAAAAGTTAATTGAGTTGCATAATCCAACCGAAGTCTTCAAATTCACAGACTATATATGAATCATACAATCTAATCAAAGCCTCCAATTTTATGGACTATAAATATATCAATGTCTAATCTTCTACCATAAGTTTTTGTCATATAATAAAATGCATATTGATATTGAATGATTACAACTTCTATGAATAGATTGTTAAAAAGAAACATCAAGCAACTCATCTGAGTACACAGTGGCAATGATCATTTTTAAAACAATAATTTTTTTGATTTAGTAGACATACTCGAGAACTTTCAATTTTTTGGTGTTGTTGATGCGTGACTGTGGAGCGATATGTAAATGCCAACTTTTCAGTCCAAACTTTAAGGAAAATGGTAGAAGATTTGCATGGTAACAACAATGGATTATGTTTTATATGGTATAGTTGAATCCCAAAGAAAGCTAACCGCCTTGTCTAGAGAGTTTGTAAAGATCACATTCTTACTACTCCTAATTTATAGTTTAGGGATATGCTTATCAATTTAAATCGTTGTGGGTTGTACAACATAAAAGTAGGATCTTATGACTATTATTTTCTAGGTTCTCTTTCACCTCATCTTTATGGCCAAGGTTATACGCCTAGAGTAAGCATATATCTACCACATAGGCGTTGAGTTCTAAGCTACTTGGTTTGTTGGCTTCATCTCCTAACATGGGGTGATAAAATGAATAGTGAAGACAATCTACTTTAAGGAAATACAACTTGAAGGGGTGAGATGCGACACGTTTTGAAAGTATGATGCTTAGAATTTTTAGTGACAGGAAAAAAAAAGTGTCACATTGTGACGTCCCAAAAATATTGAGTAAAATTTCATTTTAAATAAATCAAGATCATCTATTCATTGTTCCAAAAGACAATCAGGGTATAAGTATTCTCAAAACATTAGAGTAAAATCATATATAAACAATCAATGCGAAATAAATCTCCAAGTGATGCAGTGCGATCAAGTTGGACCATTCTCTTTAGAACTAGAAGTACTTGAAAACATTTTAAACATAAATTGTTGAAACATGAAGTGACCCTCGGCAACTAAAAGATGTATTGAAATACCGAAGACCTGTTTTATTTGTTACGACAAAAGCTTTTATTTAAAGATCAATTACGAAGACTTGGAATATCATACTGAAGACTTGGTTTACCGAAGTGAAGGAGGTTGACACGAAGAGAAGCTTGTTTTTGTATTTTTTATGCCAAAGTGTCAAAAAAGTAATGTTCACATTTTTTAACATTGTGTGTTAGATGTGTTTTCTCAATCGAAGCATGGCAAGCATTGTCACCTGACTTTGGAATATTTTATTGTTTATCATGTAACATGTTTTGCAATAAATAGATGATCATGTTTATCGATCTAAGCACCACTTCCTATACTTTCATTGTATTGCTCTTTATTGAATACAAGTCTTCATTATCTTCATTATCTCTTAGTTATGTTGCTCATCAGTTACTAACTTGTGTTTGAATGCAAACCTTGTTACGATTCAACAAAGTATTACTACTTTCTTATATTTACCGATTAATCTTGTTTTTATATTCTTCCTTATTATTCCACATATTTATTATTTTTGAGCTTTCTAAAAGACCCGCTAAGATTAACTTACATTTCCACAAATCAATCTTAAGGTTTTTCTCTTAACAATTGGTATCAGAGCCATAGTGGTTGCTTTTTAGTTTTCTTTAAAGACATTGTAACAACCTGTTATTCTCAATTCAGTAAGAGTTAAAAATATCATTTCAATCCTTATGTGTATATATATCCTCTAGTTATCCCAAGAGCTTAATTATAAGCTAATAGCTAAATATAGCTTAAGCCTTAAGTGAATATTGATACTATAATTTAAGATAGTTGGATAGCTTAATGTTTAAATCAATAAAAGAAGCCCCAAAAGGGTTCACGGTCCAAAGTGTAAACTCCAATTGGAGTTCACGGTCCAAAACTTATCACCATAAGGAGTTTACGGTCATGAATTCAATGGCAAAGAGTGTTCACGGTCCAAAATCAAATCAATAAAAAAGTTAACGGACAAGATGAATTGAAAGCAAGGGGTTCACGGCCAAGCATGACCGGGAACACCTCTTAATGGGCCGAAAACCCCATTTCAAGTCCATTAGTGGACCGTAAACACCAAGGCCTAATATCACATGATCCGTAAACATCATATATATATATATATATATATATATATATATATATATATATATATATATATATATATATATGTGTGTGTGTGTGTGTGTACGTGTGTATTTTCACACGTGAATCAATTCATTTCTCCACTTTTCAACCGTGAACCACTCCCAAAATCCTCTCAATTTTCATCCGTGAACAACCTCATTTTCTCTTAATCTTCAAGAGTTTACGTCCAGAATCTTCAAATCTTCAACCAATACCCCAAGAACATTCATAATATCTTCAAATCTTCATAATTCCCCAATAACACACCGTAAACCTAAAACCCCCAACCGTAAACCCCTATTTTGCCAATCAAAAATCAATTTGCAACATTCTAAATAATTTCAATTAATTTTGTATTGCATAATTAATTTATTATTTAACTCATTATTTAAATTAATATATTATTAATTTAAATACAACGTCGAATATAATTATTTTTAGGATAACGTTATTCGCGTGTACGCTTATCCGGGGATCGTCTCTACAACTCGCTAATTCAAGTTAATGCACATTTGAGGTGAGTTCATACCCCCACATTTTCAACGTTTGTAATATTTTAAAGGGTGGGGGATACAAATAAAACACAAGGGCTTTTGTGTTTATTCAAACGTTTTTAAATAGTTTTAAAACCTTGCAATCGTTTCAAACCGAGCATTCGCTACACTTTCTAAAAATATTTTATATATTTTTAACCCTTTTGAAATATGTTGAGCATAAGGGTAACTGCTTTCATACAAATAAATTGCAAATGTTTTCATTTCACTACGGAACATTTTAGTTAAACTATAATCGATATAGTTTGAAATTCGCTACATTATTTTGCTATGTACTACACATGGAACAGGAAAATACAAACAAAACTATAATAAGTATAGTTTGGGAAATGTTACTTTAATACATCAATACAATTATACATTATAAAAATAATTATTTAAATATAATTATTTTACACTGCAAGGTACATTAATACAAAGCAATACATACATTATATAATATAAGAGAACACTACAACACTACACGTAAACTAGTTAATACATGGTTGTGACACACTACTTCACTAGTATCCATCAGGGTACGAAACTAAATCCTATACTATATAACCAGAGTCTCCTGGAGGGAGAGTCTGAGATTTGTGTATAGATCTATATGAGACTGACAATCCCACACCTGAACTGCTAGCTACAGTTAGGTCGGCAGGCCTGAGGTGACAAATGTCATAACTTTCAGATGCCTGAAGAACGTCTTAGAGGTCACTAGGTCATATCAAACATGGTTATATGAAACTCAAAATAGTATAACTAAAACATTTGTTTACAGGATTAACACTACTTCAATGGTTTTATTTTAATTAATAAAACTCCGGTATACTACTTTACACTACAGTTGGTAGCAACCTGGCATTCATACAAGGTTTTTATGCAGGCACTACTATGGTACACTACTTTACACTACAACTAGTGAATACTAGGCATTCATACCAAAGTTTTTATACAAATATTATTACAGTACACTACTTTTACTACAACTTGTGGTATCCAGGTATATATACAAAGGTTTTCATACAAATACAGATACAATACACTGTTTTTTAATACTGAGTACACTAATACAATATACATTTACAAGGACATATATGACTACATTACATTCACTATAAAAAATGTTGGATTTTCTGGAGAAACAATACTAATATTTTCAAAGTACAAAGACAAGATTTCCTTCACTAAAACATGCTTATGAACTCACAAACTTAAATATTGATACACTTTCAAAATCACTTGTATTCTCGAGGAACCGATAAGACAGGTACACCCGCAGATTTTGAGAAGACGAAGTGTTGCGTCTTTTATACTTTTTCTATACATTTTGATGTCATACAAACTATGTATTGAACAGATGTAAATACTTTACCTTATCAATGTAATAGTTGTGTTTGCTTTGATTCATATTATACAATTATTGTGATATTGTACATGATGTCCTTCACCCCCGAACGTTTCCGTCATTCTAGTTTGGGGGTGTAATAGACATAACCAGTTTTCAAAAGAAAAATTATGATTTAAAAGGCTTTCTATACCACTTAGCTCATCCTTTTTTAAATATAAGGAAATATGGCACAAGCTTAGTCTTTAAATATGTCTAACAGTGTTGGAGGTTCTAATTGAGCTCCAATACTTGTTGCATGTGAATATTATCACTAGTCTTAAGGTATAGAAAGATATTTAAGAAGACTTGGTAAAGAAGTTCGGAGATATGTGGAAAAAGGACCACATGTACCTGTCCTTACTCTTATTTTCAATGATGAAACTCAAACCAGACTTGGAGGCGGTTAAGCTGCCATGACCAGACCTACCAACGATGGCATAGAGAATATGGAGAAAGATGAAATTGCTTTCTATGAAATCTCTTGTGGAGTTCCTCCTAACATTTTCGATCTTATTATTAACTGTAAATCAAAAAAATAAATTTGGGTTGTTCTTAAAAATCTTTATGGAGGAACAAAGTAAGCACAAGACAAGAAGCTAACCATTACACTGAATGAGTTCAACAACTTTAAGGCTCTTCCTGGTGAAATTCTTAATGATTCCTTCAAAATATTTAACCTCATCGTCACCAACATCTCAAATACAGGCATCACTTGAAGTGATCATGAAACAAAGGTGTAGTTCCTGAATGGTTTAGGAAAGCAATGGACCATGGTGAAGATGATAGTTTAAGGTGACATCAAAATCAAAACTCTGCCGTTATACAAACTCTATGGTGAACTACAAGCTCAAGAGTCTACGATGATTAAATATTGCATGGATCTAGGTGGACCGCTCGCCTTAGTCGCCCATTCACCGCAGCCTACCAACCGATCTCCTCAGTATCATCATGTATCATAGAGTCATCATATCCAACCTCATATAACAACACATTGCAGTCATATAAACCAGAGACACAACCTGGTGATGAAGAAGCCTTTCAACACACATTAGCTTTTGTTAGCCAACAGTTTAACTGTAGCACTCGGTTTCGGATTTGCTTATTTATTCGGGGATGCAGCCCAATCTTCAATGGCCATGAGGCTTAGGGCCTTGGGGAAGGAAGAATTTGGCCCTTCTCAGGTGTAGGTGTTATGGTTTAAGTGATGAGGAAAATCAAGATTCTCAAAACCTAGAGGTAGTTGTAAGTATACCTCTTATTTCAATTCACCATTGGGGAAAGCACTTTTTACATCCATTTGATGTACTTTGACATTCTTATATTCCACATACGCCAGGAAAATACGTATGACCTCTAGCCTTGCAACTGGAGTGAATGTTTCGTCATAGTTAATTCCTTCTGATTGAATGTAACTTTTAGCTACAAGTCGGGCTTTGTTTCTGATTAGAACACCTGAATCATCCAATTTGTTGCAAAATACCCAACGAGTTCCAACTACGGTATGTCCCTTTGGTTTGGGGACCGATTTCCATACCTTGTTTGTTTCAAATTCCGCAAGCTCTTCTTGCATCGCAACAATCCAATCAAGATCAAGGAGCGCATATTTTATGGTTTTAGGCTCCGTAAAGGATATGAAAGTTGCATAATGACAATTTTTAGTTAAATCGCCAGAAGAAGGAGTGCATATACCTGCAAAATAATTCTAATTATTTGATCGGGCAGATGATTTTTTTGTCTAAATGTGTATACGTGATTGATGATGTTCGAAAGTTGCATTGGACGAAATATTTTCAACTTCAGGAGGTGTTTCTCTTTGAACATCTTGAATATGTTCCCCCTCGATTTGAGAAAATATTGCAGATAGGTCTTGTCACACCCCCAAACCAGAACGACGGAAACGTTTAGGGGCGGAGGACGTCATGTCAAGTATCATAACAATTGAATAGTAAGGAAAGTACACACCACCATAATATAAATATATTTGAAAAGTTTACATGATTGTATGTGTTACATGTTTGCAAAAGAAATCAAATACAATATGGTGACCCAAAATGTGTTACTAACGCCAACGCGTTAGTCTTCAAAAGTAGTTGCTACCTGGTTTAGCGGTTTCCTGAGAATACAAGTTATTTCAAAGAAAAAGTGTCAACATTTAAGTTGGTGAGTTAATAAGTAGTGTTTTGAGGAAATGTATGCCATTCGAAAGTGCGTGTGTGTTTTCCCAAGAAAATCCGATATTTTCTTATAAAAATATGAAATGCATGAGAATATTTGTTGTATAAATTGTATGTATTTAAACCAGGAAAATCCTTTATTTTCCTAAAAGTGAAATGCGGTCTCAAATGACCAAGACCGTAACCTGTAAGCAATTATGACATGCTAAAAAGAAGGTGTATAGTTTTATTGTTAAGTAAAACTAGTTGTGGAAGTGTTTATCATGAATTTTTGATTATGCTGATAATACCCTAGAATATAGTTATTACATCCCTTAAGCATGATTGAGTTATGTACTACTACGTGCTTGAGTCATTGTTTCCGCGTGTTGTGAGTTCCTCATAACCATACTAGACGCAGTACCTATGTTGACATTTGTCACCCCTAATGACGGACTATAGCTAACAGTCAGGGTGCGGAGTTGTCAGCCCCGTATAGATCTATACACACTTGTCACGCTCTCCCTCCAAGAGACTCTGGTTATAGGTGGGGACTTTCGTTTGGTACAAATAAAGTCATATGACACCACATGATTGCTAACAACGAGTTCACGAGTAATATGATGAAACATCGTTTGTATGAAATGATTTCCTTTTTCTACTGTGTTACAAAGACGTGATGATAAGTTAAGTTTTCTTGTAAAAGCATCATGTTATAGTTGAAATGGTTACCCTTGATATGATGTAGTATGCAAACGTATAACTAAAACATATTTTATTTATAAAACATATTGTATCCCAAGAGAGTAAGTTGTGTTGTAGGGTGTTTTGCATGATAATAACTTCATAAGATAATTAAAATAATAGTATGAAAAGTATAGCAAAAGATCGATGTCTCACACGATTTTAGTCGTGTGTTTACTTGTATTCCCCCCCTTTAAAAGCATATAAAAGTATTTATAAAACATTTAAAAGTGTAGTTTATAGGGGTATGAACTCACTTGATTGATTGAAGAAAGCGTGACGAAAACCGAGCAGAACTTCTACTCGAGAAAGCGGATCCCTCGAGGATCTCGGGAAATCTCGGGAGTCTCGGGAGTGTAAAACTTTCTTCCCACCTTGGATATGAAAACCGGGCCTTTGGGATGACTCCGAGGGTTGAAACGCAGAGCTTCGGCGCGAGAAAGGAAGGAAATTAGCAAATTTGGCCGGCACCCTCGCATCTCTATTTATAGGGGTCTGAGAGGTTGCGTTACGCGGGGCGTACTAGAGTACGCGCTGCGTACTCATGCGTCATGCATGAGCGCATCCTCGGTCGAAACATTGGAGCGACGTGGACGAACCGGAGCCTAGCATCCGAGTACGCTGGGCGTACGAGGGATCGGACCGCTGACTCGTACTTCGGATAATACCGGGTTTTAATTAAATTTATATTTTAATTAATTAGCAAACTTCAAAAATTCATATCTTTCTCATACGAACTCCGTTTTCGACGTTCTTTATATCCACGCGAAGGTGAGACTACGATCTACAACTTTTGTTTAGACTCCGTCGGTTAGTTTTGATTTTATTTTTAATATTATATTTTTAATAGGTCGGGACAGGAAAAGTCCGTTAAAGTTCCATAACTTCTTCATCCGACGTCCGTTTTTGTCAGACTTTTTACCGTTGCGCTAGTATTGTTGAGCCCTTCGATTCTCATTTAGATTGTGTCGGCCAAAAGTCTCTCGATCTCTATTTCGAGTTTTTAGCTGTCTACTACTATATCTGTAACTTAGAAAAATCACAACTTCCTCATACGAAGTCAGATTTGGACGTTCTTTTTATGTACGTTTACGTTTTGATGATATCTAAAACTTTCATTTAGATACCTAAGGCCAAAAACTATTGTATTGAAACTTCACATTTTACGTCTATCAGTATTGCCGGTTTTGCCGAGAATCTTCGGTTGGTCATAACTTCTTCGTTATAACTCGGATTTTAGGGTTCTTTATATGTATGATTCCTACTACTTTATTTAACCCAAATAAGATTTTTGGAAAGTTAAATTTTGATCTAAATTTGACTTGCGTTCCATCATATTGCCTCGAAATATCGGGTTGTCACTATACCCTCATAGGCTCCTCCATTCAGGGTAAAGACTCAACTACGATTTCCTACTTGGAACTTTTCCATAGGCTCTTTCATGGTATTTCCTTGCCAAGTCGGGGCCAAAACCCTAAGTCTTATAGACAAGTGCCAAGAGCTACCTTTTGGTCTTCCATGCAAGCATCATAAAGACAATGGTGGGTTTCTTTTTGGAGTGTGTAGATGGTTTCTCACGAGAGAGAGAGAGAGAGAGAGAGAGAGAGAGAGAGAGAGAGAGAGAGAGAGAGAGAGAGATGAGACCTTTTATATATTAAATAATTATATTTAATTAAAAATAAATAAATAAGAGAAAATATCATAAATGGTCCCTATGATAGTGAAATAACGAAAATACTCTTCAGTTAACGGACAAAATCAACGGAATTAGCAATAATGACCAATTGTCAAAAAATTTAAAAGCACAAAGACCACCTATGATGTTCTTAAACCACATGGACTAATATGAAGAAACAACAGAGATTATTTATGATGTTTTTTTTTTTTTTTTTTTTTTTTTCTATTTTCAATAACTTATTTATTTTTGAACAACTAATACATGTCACTAAATCCTATTAGTAAACGATTAAGTTTGTCTAGTAGAAGACTTGAATGTTCAACCCTCAAGATAATGAACATTTTTACAACGTCTTAATAGTTAATACCACTAGAATAAAAATATTTTGGTTTCAACGACTTTCTAAATATTAACATGAATTTTGATTGCAACCATCGTTACTATGATTTTAACCTAATCTCGTGCGGGTATCCAGCTGTTATTTATAAACGTGATATTTAAAATAAGAATAATTTGTATGACTAGAACCTAATTCCATGCAGCAACCAATTAATGATTTACAACGAGTAATTTAATATATGAATTTATTAGCATAGATGTGAACGGACATAATAATTATATATGAAAAAAAGTTAATTGCATCATAACATTTAATTAATCGTATATTACTCCATCGTTTTATTTTTGGATTTATCCAACAAAAATACAGTATTATTGTTATATTTGACTCCATTTTATTTACTTGTAATTAAATAGACTATGATTAAAAAAAAGAAAAAAACCCTTTATGTGAAGGGTAGTTTGGGAAAGTTTAATTGAGCAGTAAAACGACACGTTTTGAGGCGGCAAAGGGTGCATTTGGTTGAACAAACCTAACCACCACTTTCCTTCATGGTTCACACCCATTTTGCCTTTTCTTCTTTCTTTTATTTTTTAATTAAAAATGCAAAAATAAATTCTGAACTAACCAAATATAAATTATATTTCCTCCCTTCTTTTTCGGTTTTCTAAAGCCATAACTCTCCTTCTGGATTTCATCGACTGTTCATCTCTCTCATAATCTTTCTCTCTCTAAGACGGCCGGAAACCGCTCGGTTGTCAGTTGTGACCGGTGAGCCGCTTTATTGTCCGTATTGACTTCCGGAGTTCTTTCCGGAGGAGTCGTCTTCAATTAGTGGGCTTACAGAAACGGAGACGAACTATTCTCTGCTATCATTGTGCGGTTCTCTGCGGTTAAGAAGTTTAACCGGTTAATTCTTCCGATCTCTTCGTCCGGTAGCTGTTTTGAGGGAATGTACCGGAGAAAACGACTGAGATCGTGATCTAGGGTTGAGATTTGTTGTTGCTGCGTTTGTTATGTTTCTTTCCTTCTTCTTCTATCTCGATTGTATGGTTTGGTGAAGTAAAGAGAAGACGGAGGGTTTCGGCGATAAACTTTGGAATGAGATGGTAAATCACGCCATTATTTATTTTTTTTTTTTTCTGAATATATATTTTAAAAAAATGTGTATTTCTTTTTTGTTTTTATTTTTGGGAGAACATCGAGTCTCCTAAATCTCTAGCATTATCTTAATTTTTTGTGAATATTTTTTATACTTTGGTATCCAGATTTCCTCAAAATATTTGTTTATAGCTATCTGTTCTTGAAGTTAACGGAATTGAAAAAAAGTTATTTCAATTAGGACTTGGTCTTTTACCTCTGTAATTTGGAAGTTTAATTTTAAAAACTGTAATATTCATGGATGGTTATAATATCTGTTGTTATATCAAGGTTCTATAAATTTCTCTCTTTATTTCCTTGATCGTTCCTCTCATGGGTGATACTGTTCACTTTCTTCTCGTCTTGCATGATTTCCGTTAAGAATTTGTTGGGACTCTTTGATGTGGTTGCTTGACATTTAATTGGTTGAATTTCTTTGTTCTTGTTGAACTATATAAAGAGATTCTTCAATATCTTTTACTAAACACTCGAGTTTTATGGAAACAAATTGAAAGAGCGATGTAGACTTTCCTTTTTTCTTCTTTTAATGAACATCTATGGTCATTTATAGGGGAATCATATGGAAGAACATAGTACATATAGGCCGATTCTATATTGAAGTCGTAATAAAGTGCCTCTAGAACGTGGATACATTAGACATTGGATGCACGCATCTCAATAACTATATCTTTTGGTGGGTTTTAAAGTCTGGTTGAGTTTGCAGAACAATTTATTATTGTTTTTCCATATATGTAATTAGTTTCACTGTTTTCAGCCTTCACTGACAAGTTATTATACTGAAGGAGATATTCAATTCAATCTAATTGCTTGATAGTCATAGATTATAGGTGACCTGTGAATTAACATTGTAATCTTTTTTCAGGGGGAAGGGAGGGTTTGTTTCTCCAGAGAAGCCAAGTTGGAATTTTTGAAGCAGAAGAGGCTTCAACGAATGCAAACAGGCACATTACATAATGACACTGCATATGTGACTAATCTAATGTCTAGAAGCAGTGGAGATGCATTAAGAGATCCTGCATCCTGTGGTGTGAGATCATTCAGAAATCCAGATGTATATGCAAAATCTGGTAGTGGTCTGAATGAGAGAGACACCATGTCAAAGCAAAAGATTGACAAATTTGCCACAACTGATCTTGATTGGACTGATAACATGCCAGAATGTCCAGTATATTTCCCAAGTAAGGAAGAGTTTGAAGACCCTTTGGCTTTTCTCCAAAAAATTGCCCCTGAAGCTTCAAAATATGGTAATTAACTTGTCATTGTAAGTTTATTAACATGAAAAGGTGTGTAAATCCATTTCCATGAAATCTTATCACAACAACATTTCTCAGGTATATGCAAGATTGTTTCCCCTTTGAGTGCCTCTGTTCCAGCTGGCATGGTTTTAATGAAAGAGAAAGCTGGTTTTAGGTTTACTACAAGGGTGCAGCCTCTTCGTCTTGCTGAGTGGAATACTGATGATAAAGTCACATTTTTCTTGAGTGGAAGGTGTGTTTCTTTGTATATATTTGGATTTTACTTTTTTTGTTTTATTATTATATCATGTTTTGAGTATCTTTTTTATTCATCAGAAACTATACATTCCGTGATTTTGAGAAAATGGCAAACAAGGTTTTTACACGTAGATATTACAGTGCTGGATGTCTTCCAACTACATATTTAGAAAAAGAATTTTGGCAAGAAATAGCTTCTGGGAAAACCGAAAGTGTTGAGTATGCATGTGATGTTGATGGAAGTGCCTTTTCATCTTCTCCCTCTGATCAACTCGGAAACAGCAAATGGAATTTGAAGGTATTCTATTCTATTCTATTCATTATTTTTTCATTTTTTAATATCTCTACACGTTCCATTTTCATCATCACTCTCTTTTCCAATTTCAGAAAGTCGCTCGATTGTCCAGATCCATCTTGCGTCTTCTAGAAACAACAATTCCGGTATTTAGATACTCTAAATTTGATTATTATTTTAATCACTTACCTTTTTTTTTTTTGTTCTAAGCAAAAATTTTATGATGTACAGGGGGTTACCGAACCAATGCTGTACATAGGGATGCTATTCAGTATGTTTGCTTGGCATGTAGAAGATCATTACTTATACAGGTAACTACTTTGTTTTTTTTTTTTGGTTATAATTAATACATTGAAGTTTATGGTTATTAATTTTGTTTTGTTCTTTTACAGCATTAATTACCATCATTGCGGAGCTGCAAAAACATGGTACGGTGTACCTGGTCACGCAGCAGTAGACTTTGAGAAAATCGTTCGTGAAAAGGTGTACACTCATGACATTTTATCAAATGAAGGAGAAGATGGTGCTTTTGATGTTCTTTTAGGAAAAACAACCTTGTTTCCTCCTAATATTTTGTCACAACATGGTGTTCCAGTTTACAAAGCTGTTCAAAAGCCCGGTGAATACGTCATCACCTTCCCCCGAGCATATCACGCAGGATTTAGTCATGGTAAAATATCACTCTTCCTTCTTTCCATTCACAAAAATCCCATGACCTTTTTTATTACTTAATTAATATTTAATCGTAATATCTATTTAGGTTTTAATTGTGGTGAGGCTGTGAATTTTGCAATTGGCGATTGGTTCCAGTTAGGGTCGATAGCTAGCCGTCGTTATGCGCTTCTTAATCGTACACCTCTCCTTCCTCATGAAGAACTTTTATGCAAAGAAGCCATGCTTATTTCATCATCATCATCATCATCATCATCAGCTATGAGCCATGAAGATTTAGCATCTCAACTTAGTGTCAAGGCCTCATTTGTGAATCTAATAAGCTTCCAACATCGCGCGCGTTGGTGTCTATCCAAATCCAGGGACTGTATGGGAATTTCACAACATTCTCATGGAACCATCCTTTGCAGTGTTTGTAAACGTGACTGTTACGTTGCGTATATCAACTGTAGCTGCTATTTACACCCCGTCTGCCTTCGCCATGGTAATTAAAATTCAAATCTTTTCTTTTTTTAATTATAAATAATTCAATATAGTTTTTATGTTAACTTATTTGGTTACATTTGGTTCAGAGTTTAAGCCGCTTGAGTTGGCTTGTGGAACGACCTTTACACTCTCTGTAAGGGACGAAGTATTGGAAATGGAGAAAGTTTCGAGAATGTTGGAAGAGGATAAACATATTGTAAATGAAGCTGAACTTCAATTCAAATACGCAAGTGACAAACTTTTGCTATCTAAATTGTATCAAATAACTGAAGACGAATCATACATTCCATATTGCAAGATTGATTTTGTTCCTCAACCCCCAAGAGAAAATTTACACGCGGATAATAATACGAAAAGCGCGTGTCATTACAGTGACAGCAGCGACTCTGACTCGGAGATATATAGATTCAAACGCCGGTCATCTCTAAAGCCCAAACAGAGACCAATGAATTTTGCATCTTCAAAATCAGAACATCAGGTAGAGGTACATTCATTTTGTGTTTGATAAAAAAAAAACTATTGGTTGTTATTTTTGCTCATGCTTTTAAATTTTATTTCCAGGGGTTAAAGCGGTTGAAGAAGGCAGAGCCTGAAAGATTGAATGTGATCTCCATCAAGTACAAGAAAACGGGAGATGAAGAAAGTAGTGTGAGTGTGGGTAAGCGGAGAGATGAGAAAAGGGTGTTGGAGAGTTGTCCGAAGCGAATCAAAGTAAGAGGACCTTCGATAGGTTTAGAAACAAAACAGATTCATTAATTGGCTAACCAAAATACATCAGCAGCAGTAGTCAGTTTTAGGTTTTATATGGGGGGAGCAGAGTAAGTAGAGCATATGACAAAAATTAACAAAAGTTGGTAGTAGATGAAAAAACACAAATTACTACGATTCTTTGTGCAGATGCCGCTTCTAATTGGGCTGGATTTGCACTTCTTTTTAGCTACTGTTAGTGGTTTCTTTTCATGTACATTTATTTTCATGTTTAACACTCAACGAGGTTAAAATGGTAATTCATATAATACCATCGAAACCTCTTTGTTTACTTCTTCTCATTTAATGTGAAAAATCTAATCTTTTCTTCTTTATTTGGTAATAACACTTACTGTTTCACCGAATCTTTTTGATCCTTTGGATTCAAGGAAAGGATTTCCTGGTTATTTGGCTTAGAAGGTAAGACAAAGAAGGATATATATATCAAGTAACGAGTTGCTGTCTTTTTGGTAGTTGGTACTCTCAACTTCATGAATGTGACAATGTCTTTTTTGCATAACTATTTTATGAATATAATAATATAATATGTTAATTATAAATCACCAAAAGTTTAGTTTTCCTCTTTAAACTAAAACCCGTTGATTACTTTCTAATCATGGATTGGCTGTGTTGGATTATAAAAACTTAGTTTGGTTTTAAAACATTTTCAGAATTGTAAAAAAGGATATATGTATATAAATGAATAATCCAAGTTAATAAAGTTGTATATATTTAAGTAATTTTGGACATAAAGATTTGGTTAAATGCATGGATAATTACATAATTGATCATCAGAAATGTGCATTTATATTTGTAACCAAGTTTTGAGTCATTTGCAAAGTAGTTCATTTTGAACTAACAATATATATATATACACACACACACACAAACTAGCTGTTTGCCCGCGCAAAGCGGCGCCGACGAATAGTTTTTTTCAAGCAATTCGTTCCATTGGGAGACATGTTATATTTCTAAGAACAATTGCACAATTATCGATCGGTTTCACAAAAATAAAAAGTGCAATGCCAAAACCAAAAAATATTGTGGTGGTGGATTTCATGTAGGAAACGGAGATGAATATTTGAATTAGTCTCCAGTTAACTATATTTTATGCAAAAAATTAGGGGACTCCAATTTGAATGAACTTTTAAATTTCAAACGATTTGTCGAAAAGAAATGTTTCAGATTTTGAATGCACCAGATACCAGAGAAGAGATATTTTAGGAGTACAAGTTTGGTCAAAATTGATGAAAATACTAATTCAATACCTAAAAATAAGGAAATACTAATTTAAATGTGTTTTTAATACTTGTATCCCTATTATTATCATTTGTAAGATATATATTATAATATTATTATATTAATAGTTGGTTATACTTTAAGCTTAAAGACTTGAACGTTTTACAAAAATATTATATTGATTCTATTTATAGAAATATTGATTCTATTTATGATTATTTTGGAAAACAAAAAAACCCTAAAAATCAGAAAAATACATAAAAAAAAATACTTAGAGATTACAAAACTTTTTTTATTTTATTTTTTTATAAAAAAATCGCAGATTTTTTAATAAATTCGCTAAAAAAAATCAAATTTGAAAAAAAAATTAAAAATTTATTTTTCAAAAAAAGAATCAATGAATTTATTTTAAAACATGCATTTTTCATAAAAAAATTTAAAAAGAAGTTTTGTGATCAGGAACCAATGAACCTATTAAGATGGTTGGATCAAAAAATTAACAACCATTGGATTTGAGATGTAACAGTATAAAAAAAACAATAGTGTGCAACTTATTATAGCCAAACACGTAACTTGAGGGGGCATTTTTGTTAACCTAAAACTTATTAACTCTCAATATTAATTAATGACGATACTTCATCAGTTTCACATATCAGTGAAATCATTTTACTCTCTAATTGAAAGAGATCTTTTACTTCACCAACGAAAATCGATTTCAAACGAATCTCCGACGACGATTCAGTTAATATCCACAGTGAATCATCCTGAAAAGTTCGTCAAAATGAATCTAGAAGGTATATTTGACTGCTATTCATTTCCGATTATCTCATTTAATGCATTTTCAACATTATATTTTTTCGATTGATAAATTTCAAAACGACAAATCTAAACTATCTGTTACATTATGTATTCGATGAATCTGTGAATAAACTATTTTACTAACAAAATCGTTTTAAACTGATTTGAAACTCTCGGATGATGAACTTTTAATAATGTGTATACATAATGAAAACCTAATGATTTAAATTTCTTGAAATCGATACAGAAATCATGAATATCTATATTACAAACTGAAATTTCTTAAAACTTTATGAATCTAACTCGAATCTGAGTTTATTAAGTAAATCAAAACCCTAATTTCATGAACTTTTGAGAATTTGTATAATTACCAAAAACCTAATGATATAAATTTCTTCAAATCGATTCAGAAATCATGAATATCTAAATTACAAACCGTAATTTCCTAAAAAACTTGTGAATCTAAGTGGTTTCTGAGTTTATTCTGGAAAAGAACCACAGTGTCAAGCAGCCACTTCAAAATTAGCTGTCTCGTTTTCACTATATTGAGCTTTACATTGTCATGAATAATGGAATTGCGGTCTTTCCAAACTTCCCGTAGGATAAATAAAGCAACAGAATTGCGTAAAAAAGAATACTGGGAGCAAATAGTATCAGTCCACCAAGACTCAAGACGCTGCTCGAGAGACTGAGCTTGGGATATTGAGATGTTATGAAAAACTAATGTCACATTTTGAATTCATCGTGTGTTTTGTGATTTACATTATTTGACAATTCACAAAGTGAATCATGATTATATATCAATTTAACATATCATTTATTCAAATTGTGAACTTACAGGGTGATTTATCATTTACATTTGATTTTTTCATCTTGTGAAATTCACATTGTGCATCTATGTTTAATTGATATTGTATCTTTTATTGTGCTTCTCATTGTAAATTTATAAAGAGTTGCATTGGTAATGTTTTGATTCAAACTGAATTCACAATGTGAATAAATATTAAGTTAAATTCATTTGTAATCTTGATTCACATTGTGAAATATATGAATAAACCATAACTTTCATACCATGAAATTGATGTTTGAATTAATTTGTTAATCAAAACACGAAATGAAGGAAAGATCAATGAAAAAAGGGATAATAAGAAAAGAATGAAATTGACAAGAAATCTAAAAGATATTCTACCTTCAACTACAAGTGAAAAAATTGAAGATATTCAAGATAAAAAAAAAGGTTAGAACATTTGCATTCAGATTAAAATAATTAATTATCTAATCATATACTACACACTTATTAAAAAAAGTAATTCACAACGTGAATCTTGGATGTATGTTTCACATTCATCTTTTTTTTTTTTTTTTTTTTTTTTTTTTTTTCAAGTTGATCAACACTTTTGTTTGTATTCACTATGCACAAAATAATTTTAAAAATTCACCATGTGTATGTGTACATCACTTGGTGAACCTCAAACTTTTTTGATGTTAAATGCATAAATTCACAATGTGAATCTTGGATGTATGTCTCACATTCACACAGATTCACAATGTAAATCTGTTATTTTTTTTTGCAAGTTGATCAACACTTTTGTTTATATTCACTATGCACAAAGTAGTTGTAAAAATTCACCATGTGTATGTGTACATCACTTGGTGAACCTCAAACTCTTTTTCTGTTAAATACATAAATTCACAATGTGAATCTTGGATGTATGTCTCACATTCACAATGTGAATCTCTTAATTTTTTTTTGGTAAGTTGATCAACACTTTTGTTTGTATTCACTATACACAAAATAATTTTAAAAATTCACCATGTGTATGTGTACATCACTTGGTGAATCTCAAACTCTTTTGCTGTTAAATGCATAAATTCACAATGTGAATCTTGGATATAGCTCATAGCCTAACAGATTCGCAATGTGAATTTCTAAAAAGTTTTTGCAATTTGATCATCACATGTTCAGTTTTATATTGTTTGATATGTATTTCATAATACTACTTATATTTTTGACATTGATACTAAAAATTTCACATTGTGTAATTGAAGGTTCAAAAAAATATACCAAAAACACAGCAAGGAGAATCATGGTGGAAATAGTTAATAAATTAAGAAAAAATCAAGATGAAAAGACTATTGATGAAATGTTGAAAAAGAAAAAAGTTTAGAAGGTGATGAGATTCAAAAAAAAAGCAAACAAAAAAATTGAAGAAGCAAGATGAATCTGTTTTGAAGACACTTGAAAAGAAAACAACACAAAGTTAGTATTTATAAAATTATAATTTAATTTAATATATAAATTCAGTTATCTTTAATTTTTTTTAATGAACAGAAATCAGACAGAGTCCAAGATTACAAAAAATAAAAACGAAAAAGTCGATGAAGCAAGACAAATCTGTTTTCAAGACACCTGAAAAGAAAACAACTCAATGTTAGTATTTATAAAATTATAATTGAATTTGATATTATAAAATTAATTCTTATTAATTTTGTTAAAACATGAACATAAATCAAACAGAGTCCAAGACTTAAAATGATTGAATACAAAAAATCTGTGACTCCTATTAAAGTTGATGATAGCCTTGTAAAGAAAGAATCTGATGAAAAAGTAACAGGTTTGTTTATTACTATTCACATGTTTAATTTACAAAGTTATAAACAAATTCACATGTTTATTTTATGTATTATATTATATTTTGCAAAACAAATTCACATGTGAATTTCTTGTATTGTTAGTTATTTTATAGTATATATGTTATATTATGAGAAGCTTATGAAAATTATTGACTAACAGGAAAAAGAAAAAGAAAAACAAAGACTCTAGAAGTAGTCAAAGAAAAAAAAGGCAAAAGTGCCAATAAATCCAAATGAGAGAGTATCTTTGAGAACAAGAATTAGCTCAAAGAAGTTTTATGATATTGTTAAATCTTTAAACAAAGAACAGAAAAAAGTTGTTAGAGAAATGAGATTGAGATCTTTGCTGAGAATTGCAACCAATGGAATTTTGGGAAATTGGCATGTTTTATTGTGAATTCATTCAATCCATCGGATATGAAAATCCATCTACCTAATGTAAAGATAGACATAACACCAAAACTTATTCATGATTTGTTTGGAATTCCTCTAGGTGGAAATGATATATATAACACTGATCAATGTGAAGGAAAAAAACTAATGGATTGAAAGCAACAATACAATTTCAAGGCTATGAGACCACCAGATGTTGAAGAGAAAATTAAAGAATCATCAGATTCAGAGATTATTTTTAGAACAAACTTTTTATTACTGTTTGTTAATACCATCTGTGAACAGAATAAGCCTGGAACTTGTAAGACAACAGTATTGCCACATTTGTTAGGCAAAACACCTATGAGAGAAATTGACTGGTGTGGTTTTATAACCACTTGCTTGAAAATGTCAAAGATGATGTGGGATGAAACCGATAAGGAAACTACTATTGTGGGCCACTTCTTGTATTATTGGTAAGGAAAATTCTTATAATTAAAACTTTTATTTATATTATTATAAGAAAAATAATTAATCATAATTTTGTTTACATAAACAACTAGCTTATTTGGAGTTTATGAGAAATGACAAATACATGTACTACATTTTTTGGGATTATGAAATGATGGTGAAAAGGGAAAAAGTTGAGTTAAAAAGTGGTGACTTTGGAACTTTGGAATGGAATGATGATGTTATAGAGAATGATCAAGAATCCGACACCGATGAAAATGAAGATATGAAACTCGATGTAAGTTAATAATCTATATAATTAAAAAAAAAATGAAGTTATACTACATATATATGTTATAAAATTGTAGTTAAGATGAAATTCATAAAATGATTCACATTGTGAATATAAAAGTGTATTTTATTACTTTATCTATAATAAATTCACCAAGTAAATATGTAATTTATTAAAATTCATTAAAAATGTGATACCTCATCAATACATTCATATTATGAAACTGTAATTTATTATAGAAAAAAGTTAAAAAAAAATCATTTTTATTGATATTTTTATCTCATTTCGCAGGAATTGGTATTCAAAGCGAAAAAAATTACAAAAACCTAGTGAATGATAAAATGAAGTTTGGAAAGTTAATTGAGTTTTCAACAACAAAATTCACAGAAAGCGATGAGTTGAAAGATATGAAGAAAGTCTTTGAACAAGAATTCATTTATAAAACTCAAAATAAAGATGATGAAAAAAGTGATAGGAATGAAGATAAAGAAAAAAGCGACGAGAATTTGAATGAACATGAAATAAAGAATCAACCAATCATGGTAACACCAAGAAATTTGTACAGTGATCCAATAGTGCATGAGATTGCTGATTCTATTCAATGTATTTTAAATTTTGATGATTATGATCATGTTGAAAATGTAAAAAGTTTTAGAGAACAAAAAAATAAAAAACACAATAATAGATGATAAAAAAAAAAAGAAAAAAAATACTAGAAAATCATAAATGCCTAGTTTTTCACTTGGACTTGGTCTTGGTCTAACACATGAGTTTCAGGAAGGAGATGAAAACAGTGAAGATGAACACATGAAGAAAGAAAAAAAAGATGAAAAACTTGATGAAGGAGAAAGTTTTGATTCAGAAGAAACAAAATGTAACAATAATATCTTGGGAATTGAAGATGATGCAGACAAAAAAAGAGAAGTAGGAAAAAGATAAAAAAAAACATCATTGAAGCTATCTTCTCCTTATTGTAACACTCATTATAATTCAAGCCAATTTAAACTTTTAAAATGTTTCAAATCCATTAAACATAACAACTTGTTTTCATAATGTATTATATCAGAGTATCCCAGAAACAAATTCATAAAAAGTGAGGAGTTGTATGATCACGCCTTAGCCTTGCCCCAATCTCCTGAAGCACCTGAAACAATAAACTAAAACTGTAAGCTCGAAATCTTAGTGAGTTCCCCCAAAATACTCATACACATACAGTCCACATAATCATGTCAACAACATCATAACATAACAAATTGAAACAACATAAAATGGGTCCACAAATTTATAGACTGGATTACCCCCTGGGCCCACAGTGTGAGTCTGGATTGCTTCCGGCCCACAGCTCACACCTGACTTGCCATCGAGCCCACAATACGAGTCTCCCTTAGCCCGTAACTGAAATGCTCCCGGGTTTGTTGGATAATCGCACGAAGTAGTCTCACCTTAACCCATCTCACATAACATGTATCATAACTAATGCACATACAGATAATCATACAGTGTCACATGTAGTCCTACAGATCTACCCTACTAGCATATCAACTGGCATACATCACTAACTCAACTCAGCATATCAATAACTGCTAGGATATCAAACCCAGTGAGCCGGTCTTGGTGCTTTAGACCCCTTAGTATAGTGAGGATAACTCACCTTGTAAATGTTGGCTCGGTAACTAAACTCCAACTCTCAGATCACGACCGCAACTCCACCACCTATTATCATAATAGAACCATACTCGTAAGTTCTCAATCTTCCAAGGTACCCCATAAGTCAAATAGTCAACCCCTAGTCAAAGTCAAAGTCAACAGTCCATGTTGACCCTTACTCGTCGAGTACCCTCGGCTACTCGCCGAGTTCCTCGAGATACTCGTCCACTCGACGAGTCCCCGGAGTGACTTGTCGAGTTCCTATGGTTCGCGATCGAGACCCTAAGGCCACTCATCGGGTTTTCCTTCTTGTAACTCGACAGGTTCACACACATTCATTAATTTGGGGAAACATTAACCGACTCGCCGAGTTGTTCATCTAACTCGTCGAGTTCAATGCCTATCTTCATATGACTCACCTAGTCGACTATGCGACTCACCGAGTCCCTTCAGTTCTTTAACCATGCAGACAATTTTTAAGCTATGCCAAGGCCCCAAATTGCAGATCCAACTTCCTTAGGCATGCTTATCACATAAAGTTGCAAACTTTACATGCATGCAAGGCTTTAAGACCATAAAATGGCACAACTAAGCTTGCGATGAAGTCACATCCTTGAGAGAAAGCTCATACTAGGCAAAGCTGATGACTTTATGAATCTAGAAGCCAGGGGGAGTCCAGATCTGAAGTTACAACTTCAGATCTTGGCTTAAACACAAGAAACCCCTTCCTAAACTCATGCACAAAAGAGTTTATGAGAAAATGAGCCAAGGTAAAAACGATCTAATACCTTAAATAGAGCCCTTTCTGATGCAAAACTTGAAACCTACAATTCTTGCTTCAACTAGCTTGCTTCCCAAGTGATTTCTTCACCAAAAACTTCCCTCCAAGCTTAAATCTCGAAAGAACACACACACACACACACTCGAGTTAGGGCCTTTATGGACTCTCAATGGACTGTAGAGAGGCCAAAGGAGGCTTGTGTTTCTTTAAATAGGGTGCAAAACCCGGGATTAGGGTTTCATATGCCAACTCCTACTCTTCAAGTCCCTTCTTGGACTCGGTGAGTAGGCCACTAAATTCGTGAACCAACCTGCTGCTACTCGATGAATAGGGCAACCAAATCATCGAGTAGACCTTGGAAACAAAATAAATCTTATTTAAATCAATACCTGAGAATCGGGGAGTTAGAACTCTCTCCCAATTGAACTAGACTTCGCCCTCGATGTCCGGTACGATGAGCAATGCTGGGTAATGCTCCCGTATTTCTGCCTCCAGCTCCCACGTCCAATCAGATCCCTTCCGATGCTCTCACTGTACCTTTACCAAAGGTATCTCCTTATTCCACAAAAGTTTCATCTTCCTCTCAAGTATGTCCACATGCCTCTCCACGTAATTCAGGCACTCATCAACCTGAATATCATCCAATGGCACCACTGCCTCCTGATCCACAATGCACTTACGCAACTTTGAAACATGGAGAGTGTTGTGGATCTAACTAAGCTCCTCCAGAAGCTCTAACATGTATGCTACCTTGCCAACCATGGTGATGACCCTGAACGACCTAATGTACCGGGGACCCAATTTCCCCTGCTTCCTGAAGCGAATCACACCCTTCCAACGCGATACCTTCAGGAGTACCATATCATCCACCTGAAACTCTAACTCAGATCGGCGCCTATCGGCGTAACTCTTCTCCCGACTTTGAGAGGCCTGCAGTCGCTGCGTTATGTTGAATCTTCTCGGTAGTTTGCAGGACTACCTCCGTCCGCCCTATCACTCGGTATCCATCCTCACCCCAACAAATCGGGTTGCGACATCCGCGCCCATAAAGTAACTCAAACGGCAGGGCGCCAATACTAGAATGGTAGCTATTGCTGTACGCGACCTCTGCAAGAGGTAGGTGGGAATCCCAACTTCCACCGAAATCAATGGAACACACCCTCAATATGTCCTCGAGGGTCTGGATGGTCCGCTCACTCTGACCATCTGTTTGCGAATGAAACGATGTGCTAAAGTGCAAGCGTGTGCCCAGTTCCTCGTGGAACTTTTTCCAGAAATGGGAGGTGAATCTGACATCTCGGTATGAGACAATAGAGACCGGAATCCCATGGCAAGCAATGATCTCACGCATATATATGTCAGCCAACCTCTCGGCCGAAGAACTCTCCCGTATCGCCAAGAAATGAGCACTCTTGGTTAATCGATCCACGATGACGCATATAGCATCGAACCCTTTCGTCGTCCTTGGCAGTTTCGTGATGAACTCCATCGTGATATGTTCCCACTTCCACATGGGGATCTCCAGAGGCTGCATCTTACAATGCAGCCTCTGATGCTCGGCTTTGACCATCCTACAGGTCAAGCACCTCTCGACATACCAAGCGATTTCTCGCTTCATACATGGTCACCAGTAACTCAAACTCAGATCTCAGTACATCTTGGTAGCCCTCGAGTGTATGAAAAAATGAGACTTATGAGCCTCCTCCATCACTATCTGTCTAACCCCACCAATCATTGGAACCCAAACTTGACCACATCGGGTCAATAACCTCGACTATCTTGAACAAACTGAGCGCTTTCTCCCTTGATCCTTTCCACTTTCCAGTTCTCTGGTCGTATGCCATCGACCTGGGCATCTCTGATCAAACTCACCAACAGGGAATTCACCGCTATCCTCATACACTTTGATGGGGTGGAAGACCCAACTGACTTGCGGGTTAACGCATCTGCAACTACATTCGTTTACCAGGGTGGTAAAGGATCTCACAATCGTAGTCCTTGACTACATCTAACCACCTACGTTGTCTCATATTCAGGTACGGCTGATCCATGATGTGTCTCAAACTCTTGTGATCCGTGTGTATGGTACAACGGACCCCATATAGGTAATGTCTCCAAATCTTGAGAGCGAAAACCACCGATCCCAGTTATAGATCATGTGTAGGATATCTCATTTCATGCGGCTTCAAAAACACCACAAAATCCTCAACTCCCTTCGGGAGTGTCAAAACTGGAGCCTCACACAACCGATGATGGAGGATCTTAAACGCCCTCTGCTGCTCGGGGCCCCATCGGAAATCCACCCCCTTCCTTGTTAGGCGAGTGAGGGGTACTGCAATCTTGGAGAAGTGTCAAATAAATCTCCGATAATACCCCGCCAGTCCTAGAAAACTCCTTATGTCTGAAGGAGACCTCGACACCTCCCACTGCATAACTGCCTCAATCTTGTCTGGATTGAACAAAATCCCATCCTGGTTGACGAAGTGCCCAAGGAACTGGACATCTTGTAACCAAAACTAGCACTTCGAGAACTTGGCATACAACCATTCCCATCTCAGAACCTCCAACAGCTCCCTGAGGTGCTCCTCGTGCTGCTCTCGGGTCTTGGAATACACCAAGATATCATCTATGAACACGATGACCGAGAGATCAAGCATCGATCTGCAGACCCGATTCGTCAGGTCCATGAATACTGCTGGTGCGTTGGTAAGCCCAAACAGCATCACCACGAACTCGTAGTGCCCATAACGCGTCCGAAACGCGGTCTTCTCCACGTCTTCCTCTCTAACCCGGACCTGATGGTAACCCGATCTCAAGTCAATCTTGGAGAACCAAGATGCACCATGTAAGTAGTCGAATAGATCGTCTATCCTTGGGAGTGGATAACGGTTCTTCACCGTCAACTTGTTCAACTCCCTATAGTCAATGCATATCTGGTGCGATCCATCCTTCTTCCTGACGAAGAGGATCGGTGCTCCCCATGGAGAACTGCTAGGTCGAATGAACTGCTTGCCCAGCAGTTCCTGTAGCTGTGAAGACATCTCCTGCATATCGGGTGGCGCCAAACGGTACGACGCGTTGGCAATAGGAGCCGCACCCGGCACCAGGTCGATCCGAAACTCGACCTAACTCTCCGGAGGTATCCCTGGTAAGTCCTCCGGAAACACGTTTGCAAAATCCCTGACCAATGGAACCTCTGAAACTGAAGTCTGGTCTCCAACTTGCGTATCCACCATGTACGCTAAGTAACCTACACATCCGTGCTGAATATACTGCCGAGCTCTAGCGGCTGAACAAAACCCTGACCTCACTCTGGTGCCCTCGCTATATACAATCAGTTCTCCCCCACTTGGGGTTAGAACTACCACTCTCTGGCCCTCACAATCTATCATGGCACCAAAACGACTAAGCCAATCCATACCCACAATCACGCATACTTCCCCTTTGGTAATCGGAATCAAATCTATCGGAAGACCACTCCGAAGATCTCCAATTGACATCCTTGGTAGACCGAAGAAGCAGAAACTTTGTGTTCGTTGGCGATGGAAACTCGCAACGGACACTCTAGCTCGTTAACTGGTACACCTAGCTCATTAACTGGTACACCAAACCCCCTACTAAACGTTTGAGAAACGAAAGACCGACTCGCCTCTAGTCAAATAAAACCAAAGCAGGCAAGGAGTTTACTAAAAACGTACCTAAGCATAGGTACCACATATAAGCATAGCACAGATATAATAAACGAGGTAAAGGAAAGAGACATACCAGCAACCACATCTGGTGCTGCTCTGGCCTCCTCTGCCGTAAGCTGGAAAGCACGCCCCTGAGCCTTTGGAGGCTCGGCCTTAACAAGCCTCCCATCAGCGATCCTCAAAGTAGATGGCGCTGGAACCTGCATCGGCTTGGCGGCTAGCAATGGGCAGTTGGCCTTCACATGGCTAACCTGGTCACAGTGGTAGCATAACCTCATACCCGAAACCGGGGCGCCTTGGCGACAATCCTTCGCATAATACCACTTGGTAATAAACTGTTCTTTTTGTTGAATATATTACATATTTTAAACAAAGTTTAATAATTTAAATTCTTAAACAGGTGTTTTTACCAGTTCATAAAAAAATCACTTTTACATCATCTACATAAAGTTAAAGAAACCAACGGTTGATGTCATTGACAATAGGAATTCTGTTGCAAAGTTTTCTAGAGCTTATCGTGATGCACCTAATAAATTGGTAAGAATAGTAAATTTAGATTATAAATATAAGTATTAATAGACCGATAATATAAATAAAATAATAATTATAGAAAATGACAATTTCTTTTTTGCAGAAAATACTATTTAGTAGGTACTTGATGAGGGTCAATTATAAATCAGCTTCAACTTTGGAGGGTGTTGAACCAGAAAGGGTGAACATGAATTGGTGCACGAGGGATAATCATGTTGACTGTGGAGTTTTTTGTATGCGTTATATGGAGACATATATGGGAGATAACACAGTAAATTGCACATGTGGGTTGCCAAAAGAATCAAAACAACAACAAAGTGTGTTAAACGATTTACACATTAAGTATTTGACAAAGATACTATTGAGTGATGCAAACACATACATGTCAAAAATCATTGCACAAACAGCTAAGTTTGCAACAAAGACTAATGAAGAAATAAAAGATTTGCTCAACAAGGGATGAGAAAAAGGGGAGAAAGGATATAGTACTTCAAGGATTGGAAAAAGAAGTGTAAAACTTAAAACTTAGTTTTCTATTCATAATTAGTATAAGTTTAGATGCACTTTAATTTCTTTAAGAACCTATACATGCTTGTTATGTTACAATTAATGTTAGTTTCTATATCAAATATAATGAACTTTTCTAAATACTTAAAAGATGTTTATATTTTCATGTGAATGTCTACTTGTATGTTATACAATTAAATGTTTTATTAAAAACATGCTATTGGTGTGTGTGGGTAGGTAGGGGGAGTGATTATATTTCTACTTTGAATAAAGAACTAAAAGTACACTATCATTTCATACATTTACTTCATTTCTTTGGTCTAAATGATTAAATGTTAATGTAATAACAATACAATATATGTAGAAAATTTACATTGTTTATAAGTTAACCTTGTGAAAATTTTATATGTTGGATTCACAATGTGAATTACAATACATATTATAACATGTATATTTTATATGTGAGGTTCACAATGTGAATTATGGTATATATAGATCATTAGAACAATTAATAGTTGAGATTCACAATGTGAATTAAATTACATTAAGACAATCTTTAACATGAAAATTTTATATATGAGATTAACAATAATATACATAAATTAAATCATTAGCATGAAATTTTTATTAGAAAAGATTCAAAAAACTAACAATAAAAAATATCTTTAACCAAAAACAATAAATTTGAAAAAAATATATTCTATTATTAGAAATAAAGTCTAAAACAATGAATATCAAAATTAACATCAATATTTCAACATTTCTATCCATTGAATGATCATTACAAAAATCAAATCTTATTTTAGTAGTCTTAAAAAGAATAAAATTAGAAACAATCAGCCGTCTGTAACCTCAGATTCTAAATCAAACTTCTTTAACCTTAAAATGCAACTCCTAGCATTGTGATTTGGTTTATGACATAAACCTAGAACCCTTTTTAGATTTCTCAATCACTTTATCTCTAGTGCTCTTGATTCTTTTACTACTGGCCCATCCCTTGTTTTTGACCCCCTTTGGATTATGAATATTGATAACATCAAGTACTGCAGCTCTAATAATTTATTTAATGTGAACTGATCTACTCGAAGATGCCCTTGATGAGGTACATAAAGGAATACCACTATCAACCTCTTGAAGTCGCTTTATATTTAGCCAACTCATCCTCATTATTTGCTATCTTGTTAATCGACAAACGAAGAATAGCATACACATCTTGAATCAAACATTCATTTTTACAACCTTTAAGAGGATACGAGTACCTTTTTCTCAACAATCCACCAGCTATGATATCTTTTCCCCATCTCCTCAAAATGAAATTTGATGGAATTTCATCATACTCTTTCATATTTAATATGAAAAACATATGACGACATAACAATCCTTCTTAGACAAAAAGCATGCAGCTACAACTGATGCTAATTCTATCACCCCTTCTACTAAATACAACCTACAAAGTTATCATTAATAAACAAATTAATATGTGAATAAGAAATTCTATCTCATACCATTCGATAAAAAATTATACAAATTAACATTGATTCACATTATTAATCAACACGACATTAGAAATCATAATACTATAATATAAATATGTACGTCAAATCAAATTCACAAAAAAAAAAAATACATATTCCATACTAATGTAATGAAAAGTACAAACCAATTTATAACTCTATAAAAATTCACATTGTGAATTAGCAAAACATCCTACATTTACAATGTGAATTTTTAAACTACATTTTATATTTAATAAACTGTATTAGGACAAAGAGACATACCTTGTAAACGAGTATTAGGACAATGAGAAGGAAGACTATTTCGATAAAAATCATTAGAATCTTCATCCTCATTCACATTTTTATCAATCAACTTTTTTTTTTCTTTTCTTATCTCTCAAAACATAAACTTCACTTTCACCTTCAATAACTACAGATTCTTGAACACAATAAAACACAAATTTATATAACTCTTTCTGAATGTCCATGAAAATATTATGTGTATAAATTTCCGATGCATGCTTTTCAATTTCCAAAGGAGTCCTTAGCTTGGGGGTAGTAATTGTAGACAGATAAGCTAATAAAGATTGATGATGCCTTTGCTTCTCCATTGCACTATCAAACGACATCTAAAACTTCACCAAATTTGATTTATGATGCAAAAAATGTGATATAGCATAATTCAGACTCTATGATCTTGAAGTAGTTCGCATCAAACCAGAAAGTTCAAGATCTCTGTCACAACTAGGAATTTTAATGCTTATTCAATAACAACAAAACTTCCATCAAACACCTCATACAAGCACTGCAATTAGTCAACAAAGAATTGGAAGCCCTAGAAATCCCGGTTTAAGTCCATTTTGGACGAGGATCTTCTTATTGGGCCTAATGGACCAATTAGCTTCCAATTTAACTATCTTGAACATAGAAATCTTAAATGGGCCCTAATTGGACCCATATACATGAAATCTTAAATGGGCCCTAATTGGACCCATAACTTTAATGGGCCTTATTGGGCCATAACAAATCTAAGTAGCCCTAGTGGGTCATAAAAGTTATTCCTTGATTTATTTTGGGCCAAAAATCATCTAATTGGATCATAACATGGGCTTAAGCATAAAAAGGCCCAATCTCTCTTCTTTCTTCTCCTCTTCTCGGCCCAAACTACACAATTGGAGGAAGGGTTGACTTTTGTACTTGCCACCTCACCATTATACATGGGACATCCATGCAAATATCCCATGTTTCCATGTATCCCTCACTTCACACTCTCTTCTTCTCTCTCTTTTTCTTCTTGGCTGGGAATCACAAACACACACATACACTTCATTTGAAATCATTTCCAACACTCTCAAGAAAACTACTCTCTTTTCCTCTCAAAATTTTCGAGAATTAGAAGCTTTCAAGGAGGTTCTTCCATAAGATCATCATCCTTGGTAAGATCTCACAACCTAAATTGGTTTGCTACATCTTTAAACTCAAATCACTCCTCTTACTACCTCAAATTCGTGACCATGCTCCCTAGAACTCATCAAGATTCGAAGATCACTTCAAGAAGCTAGCTAGAGTCATAACTTACACCACCTTCTTCTTATCTTCATCAAAACCGAAATCCAAACCCCAAGGTGAGTTCATACCCCCTTGTTTTTGGTTTTTACTTGATTTTGGGGGAGAATACAAGTTGATTTGTGTAGACCTATGTGTATATGCATGACTATGTGTGTTTTCCATGAATTATTTGGTGATTATGTGTTGATTACTTCATTAATCTAAAAATATGTTAAGAACTTGAAGTTTATCAATTGGATCTTCATAAGAACTTTGTGAAAAGTATGTTTTATCACATATAATACATTTAAACTAGTAGATCTGAGATTTATACACTTTAAATAGCAAAAATGAGTGTTGTATTGTAAGATCTATAAATTAAACTCATAAAACAGCCCTTGACAGGAAAGTTTTGGTCCAATCTCGGACTGTTTTGACCCTCTTAATGGAAGTATTTTTCAAAACTGTTTTACATGGATAAAGTTCAGATTAATACCTTTAAACTGACTACCCTCACGTTTTCATACGATTTTTCTAAAATTTTTGGCGAATTTCACAAAACTGCCTATCAAATTTGAAATACTTTCGGACCAAACTGTGAAGTTGAGCAATTTCACACTTGTTAGAAGCCATTAAAAATTATGAAAAAAATCGTGAACAAAGTAGACAAAATTTCCAAAATTCCAGAATTTACGGATCCAAATTTCGACTTACGATGATATTTCTACAAATTTTCCAAAAATTAGGTCGGAAAAGCCCAAAACCAGAAAAATATGTGTTTTCACAAAAATCAAGCCAAAAATGATATTTTTGACAAAAAATGGGTTTAAAATGTTATTTTTACCACAAACTAGTCATCAACACAAGTTTAGAACAAAATGAAGACTAAAGTGTAATTCTTACAAAAATTGGGCCTTAATTCTATTTTTTTGCTTATTGGGCCAAGAACGTCATTTTTTTTTCAAAAAATGGACTTGTATGCTATTTAAGTGAATATTTAAACCAAAATTAACGATAAACTAACAAACAAATTAATTTGATCATTTTGTAAGTTATCGGGCCTTAGTGGTCCATTTTTATATGTAATAAGTCCTGTATACTATTTACATGTTGATTGGGCCTCATTGACCCATTAACATGTGTGACGGACCTTGGATACTATTTGTGTGCTATTTGGGCCTGTATATACCTTACATGTGAAATGGGCCTTTGTTGTCCTTTCACATATAATTCGGACCCATGTTATAAAAAATCTCATTGGGCCGTGAAATGATTTCATGTTTAGTGATGCCTTAGTGGTTCACTTACATGGATCATTGGGCCTAGAACGAGTTTTTACTTTTTTTCTTCGCCTAAATTCGATTAAGGATCTAGTGAGTTTTTATCGATTGGCACCTATTAAGTGTACGATCGTAGCCTGTAGTTATAACCAGAGTCTCTTGAAGGGAGAGCGAGTATTTGTGTTTAGATCTATACGGGGATGACACCCCACACCTGAGCTGTTCGCTACAGTTAGACTAACTCAGTCTAGGGTGACGAAAACCTTATTTTATTTTCTGTCGGCGTCCAACAACGCCAAGACAGGTGAAATTGTCATTAATTAGTATGGTTATGACGGCTCGCTTAGAGGAATTAACGTTATGAAGTTTACGGAAGACCATTCTCTTTTCTCTTGGATTACTCGGAAACATACTCTTACTAGTACTCAACCTCGGGGGTTGGTATGGCAACTTTCTCTTTTACAGATAACATCGGGTTGTCTGGGAGCATTCTCTTTACATGCTCTTACATTCTCTCTACATTCTCTTTACCTTTTTAGTCAAATAAACAATAACATACATGCATTAATACAAGATCTAACACAAACACACTAAACAGTTTTCATAAAATATCGGATTTTCTGGTGCTTTTCAAAATTATACAAATCATTTTCACAAACATGCTTATAAACTCACCAACATTTTATATTGACCGTTTTTCAAAATAACTTGTATTCTCAGTAAACCGTTGAAGCAGGATGAACGAAACAAAGTAATGGATATCGTGTTATATTTTGTTTCATCATACTCTTACTATTTTGGCATGTAATATTCAAATACAATACTCGATGTAAACAATGAATGTTGTTATATTACATGTGTGATGTTGATGATGTTATGTTTCAATTATATTCACTGTAATGATATTTCAAGATGAAGTTACGCACAAGCTCTCGGACGTTTCCGCCGTCTGGTTTGGGGGTGTGACAATCCCTCATAAAAGCTGGAATCCATAAATCCCTTATTTTAAAAATAGACCTTAACCAATCATTTTCTTTTAGATGAAACTTATCTAACATTGTTGACTACGAACTTTCAAAATCTTGTGGAGAACATTGAAGATTCCATATAATATCAAAAAATGTCTTCTAGAAGTCCGGATGGTTATAAACATCGATAAGAATCTAAAAAAAAGAAACACATAAGAATCATTACATATGTTTGATGGGTTTTGGTCATAAGACATCCTATGTGCTCATACAAACCCTAATGCTTGGATCTAGGTTTCTCTATTGTACATGCTTTGAATCCAAGAGTATAAACCCTAAATCTAGCATACAAGTAATCATATTAACATAAGAATGAGTTTATAATGTTACCTTGATTGTTATGTAGCAATAACAATCACAAATCTCCTTGTATTGACTTTAGAAGCTTAGAGTCACAATTGTCACTCCTCTAATGGCTTACAAACACCAAGAGCAAATGGAGAAGGTATAAAGAGAGAGGAGAGAGGTAGGAATTCGTCCTTAGGACTTCTTGGGAAGGCTTAGACGAATTCATGAGCCTTAGGGGGTTTATATAGGTGTAAAGATTAGGGTTTTAGTCCTTATCCTTATCTAGTTGCTTGCCCACCAAGTAACCATAAGATAAGTCTTATAAACCCTTATCTTAGTCGAATTCTAAGGCCTTATCACCTTAGATTCGTCCAAACCATTAATAAGATAATCCTTACCTTATTTTGTAACTATCACATAATTACAATTCAGCCCCTCTAGTTTAATTAATTACACTTGATCACAAAATTAATTCCTAATTAATTATTGACCAATATTAATTAAACAAATATGATTTCTTCTTTAATATATTATTCTTATAACATATTAATAAATCATAATAACCTCTCTCGCTATTTATTTCTCCAATCAAGTTGCTTTGGTGAAGGCAACTGATATTGCCATATTCATACTTATTTTTAGGCAGTATTTAAGTACATTTTTATTAATAAATTGATAATATGTGCAGAATAGTGATATTTATGAGTTTAAATTGTTATTTTCAGTCAATACAAAGGATTTTTGAAGAGAGGGACCAGAGGTGACAAAATGGGGAACATGGGAGGCTTGGAAGACAAGAAAATAATAATTTCATAATAAGAGCTTAATTCACGACGTGGCGGTGCATCCCACGACGTGGCACGGGTGTTCCAGTGGATAAACATCGCGACGCGGAGGATTTCCTTGAAGGATACGTTTTACTTGAAGCCCACGACGTGGCGCATATGGCCACGACGTGGCGCAGGTTTTTGAGGATTATATAAGTTCTCCTATTATTACGAATAAAAGGACTTTTGGCAGAAGAAAAGGAGTTCCAGGAGACGTTTCAGAAGAGAAGAAAGGTCCTGGAAGAGGGATTTCAACACCAAAAGAAGTAAAGTTTTATATTTAGTTGATTATAAACATGTTTTTCATTAGTTTTAGCTGTGCTAGTTTAATTACTATGATGAGCAGCTAAATCTAGCTACTTTTGCTTAGCTAGATGAAGCTTTGAACTTATGAATAGTTATATGTTTATGGATTAATTTGAGTTGGTAAGAGTTGTTTGTGTTTGATTTGTATAACCTAGCATGTTATTATTTGCTTATCTAATTGCTAGATTGCATGTTCTGTGTAGCTTAGTGACTATGAAACTACATGAACTTGTTTACCTAATAATTTAGTGAACATTAAATTGTTAGAGCTAGGATTGACCAATCTTAGTTAGTAATTAGGCTAAATAAATCTTAGCTGTGCTAGAGAACGTAAATTGTGACCATAATTGCGTTTATACAACAAATCTTACATAGCATATTTACATTCATAATTAGTTCTGTGTTTAATTATGTGTGAACATACATGGTTTAACATGAATTAGTTACTTATTGGTAAGATAGAACTAAATTACTAATATAACTAAAACCCAACTTAATAACCCATAATCATTAGCTAGCCATAAGGAAGAAGTGGATTCAACTAAGCAAGAGTGTGTTTTTTATTAATTTGATTAAGTTCATTTGATCTTGCAAAATCAGATAAAACCCCCTTATTAAATTTGTTAATAAATTAGGTTAATTTATTAGTAATTAGGTTAATTAGTAACACTGTTCCCTGTGATCGACACCCGACTTACCTAAGCTATATTGTAATCTGACTAGGTACACTGCCTATAAGTGCATAGTTAGTCTTAGTTTGTTAGGTTATAAATATTAAAATTAGTGGGTACTTTTGTGCACATCAAGTTTTTGGCGCCGTTGCCGGGGAACGACTTTCAATTAATTTAGTTTATTTGATTATTCGTTATTTATTTTTAGTTAGTTTTTTATTTTATTTTTTTAGTTTTATTTTCGTTGATATCATTTCGCTTGTCGGGAAGGTTCTTGTTGTTATTTGCAGGAATTTGTGATCATACACATCGATTGACTTTACCTTTTGCATGGGTTTCGTGATTGCAAGCGATTAGGGAATTCTTGACTTGTTTAGTCTACTACTTTGGTGATTTGTCCAACTCAATCCACGAGGCGTAGTATAGCAAGGCGTATCGAGGTGGTTAAGTGGAAGACTGAACTCTTGCTACTCTTGACTAGTTGGGTCAACTCTTGTTCTACTTATTAGTTAATGGTGCAAAGAAAACAAAGGAAATAGTCTGACAAGTCCCGAAAGTTTTTGTTTTCGCAAACCACCTCTTGCATGCAAGGGATTTAATCAACAATTGTAGTTTGATTTTGACGAAGACATGTGATCGTGATATCCTTTTTAGTTATTTTGGTTTTTTAGTTATTTTAGTGAGTTTTTATTTTTATTTTTAGTTTGTTTAAAATTTGTTTTCCATGTTGATGCTCTTGATGTTTCAGATCTTTGCAGAAATTTTACCCTTCAGATGCTTTCAGAAATTTCAATAATTGGGGTCGAATGTTGATTTGTCACGAGAAAAAAAACCGTGTGAGGGTTTGTAGTTGACACTTGAGAGCCATGACTTTCAATAAGTGTGGGGTATTTTGATATGTCTATTTTTATATATATTTATGTATAACATATCTTAATATTTTAGCATTTATTATTATTATTTAGAACTAAAATAAACTTAATATGCTTTGAAATATTTAATTATAGTTAAAATGGGAGATGGAATGCAAAAGAAAGAGAATGGAGCTGAAAAGATGCAAAAAGGATATTGCTGGCAGATTGACCCCTCTTCAGTGTTTCGGGTATATCTCATGACTCGTAAGTCCAATTGACGAGGTTCAAACTGTTCTGAAAACTAGACGAAATTTCCTACAACTTATGTGAGAGGGACTTTTGGCTAATTCGATACTTATTTTATCCAAAATCGGCCTTGAAGATGAAGCATAAAAGTTGGACGGAAATTCCCTCCAAGTTACTTATTCCCCAAGCACCACTTTCCTTATCTTTATTTGCTTAATCCCTAAGCCACATTAGTTTCCTTATTCCAATCCAACTCTAATATTTCATATAATTCCATCTCCATCAACTATAAGTACCGCATATCATTCCACAAATTTAAAAAGAATCTATGATATTCCACTTCGACTTGTGCAACAAGAAAACTTCATAGTTGCCGTTTTGAGGGTCTAGGAGGTGGCCGGAAGGCCGTTAAGCTAACGGGAGCGGAGATCGGAAGGGTTGGAGAGTGGATACGTGTCGGTAATCATATGGGTTGTTAACGTGACCATGTTTAGCATTCCATTGTGTTACTATTATGTATTTAGTTTCTGACTTGGGTGTAAAAACCTTTTACTTTGTGTTTATGATTGAATGAAGCTTTGATTATTAGACTAATTGCTATATTGAATAGTTTGTTTGTGTTTAATTTATCTTGCCAAGCTTGTTAAAAGATCCTTACATATTAATGATAATTATTTGCTGTTAATTGCCAAGTAAATTGAGTTGTATGAACATCTGCTTGATTGATTGTCTCTTATGATTTTGATGACCATCGAGATTATAAGTCTAGGAATAAAGAATGTGAAACTAGTATTAACATGGGAATAAGTAAGTTAATGTGTGAGCCTTGTTTGATGACCATCAACAAGAGGTTAATTGAATGTCTAATTTGGTTAACTATATTTACAAGTCTTGCTTGATATGAACTGAACACTAGGAAGCATGTTAGTTTAACCAATTGATAACTGTTTGAATTGACTTGTTTGCTAAAGGATTAGTTATAGTGAACGCGAATCTAATCATTTTAGGAATCGGTGAACATGAATAAATAAATTTGTGTATTCAATTATCTATGTTTTTAAGGTGTAATTTGTCTAAACCAAAGTACCTGAAGAGATTTGCTTTCCTGTTAGTTTATCGAGAGTAGTTAATTAATTGTTAGTTTGAGATTTATTTCCTTATTCTTCTCGTGTAACCTATAACCTATAATTAAATATATTAAATTAATCCACCGTTCCCTGTGATTGACACCCGACTTACCTAAGCTATACTGTAATCTGACTAGGTACACTACCTATAAGTGCATAGTTAGTCTAAGTTTGTTAGGTTATAAATATTAAAATTAATGGGTACTTTCGTGCACATCAAGTTTTTGGCGCCGTTGTCGGAGAACGGTGCAGATTATTAGCTTATTTAGTTGCATTAGATTAATCGTTTTTTTATTTAGGAATAAAATCTGCCAGAAAGCTTAATTGGTTATTTATTTTGCTAGCTTATCTTAGTTTAATTATTGTTTTGTTTGTCGCAGAGTTCACGACGTGAGATTTAGTATACTCACGACGTGAAATCTGAGAGTTCATTTTTAGTTTTTCTTATTTTAGTCCAGTTTTACGTTTTAGTTTAGCAAGTTGCAGGAGTTAATGACCAGAGGCTCAAACACACCATTGGTGCCACCACTAGAAGATCTCGAGTCTGCAATTCACAAGAAAAAGACGCCCTTGCAAGAATTGAAGTCAGCCTTCTCTAGGAAGTCAGGAAAGAAGACAGGAGAGTCAAGTTCCTCAACGAAGCACTAGAGCAATCTTGAGCATTTGGATCATTCACCCGTGCAACCCGAGTACGAAAGCGACACCGAGCCAGAATTTGAAGAACACACGAGTAAACCCAAGAACGAGCCAAGGAACGAGATGGCAAATATTGAAGAAATGTCCATGGGAGCTTACAAGAAGCGGATCCGAGAAGATGTGGGTCCCGGATTAGTCCAACCCGCAATACCTGCCAATGCCACATTCGAGCTGAAGGGACACATATTGACTGCGCTGAAGGACATCCCATTTTTCGGGAAAGACCATGAGGATGCTTTTAAGCATCTAGATGAAGTCAATGACATTGCTGATTACTTCAATGTACCAAATGTCAACAGGAACACCGTCCTGCTTAGGATGCTGCCCGTTACTTTCAAAGGAACTGCTAAGGAATGGTTAAAAGCACTCCCACCGGGTACACTCACCACTTGGGCTCAAATGCGTGAGCAATTCCTAGACCAGTTTTGCCCGCCATCCAAGATAGCCAAACTCAAGAAGGCAATAGCCAACTTTGAGCAACAGCCTGGGGAGTCACTGTACAAAGTGTGGGAGCGTTACAAGGGCTTACTCAGAAACTGCCCGCAACATGACCTAAATGTGCAGCAAGAGATGTCAATCTTTTATGATGGGGTCAATGTGATGACAAGACCGATTCTAGTCCCTTTTCCCTCTAAATTTTCCATTCAATACCATGCTTCCAACTACTCACAAGCGACCAATCCTCGTCGAACTTTGGATTGTCCTTTGATAGTTGTTTAATTATTTTAGTCAAAACCGATTCTAGTCCCTTTTCCCTCTAAATGCGCTAGACATTTGGAAAATTTTAGAATGGTCAAATATTAAAGCATTTGCAATCGATCCTATACCCGAAGCATATGGGACACGACGCATAATGTTTTATTTGCTATGTTCTCAAAATTCGAATTGTGAAGAGGAATGCCGTAATCATAATCGAAATTTTAAGAACACACTATGTATCTTTGACTAAATTTATCAACATTTCTCAACCTAAGCTTTTAGATTTGAAACGAAGCATAATATTCTCTCCCTTAATTATAGCAAAACAACTTTACAACCTTACCACTTTGCAAGGTATAACTCTTGTTTTCTATAATTAATATTGCCAACTTGCAATACTTGCCTTAATAATCATACAATCATAACATTTATGCTCCCACTATCATGATGATTATAATAAAACATAACACTTATGCTCCCACTAGCTTCGACATGTATTCAAAACATCTTAACTTCCAGAAAAACAATACCTATTGAATTTCTTAAGTCCATGTTTCTAATACTTAATGCTTTGATAATATTTTATCAAGGCCTCTTAAGCTTATACACCTTTTCCTTAGATAGCTTATATGTGTGTCTAAACAATTAAGACTAATTGCCAAACCTCACAATTCAAATCATGGAAAGGGATACCGTAACCATAATTGAATTCGAGAATGCAACTTTACAATCACTATCTTCTTAAAATCTTTCTTAGTGAAAGCATTTCCTCACAATCATTTTCATGAAGGAGGAAATCTTATGACACTTAGATTTTAATGGTGTATATGTTCCTATCCATGCGAATTTTTTAAAAACAAAGTTTATGACAAATTCAAACTCATATGGACCGAACTTTCTTAATCTTGATTTCTTGCCTTATGGTAGCACAGCTGCCCACCACATCTTCCAAGTAGTTAAGCAGCTCACCTTTTCCTATCAATGTACCTTTCATTGATTAAGGTGCCTTGCCTTTTATGCGTTCAAAATGAGAACTCATAGGACTCACATGCATAATTAACTCAATTGGAAACAGCACAAAAACAAAATAATGTCAACATGATAGGTTGTAAACCTCAACTCATGTGATAGTGATGATCAATAAGGTTTATTTGACTTGTTCTTGAAACCTTTCAAGACCATTAAGACTCCCACTGACTCCTTGACATACAAGATTCTTTTGTCAATAAACATTTCTTAACAAACAAATATTCAAGAGTTAGTGTAGTTTTTTTTTTTTTTTTTTTTTTATCAAAACACTTCATAAATTGGTCCTAGTCGGTCTTTGTCTTATTCAAGACATCACAACTTTCCATATTTGATGAATGTTATAAACCTTTAATACTTTTCTTGGTGGGAAGGCCGGTTACCGGAGGAACAACCTAGTCACGAAAGGTGGCAAAGTGGTATACCTGTTGTTGTTATTGTTGTTGTAGAGAGAATACATGGCGGAGGCGAAAGTGTATTTGCTTTCTTCTGGAACTGACTGATGGCAAGAGAGAAGGATGTAGGAGAGAGTTGTGTATTCCAGAGTTCAATCGACGCATCACATAATAAGGAATAACAAACGGTGAGATGCATCAATGGAATGCATAATACAAATATAGAAATTAAGAGATGAATTAGCATTCCTGATTTATTGGGATAACAACTAAGTTTTAAATTAGGATCCCTGATTTTTGGGGATGACATCCATTAACAAAGGAAGGGAAGATGAGCGGGAAATCAAATTTTGGGTAAACAGAAACATGACACGTGGCAAAATAAAGTCTAAAAAAAAGACAAGTGGCATGTAGAAGAGGTTTTTATCAAGCATGTGTGAGTGTGTGTATATATATATATATATATATATATATATATATATATATATATATATATATATATAACCTTAAAAATAAAAAAAAGTATAAAAAATATTTAGAGATCACAATTTTTTTTGACTTTATAAATGAAAAAATCGCAGCTTTTTCTTCAAATTCGTTGGAAAAAAAAATCGATTTTTTATTTTTTTCAGTGATTTTTATTAAAAACCCACGATTTTTTCATATATAGACTCAAAAAAAAAGTTTTGTGATCTCTATGTTTTTCTATGCATTTTTATGATTTTTACGGTTTTTTATTTTCTTATTTTCCATATAACTCTTCCCTATATATATATATATATAGTTAGGTTCATTTGAGACCACCTATATTTTGTGAAACTGTGAGATGCATTTTTTTATTTTTTTTAAATTTTTTTTAGTTAACTCAAGTTCCGAAAATAATATTTAAAAAAAGAAATTTTGGATTTTTCCATTTTTTTTACATTTTAAAATTATTTTTTAGAATATGTACAGTGTAATATTCTATTAGAATATTTCACGTATTTTTCAAAAAAAAAAAAAAAAAAACGGGATTTTTTTTTAATTTTTTTTTATTTTTAGTTAATTCATGTTCCGAGAATAATATTTAAATTTTTTTAGATTTTTCCATTTATTTTGTATTTTAAAATTATTTTTTAGAATATATCAGTGTAATATTCTATTAGAATATTTCACGTATTTAAAAAAAAATGGGATTTTATTTATTTTTATTTTTTTTAGTTAATTCAAGTTCTGAAAATAATATTTAAAAAAAGGAATATTTGGATTTTTCCGTTTATTTTGCATTTTAAAGTTATTTTTAGATTTGGTTTCACGGTTTAATGAACCTGAATATATATATATATATATATATATATATATATATATATATATATATATATATATATATATATATATATATATATATATATTGGATTCTGACAAAAAATATCTATCCAAAAAATTTCAAGAATATATTAAAATTGAAACAAATAGATTACAATATAGGTGTTATTTAGTATATAACAAAAAAATAGAGATCATATGCGATCCAAATTTGAATTTTTATTTACTCGATGGCCATTTTGATAAACTTTTTTTTTAATGGAACAGTGAGATAAATAAATAAATTTAATTATTTATTCATATATTCCATAACAATATGTTTTTTTGGTTATCCCTAAAATATATTACACGACGTAAGTTTGGGCTATAACATTTAAAAGCCCAGCCCAAATAAGAAAATTGATTCCGTTCAAATTTGACATTGAATATTTTATTGGTTTTAAAACATTTTCAGAAATGTAAAAGATGACATATGTATATAACAGAATAATCAAAGTTAATAAAGTTGTATATGTTTAAGTAATTTTGGACATACAGATTTGGTTAAATGCACGGATAATTACATAACTGATCATTAGAAATGTGCATTTATATTTGTAACCAAGTTTTGAGTCATTTCCAGAGAAATAGTTCAGTTTTGAACTAACATTATATATATATATATATATATATATATATATATATATATATATATATATATATATATATATATATATATATATATATATATATATATATATATATTTTCTGATAGAAATATACATCTTGGATTCTTGACAAAAAATATCTATCCAAAAATTTCAAGAATATGTTTGAAATCTGAAGAAAATAACAAATAGATTACGATATATGTGTTATCAATCTTTCATCAATTTTGTCATTTGTTATTTTATGATTTTTTTAAATAAATAATATCCACATGTTAATTTATGAGTTTTTTCAAAATTTGAAATTAAAAAACCGCATGATATTAATGTAATAAATATGATAGTAATTTGTAATTAATATGTTTCTTTATTCTCTATTTAAAAATTTTATTTTAAAAATAATTATTATTTAAATTTTAATATTTAATTTTTTTAATCAACCCATATAATATAAGGGTTTTATACCTAATTTAGTATATATAAAAAATAGACATCATATGCGATCCAAATTTGAATTTTTTATTTACTCGATGGCCATTTTGATAAACTTTTTTTCTGGAACAGCGAGTAAATAAATAATTTTAATTATTTATTCATATATTCCATTTTTTTTAGTTATCCCTAAAATATATATTACACGACGCAAGTTTGGGCTATAACATTTAAAAGCCCAGCCCAAATAAGAAAATAGATTCTGTTCAAATTTGACATTGAACATTCTATACTATTGTTACTTATGCATGAAAGCCTTTTTTTTTTTTTACTGGATACATGCAAAGTTTCAATTATTTTTACTGTTACATATTTCAATATAAAAAGTTATTAATTACATAATTTCAATGAATCGAGTTATGTAAAGTAGATAGTCGACGTGGAGAAGAAAGTTTTAACGATGCTTCTTTTCTTAAACATTTAATATGAATTAAACATGTGAGAAAAATGATTGACATATGTTATTTTTATGCATATTTTAAGGTAGTTTTTATTAGCATTTTGCATCATATTTTACATTTTATTAGCATTTTGCATCATATTTTACATATTTGAACGTGCATTAGTTTAAATAATGTTCAACTCATGTTTATCGCTAGAATTCTCGTACTGCTCATGTGTTTTTTTTTTTTTTTTTTTTTTTTTTTTTTGTCATTTTTAGATATTTCAGGTGGAGCAGTGATTTGAGAGCAGCTTGGATGCATATTCAGAGCTTAATGGAGCTAAAACACCTGAAAAGTTCGAACGCGAACTCTTCAGTGTCATAAAATGCATGTTTCGAATACCGGTTTGGAAGCGGTGATAAGCAAGAAAGGAGCGGAGTGAAGATGCGAATCAACAACCGGAAAACAATGGCCTTTCAGATTCTTTGAAAAGAAGAAGTGGATAAGTCACATGGTTGGTGGAAGTCGGTTATGGGCTTAGAGAGGCGATGAAACATGAGACGAACACGTTGCAAAGAGTAGGTTGGAAAGAATACTAAGGTAGTGTTTGTTTTTTGTCTGCAGATCTGCGAGACGTCTTCTGTCTGCGCCGCGCAGACCACGCTCAGACATTAGTCTTCGCAGACTGTTTGTTTTTTTGAAGACTGCAGACCTAAAAATGTCTGCGCACCCTCTTCTTGGCGCAGATGTGGACCAGAGTCTTCTAACATCTTCAGACATCTTCTAGCTTAAAAAAAACATATATATCTTTATTTTTTTTAAGTTTTTTTTTTAATTTATATTTTTTCCAACTTTATTAATGATAAACAATATGAAAAAAAAATTACAAAACTTAAAAAAAAACATTTGACGATACAAACATGATATTTTTAACAAATTTATAAATAAAAATTTATTATAATAATAGTCGTTGAAGTTGTTTATATAAATATGAAAAAAAATCATAATATATTCTTATATTTTTTTGCCAAAATTTTGTAAAACTTTATTTAATAGAGTATCATCAATTTCTCGAGAAAATATTTATCGTACGTTTTTAATAGATTTATTTGAAAAAATCGAAGTTTATTTCCATCTATTTATGTATCAAATTCTTTGATCACTAATTATAATGTTTAGTTATAACTTTGCAATCAAAGTTTTTGGTTTTTATCAAATATGTATATGAATTAATACCATTTTTATTTTTATTTTTTATATAATAATACATAAAAATTGATCTAGATTCGTTATATATTTATAATAAAGTCGTAAAAATATATAAAAAATTCGCTTTGAAGTTTTAAAAAATCAGTTTATTTAGATTTCAGTTTATTTTAATAGCCCGCAGATGTTAAAAAAATAAACAGTCTTCTTTTTTCAGACTGCAGACGTTTGGTCTACCTCTTCTACAGTAGAGGTCTACAGATGTGATCCGCAGATTGCAGACATTTTACCTCAGAAAAAACAAACAGCACCTAAGTGATACTGAGATTAGCTGTGGGTATTCTATTGCCAGTATCTCATTGGAAGCAGTGGTGTCCAGGTGTAAAGGATGCTTTAAAACAAAAGGACATTTGGAAAAAAAATATATATTAAAAAGGAACATAAAAATAAAAATAAAATAAAATAAAATAAAAATTGGACAAATAGGAACCATTTACTGTTCCTAAAGGAACAATCTTTTTATCTTATTATATTATGGTACATAATAAAATTATACACTTTTATGAATAGTATCCAAAATTGAAAATTGTATAACAACAGTTACATATTAAATTAATTAGGAAAAAAATTAGCCTTCAAATTAGCTTTAATTAAAGATCTACATAACTAGTGAAGAGCAAAAACCGAACTGATAAACGAAAAACCGCTAACACCACAATAAACTGCAACCGAAAAACTAAAACCGACGCAAAAACCGATGGTACGGATTTTATTTTTTTGAAAAACCGAATTTATTGATCTAGTGCGGCTTTTATCTAGAAACCGGATCACCAAAACCGAACCGCACCACAAGCTTATTAACAATAAAATAAATCACTAATTTATATTATACAATTATACATATTATTTAAAAATAATAATAAATTCTAATTTCTACATATATTATATATTGAACTTTATGGTAATTAGTAATTAGGTATTAGGTTTAATGTTTGAGTTTGTCTCTTCGTGTTTGTGACTTAATGATTTTGTATAAAGTGTACATTATTTGAGCTACAACTTGCAAACTTGTAACTTCTAAGCACAAATTGAATAAAAAATGAGCTTGGGAATATGAATTCCAAATGAAGTGATCAAGTAAACAACATAAAATACTCAAAATTACAGTTTCTAAACGTGAGGAAACGAAATGATAGCATGTTATACAATCATAAATATTCACATGAACACTACAATTAAAAAAATTGTACCGGTGAACATAAACAACCGCACCTTATGTTTGACTCAGTTTAAAACCAACACCGATCCGGTACAAACCGAAACCGCGCTCAAAAACCGCAAAACAAACCACTGAAAAACCGCACTTAACAGTTTCTAGAATTCAAAAGCCGCACCTTACGGTTTGCGGTTCGGTTTGGCGCTAAAACCGTACCAAACAACACCATGCTCTCCCATACACATAACTATCCCTCTTTCTTATTTCTAAACCTAGTTACCAGCAGCTTCCGGTCTATTTAAAAAAAAAATAATAAAAAAAAATAATAAAAAAAAAGGTACTGGCGGCTTCATGAAGAGATGTCTCCACTTTGCTGATAAGAATTGGGTTTTATGTTTCCGGTTTAGAATCCCAAATTTTCAAACTTAATTCCATATATTATGAATTCATATATTATGAATTTTATTTTTGAAAAACAAAAACCTTGTATCTATCCCTTCCCATGTGCATGATAACCCCATTTTCGAATTCCAAGTAACTAGTAAGTTACACTCACCTTAATTAATCACATGTTAATGGATTCATATTTTCCAAATGGGAAATTGTGGATATTTTTTGTAATAACTGTTTATGAGAACGGAAGCACAAACTTTTATAATCTAAAGGTAAGCTACCACTTATATATGATTTTTACCCTAATTTTCATATATAGATTATATAACAAATAATCGTTCCAACATCTCCCAAGATCAATTCTAAATTTACTTATAGACTAAACTATAGCGGAAACAAAATAAAATAAAACAAAGTCTTCAACTAAACAACGTCGGGTGTTACGTCTTTGCGGAATTCCTCTGTTGACTTCTGGATCAATCCTTCTCCTTGAACTTTTTTCCTACCACTTGCTAAATAGTTTCCTGGTTACGCACATTTAAAGTATATAAATGGGTAAGCCTAGGGCTTAGTGAGTTCGTGTTGCACATACATATTCATCACTTAAAAAACAAACAGTTTTATCATATATGTTCAATAAATCGTACAACAAATATATCACCCGATGCCATAATTTAGGGGAACGATTAATTATCCAGAGAAAGAACCAAAGATTCGTTTCCCTTTCTCATTGAGACAACTTATCATCCATTGTACTCAAGTATTTTAAATATCCAAGGAAATAAGTATAAATCTCAATTCTCATCCCCATCGATCACACACATCCGCCATGCTCACGGCGATTAAACACCCCACTCGTTCCCACTAAACAAGTCTAAAAAAACACACACACACACACAGTAGACAACAAATCCAAAATAATAGTCGTACGCAACCATACATATCATAAAACAAACCATCAATAAAAAAACGAAAACCACATAATAAACCATATGATAAACATTTATGTGCGAGCAACCACAGATGACGAAAAAACTCACCTTGATGGCGTTAGTCTTAACCGGATGTCGTCACGCTACCCGCATACATGCACCCTTAATTTCTAAAATAGCTTTGAAAACCTTCATGAACTTCAAACCCCGAATTCTCTTTTGTTTCCCCAACCTTCCTTGCACTTTTTTGTGGGCATTACACTTTATTTCTCATGTCTTTTATAATGCCTAAGTTTGTAACCTTTCTAGTTAACCCAAAAGTCCAAATTTATGACACTAATCAAAGTGATGGGTTTTGGAATTAAAATTCCATAATTTCTCTATTTACTGCTACTTAATCACCCATTATATTATTTTAATAATATAGTCAAATTATATATATTTATACATTTATTTTAGTTTGAGTTATCACAAACTTCCCCCCTTCGAAAAATTCCGTCCTCGGAATTTGAACTAAAAATAAATAAATAAGGGTATTTTGTCTTATTATCTCATACGTTCCCTATGTCGTTACTTTCATTGTGCTTTCATGAGTTATATCTCCACATTCATTAACTTCATGAACAGATAATCCATTTCCCGTTGTAAACTCTTCTGAAATGATGATATAAAATTAAGGCCCTGGTCATAAATAGACAATTGAACCATCTTATCAACATACAACTTAACTAACTTTTTTGTCATGTATATTTCACCCGATGACACAGTTTAAGAGAGCATTTTATATATCCAGAGAAAGAACCAATGGTCTGCTTCCCTTCCCACTTGGCACAACTTGTCCGTTGTGCGCAAGCATTTAAATATCCAAGGAAATGAGTAACGTCTCAATTTCCTATCTCCCGCCAGTCACACCACACCCGTTATGTTCCTGACTATCATACACCTATGTCCTCATTAAACGTGTCATCATATATTAGGAAAACAATTCTAAAAAAACTTTCCACTTCTCCTATATCGAGGATTCTTCCGACTCCTCTTCAGTCCACCCAATACACCGAAGGTTACATCAATCCTCATCAAATAAATCTTACTTGGTTCCTTCCTTACATACGACTTAGTGAATAAGTGACAATGCTAATCTTCCATAATTCGTAACGATCTTACACCTTCTTCGACTTTTGGTAATCCATGTGCATATATATCGCCCCCTTTTTTTTTCGTGACGAGCACTACTAGTGCACCCATGGTGATGTACTATGTCGAATAAAAACCTTATCAAGCAAATCTTGTAACTGCTATTAAATTATTTCATACTTGTTGATTTACTCTCTCACTGTCACATTTCCTTGTTCCATCCTCAAGAATTCTTCCTCCAATTGCTTGATCGCCTTTCGAGGACAAAACATCTCTCTAAAGATTCTAGCACACTCATCCCATGACATCCTATTGATTGTATCTGACACCCGAACTTCTTTTACCTTCCCCATCAATATAAAGCCTCATTTTTAAACATCGTCACGACATAAACCACATTGTCCTTATTTGTACACTTATCGGAATCAAATATTTCCTTTATCTCTATTATCCACGTTGATGATAGGATAGGATCAGCATCCCAACGACACGTTCGTGGTTTATAAGTCATTAATGTCTTGTAACAATTACCTCATCATTTGTCGTTTACATCTTTCTGTGATCGTAGTGCAACGCTAGGGTCAGAAATTGTAGCGACATACCATATCCATAGCCTTCCTCTTCATCAACCTTGTTACCACCGTTCACATTCTATAGTGCATCTCGGTCCTGAACATTTACATTCGACAATGTAGATTGCATATCTTGATCAATCTCGTCAATTAATTATTCTCGCGTAACCATATTTGTGTTGGGTTTTGAGCATTCTAACACTCCTAAGTGTACATGCAACCCTAAATACCTTGGATCTATGTTTTCTCTATTATACATGCAAATAAGAACATCCAAGGTATTATCCTAATCTAGCATACAAAACATGAATATAACAAGATAGAATACATACCTCTTTGATGTAGAAAGTCTTCATGAAGCTTGAGTGCCTAGCCCCAATAGTGTGGAAGCCTCAAATGGAATCACAGTTATCAAAACACTTAGAATAACTTGAGAGAGTTCTACACTTCATGAAATCGGCTAGCCCTCTCTAGAATAATCCTAGTGGCCGATTTTTGTCAAGAATAATATCATTATATAGTGTTACAATTAGGGTAAATCCTTAATTGTCATGGCTTTCCATTTCCTTGGATCCATGGGTTCAAATACACCATGGAGCACCCATGGACCATCCTATGGGTTTTAGCCCAACTTGATTATCCATGGAGCATTAGCCCACTATATAAGTATGGATGATTTACACAATCAACCCATATATTTAATTAGTCTTCTTTTGATCACTTAATTAATCCTAGATTAATTCTTGATCAATACTAATTAAATAATCTTATTATTCTTATTATTAATATACTAGAACTTATAATATATTAATAACCATAAGTGTCTTATTTCTCTCATTATAGTCTATCCAAGTGCATGAAGGTTTGCAACCCAAATGGACCATGCCGGGTCGGGTCAAGTCTTACCAATTATAGTTATGGATTTAGACATTAATCCAACAGTCTCCCACTTGGATAAGTCTAAAACTATTATTGCGTATGACTTCAGGAACCAACCGGCAATCGTGGCTCTCAAAAGCTTCTGTCGAACTCTGACCTTGTAGATGAACTCTGATCTTGTCAATGACTTGTCCATTTTAGATAAGGGATCATATAATCCTCTGTTCTCATGATATCAGCCGGACAAATACATGGAACAACGCCGTACTTATTATCCAGCAGTTTGTTTCCCGATTTTCGATTTGTTTGACAAAGAACTTAATCGAACACATCAATTCAGTTCTGACCGGCCGGTACATAGGTCACAACAAAATCATCGAGGGGCCCAGATATCGCTTCTATTTCTAGAAGGAACAGATAAACTTCGACTCATATGCTTGTTCTACTACTTGTTGAATTGTACACAAAGGCACGTTTTATAACATCAAGTTACTGATGCGTTTACGTGCAATCAATGCACAACCAACTCATAGGTAACAACTCATATCTCTAGGTTTGAAGATTTATATGATATTACCGTCTCACGATCACTCGAGATAAATTCCATGAAGTGATACAAGTGAGCGTGGGTTTATTCCAATACTCATAACTTATGAGCACTCATGAATGTTGTAGCACCATTGCCATGACTAAACCCATTTAGTCATCTACAAACCCGATTCATGACAGTCTTGATTCATACCTACTTCCAACATATGAACGACTGTGGAGTGTTTAAATAACTTAGTCATTCGGAAAGAATAACCTAGCTATTTTGGAAGTCAAAACATGCAAAGTGAAACACAATAATAATCGAATCTAATATGGTCTCAGACCCTTTTGAATATAAATAAAACCACTTTTTATTTATCACCATATTGATTACACATTATTCAATGTTTCAAATAATCAACTTAAGACTCGAATAAAACAACAGTCATCCCATGCTCCTAGCATGTACACTTTGTTTTCTAAACAATAGTTATGCCATACCCCAAGTATGCACACTATGTTTGTCTATGATCCTTACATTGTGATGTAGATAAATTGAACATAATTCCAATGATACTCATTTCACAATCCCAAATCCTTATTGTAAATGCAAGAATTCCAAATTTATGTCATTTACTGAAATCTGTTAGATTCTAAACTTATATGCATTGATCCTCTTGCACGAAGTCAGAAAGACTTGACAACAACCACTACAGAGCATTCCAAAGGAGATCAGCTCCTTGGGAACATCCTTCTTGCATTAAGTTTCCTAATCTTACATAGATTTAATAACTTCCACCTATGGAGACATTTCCATAGTCCCATTTGACTATCACTTCCGAACAAGAGTTACCTCTTTTCAGAAAATGTCAATATGGTCCTACCAAAATTAACACTAGACTTCCAAATGTCCCTGAGCAACCAATCTTTGGCGAACCTCAGATTGTCCTCGACAATTGCTTAATCACTTTAGTCATATCCAGTTCTAGACTTTTCCCTTCTAAATGCCTTAAGCATTTGGAAAATTTAGAAAGGATGAATATTATAGCACATGAAATCGATCCTATATCCGAAGCATATGGGATACTATTCATGATGTTTGACATAAAGACACGACACTAGACCAGTCTTTTGCTACAATATTTTTCATTTGCCATGTTTTCAAAATTTAACTATGAAGAGGGATGCCGTAATCATAATTGAATTTTGAAAACACAATATATATAGAATTTTCTTAAGTCGAACCATTCAGACATAAAATTCTTATATATATTCTTGACTAAAGATGATTAAAATCTCAATCTAAGCTTTAGAGTTGAAATGAAGTATAATTTCCTCTCCCTTAATTATAGCAAAACAACTTTTCAACCCCTGCAACTTCACGAATTGAAATTTTTTTTTCTATAATTAACATTGCTAGCTTGCAATACTAATCATAATAATAATCATGCTCCCACTAACATGATGATTATCAGCATAACACTTATGCTCCCACTAGCCCTGACATATTTTCAGAAATCTACTGGACTTCTGAAATTTAGATTCATACATCCTTTCTTAGATAAATCACATGTGTGTCTAAACAATTTTCAGAACTATGAAAAGGGATGCCGTAATCATAGTCTCAATTGTTTAGGCATTTGCCATTTCTCACAAGTCCATGTTAGTGTGCCGGTTAACCACACGCGCTCCACTAATGACTTTTGAAAATGCAAATGACACAATTGATATCTACTTAAAATCTATTTAGTGAAAGCGTTTCCTCACCATCATTTTCATGAATTGGAGAGAAACCTTATGACACTTAGATTTTATAATGTATGAGTTCCTATCCATGCGAATTTGTCAAAACCATAATCACAAGATAAGGTTAGTGATAAATTCAGCCCTACATGGATTAAACTTATTCAATCTTAGTTTCTTGTCACCTTGGTAACACAAGGCCCACCAATGCTTCCAAGTTGAACTCTGATAACTCACATGTAAATTCAACTTATTTGAAGTAGGTACAGAAATAAGAATTATGTCAACACGATAGGTTGCAAACCTTAAGTCGTGTGCTAGTGATAAATTACAGGTTTCACTCTTGATTAGTTCTTGAAACTCTTTCAGGATCTTTAAGGCTCCCACTGTCCTCTTGACATATAAGTTTTCCTAGTCAAGAACCATTCCTTAACATAACAAATATTCAAGGGATAGTGCGGATTCTTATCAAGACTAACACTTCACACAATTGGTCTTAGTTGGTCTTTGTCTCATCCAAGACATCACAACTTACCAATCTCAAATGTACAAGAGTAGAAACATTTCACACTACATTTGATAAGTGTTTTAAACCTTACTTTATGTCACTCAATGTTACAATCTTGGAGTATGACTCTAAGAATTGTTTTGGAACGAAGTATGACTCATCTCCTTGATCTTAACCAATCCAACAATTCATGACCTCTCTTCTTAGCCATAACAATGCACTAAGACGTCCTTAGAGTATGAATTTGTAATATGGTTTCTAAATCATTAAGATGATCATAAAACTGATACTAAAGTACTCTCCCATCTTTTCAGATTTGAGATACTTTTATCTTTCTGCCTAATTTAATTCTTCTTATTCGTTTTGTCATACATTGTATCCTTTCCAATGTTACAAAATTATACTTAACCTTATAAGTATAATCATATTTACTAATCTTTAGTAAATCATGACAAATCAATCTTTGTGGTGGACCTTGACCAGCGCACACCCAGTGTACCTAATTCCTTAGTCCTTCAATTGACTCACATATACATGTGATCAAAGAATTAGTCTTAATTTTTTCAAAGATGAAAATTCTCATTCATCATACAATACAACTTGTATGATTCCAAGTTTCTGTCCAATTGAAACTTGGGTGATGAAAAACTTTCTTCATTTGGTAAATTCAGACACTACCACAAATGAAAGAATCAAATCCACTTTCCAATATTGCTATTACTGGAAACATATAAGCAACAATTTTCCACCGATGCCATTGTAAGGATATTTTTAAAATAAATAAAATTAAAACCTTTTTTCCTTTTATTTTAAAACTTTGCGGAAAAACTTATCCTTACAATCCACATGAAAAACTTGTTGTTATCTATTCACAAGCAATATATTATAACTCCTAAGAAGTAGCTCAAGAATCCGATCTTCAAACTACGCGATAGAAATCCATCTACGCGATCAGATTCAGCATATTCTTTCTTTAAGTTTCTTTACCTTTTCTTTGATTCTTAAAACATCACCATGTGACCCAGTCACATCATGTATCAAGAATCTCATAATAGAAACTTAATAGAGTTAGACAGTGGACTTTACCTGAAGTAGAGTCAATCTTATCGACTTTAACATCCTTAGGTAAATTATGGCAGCTTTGCAACCAATGCCCCTTCCTTTGGCAACAAAACACATGTAGACCCTTTGATAATGGCACATGAGACTATCTCAGACTTAGCCTTTCTCTTTACCATTTGATCAACCGAGTTGACTATGGCCGATCCCTTTCCATTGGGAAGAGAAATGCTTTTCTAGATATCCAATGCTACCATTGCCAATGTCCATTTAAGGTTTGGGAAGTTGATCTTCTAACAAAATTTGCTTTACTAGTGTTCCAAATCATTGCTGATTCCACAGCACAAAGCAAATAGATAAGATCATTAAGGCTCGTGTCATAGTCTATCTCATAGTAGTCCCAAAGTGACCCGCTATGTTACTAAGAAAGTGATTGAACATCCAACTTTCACGAGACTTTGACACCCAACTCTCCCGTCTTGTCAATATGTGACTACATCTCCAAGATGTGACCACACCAAGACCTTAACTTGCCAATAGGGCTTGAGTGACTTTAAACTTTTCAAGAACTTGTGGGTGAGGGAGAATAATTGGAGGAGATAAAGGAAGTGAAGCATGATGTTGAGGAACATCATCTTCAAGAGATTTGGGAAGATCATAAATGTCTAAACCAGACATGTTTTGGGAGATATTCAAGATAGTTGATTTAAAGTCCTTAATATGACACCCAATATGAAATATTAAGGCTAGGACCCAACAAACTATTTTATAACTTAGAAGAGGGATGCCGTAATCCAAGCTATAAAATATTTGAAGGTAGGCGAATGACGATTCACCAATTTCCACCATGAAAAACGAAATAATTTATTAGGTTTTAATTGGATTTGAAATTCCTAGATCTTTTGAGATTCATTGAACTTTTCAATGGCATGTTTCAATCTCGAGTGTGCCCTCTCAAATTTTGTGACTGGGATGCCGAGGATCACAAAACAAGGTGTGAATAACCATACCAATTCACTTGGTATCCTTAATATTATCACCTAATCAATGTGCCGGTTAACCACACACGCTCCATTGATATATGAAAAACATTAAGTCACCCTTCGTGGTCCTTACTAGTCCAAGTTAGTGTGCCGGTTAACCACACACGCTCCACCAACGACTTGGTAAGGTACAAAGTGTGAATTGCATGAGCTAGCACCAAATTCACATTTTTCCTAAAGTAACTAAGATTGGGAATTATTAAGATTTTAGTTACTTTAGTATTTATCATTAATACTTTTAATGAAGGGAGAATTTAAAGTCATTGTCCTACCCGTTCGGCTAACGACCCTCCACCGATCAAGCAAGCGGTGGGTGAGAGTAGACACCCATTAAGTCGCCATTTTATAGGCAACAACCTTATACCCACCTTATAGACCGGCTTCGTGAATGAGGCCTACTAACGGTAAAACGACTTGTTCTTATACATATATATAATAATTAACCATTAATGTTATAAATAGTATAAGTGTTGAATTTTAACTCTTTTAAAATTCTAAGGGCTAACTTGGAATTAAAGTATTCATAAGAGAAAACTTTCAAATTCCAAAACTTGAGGGCAAGTTTTGAAACTATTCAAAACTAATTAATTCCATAACTTATGTGTTTAAAGTAGTTTTAATCCAAAAAACTCTTCAAGTTCCATAACTTATGGAAGACTTTAAACTAATAAAAGAAATAATCTTTTCTTTATTTTTATAACTTATGGAATTAATTAAGGTTACACTTTATTTATTTATTTATTTATTTATTTATTTATTAATGAAGTGACTCTTGAATTTCCATAACTTGAGGACAAGTTATGGAGTCATAAAAAAAAATTGAATGACACAAGACTCTTCATTTTGTAACCATTACCAACTTTTATGAGTTTTATGAGTCTTTAATGTGACTCTTCATGTAACTTGAGGACAAGTTACACAAACACATTTTATACTCAACTCTTAGATTAAAATGGATTGAAAACAACTATTTCAATTAACTTTTCTATTAATCTAAGCAACTCATAAGAACAAGATAATTCATATCAAACTTCTTCATGTAATTAGTCTAAACCTTAAACTAATACAAAACATGAATCTATTGACAATTATCTTTGAAAATGGATTAGCATGAACATTACCACATTAAAAAACAAGTTTATAAGTTCAAAAACAACGTAGGGTAATGTTCCTAGTCCATTTCTAGCCAAAAACCTCGAAAATATGCTGTCTGGGGTCCAACTCGTCGAGTGCATGAACAAAACTCGGCGAGTTGGATGCATTTTGCCTTGGACTCGTCGAGTCCCTTCATGGACTCGGCGAGTCTGCTGGGCTGACAGCATCAAAACTCGATTTTTCAGCTTCTATTGCAAGTATAACAAGAAAACAAGCCTAGGCTCTGATACCACTGTTGGGTTTTGAGCATTCTAACACTCCTAAGTGTACATGCAACCCTAAATACCTTGGATCTATGTTTTCTCTATTATACATGCAAATAAGAACATCCAAGGTATTATCCTAATCTAGCATACAAAACATGAATATAACAAGATAGAATACATACCTCTTTGATGTAGAAAGTCTTCATGAAGCTTGAGTGCCTAGCCCCAATAGTGTGGAAGCCTCAAATGGAATCACAGTTATCAAAACACTTAGAATAACTTGAGAGAGTTCTACACTTCATGAAATCGGCTAGCCCTCTCTAGAATAATCCTAGTGGCCGATTTTTGTCAAGAATAATATCATTATATAGTGTTACAATTAGGGTAAATCCTTAATTGTCATGGCTTTCCATTTCCTTGGATCCATGGGTTCAAATACACCATGGAGCACCCATGGACCATCCTATGGGTTTTAGCCCAACTTGATTATCCATGGAGCATTAGCCCACTATATAAGTATGGATGATTTACACAATCAACCCATATATTTAATTAGTCTTCTTTTGATCACTTAATTAATCCTAGATTAATTCTTGATCAATACTAATTAAATAATCTTATTATTCTTATTATTAATATACTAGAACTTATAATATATTAATAACCATAAGTGTCTTATTTCTCTCATTATAGTCTATCCAAGTGCATGAAGGTTTGCAACCCAAATGGACCATGCTGGGTCGGGTCAAGTCTTACCAATTATAGTTATGGACTTAGACATTAATCCAACAATTTGTTGCACGACCTTATCCGCAATCTTGACCCAGGCCACAACCTCGATTGGAGTTAGAGCTCAATTTCACCAATTGTGCTCACACCGGTGCTTTGATGACTCCTAGACCTCTTCCCTTACACCTACCTCTACCTCGAACCTAACCGCGCCAATAACTGGAAATAGGGTTTACGGGAGTCTTTAGTTCTTCTTTGGGTGCAGAAACATCGGCTCCAAATTAGAATGTCTTCCCGATCTAGTGTTACGTTAGTAAGCCTCTCTGATATCCCTGAGGATATGATGCCTACTAGTAAGATATGGTCTAAATTAGTTGCTAGGTTACTTCTCGCTCCTTCCGTCTAAGCTTAAGTGTTCACGGAAACACCTAATCTGCTTAAACCACGCTCTGATACCAACTTGTAACACCCCAATTTTCATATATAGATTATATAACAAATAATCGTTCCAACATCTCCCAAGATCAATTCTAAATTTACTTATAGACTAAACTATAGCGGAAACAAAATAAAATAAAACAAAGTCTTCAACTAAACAACGTCGGGTGTTACGTCTTTGCGGAATTCCTCTGTTGACTTCTGGATCAATCCTTCTCCTTGAACTTTTTTCCTGCCACTTGCTAAATAGTTTCATGGTTGCACACATTTAAAGTATCTAAATGGGTAAGCCTAGGGCCTAGTGAGTTCGTGTTGCACATACATGTTCATCACTTAAAAAACAAACACTTTTATCATATATGTTCAATAAATCATACAACAAATATATCATCCGATGCCATAATTTAGGGGAACGATTAATTATCCAGAGAAAGAACCAAAGATTCGTTTCCCTTTCTCATTGAGACAACTAATCATCCATTGTACTCAAGTATTTTAAATATCCAAGGAAATGAGTATAAATCTCAATTCCCATCCCCGTTGATCACACACATCCATCATGCTCACGACGATTAAACACCCCACCCGTTCCCACTAAACAAGTCCCAAAAAAAAACATACACACACAGTAGACAACAAATCCAAAATAATAGTCGTACGCAACCATACATATCATAAACCATACTATCAATAAAAAAACAGAAACCACATAATAAACCATATGATAAACATTTATGTGCGAGCAACCACAGATGACGAAAAAACTCACCTTGATGGCGTTAGTCTTAACCGGATGTCGTCACGCTACCCGCAGGCATACACCCTTAATTTCTAAAATAGCTTTGAAAACCTTTATGAACTTCAAACCCTGAATTCTCTTTTGTTTCCCCAACCTTCCTTGCACTTTTTTTGTGGGCATTACACTTTATTTCTCATGCCTTTTATAATGCCTAAGTTTGTAACCTTTCTAGTTAACCCAAAAATCCAAATTTATAACACTAATCAAAGTGATGGGTTTTGGAATTAAAATTCCATAATTTCTCTATTTACTCTTACTTAATCACCCATTATATTATTTTAATAATATAGTCAAATTATATATATTTATACATTTATTCTAGTTTGAGTTATCACATTCACTTTTTTTTTACATCTTTTGGAGGGTGTTTTGAAATAAGATTTTGAAGGCATATGAGTATAAATCAAATTTGGAGATTGTTGCAGTGGATGCTTCATTGGTCGAAGATGTGTTGGATTGTATTTTATGAACATTCATAAATAGTCAATATTGAATGTCTTGAACATGTATGAGCATTTATATTCTATGGTGTTTTGTATAAATGTTCATTTATGAACATGGGCACCTAGATTTAATTTTGTATAAATGTTTAATTTTTGCACATGCATGTACGTATGTTTCACATTTATGAATTTTTGTGTAAGTGTTCATTTATGAACATAGACAAATCTAAGTTTTTGTAAAAATATTTAATTATGAACATGTATGAACCTATTTTGTATATTTGTGAGTTTCTATAGAAATTATTCATTCAAGAACATACGTAAATATAAGTTTTTGTATAAATATTCAATTATGAATATGTTTGAACATATGTTGCATATTTATAAGTTTTTATATAAATATTCATTCATGAACATGGGCATATCTAAATTTTTATATAAACGTTCAATTCTAAACATGTATGAACATATGAATATAGACACATCTAAGTTATACTTTGAGTAAATGTTGAGTGATGAACATATGTTCTTCAATTGATTTGTTGATTAAAATTGTAGATTTTTGTATAAATGTTCAGTTATGAACATATGTCCATCAAAATTTTATATTTTTTGTATAATTGTTGTTATGAACATTAACTTGAAAGCTCGTCTCCTAATATATTACGATTTAATTGTGGTAGTATTCTATTATTTGGAACATATTAATTTTTCCTATTTGTGTGTTTCAATAGATTATTGGGATAATGACTTACAAAGATAATATATTATTTGATTTGTACACATTTAGTCACTTACTTTCATTTCGTCAATATTTACTCTTTCAACTTGTTAAATTTTACACATTTAGTCCTTATGACCGACACTCTAGGTTAGCCGGTAAAAATGATTTAATAGGGTAATATATTTCTCATTTTGTACACATTTAGTCCTTAATATTTTTGTACACATTTAGTCCTTAATATATACTTTTGTTGCAAAATAAGTCATTTTTGTTTTTGTACTCATTCAGTACTTATGAATCATTTTTTTTTTTAGATTTTTCTCGCGATATCTTACATGAGATAGCTATATAGTGTTCAGGTTTATCTTTTTTTTTTTTTTTAGTGTGTGTTCGTGTTCATCTTTTTAGATTTTGATTTTTAGATAATAAACATAATCACATACACACACACATAAGATCTGGGTATGTATTCTTGAAAATCGAATGAAGATATATTAGGATCTGAAAATCGAATGAATATATCTGAAGATCTGAAAATTCATATGTGTGTTCTTGAACAAAAATTGTGTGTGTATTGTTGAACGATGTGTGTTGTTAAAAAAAAATCATGTTTTGATCTGATTCGAGTTCCATTTGTGAAAATGAGACGTTACACATAAACATCAACAACCCTACACACTTTCATCAATGATTGTCCCACATTAATAAGTACTGAATGAGAACAATATATATATATATATATATATATATATATATATATATATATATATATATATATATATATATATATATATATATATATATATTAAGGACTACATGTGTACAAAATGAGAAATATATTACCCTATTAAGTAATTTTTCCTGATTATCCTGGAGTAACCGGTCATAAGGACTGAATGTGTACAGTATATAACTCTTTTAAGTCATTATCCCTAGATTATTTTACCATTATACCGTCATTCATTTTGAAATGGTCTTATGGTTGAAAATGTGGTTTTATGGTTCTATGAGTTATTTTGGTTTAATGTTGAATTCATCCATATATATATATATATATATATATATATATATATATATATATATATATATAGGTTTAGGTATTCTAACTAATATATTGTGTGGATATAAGGATGAATGTGGACCAATCATTTCAAATATCTAAATAAGAGTAAAATTGCAATCTTAGGTATTAATTAATTTTGGTAAATTTAAATCAATTAATTTCCCTTTAAATAAGAATCGGTTTCATAGCGTTAACCCTAAATCTCGTTCCAACTAAAGATTGCATTCTTCATCAGAGAACATACGATCTCTACCAGAAACCCAAACAAGAAAATCACATTTTACTTCAATCGAGATTACATGTTTATCTGAAGGAACCCAAGTCGCAAACTCGGTGGTGTTTGTGTTGCTTGGTGTTCGACAGGCAGAGTCTGATGGTCTCCAGAGTTGATGAGTCCGAACGTAAGAAGAAGAATGAAACAACAAGTTGTGACGATTCTTGGTGGTGGCTAATCGATCGCAAAATGGAGGGGGCTAACCCTTAGGTTTGACGAACCAAAGCAACAAAAGGGACGAAGCAGCAGCAACGATCCGTACCAGTGGAGGGGTCTCGGTGGTTTTTGCTTGAATATCCCAGGTCGTTCCTTCTTCCTCTTATTCTATTTTCTTTTTATTGTTCTTGATTGAAGCTAAGAAGAAAGTGTTTTTTTTTTTTTTTTTTTTTTTTTTTTTTTTTGTTGTTGTTGTTGTTGTTGTTATTGTTGTTGTTGTTGTTGTTGTTGATTGTAAATCAATGGGGATGTCCTAATACATTTAGGTGGGTGTTTGATTGATGTTTAACAACATTTAAAGGAGGATTAAATTGGATATTTGGATTTGATTTTTTTCATAGGAATTCATTGTTGAACAGGTGTTTGGATTTATTGTTTTGGCAGAATTTAATTTAGCATCAAGAGGGGCTGTGATCTGGAAATAGACTTTCTAAATTTCTTAAATTTTACAATTCTTTTAATGTTGTGATTTTGACAAAAAAAAAAAATGATGTTTATATTTTCGATATATATTGTATTATAGGTGTTGATGGAAATGTCTAAAAAAGAATTTGATGATTAAATTCTTCAAGGACATAAAAATAATTATTTGTCTAAAATAGAAGTTTATGATAATGTTTAGGGAAAATGTATTTGTTCAAGAAATGTATATTTGAGAATGATATTTTTTAAGAATTTTATGCATTTTTATGACATTCTGTTAGAATATCTATAATTATACTAAAATGTATCAAGAATTTTATATTTAAGAATTATAAATTTTGAAGAATGTTGTTATTATTCAACTGCAGGTTCAAGAATTTTGTTATTATTCAATAATATTCTAGTAGAATAACATTTAGATTCAAGAATTTTGTTATTATTCAATAATATTTTAATAGAATAACATTCTGACAAAATAATCTCATAGGACATCATTATAACAAAACAAAATTCTAATAGAATTCTAATCGAATCAATTAAAAAAATCAGAATTCAAAATTAAGGTAATAAATAAAATTCTGAAAATTCTATTTTTAAATTTATTTTTCCTTATTAAAAAGTAATGTAACTATATAATTTTGCCCTACTTTTATATAAATGGTATTATTCTATTTATTTTTAATTTAATAATATGGATATTTCTTAAAATAACTAAAATGATTTAACACTCAAAATTTTTATAACTTATATTATGTTTAATTAGCGTTTAGTGAAAAGTTTACTATAATGAGACCAATCTTTTGAGAAGATATGCATACAAATCATATATAATTTTCAAAAAGAAAACAAACTTAAAGGTTTTTGTGTTGAGTTGAGCTCTTATGACCACTTTTGGATATATGCTATTATATTAGAGCTTTTTTAATTTGTAAGTTTTGTTATACTAATTTATTTTTATATTTTCTTTGTTTTTGGATTATTATAATACACTCGTTTTATATTGTGGTTTAATCGTTAATATATTGATCATATATTATGTAGGGTGATGTTAAAAATATTTAATTAAATACTTTAAATATGATTTTTTGTTTTGTAATTGTACCGTTTCAAAAAAAATAATTAATTAAAACTCATACATATGTTATACTTTCCATCTCTTTCTCTCTCTCTCTCTCTCTCTATATATATATATATATATATATATATATATATATATATATATATATATATATATATAAAGAAAGAGAGAAAGAGAGTGAGAGAGAGAGAGACAGTGAGATCAAAACACTTCAACCAAAATTCATTTAAAATCTAATATTTCAAATGTTTTTTAATAATGATTGTAAAAATTTCAACATGTATTACTTAATTGATTGATTAATAAAAATATTAATGTTTTGAAACTCCTAACTCTTAAACTTATATTGTTTAATTTGTTAGTTAAATAAAATATTTTTTCTACATAAAGATAACATTTTTATATTTGGTTACTCATATTTGTTTATGTAATTAGAAAACACTGGGTACATAGAATGACTACTTCAATTTTACATAGGAATCGATACCACTAAAGAGATATGTTGTCTTTAACCGGTGGTAAGAGATCCACATACCTTTTTTAATTATTTATACTAATGCTTAGTAATATCTATTTTATATTCCTAGTCACCTTAATTTGTTAGGTACAAATTAAAGAATAAGATTCTCGAAGCACCAACATAAAATCAAACGTACGCCTTGCAAAATATGTAATGAAAAATTAAATATCATATTTACTAATGAACTTATTTTAAAACTTTTGATGACATTTATGTATAATGATATATTTTGTATGACTTCATTCTTAATTTTAATGTTTAATATTTGAAAGTTCATATATGAAACCTTGGTTGTTTTGGTGTGTTATAAATAATGTAATACAAAGTTTATTAGTTCAATATTGTCTATTAATAGCTCATTCAAAATAACTTATTTCTTATTTTATCCAAAAAAATATTATCGGACATAAGGAAAATAGATTATATTAATGTTATACAAAAACTTATAATATATATTGGATATTATAAAAGTAAAAGTAAAGTTTATAAGGTATAAGCTATATTAGCTAGTATCAAAATATAAATTTATGGATTTTTATGTTATTTGATAATGCATTCAATGCCCAAAATATGATTAAAAACGTAAATTTCAATATATTTCTATATTTTACTTATAATTATTTTAACCACTTAAATGTATTCTTGTGCAACGCGCGATATTACAACTAGTATATTTATAAAGGAATCATTTTTCCTTTTACCACATTCATTTGAAACTCTCATGTAATTTTTATTTCACCACATTAATTTGAAACTCCCATGACTTCTTAATTTCTTTCTAATAATAATAATTATAAATTGGTGAATAAGGTTAAATAAATATCAAATCTAAAGTGTAATCATATATAAACTAAATTTTAATAATAAAATAATATATTTACTTCTACTTTTAAGTTATGTTTTTGAATTTTTAACATATTATACTTAATTGGGAAATCTCCAATAAAATCCTAAAATTTTGGCCCGGTTTACGTTTTAGTCATAAACTAATTTTTGTTTACAAAAAAGTCCTAAAAACCAGCAAAAACTTGCATTTTTACTCTTTTTGGGGACTTCTTCGCAAAAAAAAAAAATATTAGGACTTTCCTGCAAACAAAAACTTTATTATTATTATTATTATTATTATTATTATTATTATTATATTAAAAATATAAACAAGTGCAATAATTTTTAAATTCGTTATTATTAATATTTTTAATAATACATATAAATACACTTAAAAAAAATTAAAGAAATTTTTTAAAGGTGAAAGTGGTAGTGATGGTAATGTTTTAAGCATTGAAATCATGAATATATGTTTGTATGTTCTTATTTTGTATATGATCATTTGGCATTTCTTATTATTGTTTTTATTCAGAATATTAACACTTAACAATTTAAAAGAAGCTGCCTATTTGTAAAATTATTTATAAATAGTTTAAGATAAAAGAATTTCTCACTTTGTATATAAATTTTTTTAAGGTAGAAAGATTTCTTTTCAAATCCAACAAATCCACTATAAATATTTACATTGGTTACCAATATGAAATTTCAAAAGTATTAATTATAATATCTTATTTAGTATAAATTAATATGACTTGTTTTGATTCATCACATTATATTTGCTATTTTCCCAATAAAACCACATGAATAAAATAATGAAAAAGTACATAACACATGTTGGTAATTCAAATACTTAGACATAAGACATATACACATAGCACTGCTCATTATTTATTAACAATTTGAAAAATCGCTAACTTCTTTTAAATTGTTAATGGTTAATATTTTGAATTAAAAACAATAATAACAAACTTGGAATGACCAAGTTAGAATATAAAAACAAACATTCATGATTTCAATATTTAAAAAATTATCATCCGCTCCACCTTCACCCTTAAACAATATTTTTAATATTTTTTCCTTTAAATGTATATATATTTATTATTAACAATATTAATAATAACAAAATAGAAAAGTAGTATACTTATTTATATTTTTAATAAAATAATAATAATAATGATAATAATAATAATAATAATAATAATAATAATAATAATAATAATAATAATAATAATAATAATAATAATAATAATAATAATAATAAGGTTTTTCTTTGCAGAAAAACCCTAATAATAATAATAATAATAATAATAATAATAAAGTTTTTACTTGTAAGAAAGTCCTAATATTTTGTTTTTTTGCGGAGAAGTGCTAATATTTTGGGTCAGTTTATGAAATAGTCCCAAATTAATTTGTTACCGGTTTCAACCAGTCAGAATGGGTCAAAATGCAAGCTTTTACCGGTTTTTAGGACTTTTTCGTAAACAAAAATTAGTTTAGGACTAAAACGTAAACCGAGCTAAAATTTTAGGACTTTATTGGAGATTTCCCTACTTAATTTATTAGTTTTAATATATTGTTGGATATAAACCATTATCATTTAAAATATACAGTTTTGGAACAATTTGTATAAAATAGTTAAATTATTGATTTAAATAAAACATTAAAGAGTCAACTTAAATATAAATTTTAGTTTAACTTAAACAAACCAAAAAATATTTTGTAAATAGTTAAAAGTGATAAATTGTAGTTCCTTTCTAATAATAATTATAAGTCCATCAATAAGGTTAAATAAATATCAAACCTAAAATGTAATCATAAATAAACTAAATTTCAGTTTTAAAATAATATCTTTACATCTACTTATAAAGTTGTCTTTAACTTTTAACGTATTATACTTAATTTATTAGATTTAAAATGTTGTTGTATATAAACTATTAACAGTTTAAAACTATAACTTTTGATCAATTTTGACAAAATACTTAAATTTTTAATTTAAATATAACATTACAGTGTTAACTTAAATAAAAATTTAGTTTCACTTAAAAAACCAAATTATATTTTATAAATAGTTAAAAGTGATCAATCGTAGTGATAAACGCAAAAACTAAATTGTAATCTCAATTTATCTAAAATGTTTCCTAAATATATTTTTATAATCGTTAAAAGTTTTCAATTAAGTAGCTTAAAATAACTTACAGTAACAATAGTTAAAAATAACTTTGTATAAATGATTATATTATTACGTTTAAAATCAGAAAACAATGATTGATGTTTTAAATAATTATAATGATAGAAATTAAAACATTATGAAAATAAATTTTAAAAAATTAATTAACAATAAGAACAACTATAAATAAAATTAAACCATATATTATATTTAATTTATTCATGCGTAACTCGCGGGTAGAAGTCATTCAAACGATTGAGATTATGCAATTATAATAGATGTATATATTATCATATAATTCAAAATAATCAATATACTATATCAATTTAGTATACAAATTAATATATCAAATTTAACAACAGTGTTATTGTTATGTTTTAAAAAAACATATATTTGTAAAGACTTCAACTATATAGGTGTTTCTGCACAACATGCGGACATTCGTTTAGTATACTTATAAAGGAAATATTTTTCTTTTCATCACATTCTTTTGAAACTCTCATGATGCATTTTACTCAAACTATATTCATTTGAAACCTCTTATTTGAATGAATACCACTCAAAAGTTTCTTAATAACGATTTACCATTCAAAGGTTTTATAACTTATATAAAATGTTTAATAAGCAATTAATGGGTAGTCTACTATAAAAGACCAATCTCTTTGATTAGACAAATAAATACCAATCACATATAAATTTCACAAAGAAAACAAGTGTAAAGGTTTTTGTGTTGGTTTGAGGGTTTTGGACCATTTTTCGAGCCATGTTATTATGTTAAAATTTTTAATTTGTAAATTTGTTATATAATAATTCTTTTTTTCTTGGTTGAAGTATTATTTTAAGACAATCATTGTATGTTGTGGTTGAATTTAATGTAAATTAGATTAGATTAATGTTATCGATCATATGTTATGGAATGTGATATTGATAATATTTATTTAAATATTATATATATGTTTGTGGGTTTGTGTTGCTTCAAAGAAATAATTAATTAAAAATCATGGATATGTCATATTATCCATATTATTCATGTAAGTTTCTAAATGCAAATTGTCTATCTTATCACTTTATATTTAAGTATATGTTTAATATTTTTAGTATAATAATAAGTGCTTTTTAAAACTTTTCTTTTACTTATTAATAATAATAATTGGTTTTAAAGTTAACGAACAATGGTTATAAATATTAAAATCAAATTATAAAATTCATGGATATGTCATATTATCCATGCAATTCTCTTTTGAAATGTAAATTGTCAATATTATCACTTTATTATTTAGTATATGTTTCATATTTAAATAATAATATTAAGTGTTTCTTAAAACTTTTCTTTAACTTATTAAGAATAATAGGTGGTTTAAAATTAATGTTCAATGATAATAACATCAAATTATAAATTACATAATGTTAGCTACAACTAAACTGTATTTTAAATGAACATCATTCATGAAATTAGAAAATAATTACATAAGTAAAAATTTTAATTAATCAATCATAACAATTGTTAAAAATAATACTAAATAGATAATTATATTTAGAAAAAACATCATCAATTATCCATGTGGTTTTCCAAAATCTGAAGTTTAGTCCCCATGGTTTAAAAACCTCATAGATGGTCCCTGTGTTTTCAAAACTTTTGATGATTGGTCCTTATTGCTAACCCCGTTAAGTTTTGTCCATTAACTGAAGGGCATTTTCGTCATTTACTACCACAGGGACCATTTATGATGTTTTTTTAACGAAAAATTAAATATAATTATTTAATATATAAACTCTCTCTCTCTCTCTCTCTCATCGTGTTCTTCCTAAAGACACAATGAGATTACTCCTCCAATCCCACCCTTGCGAGCCTTCTTTCATGTTTCATGCTGGTAAAATATTTGATGATCGAAGGAACTCGATTTCTACTTTCTGCTACATATGTTTATGTTTATATTGGAGGAGGTACTGGGTCTGATGTTTTCTTTCAACTTTGAATGCATCAGGTGTGAAATTAGACACTTTCATTTTTGTAAAGGTAGTTTTCTTTCAGGTGTTTCATCGATCACTTGGAGTGCATTGTTCTCCTCCTTCATTCTCCGATTTATATATTAAGATTTATCACGATTGGAAGCATACACTTCCAATTTTGTTTCTAGATACATCTAATTCAACGACTAGATAAACATGTATTGAACCCATTTGAAGAAAACATATTAAGATTTATCACCATTGCATTCCTGGCATTTTGATTTTATAACTAGCATAACATATTTTTCATTTTGAAACCCAACAAATTGAGGGCACATTAGGCAATGAACCTATTTGAAGAAAATGAAAGGGTTTTTGTAGACTGAATTCTTCAGCGTATTTCTCATCTAAAACCTCATTCTTTCCCCTGTTCTTCCTCCATCTCTCCCCTCCGCATCAAATGACAAAACCTCTACCTCGCCTACCTGTTACATCACATCACATCATAACATACTCCACCACCCCCAAAATCACCGCCACCATCTTCATTGGAGACAAACTCCCTGATCACTGGTTGTATCAAGGTGGTGCCAATGTGGATACCTACGAATCTTGTAATGTGATTAGCGTTAAAGCAACATCCATTTTTTCTTAGCAAATCAATGGTGAAGTTATATATGATGAAGATAAAGAAGAAAAAAAAGGAAGGGTTCTCTACGTCGGAGATCGATTGAATGCCAAAAGGAGGCAAATGGGAGGGGTGTATGGTGGTTTGGGTTTTTAAGGGAAACAATTGAAATGGAAGTACCCATCAGCCACGCTCTTTGGGGAGAGAGAGAGAGAGAGAGAGAGAGAAAGAGTTTATATATTAAATAATTATATTTAATTTTTTTTTTAAAAAAACATCATAAATGGTCCATGTGGTAGTAAAATGATGAAAATGCCCTTCATTTAATGGACAAAACTTAACGGAGTTAGCAATAAGGACCAATCGTCAAAAGTTTTGAAAACACAAGGACCATCTATGAGGTTTTTATACCACGGGGACTAAACTTCAGATTTTAGGAAATCACAGGGACCATTTATGATGTTTTTTCTTATATTTAATTATGTTAATGAGAAATGTGGGTTGATGTTTGATGTGTGTGAACTCAACTAGTTTTAAACCTACTTTTAATTATAAAATAAACACACAAAGGCAACAGACCTATCAGTTGTGGTAAAGCTAAATAAGTAGAGTATCGAACACAAGGAACGGTAAATTATAAATTAAAAACTAATTATATCTAAATCTAAATAATAAAAGGGATTTTCTTTAGTTTTACAAGACTAGAAACATACTAACTATTACTTAAACTAAGAACTAGAAAAGTAAAGATTCAACTAAATTCAATGACGAAGGAGACTTCTGTTTAGTTCAACTCAATTGACCATATGGTTGATATTATGGCAATAGTGCAATAGATTAATTCTTTTATTGGCTACCGATTCAAGTGATTAGCTTCGCGTTCGCTGCACTAATCCTTAGGGAACAAACTAACTCAAAAAGTGATCAGTTGTCTAATTTAATTTAATTCACTAGGTTATTTATTCGGGTTAATTTAGACTTGTAATAGCTAACTAATTTGGTCCTTTAGTTAACCTCTTGTTGATGGTCATCACACAAGCTCACACATGAATTTACCTATTTTTCTATTAATTCTAGTTTCACAATCGCTAATCCTAGTCATATAACAAAGTGGTCACATAAATTATATGAGGTAGTAATTAAGAGATGTTCATACAACTTAATTAACTTCCTAATAACAAAAAATAGTTTTCAATCACACATGAGGTTCTTTAACAAGCTAGAATCAACAAAATCACCAATATTAAATCAATCCTACCATAAATAATCAATCTATAGTATCAACTTTGTCTCCCCAAACAGAAGTTTAAAGGTTTTAGCTCATGATTGAGGTGATTAACAGCATAAAAACGAAATCTAAAAGTCTAAACATAATGAAGAACAATAGATTAAAGTAAGAATGATGTAGATTTGCCTCAAATCTCCTTTGGAATTGGTTTTAGGGTTGTATCTTCGTTCTTCAGCTTTCTCCTGACTCTGATTCGCAACTTGCTTCTCCCCAAGGGTTCCAGAGATGTTTATGTCGATTTGGAAAGCCATATATATAGATTCGAACCGACTCGCCGAGTCCATCACTTGATTCCCATGCACGGTAAGTCTTAAAGTCCTTATCTTCTCCTTATCTTCTCGATCCTTCGACGCGACTCGCCGAGTAGTCGACCCTACTCGTCGAGTCCATTATGTTTTTAACATTTCTTCTCATTTGTTCAACTCCCGAGCTCTCAACCGCTTCTCTTGCTTCCTTTGGCTCCAAAGCTTTGCTTTTGGTCTGAAAACACAATTCAAACACTTTTAAGTATTTTTTGTCCATGATATGCAATAAATTAACTAATAAATGATAAAAATCTATGCTTAATATAAGACTAAATATGCAAATATCAATGTCAATGAATATTATTGTTCAAAATAGTTGAGATTATATATATATATATATATATATATATATATATATATATATATATATATATATATATATATATATATATATATATATATATATATATATATATATATATATATATATATATATATATATGAAATAAAAGCCCACATTGAACGCCGGGTTGAAAAGGACGTTACTCAGTGTTGAAATTGAATAAGAAATAGTAACAAAAGTAAGGTCATTTTCACTTTACTTTATATCCCACATTCCTAGAACTACCTCTCTCTATGTTTAATGCCAACCATTCTTCCTACTACCAATTTTAATTTTGGTACCACCCAATTATTTTCATTATTATAATTGTGCTTTCAATTTACTGAATTTACGAAAGAAAAATTATAAAAAAGGCATGCAGAAAATGTATTTTGGTACCACCCAATTATTTTCATTATTATAATTGTACTATTTTTTATGTTTACGCTTTCAAACTTGTTTCGAGTAAGTTTTTGATCGTAAGTTGTTGATGTAGTTTAATGTTTTTATTTAGATACCGGAAGATAAATAAAGAAGGAAAGAAAAAGAGAAGAGAGGATGTACATACACACAGGGAATAAAAGAGACTTTATATGAATGGAGCCCACATACTGTGAAAAACAAAAGGCTGCAAACAAGAAAAGAGAAACTTAACATATGAAAATGAAGTAAAGTGTACAAATTACAAACGGAGTCAAAATACAGAGGGGACACATGAGTTGTGGTCAGTCAGCGTGGAGTCAATCATAAAGCAATGGATTGCAAAATCATTGATTGTTTTCCATCCTCCATCGATATATGCTAATACACAGACACATACTCAATGGTGTATTTACACACACATATCGATGCATCATGCTCTGTAGACAATGACATGACCAGAATGCAAACTGTATGCACACATGAGGTACTCACATGTCCATACATCACATGCATGCATGCATGCATATGTCGATGTTTCTGTAAAACATATATATTTATGTCATAAACTTTCAGGAGAGATGTTATTTGTCCAAACACCATTAAAGGAACACTAACTTGTTTTATTTACAAAATGGTGAAGGTATTTCAGGGTTTCTTTTAGATACGTGCCATGTCCCTAAGATAATATTTTTTTTAAGCAATATAATTTATGGTGGTAAGGTTATTTCCGACAAAAAACATATTTCACCAAGCATAACTAAATTAATGGATAATACTTTTTATTCACAAAATAGTGAATTTATTTCCGTAATTTTCTTCTCAATCAGGAATTAATGAACGAGGAGAAAAAATTTCTACTACAAAACGGAGTCATTGTCGGTTTCTTACTCTACCCAAAATGAAAAGATGAATAGATTGAAAAGGATTATACATACACTATTATATGTATACTTATTTGACGATATCGTATACCCCAAATGTCAATAAAACTTTATTTGTAAATGGTCCATCTTTTTATCTAAATCATGGATCCTTGAATCTCCATGCTCACACACAAATCTCTCTCTCTCTCTCTCTCTCTCTCTCTCTCTATATATATATATATATATATATATATATATATATATATATATATATATCCCAAAAACTCATAGTAAAATTTTCATTTTTAAAACAATAAATCATACAAATGAGTTGCTCCAAAACCGATCAAAGTGAATATATTATTTCAACATCAAAGTAAATACTGAAAATTACTAATGCATAAAACTCTGGTGGATGTGGTGCAATCACGTCGGGCCCTTCCCTGTCAGACCGGGAGTACTTAAAACCATAAATGTAAAACCGTAAGTATAAAGCTTAGTAAGTTCTCCAAAATACAAAATACAAAAACATACAACTGGCTTAACCATGGGGTATAACCAACCCGATATACATATATGGGCCTCGCCTCTGGGGTGTATTTCATTCCGATCAACACATATGGGCCCCATCCTAGGGTATCTTTCAACCTGATCATACAATAATGGGCCCCGCCCTAGGGTCTATTTCAACCCAAACATACGATAGTGGGCCCCACCATTGGATCTATTTTAACCCAAACATATGATAGTGGGCCTCGCCTTGGGGTTTATTTCAATCCATCATACAAACTCTTGTAAGCTACACAACATCTATCATCCTAAATAACACAATCATGGGATGACATTGGTGTCATCGACCCATGGATACAGTGAGAAAATTCACCTCTCAATTAGAAAGATCGCCGAACAGGACACTGCTCCGAATATCAGCTCTACCGGTTACTTCTAGAAGAAAGATCAAGGTGAACAAAGTCTGGATCTACAAGTTCCAATGCAACCAACATTTCTCCAAAGAGTTTCTTCTTCTTCAAGATGCACCAAGAACACTAAAAAGCACTCAATATCACCTTCTTTTTCTCAAAAGCTCAAACTAGGGTGAGGGTTTTCAAGAGAGGGTGTTTGAGAAGTGGAGGCTGAGAATGGAACAAGTTTGGGGAAGTTAAGGAGCTTAATAGGACTTAAACCATGAAAATATGGTTTGAGAACTGATCACAAATGCCCAACATACTTTTAGTACGCCCAGCGTACCAGGGATGCCCTAGTACGCCCAACATAATTCATGCACGCCCAGCGTACTTGACTAAGTCCAAAACCCTCCTAACTTCTGACGGTCATAACTTCTTTGTTCCAACTCTGTTTTCGAAGATCTTTATATCCACAGAAATGTATTGATGAGCTTTACAAGCCTATCTAATTACTTTTGACTTAAGACACATCAAACTAAAATCCTTAATTTATAAAAGTCTGAAACACCACTTTTCCCATTTTACCCTTTAACTCCAAAGCACAAACCGAACTCTTGGATCACATAATCTACATTACGCATATCTAAATGGGTCTAAACCTCTCTTTCCCAAAGCCAAAAGCCCTATGATACTTGATCTTTAGGTCATGGCCTCGAGTTATGAAACGAATCGAAACATGGTTTTACAACTCTCCCTACTTAAATTAGATTTCTTCCTTGAAATCACTCCTTGCTAATCAAACGATCCGACCATATCTTCCAAATCCCTCATATAAGTCAACCGTAACATGCGATGGCCTTCCAATAATCGAACCCATCCTTAGCAGAACCCACATATTGATAACGAACGAATCCTTACTCCTGCTGCCTTAACTAATAAAGGACAACCATCATTACCCAACTCAAAACCAATAATCCAATACCTTATCTAACTTCTCGACATACAAAACCATTCTAAATCACAACTAATATGGCTCCACTTCTTAATCTAATCCGGACAAAATCCTTATGAACCTAAATTATCCTATTGTCTAACATTTGCATTTTCAATCTATCCAAGATCTTTTGAGCTCCGAGCTGATCTTCCAATTATCTGAAGCATTGAATTTTCAAATGGTCACTGAAACTTGATGGGATTTGAACAAACAATCCTATGTGTGCATGCAACCCTAGATTTGGATATATGTTTTCACTATTAGATATACAACAATATGAACACATGAATAACCCTAGCATGCTCCTAGTATTTTCGAAATTCACATAGAAAGATAGATCACATACCCTATATAAAGACTCCTAAGGCTATAGAAATTGACCAACTTGATCCCTAAGGTTCCTAGAGTCGATTTCTACCTCTCCTCTTCTCTCTCTATTACCTATCCAATTGCTTGTGGTGTTTGTGAGACAACTCAAATCTTCAAACCCTAAGTCTTGAAAGCAAGTACCACAAGTGTAGTACCTCTAATGTCTCACAAACACCACAAGCAATTGGATAGGTAATAGAGAGAGAAGAGGAGAGGTAGAAATAGACTCTAGGAACCTTAGGGATCAAGTGGGTCAATTTCTATAGCTTTAGGAGTCTTTATATAGGGTAGAGATTAGGGTTTTAGTCCTTATCCTTATCTAGTTGCTTGCCCACCAAGTAACCAAAAGATAAGCCTTGATAACCTTTATCCTTGGACGATTTCAAGGATTCCTTATCCCTTGAATTCATCCAACCTATATCTAGGGTAACCATTACCCTACTTTGCAACTATCACATAATTACAATTCATCTCCTCTAGTTTAATTAATTACACTTCGAAAAAATGGAGTTTGGGGTTAGAAATGATATTTTGCCAAAGTTTGGGGTCATAAATGAAGATAAACCAAAATTTTGGGTAAAAATAGCATTTATTTCAAATTAGACCAAAAATGTAAACTTTTCCAAAAAGTGGGCCGAAAGTGTAAAATTTTACAAACAAGGAGCTGAAATGTACTTTCCTACAAAACAGGGTTCTAAATGTGAAAAATATAACTTTTGGGTTAAAACCGTAAATTTTTAGACATTTGGGACAAAAATTGCAAATTTTATAACATAAGGACTAAAGTGTCATTTTTACAAAACTTTGGGCCTTAACTAAAAATTTGAGGATCATTGGATAAAAATGTCGCTTTTACAAACAGAAAGCTTCTTAACATCAATTTGTTAAACCTTGAGCTAAACGAACAACGAAACAAAACGAACGAACGTAATATGTCGATAATCAATTATTAGGTTTAATGTTCATGATACCTGGCCATTGGGCCCTAAGGGCCTAACTATGTGTATATTGAGCCCAATATGTTCCATGACGTGTTTAGTGGGCCTTGCAACACACTTACATGTTGATTTGGGCCTAACTTATGGGTTGCATGCTTATTGGGCCTTTATGGCACCTTTTCATGCCAATTGGGCCTATATTACCCTGTTACTATGTTATTGGACCTTTGTGGCCCATTTACATGTTAACTGGGCTTGGAATGAAAATTCACATACTTGTAGATCGTAAATATACCTCTACATGAATTAAGAATTTGTATACATATCTTTGGAATGGAAGAATCAATAACTAACGAGTAAAACGTTAAACATGGGGAAATTCTTAACGGGGTAACCCCCCACGCCTTAGCTGCTAGCTACAGCTAGACTAGGCTAGTCTAGGGCGACAACATCCATAGCAAGACTGATATTTGGAAAAATACCAAGACGGGCAACCTAGTCATTATCATGGATGGTTATAATGGCTCATGAAGGGATTCAACACCGCTTAAACACATAGAATATTAATTTGTTAATTGTGTCAACACGAAAAACACTTAATCAACGAGTCAAGAACCTAGACATTAGGGCAGAAAATATCAGATTTTCTGGGAAAAATAGTCATATACAATTATCACTTATTCATGATACAATATACTTATATACGTTATAACTATAAATTTCACACATGCATTTATACTCGATTTACACATCATTTTCAGACAATTTACTAAAAATATCGGATTTTTTGGGTTTTTATGAAAGATACAAGATTTTTATTCAACCATACTTATGAACTCACCAACATTATATATGTTGACATTTTCAAAATAACTTGTATTCTCAGGTTATCGTTAAACTAGAAGAATTGCAAGTGTGGTTGGTTTTGTTTATCTAACATCACTTGTCATACTTTTAACAATTTGAACTTATGTAATTTAGCAACGTACTTGATGTAAACAGTGATGGTTGTATTATGTAATGTTGGTGATGAATGTATTATGTTTCATGTATATTCATAGTGATTATTATTCAATTGTTAGTCACACAAGCCCCCATACGATTTCGCCGTCTAGTTCAAGGGTGTGACACTTGTCGCACCGATGAATGGTACCAACATATCTACTGGTAGGTGCTTGAGCTGCAGGAACAACGGCAGGAGTGGTACCAGCATGAACTACCACTACTTGTTGTTTTTTGTAAGGCTCCTGCAAAGACTGGCCCTTTCGCTTGTTCCAAAACATCTTCTTCCCACCAATCGCCTTCTGTGGTTTGGTAACAACTGCCACCTCATCAAGATCAACCCCATGATCTATTAGGGTCTGTGCCAGACACTTGGCGATGTCGAATATGAGAGATTTAGCAGCCAAAACATTTCCTTGAGTTGGGGGCATCAATCCCCAAATGTACCTCTCTATCTTCTTGCTTTCCGGGGTGACCATTCCTAGACAGAGAAGAGCCAGATCGTAGAATCTAGCTGTATAAGTGGCAATGTCGGAATCCTTCATCTTCAGGTTCCAAAGCTCGTGCTCCAAATTCTGCATCTTGCCCCTTGGGCAGTACTCAACAAGCATAATTTCTTTAAACTCTCCCAACCCATGGCGTTTGCTACGGACAGAGTTAGGGATTCGACTCTGCTGTTCCACCAAGTCAATGCTCTATCGGTGAAGGTGCAGGTGGCGAGCTTCACCTTGCTTGCCTTAGAGCACGCACATATCTCGAAAACCGATTCGATCTTCTCGATCCATCTAGTTAGGGGAATGAAACCTCCGTTGCCATCGAAGGATTTGGGTTTCGCATTCATGAAATATTTGTAGGAACACTATTTTTGATGTCCCTGACCCCCATCAAGATTATGAGGATGGGTACCACTTCCCGATCTGCTAGAGCCGCCAGAATTGATCTGCAACATGGCGGAAGCCACAGTGGCCATGACTGCTGCTTGGAACATGGTTGGGTCAAACTGAGGAGGTGGTGGCGTTGGATCTGTTGGGGAATTGTTGTTCTTTCTGTTGGGTCTTTTTCTTCGGAGGCATCTTGTTCTTAAAATAATCAGGAAGAAGAGGATGGTAAGTCCTCTAGATTTTGAATCAAGAGATTATGAAACAAGATATATCTCATCTTGAAAGGTAAAGTGTTCTACTAACCGATAAACAAAGAAATATTACCAATACAAGTAAACTATCGCCAGGAAGAAATGAGTAGCAACACTTGGAATGAATCTCTATACTGTATTCGGTTCTAACTAATAAACTCCTATAGTATTTTAAGTCATATGCTCTATTCTATCGGTATCTCGTTGCATATAGCTTTGTAAGTTTTAGACTTGCTGTAACACCACAGTCACTCTCAAACACATGTTGGTCATGTCTCAAATAAATATAGTTGATCATGCTATATTGATCCAAGACATGATTACATAACTATCCAGGTTTAACCGCAGTGTCCAACATCCAAATACTTTTGTTTTGTTCTACTTACGATAATGTTTCTGGAATGTATGTATACTTGTATACTTCTTATAAAATACTTATAATTTAAAAGTATACTTTTAGTTCAGAGAACTTCGGCCCCTTTAGTATTTATAGTTGTATACCATGTAAGGTTCGGTATACTTAGTTCACCATAGACAGTAGCTCTGATACCAATATGTCAAACCCCCAAACCGAAACGGCGGAAATGTTCGGGGGTGGAGGACGTCATGTATAGTATCACAACAATTGCATCATAGTAATCAAAGTAAACACAACCATTACATTAAGATATGAATAATTACATATGTTTGATTCATTGTTTGTATACATCAAAAGTAGCAAAATATAAGGACGTGACTCTATATGCTCTTATCTTCTCAAAATGTTGTGGGTGTACCTGTCTACTAGTTCCCTGAGAACACAAGCGATTTTGAAAGAGTATCCACATAAAGCTGGTGAGTTCATAAGAACGTTTTTGTTGTGAAACCAGTCATTGAATTCTGTAAAATATATGTATGTTTCCCAAGATAATCCAATATTTTCTAACATGTATGTTCGTTACTAAAACCTTGGCTACCACCAGTATGTATAGTATGTTCTGTTTGAAAACCCTGGCTATCACCAGTATGTATGGTATATTCTGTTTGAAAACCCTGGCTACCACCGATATGCATAGTATGTTCTGATTGAAAACCTAGGCTACCACAAGTATGTATAGTACATACTGTTTGAAAACCCTGGCTACCACCATTATGTATAGTATGTTTGATTATTTAAAATAAACTGTAACACCGAAAATTTCAAACAAAATTTTCAATTTTTATAAAACATAATTCCATCGATATTCATAAAAACAACCATTTTAATTATCCAACAAAACAGTACAAAATCCCAAGATCATAATATCAAGCTCCGAACGTGTGTGTATACGGATCAAGCCGGCGCCTTCCCGCGGTCGTCACTAGTACCTGAAACAAATAACATCAACACCGTAAGCACAAGGCTTAGTGAGTTCCCCAAAATACCACATATAACACATATTAGCCACTCTAGGCTATAACTCTGTGGGTCCGTGCACCCAAACTCTGTGAACCCTCAGGTTCTAGCTCTGATAAACATGCACCACATAAATCACTTAGAAATCATGCAGTACAACACACAACATACATAGCATACAAATACTCTATCACATATCTCTGGTTACCTACTCAAGGTAAAGTATAGTGAGAAGACTCACCTTGCGTGTCTCGGTAAATCGTAAACCTGAAATCGCTAATCACTCGGTCTGCCGAGCTGTAGTCCCCCTATAGCACAATACATCTCTAATTAACACTTTCCCAACTAGGGTTGACCATACTATAACAAGTCAATCCAGGTCAACGTTGGTCAACGGTCAACGGTCAACTTTGACCGGACTCGGTGAGTGCGCTATAGCGACTCGGCGAGTCTGAGCGTATACCCCAATTTCCCTGGAATCCTCCCCTGACACGTCGAGCATTCACTCAACTCGACGAGTTCCACCTGGCACGAGTCATGGGGCCACCACGACTCAACTCACCGAGTCTCAAGAACAACTCGGCGAGTCCAGTTTGACTCAGTCCACCTGTCCATTCTGGCTCCCCCTTGACTCACTGAGTCTACCCTCCCCAACTCGGCGAGGCCACTCACTGTGTGGTCGGGCAACATTCATGCTACTCGCCGAGTCTGTTCTTCGGACTCGGCGAGTCCGTGCCATGCACTGACTCAATCTTGCTCTAAAGGTCAGATCCAGTCCATTAATCCATAGATCCAGTCCCTCCAAGCTCATTTAGCACGTAAAGTTACAATCTTGATGCACATACAACCTCTATATGACCATATATGATGTTTTTGACTCATTTACTACAACACAAGGTCATGGACTCCATTGCCATACATAAAGCTTGATGAGTGAGGCTCTCTGGACCTCTATGGGTCCAGATCCATAACCTCAACTCAAGGAGGGAACCAATGGGCACCAAATCATCCCATAAATGACCATCATAAGCCCTAAATTGCATAATGCTTCACCAAACAGAAAATAGTCCGAGATCATACCTCTAGAGTGATGATCTAAGCTCCAAATCCAACAAATAGCAACCTCCTTTGCTTCCTCTTGCCTAGAGTCTCCTTCTTCTTGCTAAATAACACACACAAGGTCAAGAAATGCTCCTTTCTCTTCACAAATCGCTCAAGAACACAAGGGTCTCTCACTGAGGGTTGGGTGAACACAAATGACGGCCATAAGGCCCCTTTAAATAGGCCTCAAACCCGGAAATTTAGGGTTTCATTGCACAGCGCAGACTCGCCGAGTCCATATCCTGGACTCGCCGAGTCCAGGCGCGCTCCATTGTCCAAATCCGCGTCCCTACTCGGCAAGTCTGAGCTCCAACTCGCCGAGTCCCCCTCACAATACCACAAAATTAAATTTACAAGATACCTGGTAAAAATCCGGATGTTACATAAACCGAGTAATGTATCCCTGGAATCCTCCAGTGTAATGTATGGTATTTCTATTAATTATAATATAACTAATGAAGAATGTAATCCCGTAAAAAAAAGGTTAGTTTATACTATTGTGAGTCGTATAACCATGCTTGATATGACTGATGACCTCAGCGACATTCTTCATGCGTCGTACGGTATGATATTTGTCACCCCAAGCATGCTTGCCTAACTGTAGCTAGCAGTTCAGGTGTGGATTGTCAGTCCCGAATAGATCTATTCACAAATCTTACGCTCTCCTTCCAGAGACTCTGGTTACATTAGATGTTGCGGAATTTACCAGTACCCCGAAGGTTACAATTGAAGAGTTGTCTCACAATCCTGTATTAACAATTTTACGTGTAGTTCTGTATTGTTTTCTCATAATTGGAGACCGTTTGTATACTTGATAAAGTATTAATAATTATTATTAAATAATTATTTGGTGTTATACTCTTGTTATCCGAACTTAGTCATGAATATCATAAACTAAAGTTGTCATAGTTTATATGTTGCCCATGTATATAATTTGAATCGGTAAAAACTGTATAATGAACTCCCCAAACTATACCTATTATAGTTTTCCTGAAATGTTATGTACTTGACTTGTGAATTGTTCTGAAAAAACAATGCAATTATGTTTTCTAGTCGAAAGCGTCCCTTATGCTCAACATATTACAAAAGGGATAAAATATCTAAATATTTTATAAGTATGTGGAAATCGTTTGACTGTATCAATTGCATAAGTTTTATACTTGTTGAAATACTTTTTGTTTTAGTTCACAAAATCATTTGTGTTCGGCTTGTATTCCTCCCTTGAAAACGTTAAAAATCATAAAAGCGTAGGGGTATGAACTCACTGTTTGTTGTGTGCAAGCGTCGAATCAACGAACTGGAAATAAAGACCCTCGAGTTGTTGTATGTGGCACTTAATGGAATCCTAATAACAATTAAATACATATATGTATCTAAATTAGCGATTCCGTTAGATAAAGTGTCAGAAAAACACTTGCTTTCGGTTAAGGAATGTTACCGGGACTTGATTGAATCGAGGAAAGCGGGTTTTCAGGCTAATGCACCACTTAGGGAGGGTTAACAGCCGTGAACTGCCTCTTGAAGGGTTTGCAGCCTTTGAAGGTTTGAAGTGTATACGGATGTAAACTCAAGAAAAAGCATGTTGAATTCGATGAAAAACGTATTTTAGATGCTCTTAAACAACCTCCATAGGCGATTTCTTGATGATTTTAAGAAGAAATGAGGGTGTTTTAGGGTTTACGGTAGAGAGGTAGAGAGAGAGAATATGAGAGAGTTTTCGGCCAAGAAGGTTCAAATGAAGGTGAGGGTCCCGTATATATAGGCTAGGGGTATGGTCGGTGGTGGGGTCCACCTGGAATCGGCCGTAAACGGGTGTACGGCCGTAAACGCACTCAGGGCGAAAACTTTTTTTTTTTCAAGAAAATTTGGGTTTTTCCCATGATTTTGGTTCCGACTCGTATATAAAATTTAATAATATAAAACTAGATGATTTTCCAAACCAATGAATTTGACAGAACTCAACAAAATTTAAATTTTATTAACGGAAATCGGCTAATGGTAACGGAAAAAGGTTTGGGTTGTCACATCACTCAATCATCGGAGTTTACAGCGATGCAATCAATTTGTTGAAGGACTACGTTGCAGAATTCTGCAGGTCCGAAATTGAATTTGCTCACTTGTTCGGAACCGAGAATGTTTTAGCCAAAATCACTTACGAACTGCCCAAAGCTCAAATATTGGTAGATGGACCCATTGAAGAACCGGAACTCAGATACATTTATCTCAAAATTAAGACAAACAAAAAAGAATTATTTATATTTCTTGACAAAATTCTAGTTCCATCTAAGATCCTTTAGAAGTACATCTCCAACACTACAAAAAGTGATGCTCCTAAGTATGTGAGGAAGAAGTTCATCGAATACCTAAAATGGTACTTAGAAGTTCAAATCTGGCTACACAGTGCCTATTACTTTGTATCTGAGAAAGCCAACTGAGTTGATTGATTGCTAATTTAACTTAATTGGATATTGTTGACACATAAAAGTGAACCGCCAGCAATCCGAACCAAACCAGATTCGAAGTCAGTGCAATCCGAGATGTGAAGTGAATTACACAGTTAGTCTTCTTCCAAGATGAAGATATCTCAGAGACATTCGTAATTTATTAATGTGATAGACTTTGTACAAGCATTAAATACTCCATGTCATTTTATTGAGTGAATAGTTCATAGGACAAAATCAAGTAAATCTTTTGTGTCAGATTTGTTAAGTTCGCTGTTTTATCAAGTCCATAGAATGTTCATGATTTGTACCACGTCCCTCCTTAATTATTTAAGGAGATGATGTTTCATGCATTGTAATATGGAAGTAGCAATATTCTCTTCACATTAATTACAAAAATCTCTTGCAAGTCAAATCTATTTTACCATCATTCTTTTTGTTCTTAAGTAGTTTTTACTTTTCTCATACTCATTTTACTTTACTTAAATATTTTGTTGAATAGTTTGTTGATCTTCATACTTGAAGATAAGACTTGTTTACCAGACTTTACTGGACCAAAATATTAGTAAACATTGATCTTAAGTTAATCCAATGTTTGGGTTTTCAAAACTTGTACGCGCACTAAGTCTTGCACTTTCAAATATATCTTATACACTATATACTTTTTTTTTTTTAACAAATGTACAATTTAGAAAAGAGAAAATTGAAATTTTCAAGGAAAAATTCTATTTTTTTACTAAATTTTTTTATATTTTGGCTGGAAAAATAAAAAAATATTACCAAAAAAATAGGAGCAAGAATGTTTATTATGTTAAGCTGTGAATATGACCAGAAAATTGCCATTGATTTTTAAGGATAATCTGGTGGCAATTTGACGACGGTCTGATGGTGGTCCGAAGACAATCGCCAAATAGTTTGTAAAGTATTGAATTAAAAAGTTTGACTACTACAATATAAATGTTGGATTTGTCGAAAATGTCCTTAATGAAAACATTTAAAAAAATGGTTCTTAGGTTCTTAACTTTTTGGGTTCTTATTTGAACATCTCCGTGTGTGTGTGTGTGTGTGTGTGTCTATATATATATATATATATATATATATATATATATATATATATATATATATATATATATATATATATATATATATATATATATATGGTTAGCTTCATTTGAGAAGTCATAATTTTGTGAGACCATGAGACGCAATCCTAGTAACTCATTTTGTAGATAAAAAAAACATTTTTAAAATGCAAAATAATTGAAAATTCTCGAATTAATTTTTCAAAAAATATTTTTGTCATTTATATTTTCCAAAAAAAATACCAAAAAAATGAAAAAAAAAAATCGTTTTTTACATATTCTAATAGAATATTAGAATATTTTATATATCTTACAAATCTTAGTAAATTATTCTAACATTTTAAAAATCACATTAGAATATTTACAGTGTAATATTCTATTAGAATATTTCACGTATTTCTAAAAAAGCGGAATTTTTTTGAATTATTTTTAGTTTGAAAAAAGTGACAAAATAATGATTAAAAATAAATTTATGTATTTTTTTTTATTTTGCATTTTAAAATTATTTTAAAATTGCGTCTCACGGTCTCACAAAGTTAGTATGGTGTCAAATGAATCTGAACATATATGTATGTATATATAAATATATATATATATGTGTGTGTGTGTGTGTGTGTATGGAAAAGTTCATCAGAAAACCATTATTAATTAAAGAACTAATATAAAGCGTCGAAATCTAAAGCGATCAATAGCAAGAGGTAGGGTTGTAAACCTTGATAATGGACTCAAATGCACCAAATTATAACACAACCTACTTTTTTTTGTTTAATTTTTTTAGACTATATTTTTATCGAAAAAAAAACCGAATGTGCCATTGTTCATGTTATTTGTGTCCTCTTTCTATAGATGTTGATATTGATATACAAAAAAATGATTTTTTTTCAAAAAAACCCACTTCATTTCTTCATTTTCTGAAAATTTAATGCATTCTTTTATTGAAATTTTTAGTAAATATATCAAAATTCGTATTTTTCGTAGTTTTTAAAAATAGATTTATATTGATGTAAAAAAAATTCAGTAATGATTCACTTTGTGAATTTGTCTAAATTCATATTGTGAATCTAAGCAGATTCATAATGTGAATAACAGTAAGTCAGATTCATATTGTAAATTTTTAAATTGAAATATTTACTGTTCAAATTAATATTGTGAATCTGAATTGATCGAGGTTTTTTTTAATAGATCTTGATGTTAATTAATATAGCACAAAAAAATTAAAAAATTTGTGTAATTAGTTTGTTTATTGGGTAAAAATAAAGTTAATTATTGAAAATAACAACAAAACAAATTGGGTTTTTTTTCGGAAAAAGAAAGTTTGCTTTTTATACATTATTATGGATCTTTAAGGAAAAAATGACAAAAAATCGTAAACAAGATTTTTTTTTTCTATCCCATAAAACATGTGGCTTAAAAAAAGTTATAAACAAAAAGAGAAAGATGAGTTTTTTTTTTTTTTTTTTTTTTGATAAAGAGGTGGGTTTATTTTTAGTCGATGTTGATCGTTTTAAATTTCGATGCTCATGATTTATTTTTTGTTTCTATTGAACCTCATTATATATATATATATATATATATATATATATATATATATATATATATGGTGAGGTTCAATAAAAAACCATAATTGA